>NC_037329.1:44650137-45275137 GCF_002263795.3 Bos taurus | reverse complement strand
ATAAGTAGTCAAAGCATTGCCTACCCAGTTCTGAGACTCTCTTGGGAAGACTCATAATTACATTTACTGCCTCTAAATATAGTT
Source organism: Bos taurus (assembly GCF_002263795.3). Taxonomy (NCBI): domain Eukaryota; kingdom Metazoa; phylum Chordata; class Mammalia; order Artiodactyla; family Bovidae; genus Bos; species Bos taurus. The sequence continues at coordinate 45,275,053 of NC_037329.1, read as the reverse complement.
GAAGCAGCATCTCCTCAGGGCCACAGATGCCTTCCATGAGAACCTGCATGTGGCATTAATCATATTTTTATTTTCTATATTTTCATGATTTTTGGACACCTTGGGACTTCGTGGAACTAGAAGAGACTGCCCTTCCCAGAGTTAGCTTTCCCTAGAGAGAGTTAGGGCTTCCCTGGTGGTAAAGAATCTGCTGCAGTGCAGGAGATCTGGGTATAATCCCTGGGTTGGGAAGATCCCCTGGAGAAGAAAATGGCAACCCACTCCAGAACTCTTCCCTGAAGAATTCCATGGACAGAGGAGCAGGGCAGGTTACAGTCCATAGAATCACAAAGAGTGATGTGTGACTAAGTTTCATTTTCACTTTCAGAGAGAGCAGACAACTTACCAGTGGGAACACCTTTCATATGCAAACCAACAAATACAGAATCCATGTCCACACACACCTCCTTTTATCAGACTCCTGTAGTCCTGGACTGTTGCTTCTTGACCTGCATACAGGTTTCTCAGGAGGCAGGTAGGGTGGTCTAGTATTCCCATCTCTTTAAGAATTTTCCAGTTTGCTGTGATCCACACAGTCAAAGGCTTTAGCATAGTCAATGAAGCAGATGTTTTTCTGGAATTCCCTTGCTTTTTCTATGATCCAACGGATGTTGTCAATTTGATCTCTGGTTCCTCTGCCTTTTCTAAACCCAGCTTAAACATCTGGAAGTTCTTGGTTCATGTACTACTGAAGCCTAGCTTAAAGGATTTTGAGCATTACCTTGCTAATGTGAAATGAGTCCAATTGTGCCGTAGTTTGAACATTCTTTGGCATTGCCCTTCTTTGGGATTGGAATGAAAACTGTTTCCAGTCCTGTGGCCACTGCTGAGTTTTACAAATTTGCTGGCATATTGAGTGCACTATCCCCCTTCCCTAAATCACCCCAGAGCCTGATATTGGACAACTAGAGGCTACCCTTATAGCCCACATGCCAGCAAAATTATTCAGACCATCCAGTCCCAATCCTGCTCAGATGTTTATCTGACCTCACCCGTCCTTTTCTGTGAAAACCAAATAATAGCTTCTTCTGTACCTGCTTTTCCCCTTTCTCCTTTCTGCCTCTGACGAACCCTGGTGCTTCCGCATGTAACCCTCTGTTGTGTAGTATACGCCCTCCTCTCAGGAACTGTGAATAACAACCAATCTTTTCAGTGGCAGTCAACTCCTAACCTGTTGGCCTCACCATACAGGAATAAAAAGAAAACTCCATGGACATTTTAAAACAGACTTCTGGAATCCAAAAGTCAAGTCGCTCAGTCGTGTCTGATTCTTTGCGACCCCATGGACTGTAGCCTACAAGGCTCTGAGGAGCCTCTCAGTCCATGGAATTTTCCAGGCAAGAGTACTGGAGTGGGTTGCCATTTCCTTCTCCAGGGGATCTTCCCAACCCAGGGATCGAACCCGGGTCTCCCGCACTGCAGACAGACGCTTGCCACCAGGGAAGCCAAAAGAGGGGTACAAATGAACTTATTTACAAAACATAAATAGTCGTGGATATAGAAAACCAACTTACGGTCATGAGGCGGGAAGGGGGAAGGGATAAATCGGGAGAACGGGACTGACATCTTCACACCAATGGGCTTCCAGGTGGTGCTAGTGGTAAAGAATCTGCCTGCCAATGCAGGAGATGTATAAGATGTGGGTTCCCTGGGTCAGGAAGATCCCCTGAAGCAGGAAAGGGCAACCTGGGTCCAGTATTTTTGCCTTGAAAATTCCATAGACAGAGGAGCCCGGCAGGCTACAATCCATGCGGCCACAGAGAGTTGGACATGACTGAGTGACTGAGCACATACACACTATTATATATAAAGTAGATAACTAATAAGGACCTACTGCATAGGGCAGGGAACTCTATCCAGTATTCTGAAATGGCATGTGAAGGAAAAGAATCTAAAAATGAGTGGACGTATGTATATGTATAGCTGATTCATTTTGCTGTACATCTGAAACTAACACAACACAGTAAAATCAATAAAAAGTTTAGAATAAATAAGTAAAACAGACATCTGGGCTAAGGATGCTTTCTACCAAGGCTGCCAGAGCCATCAACCCTCGAGGCATCCTTGAAGTGCTGCACAGCCTGGATGTCTCACTACCACATCCTGGAAGGGAAGCAGGGGGCGTAGAAGGCTCTTCCTCTCACTGCTGTCACCTGAGGCTCCAAAGCTCCCCCGTGCCTTCAGTGTTCCGCCCTGCTGCAGGGAGCCCAGACAATAGTTTTGAGAGCCAGGCAAGGAGTCAGCTCTCCTGTTCGCCCTCCTCACTGTTCGCACCCAACCACATGCCCACACAGAACTCTCTTAGCTGAGGCCCTTTCACAGACAAACCAGCTGATACAAATGGCCTCATGCAAATGCCTCCTGAACTCAGAGAAATGTGGGTGCAACTCTCATTAAAAGAGGTCCCACATACTGAAAGAAAAGATTATCAAAAAATGTATGTTGTTGAACATTAGGATGACTCTCCAAAGTAGATTTAAACATCTTCCAAGACTTTAAAAGTAGGATAATCTATCAAATATTTGACTGAAGTAAGGTGTGAAGGGTATTGATGACCTTACTTTATTCTATACCTCATTGAACTACATAAAATATATATTATATATAGTATAATATGTGTATAGTCACAGTAATTTAATCTCTTCATATATTACAAATATATGTGTATATATAATATATATTAATATACACATGTGTGCACATATATAATGAATACATATGTTCACAATTATTTTAATTAAAAATTAAATAATATAATCATTAAATAAAGAGTAATGACTTATTTAATTAAATTGTTTAATTTCAAAGTAAATTTTGATTAAATACATTCTTAAAATACACTGGCAAACAAAATAGATCTGATCAAAGTCAGGTAAACTGCCTCCAGCAGAAGTGCAAGTCAGTTCTCAGTTTTCATGCCCATGAAAAAGGCTTAGTGGGCCAGCAGGAGAGCACCTGAACCAAGATCTTTGCAGGAAACTTGCAGTAGTTGTCATTACTTCCTTTTCTTGAAACATCCATCTGACTCTACCCTCACACACAATCCAAAGCAGAACCACGGGCAAGCCCTTTCCAAAAGTCCTTCTCCAAAAGAAACTGTCTTACAGGAAATGTACTGAGATACTAGGGCAATGCCTACTTCTTCATCAAGCTCCTTTTTCCTTATACTTCTAGACTCTCAGCACAGTTATATTTCCCAGCTTCCCTTGAGTCAGGTGTGCTCCTGTGACTGGATTCCAATCAATGGAATATGAGTGGAAATGATGGGCACCATTTTCAGGCTAACCTCTTTAAGAAGTGAATCTTAAGGTAGATGCTACAGGTAAAGCCCTAAGATAAAAGGTGCCTGGGTCCTAATGATTCTATCTAGATGAAAGCTCACCTCTTACCAGAAGCATATCCTATGAGTTTAGGTGAATAAGAAATAAAATTCACTGGATCTAAGCCATTTTATATGTGAAGGTCTATTTGTTACCACAGTCTAGACTTTTGCAACTAAAGACAAGTATCTACTATTTTAGCAACTTGAATCATACCCGATGTTTCTCCACCCTTCAGCAAACACCAAAAATCATTTTATATTTCCTCTACTCTCCTGCACTGACATGATGGAAATCCCACAGGCTATAGAAGTTGCTGAGGACTGAAGATATTCTGTGCCAGCTAATGCTTCCACAAACCAGTATTCAAAGATTCTACTTCAGGGATTTTGGAAAGAGCATGCTTTGTGATTGCTTTTAATTGGTACCTGTCATCTGCTTGGTAGAATTTTATTAACGGAAGTGTAAACATCCATTGCAATCTACAGAACACAGGAATCTTAAACAGCTTAGGAAATTTAATCAAAGTTCTTTTATCTTTAATGTTTGCTGATAACTCATTAAATGTTGTTCAATGTTACAAGTTCTACAGCAGAACTGTTTCTTGCAAAGAAAGTGAAAGAAAGTAAGTGAAGTTGCTCAGTCCTGTCCGATTCTATGTGACCCCATGGACTGTAGCCAACCAGGCTGGAGACATTCATGGGATTTTCCAGGCAAGAACACTGGAGTGGGTTGCCATTCCCTTCTCCAGGGAATCCTGCTGACCCTAGGATTGAACCCAGGTCTCCTGTATTGCAGGCAGACTCTCTACCATCTGAGCCACCAGGGAAAACCCCAGATAGTCCTTACCTATTACTATTTAAACAAAGAGACTCTACCAAACAGTTCTTGCCCATCACCTCAAAACTAGCAAAGCCGTGTACTCTTCACAGACTTATACACATACTCTCTCACACAAATGCACATAGGTTTTAAAAATAGAATTTAAATCTTGTGTATAAGCTCAGGAGACTTTACACTTAATCTTAATACAATGAGAGATGGAAATGGTCTCAAGGTCTGTAGTCCATTTGATTCCCTGGAATGCGGTCGTACTGTTAAGGCTTTCATTCTAGCAGACCTGCCCCACATCGGGCAGTAACACAGATCTCATTATTTATGTACACTCAGCAGCTTAGGCACTGATGTGTTAAGCGACAATATGGCCAACTAAACCTCAGTTTCAACCTTGGTTATTGTGCATCCATAAAACAGAATCAGCTGAAAAGGCTGTGGCTGCATTAAAACAAAGCTGGCTTAGGCTGATGGAGTGGAAATCCTTCATCCTAGGCCAGTTGTATCCCAGCCTGTACTGCCCTTATGCATGTTTCTCATTTAACTGGAAGACAGTTTCCATGAGCAAAGTGACCAGGTCTTCCTAGAGGCAGGTGACCCGTTTTCATTGCTGCCTCTTTGGCAAGTATGTAGCATAGAAGGTGACATGACTCTGCAAGACGTCTCTGCTACACAGTCTCCAAATGACACCAGGGAGGCTGTCTCAGAAATTAGCCACAACAATCTTCCAACCATGGGACAAATCACTTTACTTGAATGTCACAGAAGGCAATGGGATCAGATTCCAACAAAATCATATGGGGACTCTGCAGCTCTCAACCCCAATCATAATTAGTTTTCCTATCCAGCTACACTGAAATCTGAATAACTCGCTCTGCTAAAATAATATTTTCACTTTGACATGTAAGCGTGGACATCGTCACGTAACATGTCTGATACCTGTCTAAGCTAGAGGTCGACACCACAAGGAGTCTTTCTGAGTCTTGTCACGATGTTGTTCTCTCTTCTTTTTTCTTTATAAGTACTTATTTGTTTATATTTGGCTGTGCTGTGCCTTCTTTGCTGGGTGGGCTTTCTCTAGTGGCGAGCAGGGACTATGCTCCAGTTGCAGGGCACGAGCTCTAGGGCACGTGGTCTTCAGCAGTTGTGGCTCCTGCGCTCTAGTTTCTTCACAGGCTCAACAGTTGTGGCACACGGGCTTAGTTGCTCTGCAGCATGTGGGATCTTCCCAGATCAGGGCTTGAACCCATGTCTCCTGCATTGGCAGGCAGATTCTTTACCACTGAACCACCAGAGAAGCCCTGTTGTTTTCTTCTTATGTCTCCTGGGATGGTTGTGGGTAGGGAAAAGACTTGCAAGTTTTTTCAGGGCCTCACTGGGGTCTTGCACCATGGCTTAGGCCTAAAGCTAGTCTTGCTTGCCCAGCCCCTGCCTTGACCAGCAACAGTCCCCTGAGTGGCCTGAGGTCCTCTTGTGGCTTCCTTCCTGCAGGCCAGCAGGGATGAGGACCTTCACCCCCACCTCTGTCATCCCCCACAGACAGGAGTGCAGGCATCCCGATTTGAACAACTTAGTGACAACACCCAGAAAGACTCCTGAGTGGGGTCTGCCTCTAGCTGAGACAGATACCTGTCCTCAGCTATCTGAGGCACGGAAAATGGGGTATTGCACTCAGGCACCAGTTTCTGCAGTTAAGGGAGATGGCCCCGGAGCCCCTTATTCACCCACCACTACACCACCATCCAGCCTGTCAGTTTTCTTTTACTGTGAAAATTAAAATTTTATTGCCAGTTTCTGTAGAGTTTAAATCTTTGGAACACAAAAGGACTTTCCTCTCTTTCCTGGGGATAAAACTCAACCCTTAGAAATACAAGTTCATCTTCCATTTCCCAAGCCTGCTTCTTCAAAGAAACTGCTGGTCACATTTTCATACTTCATTATATTAAATTCTCCAAGTTCATCCTGTTCAAACAGGTCACGTAACTTTTTATTTTTTAGGGCTCCGCAACTCAATTGGCAGCACTGCTCGCCGGCGTCCATTACTCAGCTTTTCCTCCCCAGCACACAGAAAGCAGTGCCTGGCATGGAGTAGATATCCAGTAAAGGCTCAATGAATGAACGTTTTTTTTTTTTAATGATCTTAGTTAGAATGACACATCCTTAAGCGCGATATTACAAATATCATCTCTTCCCTTCATGTCACATACTCCTTTTTTCTTCCTCGTTGTAAGCACTTCAGAGGAGCAACCACACTGGAAAACTGACACCTTCTTTCATCTGTTATAAATTTCACTCTAATCTGACTTGCCAGCAAAATGACTTGGGGCCGGAACACAACCCCATAATCTAATGGGAAATGTGCATTTAGCAGGTAATAGATGCTTCAGAAATCCACTTTAACTTCTTCTAGCTTTGTTCACAGGAAAATAAATGAGAGCCTTTGGCTACTCTTCCTTCTCAAATAAATACAATGCGAGTCCAGGAGATAGTAAATTAAGTTTCAAAACCAGCTGGGTGACCTTATATCTTCTATCAGCCAAGTGGTCGCCAGAATAAATAGCCCTCATTTCTCTCTGTGTCAGGACGTGGTAAGTTTCAACTGCCCTGAGTGTGGCTGTGTGTTCTCCTTTCCTCTTGTGCCTGGGACCTCACCGGCAGCTTTGGCTCTGGGTCTCAGGAAACAGACCTCATCTGGTTTACATTTCCTTTGAGCACCACTCTGAAGGCTAATAGGGAGATTTCAGATTTCTTTGCTAACACTATGGACTAAGTGATGAAAATCCCAATGGAATTCAGACTTCCTCAGTATTTATATATGTCTGCTGGGCAATTCTGAGTTAATAATCTTTTCCTGAAATCACTTTATATTTAACAATTATTTCTGGCATTACTCCCTTTTTCCCAAAGGAAACTTCCTTAAGTTTATTACTAGCACATATATAAAATGGTCATTCTAAAATGTGACAATATTGCTTGGCTTTTGTGTTTATTTAAACTAATTTAAATACAGTAAGGTCTTCCTCTGACTATTTATTGTATTTTAATATAAGAATATCTTTAAAAACAATTAGAAAATGGGAATTTTTTTCAGAACTTAGTATTAAATACTGAATTATTTAATGTAAACAAAGCCATCGATCTCTCTAGTTTGCTTCTCTTTCTCCTTTCAGTTTCAACAATAGATATATTTATTCAATGGGACTGAATGCAGTTTAGTTTAGAACCATCCTCTACCAAGCAAGTGTCAAATTCTTCAAAATATATATACAACTTTGGACACCCCAAGTATTTCATATTATTTACAAATTAGGACTTCAAAAGCTCTCTAAATAACCCATCTCGTTTACATAGTTTCTTCCACTGCAGCTTGACACGGTGACAAATTATGACTTAGGCCTCCTTCAGCTCTGTTTCTTTGACTTTGGAATTTTACCTGACGTATGATATTACAAGGTGCAGGTGTTAACCCAGACCAAGGAGATGCCTCGTTCATCAGATGTATTTGGAGGAGCTGGTTTCATCCTTCTCTTTTTAAATTTCCTGTCCCTTTTGATGCTTCACAACTGCCCAATAAGCTCCATCTCTAGGAACTGGGCTACTTTTCATTTGAAGTCACCCTTGTCAGCTTACTTTGTTTTATGGGATACTCTTCATGTTCAATTACTGCTTTTGTTAAAGGGGGCTCTAGTCAACTAGGTTGAGAAGCACTAGGACAAAGTGGGAAGCAAAAAGGAGTAAATGAGATTAAGATTCTGTGATTGTTTCCGCCATTAGCTTCTTTTTATGAGAAAGCAGGCTCTCAGCTTCTCTATCTTTCTAATAAAAAACAATAAAATTTATCTTTGTCATTTCAGAGGGCCATTACAAGGTTAAAAAAGATTTGATAGATTTTTTAAAAATGCATTCAGCATGCTATTACTTGATGATTCTATAAACCTATGAGGAAAACAGAACATTTTTTTAAAGCAATTCATAAAAGTAAAAATATAAAACAGCCATAAAACACATATAAACATTAACTTCTTTAGCAATTAAAGAAATGCAAATGAAAACCAGTAAAGATTTTCTTTAAGCAATCTTATAGGCTGGTATGTGGTGGGAAAAGGGGTTTTCTGACGTAAGTGGGGACATAGTTTTGTCCAATAATGAAGGACAATATTTTTCAAATGAATGCAATTCACCTGGGTTTCCTAAGTGGCTCGGTGGTAAAGAATCCACATGCCAATGCAGCAGACACTGGAGGCATGGGTTTGATCCCAGGGTTGGGAAGATCCTCTGACGAAGGAAATGGCAACCTACCCCAGTATTCTTGCGTGGAAAACCCCATGGACAGAGGGTACTTGGCGGGCTACAGTCCATGGGGTCGCAAAGAGGTGGACATGACTTAGTGACTGGGCTTCCCTGATAGTTCAGTTGGTAAAGAATCTGCTTGCAATTCAGGAGACCACAGTTCGATTCCTGGATCTGGAAGATCTACTGGAGAAGGGATAGGCTACCCACTCCAGTATTCTTGGGCTTCCCTTGTGGCTCAGCTGGTAAAGAATCTGCCTGCAATGCAGGAGACCTGGGTTGCATAGATCCCCTGGAGAAGGGAAAGTCTACCCACTCCAGTATCCTGACCTGAAGAATTCCACTTGACTGTATAGTCCATGGGGTCGCAGAGAGTCAGACATGACTGAGTGACTTTCATTTACTAGTGACTAAGCATGCACACAGGGAGAAGGCAATGGCACCCCACTCCAGTACTGTTGCCTGGAAAATCCCATGGATGGAGGAGCCTGGTAGGCTGCAGTCCATGGGGTCGCTAAGAGTCAGACACGACTGAGCAACTTCACTTTCACTTTCCACTTTCATGCATTGGAGAAGGAAATGGCAACCCACTCCACTGTTCTTGCCTGGAGAATCCAATGGACGGAGAAGCCTGGTAGGCTGCAGTCCATGGGGTCACACAGAGTTGGACACGATTGAAGCGACTTGGCAGAAGCAAGCATGCACACAACCTCCATCCAGGAACCCTACCTTTAAATCTATTCTAAGAAAGATCATCAGAAAAGTATGGAAATACCTGAATATGAGGATGTTTGGTACAATACCGTGTTATAGTAGTAGAAAGTATAGTTGAAGTAAATAGTTAAGCTATCATTTTGACAGGGTACAAGTGATATGATGGTCAGAACTCCTTTGGAGTTTTGCATTTCTTTTTAAGATTTTTTTAATGTGGACCGTTTTTTTTAAGTCTTTATTGAATTTGTTACAAAATTGCTTCTGTTTTATGTTTTGGCTTTTTGGCCATGAGATACGTGGGCTCTTAGTTCTCCGACCAGGGATCAAACCCATACCCCCGTACTGGAAGGTGAAGTCTTAACCACTGGAGAGCCAGGAACATCCCTGGGTGCATTTAAAGCAACTGGGAAGGAACTACACTGATTGCCAAATGGGTTTACCATTTTTTCTGAGAGGTAACTATAGACTGTCTAATAGTTCACAAGAGATATATGAGTTTGATCCACATTTTCAAGACACCTCTTCTTTCTCCTAGTCATTCTATTTCCTTCTATAATCCCCTCCTCTGATAAATTAAGGTCACACCTCTTAGCCTGTTCCAAACATACTCACACAACCCCTTCCCCACCACTGACACACATGTCCATGCACCCCCACATTTTAACTATAAACACAAAACCCCAAGGATTATGATTTAACTATGAGTACAAAACCCAAGGTTAAATGTCAGAAAAGGTTTCTTTACTTTGGGTTAATAATAAAACAAAATGACTTTCTGAAAACTAAGAAATCTCACTTAGGAAGGATCACCTTATATAGTGGCCCTTTCTGTAGGTATGAGCTTTGGGCGCTAGACCTGTTCTTACCTTCTTTCTTAGTCATGACGTACCACTTTAACTATTCATAAGTGAGGCAGAAGAGACTGGTATATTGGGAAACTATCAAAAGGGAGAAAGAATGGAATGGCCTTTTAGTACATGATATACAACAGACTCGGAGAAGGCAATGGCACCCCACTCCAGTACTCTTGCTTGGAAAATCCCATGGATGGAGGAACCTGGTAGGCTGCAGTCCATGGGGTCGCTAAGAGCTGGACGTGACTGAGCGACTTCCCTTTCACCTTTCACTTTCATGCATTGGAGAAGGAAATGGCAGCCCACTCCAGTGTTCTTGCCTGGAGAATCCCAGGGACGGGAGAGCCTGGTGGGCTGCCGTCTATGGGGTTGCACAGAGTCGGACACGACTGAAGCAACTTAGCATACAACAGACTGGTTCCAAACAGGAAAAGGAGTACGTCAAGGCTGTATATTGTCACCCTGCTTATTTAACTTCTATGCAGAGTACATCATGAGAAACGCTGGGCTGGATGAAGCTCAAGCTGGAGTCAAGATTGCCGGGAGAAATATCAATAACCTCAGATATGCAGATGACACCACCCTTATGGCAGAAAGTGAAGAACTGAAGAGCCTCTTGATGAAAGTGAAAGAGGAGAGTGAAAAAATTGGCTTAAAGCTCAACATTCAGAAAACTAAGATCATGGCATCTGGTCCCATCACTTCATGGGAAATAGATGGAGAAACAGTGGCTGACTTTATTTTTCTGGGCTCCAAAATCACTGCAGATGGTGATTTCAGCCATGAAATTACAAAACGCTTACTCCTTGGAAGGAAAGTTATGACCAACCTAGATAGCATATTAAAAAGCAGAGACATTGCTTTGTCAACAAAGGTCCGTCTAGTCAAGGCTATGGTTTTTCCAGTGGTCAGGTATGGATGTGAGAGTTGGACTGTGAAGAAAGCTGAGTGCTGAAGAATTGATGCTTTTGAACTGTGGTGTTGGAGAAGACTCTTGAGAGTCCCTTGGACTGCCAGGAGATCCAACCAGTACATCCTAAAGGAGATCAGTCCTGGGTGTTCATTGGAAGCACTAATGTTGAAGCTGAAACTCCAATACTTTGGCCACCTGATGTGAAGAGCTGACTCATTTGAAAAGACCCTGATGCTGGGAAAGATTGAGGGTAGGTGGATAAGGGGATGACAGAAGATGAGATGGATGGATGGCATCACTGACTCAATGGACATGAGTTTGAGTGAACTCCAGGAGTTGGTGATGGACAGGGAGGCCTGGTGTGCTGCGGTTCATGGGCTCGCAAAGAGTCGGACACAACTGAGCGACTGAACTGAACTGATACTTCAGTATTTTTTATGAGTACTTAAAACATAGCAGATGGCCAAGAAATATTTGCTACATGAATAAATACTCTGTCCTGTGAAAGAGATTTAAAGCATAAACACTCTCTTGCTAAGAGACCTACATATCCAACAAGCCTGATTCAGACTTGAATGCATGATAGGAAGATAAATGGCAGAGAATGGTTTTTCCTCACCCAAATAAAATAGAATATTGAATTAATTATGAAGTTGTACTAAAACAGGTATAATAATTGGATGTGCTTATCAAACTTACTTTTCTTGAATTCTCCAGTCTCATAGTTAATTTGAAAATGAGAAAATCTACATGGTATAGGTTTATCAGCATGATAATCTGTATAATCATCTATATTCTTACATTCACTCTGATCTTCCTCATGCACTATCCTCTGAGACTATAAGGACACCTAACCTTCTTCACTAATGATAATTTTGTTTATAATCATTTCTTTCAGATAATTTGATCCCTTCAGTATTCCCTATTCCTTTCTGTCACCTTCAGTGATTGTATTCTTTGCCTGCTGTGTCTTTAATAGATTGTCATGTTGGCATTTGTTACTGATGAATTTGAGGTTTGTTCTCTTCTTGATCTGTTCTCTTCTCTTCTCCTTGCCATCATGATCCACCCTCAGCATGTAGTACATTCTTATCCATCCTGAAGGCTCTCTCATCTTAGCCACTCCCTGTCTGGTCCACAAAGTCTACCCAGCAGATACATGGCCAGCGGATGCCCAAGTCTGTAAGTTGTACCTCATTCTTGCTCAAATTCACCCATCAATGCCATTAGCTACTTTCTGCATCTACCAGTTTTACTTTGATAAGGCTGCCTATAGTGGTTTTGAGACTATCCTTTGAGATGAATCCCAAACGAGAAATGAAGCAAATTTTCCTCTGCTTTCAACTTTCCCTTTAATCTGTCTTTCCCAACAACCCTCACCTTGGCATCATGGCCTGAAATAGGGAATGGGTGAGAAAACATTTGTCTCCCTGTCTTCCTCCGTGATCTCTATCCTCTTTTCCTCCCCATAACCCCCCAGCATTATCACTATACTGTCTTAGAACTATGAATGACAAATGGAGTTCAGGGAATGAAAAACTGAGAGGAAAATACAAATCATGAGCTTTTAAAATGGACTTACTGAGTTAACACAGAATCGTCATTGATCCAGCAATGCCACTTCTGGATACATACCCAGGATAGAAAATAAGAACTCAAAAAAGTTTAATGCCCATGTTCATACCAGCATTATTCACAACAGTCAAAATGTGAAAGCATTACAAGAGCCTATCAACAGATGAATGAATAAATAAAATATGGTGGGTGTATGCCTACAATAGAATATTATTTGGTTTCTAAAAGTAAGGAAATTTTGACACATGCCATAACATGGATGAAGCTTGAAGACATTAGGCTAAGTGAAATAAGTCAGTCACGAAAGGGAAAATATTGTATGATACCATTATTTTTACATGATGTAGCTAAAGTAGTTCAATTTATATAGACAGGAACTGGAAGGTTGGCTGCCAGGGGCCTGGGAAAGGGAGGGAACAGGGAATTATTGTCTGATGGATATGGCATTTCAGTCTTGCAAGATGGAAAGGGTTCTGGACATGGATGGTAGTGATGGCTGCACACGAATGTGAATGTATTTAATGCCACTAAACTGTACCCTTAAAAGTGGTTAGGATGATAAATGTTGTGTTATGTGAAATATTTTACCACAATAAAAAAAGTTAGTGTATTTATTAGGCCTGTTTACATCAGTATAAAGAACTGAATAGAAAAAAAAAATTCCGAGTCGGCATTTGAGGAAACTAACAAGTGTATTTGATTCAAAGAGCAGAAAAATAAGCATGGAAAAGAAGGATCTTCTTTCTTTCTTTTTTTTTTTTTTTTATTTTGTATTGGGGGATAGTTAATCAGGTCTTCCCTGGTAGCTCAGACAGTAAAGAATCTGCCTGCAATGCAGGAGACTGGGATTCGATTGGGTTGGAAAGACTGGGTTGGAAAGATCTCCTGTAGAAGGGAATGGCAAGCCACTCCAGTATTCTTGCCTGGAGAATCCTGTGGACAGAGGAGCCTGGTGGATTACGATCCATGGAGTTGCAAAGAGTCGGATACGACTGAGCAACTAACACTTTCACTAATAGCCAATTAATACTGCTGTGATAGCTTTAGGTGAACAGTGAAGGGACTCAGCCATACAGATACATGTACCCAGTCTCCAATAAGGGAGATTTTCTGGAAATCCCTCAAACCAGAAGACATTCAGGTTTGTCTGACAAAACTAACACACTGATACTAATGAAGAAGGAATTGTCTTCAGAAATTATTTGCTGAGATTGTTCATAACCAAAGAAGGAACATAATATTTACTTTTCCTGAAATTTCTTGTTTTGCATACAGGACCACTCTTTTCCACAAATCTTGGCTCAAAAATATTTTCAGGGAGCACCATTCAAGTTTTGGTCTGTATAAATGATTCTCTCTGGACTCATGGAATCCTTCATTTGAATCCTCAGTGCCTAGAATAATACATGGCACATAATCCATGTGAACAATAGTATATAGGCTTCAGTGAGGAGTATGTTTCATATGGGACTAATTTGACACCAGTTAAGGATCAGTTACAATGATTACCCATGAGAGAAGTTTTGAGGGACTGAAGTAAGGTAATGGAAACAAGCTATGGACCAGCAGGGGACAGATTCAGGAAATACAAAGTGACGGAATTTAGCATACAGTCAAGGGAAAGGGTAACACAACTTAAGGAAAAGCAGAAGATATGCCTGCTGTTGAAAATTATGAATCCCAAACTAGACATGGCTATATTTCGCAAAAGATGGCAGTAGCAAGACTGCTGTTTATAGTTTCAAATAAATAAAAAATCTGGCACTTGATAGTAAGCTGCATGTTAGTTGTACAGCAAGTAGGCAGATGGGAAGGATGCCTGGGAGAAAGAAGAGGCAGTTTCACCCTCAGGTGCCGGGAACACAGATCTCCAGTTACTCAGGCCGTCATACAACAGGTTTGCCATACACCTGTGATTATCTGAGCTTATGGGAGAGCAGGAATAAAGAACCAAGAACCCAAAAGGCATCAGCATATGACTTTGGAAAGCATTTTTCAAATGACACGATTACAAGCCTCTGTCTACTCAAGGAATTCACATTATAAACCCTATAATTAAGCCTCATGCAAAAATGTGACTTGAAAGTTGGAAAACTACTTCACGTCCTGCACCCCTGCTCCGCTCATACTCAGCATGTCTCTTGTGTCTGCATCTGATCACAGCGTTTGGTCTCTGGGATTATAAAATTGCCACCTTCTATTCTCATTTTCTCCAACCATTTGCTTTTGGCAATTAGAAAGCAGATAATCCAGGCAAGATCAGCTACATAATTTGCAAGGCCTAGTGCAAAATTAAAATGCAGAGCACCTTGTCAAAAAATTATGAAGAGTTTCAAGACAGCAACCACAGAGCCGAGTGTGGGACCCTTCTGAACAGGGGACCCAGTAGGACTGCACAGACCACGCATCCACCAGGCAGGCCTTGAACCTCAGCTTTAATGTAAAACAACTGGCTAAGGTGTGTTGGAGGTGGTACAGAGGGTGAGAGGGGAGAAAGACTCACTACCATGTAAAACTTCTTAAAATAAGGGAAATATCTGTTTCATTGTCTGACAAAATCACGCCTACCTAAATCCAGCCCGTGTGTGCCTATTATAACAGTCTACCCGTTACACAGGTGGGTTAACCAGGGGTAACCAAAAGGGAACAGCTGCAACTACCATTAGCTAGAGGGAATGACAATTCCTGTTTTAAAAATGAAATGATGGGTGGATAGATATATCAGCTGTCTAGAAGATAAATTACTTAAACATGCTCACAACCATTATGTGGAACACCCAGAGGAGGCAAATTGAGGGGTGCAAGTTTTGAGTCCATGGCACTTCAACCAAATGCTTGAGGTGAGAAGCAATGATCAGCCAGCATCTTGGCTTCAGAGAGGAATCTCATTCACTTCAATTCTTCTGACACTGTGGGATGAAAAACAGAAAACAGATGCCTGGAAGGCCCTATTGCTAACCCTAACCCTAACTACCCTAACTTACCTACAAACCAGTTGCCTGAGGAACTCCCTCAGAGAGGGAAGAAGCTGCAGAAAACCAAACCTTCATTCACTGCTCAATCCATTTTAATGAAGCCCATATTAATAACATTCAATAAACTTAAAACATACACACTCATATTTGGGAGGCCCCTTCTGAATCAGGAGCATACCCTGTGTAAGAACTCGTGATCTACAATACACAAGTTAATTCACCTTAGATTGGAAAATCCCCATAGTACGATCATAACATGGCCTGAGATGTGAAAGTCATTTCACTCATGTCCAAATCTGTGCGACCCCATGGACTGTAGCCTGCCAGGCTCCTCTGCCCATGGGATTCTCCAGGCAAGAGTACTGGAGTGGGTTGCCATTTCCTTCTCCAGGGGATCTTCCCTTCATTTTCAAACCCGTTTCTCTTACGTCTCCTGCATTGGTAGGCAAATTCTTTACCACTAGTGCCCCTTGGGAAGCCCCATGAAAAGTCCTAGGTAACTGCAATTTGTTTAGATTTACCATTGGGGTAATTCTTTGAGCTCCTGAGCAGTCTGCTTAGCCACCTTCAGGAGTTCTGTGCCTACTCTGGACAAATTAGTATAAACCCAGAATGTTACATTAAAAGAGAAGCAACTGGCTTGTTCAGATTGAACAACATCTTAATATTATTCTACTGATAAAATTGTATTTTGTACATTTGCATTGCAAACACTTATGATCCTAATAAATCTATTGTTATATATCTATGAACTGGTTCCCTTGTACTGGGATTAAGGTAGAGAAGAGAGGTGGTCAGGAGAGACTTGATTCTAGCCATGCCTTCTTCCCATTCCTGTTAGTTTCATCTCTAAAGATGGCATTTAGAGGCATTCTTAAAGATGATGCTGTGAAAGTGCTGCTCTCAATATGCCAGCAAATTTGGAAAACTCAGCAGTGGCCACAGGACTGGAAAAGGTCAGTTTTCATTCCAATCCCAAAGAAAGGCAATGCCAAAGAATGCTCAAACTACCACACAGTTGCACTCCTCTCCCATGCTAGTAAAGTAATGCTCAAAATTCTCCAAGCCAGGCTTCAGCAATATGTGAACTGTGAACTTCCTGATGTTCAAGCTGGTTTTAGAAAAGGCAGAGGAACCAGAGATCAAATTGCCAATATCCATTGGATCATCCAAAAAGCAAGAGCACTCCAGAAAAATATCTATTTTGCTTTACTGACTATGCCAAAGCCTTTGTGTGGATCACCACAAACTGTGGAAAATTCTTCAAGAGATGGGAATCCCAGACCACCTGATCTGCCTCTTGAGAAATTTGTATGCAGGTCAGGAAGCAACAGTTAGAACTGGACATGGAACAACAGACTGGTTCCAAATAGGAAAAAGAGTACGTCAAGGCTGTATATTGTCACCCTGTTTATTTAACTTCTATGCAGAGTACATCATGAGAAATGCTGGACTGGAAGAAACACAAGCTGGAATCAAGATTGCCAGGAGAAATATCAATAACCTCAGATATGCAGATGACACCACCCTTATGGCACAAAGTGAAGAGGAACTCAAAAGCCTCTTGAGGAAAGTGAAAGTGGAGAGTGAAAAAGTTGGCTTAAAGCTCAACATTCAGAAAATGAAGATCATGGCATCCGGTCCCATCATTTCATGGGAAATAGACGGGGAAACAGTGGAAACAGTGTCAGACTTTATTTTTCAGGGCTCCAAAATCACTGCAGATGGTGACTGCAGCCATGAAATTAAAAGACGCTTACTCCTTGGAAGGAAAGTTATGACCAACCTAGATAGCATATTCAAAAGCAGAGACATTACTTTGCCAACAAAGGTCCATCTAGTCAAGGCTATGGTTTTTCCTGTGGTCATGTATGGATGTGAGAGTTGGACTGTGAAGAAAGCTGAGCGCTGCAGAATTGATGCTTTTGAACTGTGGTGTTGGAGAAGACTCTTGCGAGTCCCTTGAACTGCAAGGAGATCCAACCAGTCCATTCTGAAGGAGATCAGCCCTGGGATTTCTTTGGAAGGAATGATGCTGAAGCTGAAACTCCAGTACTTTGGCCACCTCATGCAAAGAGCTGACTCACTGGAAAAGACTCTGATGCTGGGAGGGATTAGGGGCAGGAGGAGAAGGGGACGCCAGAGGATGAGATGGCTGGATGGCATCACTGACTCGATGGACTTGAGTCTGAGTGAACTCCAGGAATTTGTGATGGACAGGGAGGCCTGGTGTGCTGCAATCCATGGGATCGCAAAGAGTCGGACACGACTGAGTGACTGAACTCATCTGAACTTATTAACCCCATTTAGACTGAAGCAGAATAAAATGAAATGAAGTAGGAACAGGTCAGAGCTGGGAAAGAAACGTTGGGAACTGGTAGGTGGTGTGTCCAGTACATTTTTTAAACTAAGAGTTAGATGTAGTGTTTTTCAGAATATTTTACCAGTTCTACAGGGTAGGGTGGGGAAAAAGCAAGATCTGCGCTTTCAACCCACTAGCTATGCTATCCTGGGAAATTCACTGAACCTCTCTACAGTTCAGGTTACCTATTTCTAGAATTGGAATATAAATACCTGCTTGTAGGCTTGTTCTTGGAGAAGGCAATAGCACCCCACTCCAGTACTCTTGCCTGGAAAATCCCATGGACGGAGGAGCCTGGTAGGCTGCAGTCCATGGGGTCACTCAGAGTTGGACACGACTGAGCGACTTCACTTTCACTTCTCATCTTCATGCATTGGAGAAGGAAATGGCAACCCACTCCAGTGTTCTTGCCTGGAGAATCCCAGGAAAGGGGGAGCCTGGTGGGCTGCCGTCTATGGGGTCGCACAGAGTCGGACACGACTGAAGCGACTTAGCAGCAGCAGCAGCAGCAGGCTTGTTCTTGGATTTAGTGAGTTAATATATTCTAGACCCCAAGCACAGTTCCTGGCACACAGACAATGAATAAATGTCTCTGTCTTTTCTATTCTCTTTCCTTTGGTCTTCACCCTCCATTCTTCCCCAGGATTACCAAAAGAGATGCAATTTTATCTCCCCAGAAAGTTATTACAATCTTTTTCAGAATGAAACAAGTATAAGAAGTATATTGTCTTCTAAACCCTAAATTCCTGACAGTTTTCAATATGTGTTCCTGGTACTAAAAGTTTATACCCAATGATTTTCATTTCTTACCTTGCCAAATCACATACCTTCTTTATCAGGAAGCCAATCAGCAGGAAGCTTCTTGATATCCTGAGGGGCTATGCTTTAAGGCATTCTTGCACTTCCATGACATGGAAATATTCCATACTGGAGCATGGTTCTAACAACAGTATTCATTAACTTCATGGCTAGTGCCAAAGACATCCTGTAAAAAAGAAGTGATTTGCAATGTAAGGTTCTCATTATCTTTGGGCTGTTAAATTGCATTTTAGAAAATGCACAGATACACTGCTATATTCAAACACATGTGCACCCACGGACAACTGTTGGAAAGAGCTGCCATGCACCCTGATACTTTTGGAAACTAGAAACCAAATGGGACTAATCACCCTACATGGATATAGCCAACTATAAAGCAAGGTTTTAAGTGTGTTTCTTTATATGGTAATACATTCCCACTTTTACCTCAAATCCCTAAATGACCAACCTATTTCCTTGGAGATGTATCTGTGGCAGATGCTACTAGCTGGCTATGTAATATATTTTCTTCTTTTTCTACGGTAAATATAACCTCAATTTTATTGGGTACAGCCAAATAAACATTATCTAACCTCACTTGCAGCTAGAGGTGACCATGTGACACAGCTTCAGCCAGAGTGAACAGAAAATTTCTGGGATTATCGAGAAGGGTTTGTTTTCCTGGTAGAAGTGCCTTCCATTTCCCTTGTTGCTCGTGCCTTCACCTGACAAGATGGCTGAAGCCACAGCAGCCATCTTGCCACCATGAGGGAAAGGCCAGGAGAAGGGCAGAAACTACAGCCTCAATATTCACTGCATTCTTGAGGACTTCCCTAATTCATTTAAGTCGTTGTGATTTGGGTTCTCCTCTGAAAACACTCCCAAACTGACACAGTATTCCTCTCATTTGGCCAGAAATTTCTATTAGATTAGTTCATTTGGAGTACACATGCATATTTACCGTATTCTGACTACCACACCTGTTGAGATGACCAAAAGAGAGTCTATGAGTATGTTTCAAAAACTGTCTAAAAATGATAATTAGTATAACAAGGAGGATGGTATATTCTTCTAACTCCAAGAGCAGACACAATGCCTGCACATGGTTGCTCATTATGCATTTAAGATACAGGATTTTTATTTATCAGATTATCTAGAGGATAGTCACCTAATCAGCTAATATTCAGGCTTCCCTGGTGGCTCAGGGGTAAAGAATCTGCCTACAATGCAGGAGACCCAGGTTTGATCCCTAGGTCGGGAAGATTCCCCTGGAGAAGGAAATGGCAACCAACTCCAATATTCTTGCCTGGGAAATCCCATGGACAGAGGAGCCTGGTGGGCTACAGTCCATGGGATCTCAAGAGTCGGACACGACTTAGTGACTAAATCACAGAGGATAGGTCAGAAAGCAGAGACAAGTTCTGTCTATCCTGTACAAGAATAGCAAATATATAACATGGCTGCCTACATTCTCTCTTCATTTCTAGTCACAGACATAATCAACCAACCAACCAACCAACCAATCCTCCCAATGAGAAAAAAATTATTCTCAACATAGTGACTTAGAGAATCACTATAAATCTATCAATGTCTTAAAAGCAAGTGACTATTTATAACCTATAAAAAGGCAGCCGCCCTAATAATGGGAGGTCAAGGTCCACCAGGACTGAGCATGAGGCTGTTAGAGACAGCACCGTAACAGCAGGCATGAAATGAATGATTAGGACCCTGATGGTGGAGAAATGACAGAGGGCGCCATCTGGGAACACAACTTCAGGACTAGAGGTCAGGCATGGCAGTAGATGAAGGATGCCTGAGGTCCAGGAACAAGGAGGACCGACCCAGGAGGACCCGAGTAACTTTATTCCTACATCTCCACTTCTACCATCTCTTCACAGCCTTGCTCAACCCTCTACACAGGCATTCTTCTCACTGTTTTCTTTTTTCTTCATCACCTTGTAATTCTCCCCATTGAGGGGTACCATGATTCAGTAGAAATGCTTTGCAACCAGGCAGATCTCAATTCAATTACTGATCTTTACAGGATGGGAAAAGTTGGGTGGATTGTTCAACCTCTCCGTCTCTCCATCTGACCAAAGAGGACAATACCAGAACCTCATAGGCCTGCGGTTAGCATGGAATATGCTTAACTACAACTTAACGTAGGGTCAGGCTTATTGTAAAAGCTCTTCCTCAGCTGGAGTAAGAGTTCATTTGCCATCTTAGATTGTGGACACATTCCCATCTCTTGGGAATAAAGAAGTTTCCAAAGATTCAGTATGGCTCCAGACATTTTATAAGGACTCAGCAAATTTCCTAACTCATAAAATAAAGGAAGCTTATTTTGAGCAAGTTAAGTCATAGGTCTAGTTTGTACAAGGTAAATTGAACAAATACCTACAATAGTAACTTCACCCTGTTTTCAGACAACCAATGACCATCAGACATGTTACAGTTTAATAAACTTTAATGAAAGGACCTTCAAATTTCACTTATATTTTCCAGTGAAATTCTATCTGCTCCAATAATTTTTAAACATATGGAATTTATTTTCCCTCACACCTGGCTATATTTAATTTGTTATGAGAGGTTTCTGACTGTGTTATGCGACCTATTCCCATGATGCTTAAGAGTTAAATGTGTTTCCTGCTTTCTTGAATTCCAAATAAACTGAATAAAATAACCAATCCTTGGATACACAAATGTAATATCCTGAGCCTACACACTCACACACACACGCACATACACACACACACCATGCTCCTGTTTTCTATTAACTTTCAGCTTGTGGGTATAAGGGACAGAAGTAATAAGAAGAATGAAATTATGAATCACTTAAACAGAATTACCTGAAATCTTCATATTGCAATTATTCTTAAATGCTCTCAACCATCCTAATAATTTAGTATGTTACTGACACCTAAATAACTTATTCATTTGATTTCTCTGGTTTTTTTTCCTTATGAGCTAACTAGTGTGAATAATTAAAGTAGTACTTCAAATTTGAAAAACAAAAATTGTTTTAGAAACATTAAAAATAACATGATTCCTTATTCAAATGTGAGCAGTATATTTTGAAAATTCTTAAGCCTATCTTAAAAATGAAGGTTCAATATTCAATAACTATTCAATATTCTTTTTTTTTTTTAAATCATGGCTATTCTGCACCCATGATACATTAATTCTACCAAATGAAGACAGTCTTATATTCCATTTCCACAATTTCAACTATTAAATGGTATTTTATAATACTAGAAATGTATACAAATTGCATTACAGATCTAGTTTTGTAGGTGTAAAGGCAATAGGGCTTCCCTGGTGGCTCAGCTGATAAAGAATCCGCCTGCAGTGTGGGAGATCTGCTTTCAGTCCCTGGGTTGGGAAGATCCCCTGGAGAAGGAAAAGGCTACCCACTCCAGAATTCTGGCCTGGAGAATTCCATAAACTGTATAGTCAGTCCATGAGATCACAAAGAGTCAGACATGACTGAGCGAATTTCACTTTCAAAGGCAATATGGAACAGTGAGCAAGCACCATCAGAGAAACTAGACATGTGAGATACAGTTCCTTCTACCATTTACTGTAAACATAATTTAGATTAGTCATCTGTGTCTCTGGGCCCCAGTCAGTTCATGTATAAAGTGGGGTTAATAGTTAATCCAACTTGGCACTTCCCTGGTGGCCCAGTGATTAAGACTTCGCATTTCCAAGGAAGGGGACACAAGTTCAATACCTGGTCAGGGAATTAAGACCCCGCACGGCACAGTAAAAAAATAAAAAGAAGAGCTTAAGGTTATGATCTTTGTAGTGCTAATTATTAGCTGTGTATCCTTGGGCAAGTCACTTAATCTCTGGATCTCCTGTCTTCATTGAGAGGTGAATGTTACATAAATGCAATGATGCCCATAAGCCCTTGACACGGTCCCTGATCACACCATGGTAGGGGTATGGTATGGGTCACGTACCATGGTTTTTGCTCATTGATACACCCTGTCTGACACATGGGCACTTAATAAATATCGTTGAATTCTGAATGGTGCTGGGAAAACTGGGCAGTTACATATGAAAAAGTGAAATTACATCATTCTTTAGCACCATACACAAAAATAAAGCTCAAAATGGATTAAAGACCTAAATGTGACCAGACACTGTAACACTCCTAGAGGAAAACATAGGCAGAACACTCTCTGACATAAATCACAGAATAATAGAAATTAAAAACAAAAATAAACAAATGAGATCTACTTAAACTCAAAAGCTTTTGCACAGCAAAGGAAACAAGAAACAAAACCCAAAGATAAGCCGCAGATTGGGAGAAAATGTTTGCAATGATGTGACTGACAAGGGATTAGTCTCCAAAATTTACAAATAGCTCATGACACTAAATAGCATCAAAACAAACAACCCAATCAAAAAATGGGCAGAAGACCTAAATAGACATTTCTCCAAAGAAGACATACAGATGGCCAAGAGGCACATGAAAAGATGTTCAACATCTCTAATTATTAGAGAAATATAAATCAGGAGGGGGGGAGGAGCCAAGATGGCAGAGGAGTAGGACGGGGAGAACACTTTCTCCCCCACAAATTCATCAAAAGAGCATTTAAACGTCGAGTAAATTCCACAAAACAACTTCTGAATGCCGGCAGAGGACATCAGGCACCCAGAAAAGCAATCCAACTCTTCGAAAGGAGGTAGGAAAAAATATAAAAGACAAAAAAAGAGACAAAAGAGGGAGGGATGGAGTTCCGTCCCGGGAAGGGAGTCTTAAAAAGAGAGAAGTTTCCAAACACCAGGAAACCTTCTCACTGCCGAATCTGTGCCGAGCTTTGGAAGCACAGAGGGCAACATAACAGGAAGAAAAAATAAATAAACAATTAAAACTCGAAGATTGCGAGTCCTACGGTAACTCCCCCAGCGGAGAAGCAGCGCAGACGCCTGCACGAGCAATTAGCAAGCAGGGGCTGGGCAGGGAGGCG
The DNA here is from genome assembly GCF_002263795.3 of Bos taurus. NCBI lineage: Eukaryota > Metazoa > Chordata > Mammalia > Artiodactyla > Bovidae > Bos > Bos taurus. The sequence continues at coordinate 45,251,400 of NC_037329.1, read as the reverse complement.
CAGCGCGGGCTGCATCGCTTAGAGTAAGAATCTGGCCTGAATACCCTGAGTACTATCTGAGCGAAATAATTTGGGCTAGCAAACCAGACTGTGGGATATCTACCACGCAAAAAGCCAGCCCCAACCTAAGACACCGCCAGGCCCGCGCACAGAACAGAGATAGCCGGCTGCAGACCTTCCCCCTCCGGTGACAGGCAGCCAGGGCCGGAAGGGGGCAATCGCAGCCCCAGAGAGACATTATCTATAAAATTGTAAGCAGGCTTCTTTGCTAACTAAAACTTTTTGGGGGTCTGGACGGTTAACATCTGCCTGAGAAGGTGCGCCGGTTTTACACCCAGATAACCGAGTGGCAGGGAGGCGATAAGTCGCAGCATTGGCGCTCGCCAAACACCTCATCACTTGAGCTGCTCGGACCTGGGAAGAGCACAAAACTCAGGCACAACTGAGTCTGCGCCTCTGAGGACTACCCGAGTGCCTGAACCTGAGCAGCTTGGACCTGGGAGGTACATGCAACCCAGGGCCAGCCTCGGATTGTTCCCGGCGGAACAACCTAGAGCCCGAGCAGTGTGGGCAGGGAGGCTACACGCGCCGTGAGCGGGGGCAGACCCAGTGTGGCTGAGGCACTGCGAGCGCACGCCAGTGTTATTTGTTTGCAGCATCCCTCCCTCCCTCCCCACAGCGCGACTGAACAAAGAGAAGAAATACAGCTCCACCCATCAGAACACCGACACAAGCTTCCCTAACCAGGAAACCTTGACAAGCCACCTGTACAAACCCACACACAGTGAGGAAAAGCCACAATAAAGAGAACTCCACAAACTGCCAGAATACAGAAAGGACACCCCAAACTCAGCAATTTAAACAAGATGAAGAGACAGAGGAATACCCAGCAGATAAAGGAACAGGATAAATGCCCACCAAACCAAACAAAAGAGGAAGAGATAGGGAATCTACCTGATAAAGAATTCCGAATAATGATAGTGAAATTGATCCAAAATCTTGAAATTAAAATGGAATCACAGATAAATAGCTTGGAGACAAGGATTGAGAAGATGCAAGAAAGGTTTAACAAGGACCTAGAAGAAATAAAAAAGAGTCAATATATAATGAATAATGCAATAAATGAAATTAAAAACACTCTGGAGGCAACAAATAGTAGAATAACAGAGGCAGAAGATAGGATTAGTGAATTAGAAGATAGAATGGTAGAAATAAATGAATCAGAGAGAATAAAAGAAAAACGAATTAAAAGAAATGAGGACAATCTCAGAGACCTCCAGGACAATATTAAACGCTACAACATTCGAATCATAGGGGTTCCAGAAGAAGAAGACAAAAAGAAAGACCATGAGAAAATACTTGAGGAGATAATAGTTGAAAACTTCCCTAAACTGGGGAAGGAAATAATCACCCAAGTCCAAGAAACCCAGAGAATCCCAAACAGGATAAACCCAAGGCGAAACACCTCAAGATACATATTAATCAAATTAACAAAAATCAAACACAAAGAATAAATATTAAAAGCAGCAAGGGAAAAACAACAAATAACACACAAGGGAATTCCCATAAGGATAACAGCTGATCTTTCAATAGAAACTCTTCAAGCCAGGAGGGAATGGCAAGACATACTTAAAATGATGAAAGAAAATAAACTACAGCCCAGATTATTGTACCCAGCAAGGATTTCATTCAAGTATGAAGGAGAAATCAAAAGCTTCTCAGACAAGCAAAAGCTGAGAGAATTCTGCACCACCAAACCAGCTCTCCAACAAATACTAAAGGATATTCTCTAGACAGGAAACACAAAAATGGTGTATAAATTCGAACCCAAAACAATAAAGTAAATGGCAACGGGATCATACTTATCAGTAATTACCTTAAACGTAAATGGGTTGAATGCCCCAACCAAAAGACAAAGACTGGCTGAATGGATACAAAAACAAGACCCTTACATATGTTGTCTACAGGAGACCCACCTCAAAACAGGGGACACATACAGACTGAAAGTGAAGGGCTGGAAAAAGATTTTCCATGCAAATAGGGACCAAAAGAAAGCAGGAGTAGCAATACTCATATCAGATAAAATAGACTTTAAAACAAAGGCTGTGAAAAGAGACAAAGAAGGTCACTACATAATGATCAAAGGATCAATCCAAGAAGAAGATATAACAATTATAAATATATATGCACCCAACACGGGAGCACCGCAGTATGTAAGACAAATGCTAACAAGTATGAAAGGAGAAATTAACAATAACACAATAATAGTGGGAGACTTTAATACCCCACTCACACCTATGGATAGATCAACTAAACAGAAAATTAACAAGGAAACACAAACTTTAAACGATACAATAGACCAGTTAGACCTAATTGATATCTATAGGATATTTCATCCCAAAACAATGAATTTCACCTTTTTCTCAAGCGCACATGGAACCTTCTCCAGGATAGATCACATCCTGGGCCATAAAGCTAGCCTTGGTAAATTCAAAAAAATAGAAATCATTCCAAGCATCTTTTCTGACCACAATGCAGTAAGATTAGATCTCAATTACAGGAGAAAAACTATTAAAAATTCCAACATATGGAGGATGAACAACACCCTGCTGAATAACCAACAAATCACAGAAGAAATCAAAAAAGAAATCAAAATTTGCATAGAAATGAATGAAAATGAAAACACAACAACCCAAAACATGTGGGACACAGTAAAAGCAGTCCTAAGGGGAAAGTTCATAGCAATACAGGCACACCTCAAGAAACAAGAAAAAAGTCAAATAAATAACCTAACTCTACACCTAAAGCAACTAGAAAAGGAAGAAATGAAGAACCCCAGGGTTAGTAGAAGGAAAGAAATCTTAAAAATTAGAGCAGAAATAAATGCAAAAGAAACAAAAGAGACCATAGCAAAAATCAACAAAGCCAAAAGCTGGTTCTTTGAAAGGATAAATAAAATTGATAAACCATTAGCCAGACTCATCAAGAAACAAAGGGAGAAAAATCAAATCAATAAAATTAGAAACGAAAATGGAGAGATCACAACAGACAACACAGAAATACAAAGGATCATAAGAGACTATTATCAACAATTATATGCCAATAAAATGGACAACGTGGAAGAAATCGACAAATTCTTAGAAAAGTACAACTTTCCAAAACTGACCAGGAAGAAATAGAAAACCTTAACAGACCCATCACAAGCACGGAAATTGAAACTAATCAAAAATCTTCCAGCAAACAAAAGCCCTGGTCCAGACGGCTTCACAGCTGAATTCTACCAAAAATTTAGAGAAGAGCTAACACCTATCCTGCTCAAACTCTTCCAGAAAATTGCAGAGGAAGGTAAACTTCCAAACTCATTCTATGAGGCCACCATCACCCTAATACCAAAACCTGACAAAGATCCCACAAAAAAAGAAAACTACAGGCCAATATCACTGATGAATATAGATGCAAAAATCCTTAACAAAATTCTAGCAATCAGAATCCAACAACACATTAAAAAGATCATACACCATGACCAAGTGGGCTTTATCCCAGGGATGCAAGGATTCTTCAGTATCCGCAAATCAATCAGTGTAATACACCACATTAACAAATTGAAAAACAAAAACCATATGATTATCTCAATAGATGCAGAGAAAGCCTTTGACAAAATTCAACACCCATTTATGATAAAAACTCTCAAGAAAGCAGGAATAGAAGGAACATACCTCAACATAATAAAAGCTATATGTGACAAACCCACAGCAAACATTATCCTCAATGGTGAAAAATTGAAAGCATTTCCTCTAAAGTCAGGAACAAGACAAGGGTGTCCACTTTCACCATTACTATTCAACATAGTTTTGGAAGTTTTGGCCACAGCAATCAGAGCAGAAAAAGAAATGAAAGGAATCCAAATTGGAAAAGAAGAAGTAAAACTCTCATTATTTGCAGATGACATGATCCTCTACATAGAAAACCCTAAAGACTCCACCAGAAAATTACTAGAACTAATCAATGATTATAGTAAAGTTGCAGGATATAAAATCAACACACAGAAACCCCTTGCATTCCTATACACTAATAATGAGAAAACAGAAAGAGAAATTGAGGAAACAATTCCATTCACCATTGCAACGAAAAGAATAAAATACTTAGGAATATATCTACCTAAAGAAACTAAAGACCTATATATAGAAAACTATAAAACACTGGTGAAAGAAATCAAAGAGGACACTAATAGATGGAGAAATATACCATGTTCATGGATTGGAAGAATCAATATAGTGAAAATGAGTATACTACCCAAAGCAATTTATAGATTCAATGCAATCCCTATCAAGCTACCAACAGTATTCTTCACAGAGCTAGAACAAATAATTTCACAATTTGTATGGAAATACAAAAAACCTCGAATAGCCAAAGCGATCTTGAGAAAGAAAAATGGAACTGGAGGAATCAACCTACCTGACTTCAGACTCTACTACAAAGCCACAGTTATCAAGACAGTATGGTACTGGCACAAAGACAGAAATATAGATCAATGGAACAAAATAGAAAGCCCAGAGATAAATCCACGCACATATGGACACCTTATCTTTGACAAAGGAGGCAAGAATATACAATGGATTAAAGACAATCTCTTTAACAAGTGGTGCTGGGAAATCTGGTCAACCACTTGTAAAAGAATGAAACTAGAACACTTTCTAACACCATATACAAAAATAAACTCAAAATGGATTAAAGATCTCAACGTAAGACCAGAAACTATAAAACTCCTAGAGGAGAACATAGGCAAAACACTCTCTGACATACATCACAGCAGGATCCTCTATGACCCACCTCCCAGAATATTGGAAATAAAAGCAAAAATAAACAAATGGGACTTAATTAAACTTAAAAGCTTCTGCACATCAAAGGAAACTATCAGCAAGGTGAAAAGACAGCCTTCAGAATGGGAGAAAATAATAGCAAATGAAGCAACTGACAAACAACTAATCTCAAAAATATACAAGCAACTCCTACAGCTCAACTCCAGAAAAATAAATGACCCAATCAAAAAATGGGCCAAAGATCTAAATAGACATTTCTCTAAAGAAGACATACAGATGGCTAACAAACACATGAAAAGATGCTCAACATCACTCATTATCAGAGAAATGCAAATCAAAACCACTATGAGATACCATTTCACACCAGTCAGAATGGCTGCCATCCAAAAGTCTACAAATAATAAATGCTGGAGAGGGTGTGGAGAAAAGGGAACCCTCTTACACTGTTGGTGGGAATGCAAACTAGTACAGCCACTATGGAGAACAGTGTGGAGATTCCTTAAAAAACTGGAAATAGAACTGCCTTATGATCCAGCAACCCCACTGCTGGGCATACACACTGAGCAAACCAGAAGGGAAAGAGACACGTGTACCACAATGTTCATCGCAGCTCTGTTTATAATAGCCAGGACATGGAAGCAACCTAGATGTCCATCAGCAGATGAATGGATAAGAAAGCTGTGGTACATATACACAATGGAGTATTACTCAGCCATTAAAAAGAATACATTTGAATCAGTTCTAATGAGGTGGATGAAACTGGAGCCTATTATACAGAGTGAGGTAAGCCAGAAGGAAAAACACCAATACAGTATACTAACGCATATATATGGAATTTAGAAAGATGGTAACAATAACCCTGTATACGAGACAGCAAAAGAGACACTGATGTATAGAACAGGCTTATGGACTCTGTGGGAGAGGGAGAGGGTGGGAAGATTTGGGAGAATGGCATTGAAACATGTGAAATGTCATGTATGAAACGAGATGCCAGTCCAGGTTCAGTGCACGATGCTGGATGCTTGGGGCTGGTGCACTGGGATGACCCAGAGGGATGGTATGGGGAGGGAGGAGGGAGGAGGGTTCAGGATGGGGAACACATGAGAAATAAAGGATTAAAAGAAAAAAAAAGAGAGAAATATAAATCAAAACTACAATGAGATATCACCTCACACAGGCCAGAATGGCTATCATCAAAAAACTCCACAAACAATAAATGCTGGAGAGGGTGGGGAGAAAAGGGAACCCTCATACACTGTTGGTGAGAATGTAAATTGGTACAGCCATTATGGAGAACAGTATGGAGGTTCCTTAAAAAACTAAAAATAGAGCTACCATATGACCCTGCAATCCCACTGCTGGGCATATATCCAGAGGAAAAAAAATGATCTGAAAGGGTACATGCACTCCCCTGTTCATTGCAGTACTGCTTACAATAGCCAAGACGTGGAATCAACCTAAATGTCCATCGACAGAGAAATGGATATAGAAGATGTGCTACATATATACAATGGAACGTTACTCAGCCATTAAAAAGAATGAAATAATGCTATTTGTAGCAACATGGATGGACCTAGAGAAAGTGCCATACTGAGTGAAGTGGGTCAGAGAAGGAAAAATATCGTATGACATCCCTTATAGGTGGAATCTAAAAAGAAATGAAACAAATGAACTTACAAAACAGAGAGACTCACAGACTTAGAGAACGAGGAAGGGATAGTTAGGGAGTTTGGGATGGACATGTACACACTGATATATTTAAAATGTATAACCAGCAAGGTCATACTATATAGCACATGGAACTCTGCTCAGTGCTGTGTGGCAGCTCGGATGGGAGGGGAGTTTGGGGGAGAATGGACACATGTATATGAGTACAGTTGAACCCCTTAGCTGTTCATCTGAAACTATCACAACTTTGGTAATCAGGCATACCCCAATACAAAATAAAAAGTTTTAAAATAAATAAATATGGTTGAATTAATTTTAACTAAAATACCATCTGGAGTCACCCTTTAAAAATATGTAAGATTAACTCAAAATCCAATCTCTGTCAATGTCTTACTCACAAATTTTATAAATGTATGGAGTCATACTATTCTCTCTGTCATATGTGGTTCAGATTTCCACCCTCTGTTGTGTTTGTTTTGTTCTCCATTATAAGGCTTTTTTCTATTTCTTGATTACCACGGTAATCGTCCTTTGATTAGCTCCACCATACATACATACAATCGTGTGTACATACACACACACAATCCACAGCACAAATAACCAGATACCATTCTCATGATTCACAGGAGGATTTTGGAGTATCAGTGAGATGGGGTAAATCACAGAGCTATACATGAGACAACTTACACTTGAATGTCAAGCTTCTTTTAATAAAGTCCCTTGGCCATAGGACTTTCCTATACTAATAAAAAAATTATTCCCAAGAAGTGATTGTGAGAACCTTTATATAAATTATTTAGAGTACATATATTTTATTGCTTTCTAATTTAAAAAATCTGATTTTAGCAGTTGTCATCAAAATCTTTCTCAGATGTATGACATTTGCTTGTTTACAAAGGCTTATTTATTTACCATGAGTAGGGATAAAAATAAAAGAGCTTAAATATTTCCCAACACTCCTTGAATTCACAAATACACAAATTTCCATCAGCCAGACATATCAGAACCCATCTGACAAGGAGTACTGGAACTCTTTGATATGTATTCTGTACAACCTGTGCTAGACATCACAGGTTTCATTTCTGAAAGATTCAGTAGTTTGTTTGGGAAAATGCCACTCAGAGAACTGAAAGAGCATCTGTCTGGATCCAGAATTAGTATCTTACTCTCCATATGTATTGTTACTAGGAATTGTCTCGAGGAATGTAGCAGAGTGTTTTTCAAAATGTTCTTTTTGTAATTTAGTAACTGTTTAGTCTTAAAATGAGACTTTGAGGGTATGGAAATGAAGTGTGATAGTAAATATTCTTTCAACAAAATGAATTATTTACAAGAATTATCACAATGAATTATAACAAGAAAGTCTATTTCATGTTATTTCCCCTGCTCTTTAGAATATGAAGGACATGTTAGGTATTCTTACTCCATGTATGGTAAGGTGGCTCAGACAGTAAAGCATCTGCCTGCAATGCAGGAGACCCACGTTCCATCCCTGGGTCAGGAAGATATCCTGGAGAAGGAAATGGCAACCAACTCCAGTACTCTTGCCTGGAAAATCCCATGGACAGAGGAGCCTGATAGGTTACAGACCATGGGGTCTCAAAAAGTCAGACACGACTGAGCTACTTCACTTCACTTACTCCATGTGATGAATAAGAGCAATTCCCATCACCAAAGGATACCCACACAAGTTATGTACAAGGGATGCAGCCTGGAATGCTCTAAACCCAAGAGGAATTTTCCAAGCTCACAGAAGCAGTTTCAGTACTAGTCCTCCCCTCTTTCCCTTAGAGAGATTCAGAGACTCGGGGCAGTGCTACTGGGGATGCAAGGACCAAAAAGAGGTGACACTCCTTCCGAGGTAAGAACTGGAAAGTATCCTGAACTACATCTGCTCCCAAGAAACAGTCCATGTTCACAGTAACACTGTCTTATGCTTGCACATCATCTTTGTGAGCACAGCAATGCATCCAACAAACCATGTCTCTAAGGCAAGGTGCTAGCTTTTCACAGGAGAGGCAGCAGAGTGTTGAGATCCTGGACTCTGGAGCTAGACTTCCTGGGTTCCAATCTTGGGTCTGTGTTCATTGGCTCTGCAATTTGGGGCACATAGAGTTCCCTATGTGTCACTGTACATGGGAGTCAACCAGAGAAATCACTTACTTCAAGAGGTAGAAAACAGGACAGAGGGGTAGTCTAGCAAAGAAAACAAATAGGGACACGACCAAAGTAGTATGCAAAAAGTGATGTGTTAAAATAGAACTATAAGGCAAATACCTATCCCCAAGAAGGTGGGGATTAGGGCACATTTGCATCTAGAACACTAGGGTGATGGTAAAACCACTCTAAGGTAACAAAGCAAAGTAAGTGTCCCAGAAGACACAGGGATGGAGTCTGAAGGAAGACACAGGAATATTTATAAGTCCCATATAGACTCTACTGTGCTTCTCATCTTCTGAGTTATCTCCAAAATTTTAAAATATACAAGTAAATAACTTAAATATTATATTAATTTATATTACATACTATATGTATATATATATATATATATACACACATATATATATATCTCACACATCAACTTACTACATACACTTGGGTTTAGAACTACAACACCAGGTAAGCTTACTCTACTAAACTTCATTAGTCAGTGAGTCCATATTGACAAAGATAGATCAAAATTGCTAGCGTAGTAATCATACTGGCAAAGTATATATTCTTCCCCAAACATCATACAAATCACCGTTATGAAGACTTGTATTCAACGTTTCCCAAATCCTGAAGCCCCCAGATCTTTGGGACAGAAATGCACAACCTTCCGAATAGCCACATCAAGTTCCATTTACAGTATTGTTTTGATCACATTTCTCTGTCTCAGAAACCTAAAAATTCAACCCCAGTCTCTGAGACAACCCATAAAAACTGTAGCGATAAAAAGCAAAAAGTACAAACTTTTAAAGTAGATCTGAGAATGTCATTGTTTCCGAAAGGTTTTAGCAGTTGGCATGGAAATTACCCCATTATTTATTACTGTGATTAGGTGAGATTTTTAAGCCACATAACTCAATAGAGAATAACATCTATTTGATTGCATGGGATGAGAGTCTGATCTATTATTATTAATTTGCCTTCACTCTAGCCATTAAGTGACTGCTCCTTTGGATCATAAAAAGTAGTCCATGAATAACATAGGACGGTTTTTACCCCATTCTCAATAAGATAATAAATTCCAGCTACTGTCTCAATAAAAGTTTCAGCCACCTGCTTGGATATTTTTCTGCCACTGGGCTCAAAAGCAAACAAAACTGAGTCCAACTGGTGCACTGAGCAAATATTGCTCCTTCCCCGGGTTGTTAATTGATTCAGATACCAATAAGATTCCTCACTACCAGTGCTCAGAACTTCTCACTGACATTTGTTAAGCCTGTTCTCAAACTTCACCTGCATGCAGAAGTGCCTGCTTCTGATTTTTCTGCTCCTTCCAAATATAAGGGTCTCTGTAGCCTCAGGGCCACCATCATCTCTCATCCACTCTGCCTGGTGCAGAGTCTAAGTTAGTAACATTTGACCCCTGGATACATGGAACTCAATATTAAGTCCTAAGGTCCAATGGTCCAGGTGCCATTGCTGGCCTCCTTAAAGACCTCCTGGACAATGGAAAGGATGTTTTTAGAGCTCCCGATCATGGGTCACAATTCAGAACTGGACCTGGGTTCTCCATAACAGCTAATCAGAACAAAGGCAAGTGACCTAGAAGATTCAGCTTTATCACTTGTCCTAAATTTGCAGGAGTAGGGTCTGGATGCTGCAATAAGTAATGGTTAAGAACACAGACCCGGCTGTCAGACTGCCTGGGTACCAACTCTCATCAACAAAGATTTCTAGCTAAATTTGGGCAGGTTTCTGGGGAATATTGAGTAGTATTCTTCCACTAAGTGTTGTTCAGGAAATTACTGATATGAGAATCAAAACCATCTACACAGCTTATTAGATTAAGCAGATTTCACTATTCCAATCTTTTCATCAACATAACTATTCCAGGAAACTCTTGCCTGGAAGATATCAGTTCTTTATTCCAAAAACTTTCTGAAAGACCAAATAACTCTTTCACAGAAAGCATCAAATGATGGTTTACACCTAGACTCCTTGTTTCTCAATTCTCATTGCTGTGCCGGTAATCCTAACCTTTCTGTCATGACCTTTTTCCAATCCTAATCAAGCCCCCTGACATGAAAGTGAAGTGAAGAAGTGAATTCGCTCAGTCGTGTCTGACTCATTGCGACCCCCTGGACTGTAGCCTACCAGGCTTCTCCATCCATGGGATTTTCCAGGCAAGGGTACTGGAGTGGGTTGTCATTTCCTTCTCCAGAGGATCTTCCTGACCCAGGAATTGAACCAGGGTCTCCTGCATTGCAGGCAGACGCTTTACTCTCTGAACCACCAGGGAAGCCTGACATGAAAGTTCTACCATAAACCAGTCTTCTAAAATTTCAGTGATATCCCAACATTGCCCCTCCCTCATGAGGTACTACTAAGACTCTGTCAAGGCAGTGCTCTCCCTTCAAGTGATTCTAAGCTTGAAGCAGGCACAACAGTTAGAGAAGCTGTTGGTTACTAATCAAGTCCTGGCCATTTTGCACCAATTGCTATAGAAGTTATTGTTTAGGTTCTTGGATTGTTATGAGAGATAGCAATCAGGCTTACTGCAAGTCTGACTTACAGCAAGTTGGCTTTCTGGGTTGTTTATTCTAGATAAAGGGGTTGTTTTCTTGGGCAGGCAGCAGGTCACAATCCTATTTTTATATATGATCTGGCCACCATCCATTTGCATAGTCAATTTCTCAAAGCAAGATCTGTATCGGAGTTTGTTTTTATCTTGTTCTTTGGGTTCCATGGTATGGTTCTCAACATAGCATAAGGCTATAAATTTGCATAAATAAATTAATGACTTCATGGTGGATACTGGAAGTGAATCAGAGCTAAGTTAATTGTTAATAAGCTGATGTCATCTTGAAAGGAAATAAAATGCATGAAATTCAAGTTAAGAACAGATAGTTTGGGGCACAAGAGGAGATATGGTGAAATCTCTTGTCATTGCTTCTTCAGTAATACCTTTGACATTTAAGTCTAGGTTCTGTTCCCTGAAAACTCTTCTTAATAAAAATTTACCTGGTCTTTTGGATTTGCTCAGAAAAAAAAAATATGCAGCAAAATGAAATCTGACTGCTAATTTCAAAGCATAGACAGCCATGGAACAAGAAGTACGAAACATGAAGCACTGCACAGACAGGACAAGACTATTTATAGAGTCAAAGACCTCAGGGTGTAGAGTGACAGAAAGACAAAGGATGGGGTGAGAGAGTGTCTTTGGTGACAGTTTTGAGGATGAATGCTACCCTACTCAATGGCTCCCGTATCTACAATTAAATCCCCCAGAATCTGATCTCCATCTGCATTCCCGGCCCCATTTCTTCATTCTTGGATAGAAAACTGGAAGGAAGCCAAGCTGGTTACTAAAATACACCTTGAAATTTTTTTTATCTTCTTCATTTTTCTTCTCATCCCTATATTGCCTGCCTTAAGTTCACCTTTTCTTTTCCTTTTCAAGACAGTACCTATTCTACCTATCATTTTTAACACAGTCCAAAGCCAATCAATCTCTTAGAAGTTGTCTCAGACCAGCTGAGCTGAAAAATTACATCCCCAACCTTGACATTTTGATGACACTTGTCACCGTTACCACTTACTCACTACGAAGCATGGGCTGCTTAGATTTGTTTCATTACCTTATCATGTGTGAAAGCCTATTTCTACAACTTGACCAAAACACGGAAGGGATAACGGCTTACTGTTCCTTGCATTACTACAGTCTCTATTTCAGAGTTTCACACATGGTAGGCAGAACAGTAAATGATGTCTTATTGTGGCAGCTATTAAGGTCTCTGACACTTGATAGATGAGTTTTCATGTCAAGGCTTAACTCAAATTATAAACGTGGTACATGGTTTCCCTGAAATAAGCTCACAATCTGTTTATTTATTATATATTAAATGAACTATTCCTATTAAAACAGTATTTATTTTCCTCCTCAGTATTAGCTAAAATTTCAGTGGTTAATGAGTAACTGAAATGGGCTACTTAAATGAATGTCTCCTGTGTTTTCACTGATCACAATAAGACATTTTACACCCATTAAGTTTCCCATGTTTTTCCAAATACAGCAGTACTAGTTTTATTTTAAGAAAAATTATCATTTAGGTAACCATCTGCCAGCACGTGTTTTAGGTAGCCTTTTTCCAATGATTCCAGTGAGTTCTGCCAAACTGCATGAAAATAGTCTATTATTATAATTCAGTCTTACCTGGATGGTTGTCCTAACTTTAATGTTTGTACTAACACAAGGAAAATTGTTTTAGTTATTCCCCAAATTCATAATACTAATAATCATTTTTCCTACCCAAAGCCTAGTGTTTAATCCCCATTCTCTGTTCCATTTATGTAAGACATGGTTCAAAATGTCTCATTTCTAAAGTTGATTTCTATAAAATTTAATCAACTTTTATTAATTATGTACATCCTTGTTATTGAAGCCAAACCTTAAATAAATTAAGTCTACCTAAAAACTCTACCTTTACTGCTGATGTTTGGCATTTCATGATTGGCTGGTTGAACTGTGAAGTAAATGAACCAATTATTTTGGCACCTGGTGTACGTGTATGAAAACTCACAAGGGGATGGCATTTTAAAGGGTAGGATAATAATAAGCTAAGACTCCCTAAAGATCCTGTTTTATCATTTGCAGACTGAAGAATGAGTGTCTGCGAAAGAACCGCTCACTCAGCCTTAGGCATCGTATAGCCCGGCTGGACCATCACATATCTATAATTAGAGCCTTCATCATCAATCAGCAATTATAGCAGATGAGAAGATAGACGCTAATGATACCAGTCCAGACAATTGCCAAATACATTCAGATAAACTGCAGTATCTGACTGAATTGCCAGATAATTTTGAGAATTGCAATAAATTTCTCCTACTTTAACAATAAAAATGGAAAGAAATCACCTGAAAACTATAACAACAGACACATTTTTGTAAACAAATACTGGAAGTAGAGTTTTATTGTAAAGATCAGGGAGTAAAGGTTGGTTATTTTTTAATTTAAAATAAACATATCAATCAAAACTAGCAGAGGCAAATGAAAATAATGTGAGTAAATTATGGACATTGAAAAATGGAAGGAAGAAGAAACAGTCAGGAAATTTGCATGGAAAATCAATTTCTTTGTCTGAAAAAAAATTAAACTAGCATAAGAATGAAAACAAATCCTAGTGGATAAAACCACAGTAGAATTGTTTTGTGTGAGGTAACATCTGCTGAACCCAGAAAGCCTACCGAAGACACTAGTTCATAATAAACACCTTTTGTTGGTGCTGTCACAAGGACCACATTAGTGAATTTCCCTTAATACAACTGATGAATTTGTTTGGGAAAAAAAAGAAACCCACACTAAAGTCATTAAATCATATCTAAAATTCAAAAAGAGAATCAGCTTTTTCAAAGAAACCAACCAAAACTGTACAAATCTAGATTACTATGTATGTAATCCTGGACCTGATTTAGGTGATACATAACTGCACTTAGAATATGCCCCACAAATATAAATAACATTCTACGAATACAATAAAGAAACAGAGATATTGTTTAGATATGTATTCTTTTAACCCTGAAGTAACATTTGAAATGTATGAAAAGCTGATATAAAAAGAATAGCAATATTATTAATAATAGTGATGTTACTGTGTCCTGTGAGAAGTTGCTTCAGTCGTGTCTGACTCTTTGCAACCTCATAGACTGTAGTCCTCCAGGCTCCTCTGTTATGGGATTCCCCAGGCAAGAATACAGAAGTGGGTTGCCATTTACTCCTCCAGGAGATCTTCCAAATCCAGTGATCAAACCCATATCTCTTATGTCTTCTGCATTGGCAGGCATGTTCTTTACCACTAGCATCCCTTGGAGAGATAACATTTATCATATGAGTGCTATGCTTTAGTCACTGAGCTGTGCTTCTGAGTCATTATTGCCTGGGCAGATACAATGCAAAATATTTTAGCAAGCATATTGCTAGTAGAGTTAGGAAACATTTGCTTTGTGGGAAGAAGAAAAGACAAAAAAGGAGTTTGGAGCAAACTGGAGCCAAAGCCTATGATTGGCCTTAGTCTTATTTAAATAACTGGGAAGGGATGAGAAAGAAAGAGTGAAACAGAATAGTATAATGAAGTTACTTGGAGCCAGGGAAATGTTTCTGAAGGATTTTTGGGGGTGTAAGTGTTTTCCTATCAGTTCAGTTGCGTAGTCGTGTCCAACTCTTTGCGACCCCATGAATCACAGCACACCAGGCCTCCCTGTCCATCACCAACTCCCGGAATTCACTCAAACTCACGTCCATCGAGTCAGTGATGCCATCCAGCCATCTCATCCTCTGTCGTCCCCTTCTCCTCCTGCCCCAAATCCCTCCCAGCATCAGTGTCTTTTCCAATGAGTCAACTCTTCGCATGAGGTGGCCAAAGTATTACAGTTTCAGCTTTAGCATCAGTCCTTTCAATGAACACCCAGGACTGATCTCCTTCAGAATGGACTGGTTGGATCTCCTTGCAGTCCAAGGGACTCTCAAGAGTCTTCTCCAACACCACAGTTCAAAAGCATCAATTCTTCAGCACTCAGCTTTCTTCACAGTCCAACTCTCACATCCATACATGACCACTGGAAAAATCATAGCCTTGACTAAACAGACCTTTGTTGGCAAAGTAATATCTCTGCTTTTTAATAAGCTATCTAGGTTCGTCATAACTTTCCTTCCAAGGAGTAAGTGTCTTTTAATTTCACGGCTGCAATCACCATCTGCAGTGATTTTGGAGCCCAAAAAGATAAAGTCTGACACTGTTTCCACTGTTTTCCCATCTATTTCCCATGAAGTGATGGGACCAGATGCCATGATCTTAGTTTTCTGAATGTTGAGTTTTAAGCCAACTTTTTCACTCTCCTCTTTTACTTTCATCAAGAGGCTTTTTAATTCCTCTTCACTTTCTGCCATAAGGGTGGTGTCATCTGCATATCTGAGGTTATTGATATTTCTCCCAGCAATCTTGATTCCGGCTTGAGCTTCTTCCAGCCCAGCATTTCTCATGATGTACTCTGCATAGAAGTTAAATATCCTATCACTCTGGCTGCCTAAGGTACACATGGGCTTCCCAGGTGGCACTAGTGGTAAAGAACTCACCTGCCAGTGCAGGAGACGTAAGAGACACGGGTTCGATTCGTAAGAGACATGGGTTAGGAAAACCCCATGGATTAGCAACCCACTCCAGCATTCTTGCCTGGAGAATCCCATGGACAGAGGAGCCTGGAGTACTACAATCCATAGTGTCGCAAAGAGTCAGACAGGACTCAAGCAACTTAGCACGAACACATGCAAGCAAGACATACATATGACATTAGTAAAATAACTGGGCCATGTGTGAAGACCTCTCCTCTGCTGTGTGACACTCCTGTCATCATTAGGGTCATAGCCCTGAGGGGTTTGAGGGCCAATCAGCATCGTTGGTGCCTCCCCAGTGCCATAGAACTCAGAAGTCTCAGAAGTAAGACCAACAGCATATTAATTTTGTCAACCCCAAGGCTAGCTTTATTTCTGCACTAGAGAAGAAATGGGAGGGAATTCTTTTCCTGACTAGGAATTAGAACCACAATTTTGGGACTCTCAAAAACTTAATTCAGAAAGCCCTGGTTACACATTCCTTTAACCCACCTGCTTAACTGAGTCCCCCAGCTCTCCTCACTAGGAATCCGGTAACTCTCATAAAACCGATGTGTTTTATGCCCTTTGTAATTGTAGGAACTACAAATGGTTGCCTCTAGGTTAATTTTGCACCAGTTCTTCCCTATAACTTAACAGTGAAATGTTGCAAACGTGTGCATTCCCACAGAAGTCAAGATAGTCAACAGTTGTGGGTCTGGATGTTGAACACTAAGAAACTAATTGCCAGATCTCATATCTGAGCTGTCTTTCCTAATAGAAATGAAAGTTTTATCTGGAATCTTCTTTTTTCTTCAAGTGTAACTTGTTTCTAGTAAAAACTTGACTAAGTTTCATGCATAGATATTTCACGCTGGGAAAAATTTATTATAAGCATTTAAATGTATATTTGGGAGTCCTAGTTCAAGGGAGCAACAACTTCCTCATTCAATTGACTGAACAGCTAAGAAATATAGATTTTTTTTTATATTACATCAATTAGGATTTATTTTACTTGTCAGAAAAGTAAATTCCCAACTCAAATGATCTTTAACAATATAGGAATAAATTCCCTCAAAGTAATGGAAAAATTCAGAACGTTTTGGATTTCCAGCAAGAGTTGATGCAGTAACCCAGGCATGTCACAAAGGAGTGGGTTGTCACTCCATCTCTAGGCTCCATCTTGCATGATACTGCCTCACCCTCTGTCTTGCTCCTGATCCAAGAAGCCTACTCTTATCTAGGCTTCATTTTCTTCCCTCAAACATGGAACAAAAGTCTTGAGCTTCGCTGTGAGTAAACCAGTTTGGTCAGATCCTGTCCAAAATTCATCACTGTGGTCAAGGGGAAGGCCTAGAGAGGATAACCTACCCTAAGTTGCATCATTGTTGTCACCACGTCAGGACCACATCAGAACTCAATGATGCAGGACTTCCCTGGTGTTTCAGCGCTTAAGACTGTGTTCCCAATGCAGGTTGGATCCCTGGTCAGGGAACTAGATCCCACATACGGCAAATAAGATGCCACACAACCAAATAATTTTTTTTTAAGAACTCAATGACTCATAGTAGTGGTTCTCAAGTCACAAATTAGAAACAATAAACTAGAAATCCTAAGAGTTTCCAGCCATAAATGTCTTTCTAAAGAGATCCGGATAGGCCTCTTTCATCAGATCAATTATCATTTGATCCCTTATGGCTTTTCAGTGTCTAGAAGAATTTAAACTGGGTAATATATAGCTGTAAGGGGAAACGAAATAATATGACACAGGCTGAAAGGAAGGAGAAGCTTTGAACAGTTTAGAACAAAAAAGAATGAGAAATCTTGTGGAATAGTTCCTGTAAAACATTAAGTCAAGGAATATTTATAACCAATGCTGGAAAATGCTTTGATTACAAATATTGGATTTGGACTTCTTTTGGAACAGGAGTCCAGGTGACTCAAAACAAAATAAAGTTATTCTCTCACAGTTATGGACCCTGAGAAGTCCAAAACCAAGGTGTTAGCAGGGTCGTCCTCCCTCTGAAACTTGTGGAGGACCCCTTCCTAGCCTCTTCCTAGCTTCATGGTTGCTAGCAATCATTCGCATTCCTGGGCTTGCAGCTGTATAACTCCAGACTCTGCCTTCATTGTCACGTGAGTTCCCTGTGCCTTCTGTCTTTACATGGCTGTCTTATTATATCATATTGGATTAGGGGTTTGCCCCACTTCAGGACAACTTCTTAACTAATTACATCCATAACAACCCTATTTCTAAGTAAGGACACATTCTGAGGACTGGAGGATAGGACTTCAACATATCTTGTTGGTGGGGAGGGGACACATTTCAACTCATAACAGTAACAGACACTAACTAGAATAAGGGAAATATAGCAAAGCACAAAAATCCTAAGCAAAGATATACACAGACACAGACACAGTCACACACACACACACACATACTATATATATACATAAAGAGGAGAGTGAAAAAGTTGGCTTAGCTCAACATTCAGAAAACGAAGATCATGGCGTCCGGTCCCATCACTTCATGGCAAATAGATGGGGAAACAGTGGAAACAGTGGCTCACTTTATTTTCTGGGCTCCAAAATCACTGCAAATAGTAATTGCAGCCATGAAATTAAAAGATGCTTACTCCTTGAAAGGAAAGTTATGACCAACCTAGACAGCATACTGAAAAGCAGAGACATTGCTTTGTCAGCAAAGGTCTGTCTAGTCAAGGCTATGGTTTTTCCAGTGGTCATGTATGGATGTGAGAGTTGGACTGTGAAGAAAGCTGAGCGCTGAAGAATTGATGCTTTTGAACTGTGGTGTTGGAGAAGACTCTTGAGAGTCCCTTGGACTGCAAGGAGATCCAGCCAGTCCATCCTAAAGGAGATCAGTCCTGAGTGCTCATTGGAAAGACTGATGTTGAAGCTGAAACTCCAATACTTTGGCCACCTGATGTGATGAGCTGACTCATTTGAAAAGACCCTGATGCTGGGAAAGATTGAGGGCAGGTGGAAAAGGGAACAACAGAGGATGAGATGGTTGGAAGGCATCACCAACTCAATGGACATGGGTTTGGGTGGACTCCGGGAGTTGGTGATGGACAGGGAGGCCTGGCATGCTGCGGTTCATGGGGTCGTAAAGAATCAGACACAACTGAGTGACTGAACTGAACTGAACTGATATATATATATATACATATATATATATATATATATATATATATATATGTATTTCTCTAAATTTGGAAAGATGCAAAAATTTCCTATCTATGTCTTATAAAGCTAGATCGCCAGATGTGTTCAAGTCAGAGTTCAATCAATGACTCTGAAGATAAACCCCAAAGTCAAAACTAACTTACAGTTGTGAGAATACAAATGGTCAAGCTCAAGAAAGTATATTTTGCTACCAAACATTTGAGCCATGTTTGGTTCGTCAAAGAAGAAACAAATACATATATATATATATATATATAGCAAAAGCAAATAGAAAATCATTCGTCATAAAGATCTTTAAGTTCATTAACCATACGATAAAAAAAAAAAAGATCAGAGGAACAACAATACTTGCTATTTAAATAGCGTTGTTTGCTTTTTAGGGAAAGAAAAGAATTGTAAAGGGAAAACATGTCTAACATTCCAGACCAAAATAAATTTTGAGCTTCTCTCTTTAAATACATTTGTATATTTTTAAACAAAGTTTGTCTTCTTGAAAAAGTTAATATGCTAAGTTGTATAATCTTCCTCAATCAATGAGCAAATTCAAACATAATGTTTAGACTTATTTTAAGTTTTTATTTTCAAAATCAAATTAACAAGGGATTTAATGCATGTGTGTGTGTATGTGTGTAAAATATATCAAAACCGTAAAATAAGAAATTCATTCTGTTGCAAGATTAAACAGAGAGGAAAATATAACAGGAAGAAAAGGGCCTTGAAATTTAGTCATATTCAAGAGCATTTCTAGTTTAAAAATGTCTTTATTAGAATTTAGAATAAGATACTTGATTGCCACATAGGACTTACATAGAATAGTATACTAAGAAATACATCTAAACGACTTGTACTAGCTTTACATTCTGCTTTCTATAATTCATTTGTTAGTTTATATCTATAGAGTCTGAAGCAAGTTCCTCTAGTCATGAGCACTCAAGTATGCACAGCCAGCAATCTGGCCTTGAAAAAGCATAACAGCTTTAATGAGCAGGAAATCAATTAGGAATTTTGACACATGGTGATATGCTTAAACAATCAAGCCTGTCCTTAGCTAGGAGGCTCTGCTTTTAATATGACAATGAAATTTACTATGTCACTTCAACCTTCTAATGGCTGGGAGCAACACCATTCAATGCCCATCACCAGCTCAATCTTCCTTTCTAGGGAAAGCATGTGGCTGCAGCCTGATTGGTATTCGTGTTCTGGATCAGCTATAATTATATGGGTGTGATTTATTGGTTTTCTATCTACTGTTTTCTGTTTACACTGGAAATAATGCAATTTGTTTTCCTTCTGAAACTCCCAAAGTGAATTGCACCAAAGTGATGTGTGCTTAACTCATATAGATGATTCAAACTGTCAGTGATCAAAAAAGTCACTTGAATGCATAATTCATGACAATGAATGAATTCCCCTTCCTCCCTAATTATTTGGTCTAGACTATTGTTAATATTGCTTTTCTCTACCTGTGAATCTACCATCTTATGTCTGAGGAAGATGCTCAGAAATATGGCAAGAAGTGGAGGAAATCAGTCTGGGAAGTTTTTAATTGAGCAAGTAACCAAAAATGATGTGCCATGGTCAGATCAGTCAGAATTCTATAGGCATTTTACAGTTTTTAAGACTCCTAAGAGATACGGTAATATGCCTTGTCCTCCGAAGTAGAAATGCAGGCAGTCCACCCACATATGGTCAAATCTGCTATTTATTCCCTACTCATTTGAGTCACATTTTTTCACCACCTGTGCTGGGTACCAGCAATGTGGACAAGACAGAACATACAATTCCTAGTTTTAGGAAGGACATGATCGATAAGAAATTCTTCAGTTCCCACCCCACCTCATCCATTTTCTTATCCATTGTGTGCTTGTACTGCTTTTGAATTTACCAGTCTTTACCCCAGTCTGATTTGTAAGCAAGCTCAATAAACATTTTTTATTTTAAAGGGCAGTGGTTTGGAGGTGAAATAGTACCTGTCTCACTGTCAACAGACAACTATACCATTAAAAACTATAATATCTTTTTTTCTGATTACAAAACAATGCCTAAATACCAAGAAAAAACGGAAAATATGAGAAACAACAAAAAAATAAAATAAAAATCCCTTTCAAGCCAAACTCTGAGAAAGTCATAGGAAAGCTTCAGTTATTTCTTTTCAGATGTTGACTTTATCACATCTTTTTTTCACCTAATATAGAAGAATTATTTTCTCATATGCTGAATTATTTGAAAAAATATCATCTTACTGATTGATAATTTCCCATGTATAATTTATTTAACCATTTTCCAATGATCACTCTAATGCAAAATGGTCAATTCTAAAACAACAGAGAAAATGGCTTTGTTTTTATGTTATGGTTCTTTCAGTGAAAGGTAGAAAAAAATGGAATACCTTCTCTCTTTTTTTTAGGTTCATTTTTTTAAGCTATCATATAAATCAAGATACAATCCTTTTTTTCTTCTCTTTCCTTGGCGTCTGTATAATGTCTGTTGAGGCCCACCTCTGACATTTATGATTGTAGATATAACACAGATGGCAGGAAAGAGACATTGGGCAGAAAGCTAGTTCCTATCTGCCCTGGGGAGCTAATTTGCTCTGTCTTCATAAAGGTAGGCCAAAGTTGTGTAGCAAACACTTGTGTAAAGTTTAAGGCATGCCTACATGGCATACAGAACATGGGAAAGTAAAAACCAATTACTAGGTGGCAAAAGAAAGGAAAAAGTAATGGGATTCAGGGCACACTACCAAATACGACACTTTGATATACTGAATGTCTTAAGCTAAAGGAATTTAAGAAAACAGCCGCAGAAGGTTATTCTGACATCCTCACCATCCGTATCCTCCTTCTCTGAAACAGGTCATAAAACTCGCCTGGGAGAGGTATCCTCCCAATATCTTGAAGAAATACACATCCTTATCTCCTAAGACAAAGGGATGCCAAGAAGAATCCTAACAGACAAGCCTTGATAAGCCTTTCCCAGTTAGCTACAGTTATCTCATATTCCTTAACCTATCCTATTCCTCCACAACTGTCCACTCTTCATCAAACCCAGCACAAAACACTCATGTCTAACAGTTTCTGTGGGTCTTCATTTCCTTACGAAGACTTCCATGTCATGTAAAAGTTACAGTAAATAAATGTGTATGCTTTTATCCTGTCATAATTGGTCTTTATGAGTTTAATTTTCAGACCGCACAAGGGACCCTAATAAAGTTGAGGAAAATTTTATCATCTCTCACAAGAAAGACAGAGAGAGTAAAGGAAGGAAGGGAAGGAAAAGAGAGAAGAGGAAGAAACTAGAGGGGAACAAAGCACATGAGATAAGATAGGTATCTGCCAGCTGTGACTCCAGAACTTACTTGCTGTGTGACATTGAATAAGAATTACTCTCAATTATCTTCCACAACCTCCACAGTCTTCAGTTTCCTTCTCTCTATAATGGACACAATAATCGTACTTATTGGATGGGTTACTTTGAAGGTTAAAGGACTAAAGTTAAATGCATAATAAAAGTCTGATGCATAATAAAAACAAGATGGATTCTAATTATTACTATCACTTTTATACTGGAAATGTTTATTTGAAAAATAAATTGGCTAGGGTTGACACTTCCTCTTTAAGGTGATACATCCACACAATTTATAGATAAGTGACTGGACTACCTGACCAATCACATAAAACCTTTGAATGAACACCTCTCAGAGGCATCCACTGTCATCTTGGAGGGTTACTTAGGTGTCCTTGTTAAGAATGACATTTCCTGGAATCCATCATCTATATTTCCTGGTGCAGAATTGGGAGAGAGACACGTGATCCAAAATCGCTATTTTTAAACCTATTTCTAGGTGATCTTTATACAAGCTAAAGTTTGAGAAACTCTAACACATCTTTACCCAGAAAAATGTTTAAACAAAAATCTTCTAGTGAATATTGCAGTAGTTGCTACAGCAGATTCAGAGTGATTGGTGTTTACAAAAATGTCATTGGACAGGGTGCATTCCAAATCAGCCCTGTGAATTATTTACAGAGGACTGAGTATAGACTGAAGGATTTTTATATAATCTTTGCAGCATTCCAAAACATTTTCTGAAATTACTAGGGAAGAGTTTCGCCAATCATAAACAAGTCGCCTACTTTCCCAAACACCACCACCCACTACATCCACACATAGAATCAAGATCAGCTGCCTGGAAATGTCTTATTTTCTCCATCAATTGATATTGGTGGAGGAAAAAAAAAAATGAGACATTCTAATTAAATTACTCTGCTTACTCTCATTCAGAAAATATCACTTACTTCATGAAGAATTTAAAAATAAATTCCTCTAGAAAGTGTATCTTTGAAATAGAATTACAGAATCAGAATTGCAAAGCTATCAGTTTGGTTCAGTTGAGTCACTTAGTCGTGTCCAACTCTTTGCAACCCATAGACTGCAGCACACCAGGCTCCCTTGTCCATCACCAACTCCTGGAGCTTGCTCAAACTCATATCCATCGAGTTGGTGATGCCATGCAACCATCTCATCTTCCTTCGTCCCCTTTTCCTACCTTCAATCTTGCCCAGCATCAGGGTCTCTTCCAATGAGTCAGTTCTTCGCATCAGGTAGCCAAAGGATTGGAGCTTCAGCTTTAGCATCAGTCCTTCCAATGAATATTCAGGACTGATTTCCTTTAGTATGGACTGGTTGGATCTCCTTGCAGTCCAAGTTTTCAACTTGGACTTTCCAACACCTTTCCAACACCACAGTTCAAAAGCATCAGCTTTTCAGCACTCAGCCTTCTTTATAGTCCAAATCTGTTATACACACACAACTACTGTAAAACCGTAGCTTTGACTATATGGACCTTTGTCAGCAAAGTAATGTCTCTGCTTTTTAATATGCTGTCTAGGTTGATCAAAACTTTTCTTCCAAGGAGCAAGCATCTTTTAATTTCATGACTACAGTCACTATCTGCAGTGATTTTGGACCCAAGAAAATAAAGTCTGTCATGGTTTCCATTATTTCCCCATCTATTTCCTATGAAGTGATGGGACCAGATGCCATGTTCTTAGTTTTCTGAATGTTGAGTTTTAAGCCAGCTTTTTCACTTTCCTCCTTCATCTTCATCAAGAGGCTCTTCAGTTTCTCTTCACTTCCTGCCATAAGGGTGGTGTCATCTGCATATCTGAGGTTATTGATATTTCTCCTGCCTTCTTGATTCCAGCTTGTGCTTCATCCAGCCTGGCATTTCTCATGATATACTCTGCATAGAAGTTAAATTAGCAGGGTGACAACATAGAGCCTTGACATACTCCTTTCCCAATTTGGAACCAGTCTGTTGTTCCATATCCAATTCTAACTGTTGCTTCCTAACCTGCATACAGATTTCTTGGGAGGCAGGTTGAGTGGTCTGGTATTCCCATCTCTTTCAGAATTTTCCACAGTTTGTTGTGATCCACACAGTCAAAGGTTTTGGCATAGTCAATAAAGCAGAAATAGATGTTTTTCTGGAACTCTGTTGCTTTTTTGATGATCCAATGGATGTTAGCAATTTGATCTCTGGTTCCTCTGCCTTTTCTAAATCCAGCTCGAACATCTGGAAGTTCATGGTTCATATACTGTTGAAGCCTGACTTGGACAATTTTGAGCATTACTTTGCTAGCATGTGAGATGAGTGCAGTTGTGCCGTAGCTTGAGCATTCTTTGGCATTGCCTTTCTTTGGGATTGGAATGAAAACTGACCTTTTCCAGTCCTGTGGCCACTGCTGAGTTTTCCAAATTTGCTGACATATTGAGTGTGGCATTTTCACAGCATCATCTTTTAGGATTTGAAATAGCTCAACTGGAAGTCCATCACCTCCGTTAATTTTGTTCATAGTGATGTTTCCTAGGGCCCACTTGACTTCTCATTCCAGAATATCTGGCTCTAGGTGAGTGATCACACCATCATGGTTATGGATCATTAAGATCTTTTCTGTATAGTTCTGTGTATTCTTGCCACCTCTTCTAAATATCTTCTGCTTCTGTTAGGTCGATACCGCTTCTGTCCTTTATTGTGCCCATCTTTGCATGAAATGTTCCTTTGGTATCTCTAATCTTTCTGAAGAGATCTCTAGTCTTTCCCATTCCATTATTACCCTCTATTTCTTCACACTGATCATTGAGGAAGGCTTTCTTATGTCTCCTTGCTATTCTTTGGAACTCTGCATTCAGATGAGTTTATTTTTCCTTTTCTCCTTTGCCTATTGCTTCTCTTCTTTTCTCATCTATTTTTAAGCCTCCTAAGAAAACAATTTTGCCTTTTGACATTTCTTTTTCTGGGGATGGTTTTGACCACTGCCTCTTGTACAATGTCATGAACCTCCATCCATAGTTCTTCAAGCACTCTGTCTATCAGATCTAACCCCTTGACTCTATTTGTCACTTTCACTGTATAATCATAAGAGATTTGATTTAGGTCCTATCTGAATGGTCTAGTGGTGTTCCCTACTTTCTTCAATTTAAGTCTGAATTTTGCAATAAGGAGTTCATGATCTGAGCCACAGTCAGCTCCTGGTCTTGTTTTTGCTGACTGTATACAGCTTCTCCATCTTTGGCTGCAAATATAATCAATCTGATCTCAACATTGACCATCTGGTGATGTCCATGTGTAGAGCTGTGTCTTGTGTTGGAAGAGAGTTTGCTATGACCAGTGCATTCTCAAGGGACTCTCAAGAGTCTTCTGCAACACCACAGTTCAAAAGCATCAGTTCTTCAGCACTCAGCTTTCTTTAGAGTCCAACTCTCACAAAACTCTGTTAACTTTTTCCTTGCTTCATTTTGTACTCCAAGGCCATATTTGCCTGTTATTCTAAGTATCTCTTGACTTCCTACTTTTGCATTCCAGTCCCCTATGATGAAAAGGACATCTTTTGGGGGTATTAGTTCTAGAAGGTCTTGGAGGTCATCGTAGAACCATTCAAGTTCAGCTTCTTCAGCATTACTGGTTAGGACATAGACTTGGATTACTGTGATATTGAATGGTTTGTCTTGCAAATGAACAGAGATCGTTCTGTCATTTTTGAGATTGCAAAGCTATACAGGACATTATAAAGACTTTGGCTTGTCAGGGAGGGGCGAAGTTTTTCCCTCAACCCTCCTTGAGTTCTGTGGAGTTCTGTAATAAATTTTCTCTTATTACAGAACCTTGAATTGTCAACAAGGTTGTGTGTTGTAAACCTTGAGTTCTGTAATAAAATTGACACAAGACGGATTCAGTTCAGTTCAGTTCAGTCACACAGTAGTGTCCAACTCTTTGAGACCCCATGAACCGCAGCACGCCAGGCCTCCCTGTCCATCACCAACTCCCAGAATCTATCCAAACTCACGTCCATTGAGTCCATGATGCCTTCCAACCATCTCATCCTCTGTTGTCCCCTTCTCCTCCCGCCCTCAATCTTTTCCAACATCAGGGTCTTTTCAAATGACTCAGCTCTTCACATCAGGTGGCCAAAGTATTACAGTTTCAGCTTCAGCATCAGTCCTTTCAATGAACACCCAGGACTGATCTCCTTCAGGATGGACTGGTTGGATCTCCTTGCAGTCCAAGGGACTCTCAAGAGTCTTCTCCAACACCACAGTTCAAAAGCATCAATTCTTCGGCACTCAGCCAAAGATTGATTATATTCTTTAGAGTCCAACTCTCACATCCATAGATGACTATTGGAAAAACCATAGCCTTGACTAGAAGGACCTTTGTTGACAAAGTAATGCCTCTGCTTTTTAATATGCTGTCTAGGTTGGTCATAACTTTCCTTCCAAGGAGTAAGTGTCTTTTAATTTCATGGCTGCAGTCACCATGTGCAGTGATTTTGGAGCCCCCAAAAATAAAGTCTGCCACTGTTTTCCCATCTATTTGCCATGAAGTGATGGGACTGGATGCCATGATCTTAGTTTTCTGAATGCTGAGTTTTAAGCCAGCTTTTCACTGTCCTCTTTCATCAAGAAGCTCTTTAGTTCTTCTTCACATTCTGCCATAAGGGTGGTGTCATCTGAGGTTATTGATATTTCTCCCGGCAATCTTGATTCCAGCTTGTGCTTCTTCCAGCCCAGCGTTTCTCATGATATAGTCTGCATGTAAGTTAAATAAGCTGGGTGACAATATACAGCCTTGATGATTAGCTGAAGAAAAAGAAACAGGTTTAATTTTCTGAACAAGACAGGGCTCACAGAAATGAGACCTAAGAAGTGGCCAATGCAGGCAGCATTTATATTATTAAACCAAAAACAAACAAACAAACAAACAAAAAAAACAGTAAATTTGAGAGGAACTGACAGGACAGAGAAATGTTAGAAACAGGTTTGGCATGCTTACTTAACTGGTAAGGAATTTCAGCAAAGTTTGGGCTTAGGCAACAACTTAGTAAAGAAGTTTCAAGGTCTGTTTACACAAACTTCATGGCCCTTAATGCCTTCCCTAGTGATAAGGGTATCTTTCTACCTCCTGGTACATGAAGGGCATGTTTCACATGAGAGGCTTCTTTTCCCTACTTTCAGGGAAACAGAGAAGAGGATCAATGTCCTCTTTCACCAGTTGTTTCTTCAGGATCTTTAATTCAAAATAATCAATATGCCATTGAGGAAAATTTTGGGGCTGTGCTCCAACAGCGTGTCAGTTAGTCCTGCGTAGTGGCTACTACTTGGGCTCAGCAATCAAATTGCCTTCCAGATGCTAGTCTTGCCACTGCTGGACACAGGCTGGTGACCTCACTGTGCCTTGATTTCTCAATTGTAATGTGGGGCTGGCTATTCTCCTGTCTCACAGGGCCGTGCTAAGGCCATAAGTATTCCAGGTGTCTAACATGCGTAGAATATCTCTGACAAACACTAAGTACTGAGAAGATGTTCATTATTATCATTTTTTTTAATTGCTCCAACAATCTCATCTTACAGCTACGAAAACTAAGTAAAGCTAAACAGTTTACCCAGGTCACACAAGAGGAAAGCCAGAACCAAGACCTAGTATTCCAAACTTGACATATATCTTTTCCCAGTACCCTGCTGAATGGTCAGAAGATAATTCTGTTTTTATTGATTCATACTTAAAATTCACTCATTGCCCTAAAACCTATAAATTACCAAATAAACTGTTAAAAATAATTTTGCTTCCCCATGATATGTCTAAAAATTGTCACCACAGTAGTGACTCTGCTCTTGAAAAAAATGATTTCTTCAATAATCTAGTTCAGAAGGGAGTTTTGCAAATCTTATATTTTAGAGCTATGAAAGCATATATTGACATTATTAAAATATGGAATCTAAGAAATCAATCATGGCAAATGAATTGTGGTGTCACCTTGCTGTGGCTCATAATTGTGTTCTTTTCATGTACGTTAATTGCTTGATCACGTATTGTAGCACAACCCTAATTTTATTCATAGTTTTTTTTTTTTTTTTTTTCCTCCAGGAAACATATGGATGGCTCTGGCATGAATTTCCTTATCTTTTGAAATCCCTGAGATCAACAATCCATTTAATTATTTTTAGTAATGACTTTGCTGAATGCATTAGACATTCTGCTATTTTACAACTTACTCTGGATGTGGATGTTTTGCTAGTGTTAAGTTTGAACATGGTACCAAGGGGTCTCTTTTTATAGCACCTAAAAGACACCTTGGGGATTTGTTGAGATGCATTTCAGGTTTCTTTCCCTATTCCAAAACAGTTTGTGTGTCTTCTTCTCTATTTTAGCCTGTGGGTTACAACCTAAAGAGAACCAGAGGTTGACCTCTTGGCCAACCTGATAAAGCAAACGGGAATGTTTTAGATATTTTTCCCTCATCTTGATTCCTTCTTCATGCTTCATTTTAGCTCCTTCCATTTCACTGACCCACTAGGC
The DNA here is from genome assembly GCF_002263795.3 of Bos taurus. Taxonomy (NCBI): domain Eukaryota; kingdom Metazoa; phylum Chordata; class Mammalia; order Artiodactyla; family Bovidae; genus Bos; species Bos taurus. The sequence goes on along the minus strand of NC_037329.1, from coordinate 45,222,554 downwards.
CTTTTATTCCTTCAACAGATACCACTACTTTTTTTTTCCTATCTCTATGAATTATTCAGAGTTAAAATAGATAATAAGGCTAATTAAATAATATTATAAAGCATTTAGAACAGTGTCTAACACATAGTAAATGAGGTATACTGCTTATTAAATAAAAATAAATTATTAAACTAATTTATTTTATGTAAATTTTTTCTTAAAAAGGAATTTTATTTCTTTTCTCTTTCTAAATTTTAGCTTACAAGAAGCTTTAATAAACAGCCTAAAGGGTAAGAATTTTTATACTGAGAACTTAAAGTGGACATTTTGGTAATCCTTAAAACACATTTATAGCAGCTATTTACTCCACTTATTTTAATCCAGGATTATACCCTGAAGGATGTGACAAAAAAAATGTACAACATTAAAGAAGTGACACTTCCCAATCTGTCCACTGCACTGTGCCACTGTTAGACTCCTCATTTCTGTACTGACCAGGCCCCACTAACCAGTAAGCAGTAGCATCTGCACAAGTCAGGGTCTGGCAACTAACTAGGCTAAGGGCCAAATAAGCTTACCTTACCAGACCACCCACCCATAGTTAACCTGTCACAATGGAAGGACACAGGCAGCCCTCTTAGGGAGCATATAACCTGGGTGATGAGGGGGAGTGCATTACTGGGATGCATAGGACATCTCCTACAGAAGGCCACTTCTCTAAGGTTGAGAAAAGTAACTAGCCTACTACATCTATGAAAAGACAAACTGCAACTTAGACAAAATGAGCTGACAGAAGAACAGACTCCAAATGAAGGAACAAGATAAAACCTTAGAAGAAGAGCTCCATGAAGTGGACATAGGCAATCTACCTGAGAAAAAGTTTAGAGTAATGACCATAGAGATAATCAAAGAACTCAGGAGGAGAATGGATGCATAGAGTGAGAAGTTAGATGTTTTTAACAAAAAGTTAGAAAACACAAGACCAAAGAGAGATGAAGAATACAGTACCCGCAATGAAAGATACACTAGAAGGAATCAGTAGTGGACTAAAGGGTGCAGAAGAACAGATTAGTGAGATGGAAGACTGAGTAGTAGAAATCACTGCCATAAAGAAGAAAAAAGAATGAAAAGAAATGAGGACAGTTTAAGAGATCTCTGGGACAATATCAAACATATTAATATTCACTTTACAGCGGTCCCACAAGGAGGAGAGAGAGGGCCAGGGCCTGAGAACATATTTAAAGACATAATAGGTGAAAATTTCCCTAACCTGGGAAAGGAAACAGTCACCCAGTTCCGGGAAGTGCAGAGATTCCCTTATAGGACTACCCCAAAGAGGAACACACAAACACACATTATAATTATAAGGACAAAAATTTAAAGAGAATTTTAAAAGCAGCAAGAGAAAAGCAACAAATAACAAACAAACCAACTCCCATAAGACCATCACCTGAATTTTCAGCAGACACTACAAGCCAGAAGGGAGTGTTATTACATATTTAAAGTGATAGAAGGCAAAAATCTACAACCAAGAATTCTCTACCCAGCTCTCATTCAGATTTGATGGAGAAACTAAAAGTACTACAGACAAGAAAAGCTAAGAGTTCAGCACCACCAGTCCAGCCTTACAACAAATGTTAAAGGAATTTCTCTAGGTGAAAAAGAAAAGGCCACAACTATACACAAGAAAATCACAAAGTGAAAAAGCTCATTGGTAAAGACAAACATATAGTAAAGGTAGAAACTCATCCACACATAAAGTTAACAGAGAGGTTAAAAGACAAAAGTAGTAAACTCATCTATATCCAAAATAAAGAGTTAAGGGATACACAAAACAATTAGTTGTACAATATGACATCAAAAACAGTAATCATGAGGGGAGGACAGTTCAAATGCAGGGTTTAAAAAATGTATTTGAAATTAAGAGATCAGCAACTTAAGACAACCATATATATATTATGATATGATTATATCATAGAATCATATAATGAATGAACTACTATACAAAAATCTCTGGTTTTAATTGAGCCTGATAATTGAAACCTTACAAGACTTGCCTTCTCCCCTATCCCTGCTGTCTTAAACAATTGAGGATGAACTAAGTAACTCTTATAAAACTTTCATGCTTATCTATATGTGACATGGACACAAACAGCAATGAAATCCTGTGTCTAATAGGGGCATAACTTTTCTATGATAGGATTTATCATCTCAGTTATAGTCATCTTATTAAAACAGAATCATTTGCCCTCACATATAGGAATTTCTTTAAGTTTTAGATGGTTTCCTTCATCTGTTTGTCTTTCCCATCTCAGGAATAGAAATAGAAAATAGAAAAAGTATCATCAACTACAGTCTATAGTGGAATTGTCATAGTCTGGTCACTCAAATGTCTTCTCAGCAGAAATATTACCATCCCAACTCCCTTTTCTTCAGATGAAACAAGAACAAAGGGAAACTACTGCCATGAGTTCACAGACTGTCTCCACCATCTTCTCTGCCAATCCACACATTTCACATCCTCTATCCAGGTGGGGAGACCCTGCAGTCTCTGAGAAGCTTTCAGTGAAGAGCCTCAACCGCACTGAACATTTCCTTACTTTGTACCAGCTGCTCACCTGCCCAAGCTGGTTCAGAGGAATGGCCTAAGCTGAGGGTAGGAAGGCTGGCTGCCAACAACTAATTGCTCACATAAGAAATATACAGTCCTTCTGCAATTACATGAATCCTCATGTAATTAGGATACATTTAGTCCCAGGAGTTGTTGGAGGAAACTTTCTTATGTCAAGGTAAGACACAAATTCAATATTTCTTGACTGGATTTCAATATAATTCACATCTATTAGTTTCAATATTCAAGTCACTGAATGTTAGAATGGCAGGAACACTGAAAGACATCTAGAGAAACAGCATCTTCATTATACAGATTAGAAATATGAAACTTAAAAGAACAAATACATTTCCTTGCATTCTACCATAAGCTAGTGGCAAATGCACTAAGTATTTAAATGGATATGAAGATGGAAAAAATACATTCTTTGCAATAAAGAAGCTTTAGATCTGGAGATGAGGATCTGTCAAGAATTTAGCTAAGCTACTACAAGTTATTGTTGCTTTGACAGCCGTTTTATTTGATCAAATGTCCTACAAGGTCCTTAAGTTGACATTACACTTCATGTAAACCCATACCCTAGACAACAGCCCAGAGAGTCAAAAGCAAATGTAAGTCCCTGATATGATCTTCCCAATAGCCTTTGTGATCACAGTCTCCCAGCAATTTCCCCTGACATTCCAAAGACCCCCAAGGAGCTCACCAAAAGCCCACTCTTGGTTTGAATTGACCAGTCTGGCCTGAGCACAGGAATCCCAAAGCACTCCACTTGTGGACCCTAATAAAGGCGTGTGCCCCAGGTCCCATCTCTCTGTCTGCATTTTGCCTTGAACTCCCCATGCAGCCCCTCATGGTGTGCTGGGTACTTCCTTCAGGCCGTGTGAGTAATGCTGCTGCTAAGTCACTTCAGTCATGTCTGACTCTGTGCAACCCCATAGACAGCAGCCCACCAGGCTCCTCTCTCCCTGGGATTCTCCAGGCAAGGACACTGGAGTGGGTTGCCATTTCCTTCTCCAATGCATGAAACTGAAAAGTGAAAGTGAAGTCGCTCAGTCTTGTCTGACCCTCAGCGACCCATGGACTATAGCCCACCAGGCTCCTCCGTCCATTGGACCTTCCAGGCAAGAGTACTGGAATGGGTGCCATCACCTTAAACATCTCTATTTCAGTTTCTCTGTGGTCTGCTGTTGAACTGCAGTTCATCACCCAGTACCCTGCATGCCACTTAACAAGTGTTAATATGACAGATCCATTACACAGTCTTTCCTTGAATTTCCATCATCATTTAGTTCAAAAAGTAGTTGTGCAAGTTGACCATCCTATGCTTCTTCACCTGTGAACTAGGGATATGAACGTAATTATAACAATTCTTTTCCTTTAGTCTGTAAGATACTAAGAGAGGAGTGAAGTTACAGTATATAAAGTGCTGTGTGTATGTGTCTAAGTGCTATAATTAAACAAACATATACAGTATTTCAGGGATAGTATAAAGGGAAGAATTATTTCCACCTGTCTGAGTTCAAAGTAAAATTTAAATGGAAGATATTTGAATTGAACCTTGAAGGAGAAATCACACCCTATCAATGCCAGACTGAGGACTTTCTATGTAGTGAAAATTTTGAGCCTGTAACTTAAATTTCAGAAAGGACCTGTGGTAGGCAGAATAATGACTGCTCCAAGGATGTCCACATACTACTCTCCAGAACCTGTGAGTTAAAGTATTACATCACATGGCAAATGGGAATTAAGGTTGTTGGCAGAATTAAGGTTGCTAATCAGCTGACCTTACAATAGGGAGATGATCTGAAGTTATCCAAGTGGGCCCAATATGATTACAAGGGTCCTTAAAGATGCAAGAGGGAGGCACAGGAGGTGTGAGTGGTACGATGTGAGAAGAACTCAGCCTGTCATTGCTGAAACTGAAGATGGAGGAAAGAGAACATGAGCTAAGGAAAGCAGGAGGCCCCTAGAAGCTGGAAAAGCCAAGCAAACAAATTCTCCCATAGGGCTTCCAGAAAGGAGTATAGCTCTGCTGAAACCTTGATTTTAGCTCTGTGAGACCCATGTTAGATTTCTGACCTAGAGAATCATAAGATAATAAATCCATGTTGTTTGAAGCCACTGAGTTTGTGGTGACATGGCAGCAAGAGAATACTAACTCAGGATTGAAATAGCAGTCACATCCTCCTTGCTGTGCCACTTGTGCAGAAATTATTCTTTTGCAGAGAGAATAAAGAAGAAAAGCAAAAGTGCTCTTTCGTTTCTAGGTTTCCCCTCTGTTGACCTAAGCTTTTCCCCACTCGGGTTAAAGCTCCACGGTAAACACTGCATTTCCCTTTCCTTTGGCAATGGAAGTACCCTGCCAGGTGGATAGACTAAATAATGTCTCTGTGGAATTTTCCAGCCACAGGCTTTGCTCTCACTCAAACAGCCTCCACCAGCTCTCTATCTCAGAGGCTGAAAGGACTGCATGAGACCACCCTAGACGTCTGCATTCCTTCATTCCTTCAGGCCCAGAGTACCGGCTGCACAACACCCACTGTTTGACTGGTTTCTATCTCCCTGCCATTTATTGTTCTCTGGAAGTCTGCATTCCCCAACTCCTTACTCCTGTCTGTGTATTCAGCCATTGCTTCAATGTGGCTCCTAGGGTGGATCTGTTACAGCCTAGGTTCCCCAAAAAACCTCGGCTTGAGTGCAGGTAGCAATCCCAGGGAACAGTAAGTGTAGGCTAGGGAGAATGAAGCAGGGCAGGTGGGAAAGCCACCACAAGGGTGCAGGGCCACACTACTGCCACCATGGATAGCGAGCCTCACTCCCCATGAGGACCCAGAGACAGAAGTGGTCACCTCCCAGGTTTGTGCAGGCTGCCTAGGGCCCACAGAAGTACCACGAGGTCACAGAGATGCCCTTGAACGCAATGTGAGCTAGCCAGTGATACTGCTGAGGCCAGGAGCCCTCAAGTCACACCCACTTGCAGCTGGTTGCCTCAGCAACAGCCAGAGTAAAGAGCAAGGCTGAGAGAATTCGAGGCAGGCAGTGAGTTGTCCAATACAGGAGACCAACAGCTTTCTGACTGTAGAGCCTCAATTCACCCAGACCCCCAGACCTTCATTTTCCCAGTTTGCCCAATTCTCCCAGATCAGGGTCCCAGCTCTATTTTTAGCACCACCAAAAACCATGGCCTCAGAGCTTCCTGAAGGCCTTCTTCAACCATGGCTGTCAACTAGGTCCCCAACCCCCCCCCCCCAAAAAAACCCAGTAGACAGGGTCCCAGACCATCAGATCTGAAAGTACTGTTTGCTAGTCATTCAAAGTGTGTCCTGCTCACGAGAATAGATTCACAGTCCTCTAAGGCACCCATTTCCTCTCAGTCATGAAAAGGATAACAATCATTGTCTCTCAATACAATAAGCAGATAAATAAAGCTTGATATTTTTCAGTGCATACTTTCACAATATTGCATTTTTCTCTCTGTTTACTTACAGTGTTCTTAACAAGAATTTGGTGATTCTAATGCCACAAAGGAAAGTCAAATGGTATGGTGTGCTAGCTCAAAGTGGGTAGCTCCTCTGAGCCTTACTGAAATAATCAAGCAAGTCCAATCTGAAGGATCAATTTTAACATCCTTTCCCTAAACAATCTTTGTATCTAGGTAACATTTAAGGGTCTTAGTAAAAGCTAACAGCAGGGAATGCAGAGTTAATGTAAGCTTGGTGATTTAGAGCCCTTCAAATGAGCAGTCCATTTGAACTGAATTCCATGACCATCATCTTATTTGAAAAAAAAAAAAAAAAACAACTTTGTTCCCTCAAAGTCCCCTTGGAGGGTTTCTCCACCAATGCCTTGAGCAGCATCCTCTGGCACCGAAATGGTGGTAGGGCTCCTGGCTCCCCAAGAGCAGCCTGCTGCCATCTACAGCCTTTGATCTAACCAGTCACCAGACCATGTGCAAAGCTTCTATGCTAATTTCTTTCCTCAGAGCATTCTCTGTCCCTGGCGGCAGGCACCACACAATGTTCAGAAGTGTTTTCTTTAACTGGCACGTGAAGCTCAAAAGATCCCTGTTAATTGCATGGTACATATTGATTACCCTTGCTTCTGGAGTTCATGATTTTGCATACTGCAAAGCAACCTGGGTACATCCTCACCCCTCACAAAGAACCAACCTCTCTTGCATTTTTGGGTTCATTTTTCTTCTTCCCCTTCCTCCTTCCTTTCTTCTTCCTTTCTTTCTCTCTTTTTTTTCATACACACCTCTTACACAATATACAAAACTCACAATGTTCTTTCCCTCTTCCTCAGAAATGAAAAACTTCCTAGTGGTTAAGAGAAGTCTATTTAAAAAGCAGACATTGGGTTCATCTTATATACTTAAATGTCATTTTAAAAAGTCATCAAGCATTAAACTGGATTTCATTTTTAAATACATGTTTTAGAGAGAAGAAAGAATTATTATGTATCAATTAATTAGCTGCCTGGTATATTAAAAAAGAGTGGTGGAACATTCACATATAAATCTATAAAGGAAAAATCCTTGGAGAAGCTCATGTGCTGTGTAATTAGAGTTAATTAACACATTTGCTAATTGACTATTATTTAGCACTCCAGCTGCTGAGAAAAATCCATAGGCCCATTAAATATTAATTAGCAAAAGTCTATTGTTTGATCCTGTCAGATTCTGTATTGATGAGACTTTTTTTTACAAGCACAGCTTTGTTAGGCAATGTACATAGTAATAACACAGTAGCTAGCTGTTGAAGAACAAGAAAATGAGAATTTCATAACACACAAGCTCTGTGTTTCAGTCTTTTTTTTCTTCTTCAACTGATTACATTGTCAAAAATACTAAAGATGAATTATTTATCTGTGTCTGCATAGCTACCTACAATCTCAAGATTTATGTGATTACTGTTACTTCAAATTCTTGGTGTTTACTGGACAGTCTATGTTACATACCTTTTTGAAAACTAAAGGAAAACTTACAATTGTAGAAACAAAATGTTCTCCATAACTTTTAAAAAGAGTTTTATTGAGATATAGTTCACATCCCATATAGTTCACTCATTTAGAGTGCACATTTTAGTGGCTTTTGGTATATTACACTGTTAATTTTTAATATTTAATGCAATGTTTAAAATATATTTGTTAAATATATAAAACATAAAATGTGCCAATTAAGCCGTTTTGAATGTCATATTCAGTTGCATTAACTACATTCACAACGTTGTACAGCCTCTCATAGCTTTCATTAGATTGATTTGTTTTGTTAAGCTAAAACAAATAGACTGCTGGTTATTTCTTCAGCAAAAATGGGTTTATTTGGAATCAACAATGAATTGGAATTCGTGATTTGCAACCATGGTGAGTCACATGCAAATTCCCAACAAAAATGGCAAGAACTCTTTTATAAAGGGGAAAAGGAAGTTGGGAGGGCTACAATTAACAGAGTCAATGGCTTTTCATTGGTTGAACTGTTGCCAGGAAGAAAGAGGAGTCATTCTTCTTCCTGTTGGGTTCTGCCATCTTTACAGAGCATGAGAGCCCCTCTCCCCTTGCTGGTCGCCCCCACTTAATTCAACTTAGACTTCTGTTTTTTCATTTTCAACTGAGATTGCTCTTTATTAATTTGCAACTGAGATCTCTGTTATTATTTTTTTTAGTTTTAAGTTTCCTTGTGACTAAAGGTGCAGTCTGAGGACAGATCCATCTGCTCTTCCTACTCTCAAAAGCTGAGTTTTCATGTGGCTAAAACATCTTACTGCTGAATCAGCAGCAGTGACTCCCATGAAAACTGCTCTCTGATTGGAAGCCATTTGGTGCTGCACCTATCCTCCTTTTCTCCTTTCTTGGTCAACTCTGCCTCCAACATCCCCATTTGGCCAAGCAACTGTATGGAACAAGAGCCATGGGCCCTTTATCCAGACTCCAGGCAGGAGTCCCCCTGGCAGTTCCAATCTGGTCAAAGTCCAGCTATCCCTAGACTTTGTTGGACAGAAACCACTTTTCTCCCCTACCACTTGCCACACAAAACCCATCCTCATCCTTTTTCAAGAGGAACTCCGCAAAGACAACAAGTCCATCTAAGTGATCACAAATGATCACAAGCCCATCAAACATCACAAACTGATCACAAATTTAATCTATTTATTCCTTGCACAAAAGTCCTGCTCAGATTCCCCAGGTAATTAACTTTGTGAAAAACTGCTTTGTCATCCTTCAGAAATCCTGGAAATACAAAAAACAGGGTGCAGAAAAGCTAGCACTTTTCACACAACTCTATTAACAAGTTTAACTTGTATTAAAACAATATCTAGCAAAATCAATTTTGTAGTTATAATATAAGGGTCCCTTGGACAGCAAAGAGATCAAACCAGTCAATCTTGAGCGAAATCAATCCTAAATACTCACTGGAAGGACTGATGCTGATGCTGAAACTCCAGTATTTTGGTCACCTGATGCAAACAGCAACTCATTGGAAAGTCCCAGATGCTGGGAAATATTGAGGGCAGAAAGAGAAGAGGGCATCAGAGGATAAGATGACTGGATAGCATCACTGATGCAATGGACCTGAACTTGGGCGAACTCTGGGAGATGGTGAGGGACAGGGAGGCCTGGCATGTTGCAGTTCATGGGGTTGCAAAGAGTTGGACACAACCGGGCAAATGAACAAGTTATACTATGAAGCTAAAATAGTAATTAATGGTTATTTTTAAAACTATTGAAACTTTCTGTCAGGCACTAAAGTATTTCATATTATATCTCACTTAATCGCAAGAGTTGCAGAAGCTATGTATTATAGTATAGCCATTAGGAGCTTTGGGGCCACACCAGACCTGAGTTTGATTTCACATTTCTCTATTTAACAGCTATTGTCCTACAAAATGTTTACTAGGGAATGCCACTTCGTGCTTCCTAGAAATGATAGGCAAAAGGATCCAGGGGGGAACACAGTCCCCATTCTAGCAACATTCTACAGAGAAGTCTGCTTAAGAAAGGGGGTAGTTGGGCACCTACAGGGTTATGTTCCAGGAGATGAACTTATGCAAAGTTATGAATGAACTTAGGGAAACATGAGGGCAACTTTACACTGGGGAATAAACATGTTGGCTCAAGTCTAAATAATCTGAGTTCAAGGCCATGTGTTTAGAGAAGTGCCAGGAAATGCCATTTGCATACTTCCCTAATACCTAAAGTTCCCAGTCCTGTGGGAAATTGAGTTTTATAAACTGCCTCCCTTGCTTGGGAAAAGAGAAGCTTCTAGGCCCAGCTAGTTTATTGGGAAAACAAAAACAAAACACCAAAAGAGGTCCCAGGGCCACCTATCAGACAATCCTGACTGTCCCATAGCTGGTTAACCTCAGGTCAGTTTTTAATCTTCTACACCCTAATCTGTTCACCGTTCACAGGGACATAATAATAGTACTTTCCTGTAAGTGTCATGGGAATAAAATGACATATGTAAAGCACTTGGTCCTCAGTTAACTCCCAGACAATGACATTATATGCTTCCATAATCAGACTGGAGGGTCAGTTGGTAATTCCTGCCATCTATAGTCTAAGCTGTTTACCTTGCATTATTTTTATCTATGGCTTCTGACAACATATTATTCATATTTTATTATATTCTGCCCCCTTCTACGAGGCTATAGAGTTCATGAAACCTCTACTCTATTCTGAGCACCTAGAATATAATTAGTGCACAATACATCTATGATTAATGACTGAATGAATTTTATATGCCCAGTACTGGTAAGCCAAAGTTGTGAATTTATTTTGTCATTATGGAAATATCAATATTCCCTTTCCCTTCATTTTGTTGCCAAGATAGGATGGCAGTGGAGAAGGGTAAAATGATAAATTTATTCTGCATTCTGGCTGTTTATATATTTTTAGCCAGCTTTGTTGATGGGAAAGTTAAACTGAGGAAGCTAAATTCCATATGGCAAGCTAGGGATGAGTTTAAATTAGTAAAAGATTTTAAGACCTTTAGTAAAATTTCTGCAGGGAAATCCTAAAACGTTCTTATTAACTTAGAAGATTAGAGCTGGGGATCTCCTTTTGGGGTCGAATTGTCTAAGCTCATGGTTTGCTCAAAAGTGATTGATACACAGATAGTAAGAAAGACAATACTGCAAAACCAGGCCCCGTGTACCATAGACCATTTGACTGATTATTAATTGGAACTCCTAGTGGATAGATGTGACAATAAAGTTTGGTTTTGAAACTGTGACTAGTATTTAGGTCTGTAAAAATGTAATTAAGAAAAAAACAAAACATGGAAAGGGTTGATTCTACCCTTCAGGATAGAGTAAGACTATCATAAATACAAACAAGGTAAAACAATTTTTTTCATAAAACGTGTATTTCGGCATTTCATAAGAGACCATTGGCTTATCAGAACCTCTATCCTGCCATTCTTTCACGAAATTCTACTTAAGAAAGTGTTAATATAATCCCCATATAATTGTGCATGAAAGTGAAAGTGAAAGTGACTCAGTCATGTCCGACTCCTTGTGACCCCATGGACTATTCAGTCCATGGAATTCTCCAGGCCAGAATACTGGAGTGGGTAGCCTTTCCCTTCTCCAGCGGATCTTCCCAACCCAGGGATGGAACAGGGATCTCCTGCACTGCAGGCGGATTCTTTGCCAACTCAGCTATGAGGGAAGACCTATAATTGTGCATACAGTGGTTAAATAGCAAAGCAGCAAGATGAATGGGTGAAATTTCAAATCCTACTTGAGATTGGAGGCAGGGTGAATGAATGGAATGTGGGACAGAATTGTCTTGAGGGTAAGGATCACTCCTGAGAGACCTCTCCCTCTCTTTAACCATGAATGATACTTTCTAATGGTTTCACGTGATTCAGGATCGCTAAGGAAATATTAAACAGAAGTACATATTATTATCTGAAGATTATAAAGAGCAAAGGCATGTTCATGAATCAAAATATTGTATAATGAAAATATAAATGTCCTACCACCCCTCAAAATCCACTTAGAATAAATATAAATAAATAGATAAATCTGCTAAAAATGTTAGGAGCTTAAAGTGAAGGTTTGGTTCAGAGGTAAAATACCTTTAATACTAAGATTTCTACCTCAATCAGAATGCCACACAGCCTAAGAGGTTGGTGACATAGCCCCATGAAGCAGCCTGGGTCCCGAAACCTCTCCTGGGTGGAGGGTCTGACAGCTGAAACTCATCATCCCAGCTTCTATTATCACTGATTTATGTCACAAACACCGTCAGCTGAATGAGAAACACTTCAAGTTTCTGTCCAAGACAGAACAGTGAGCCAAACCATTCTCCATGCCAGAATTCCTCCAGGAGTGGTTCTACTGTCTGTTCATCTTCTCAGCAGCCCAAATATTCTCACACATCTCCTGCTATTCAGAGAATAATAATCTCTCTAGCAGTATCAAATGGACCAAAATCAATTGATGACCTCCCCGTTCTTCCTTCTTCTTCCCCATCTCCCTCCCTTCCCTTGGTCTAAAGTAGACAGGAGTGAAAGGAACACCTACATGTCCACTGAGACAGGCATGTGCTATTGTCCATCTCAGAGTAACCTGGGTAGCAACAACCTTAGAAAAAGAAAGTTAATAAAACCTGAAAATATATTGAATGCAATTCTATTCATACTAATACCATGTTGGTTATATAACAACCTCATGCAACTGCCACCAAGGAAAGAAAAGAACAAAAAGATAGACATTATGTAGGAAAGTGGTCTGCTGCTGCTAACTCGCTTCAGTCGTGTCTGACTCTGTACGACCCCATAGACAGCAGCCTACCAGGCTCCCCCACCCCTGGGATTCTCCAGGCAAGAACACTGGAGTGGGTTGCCATTTCCTTCTCCAATGCATGAAGGTGAAAAGTGAAAGTGAAGTCGCTCAGTTGTGTCCGACTCTCAGTGAACCCATGGACTGAAGCCTATCAGGCTCCTCTGCCCATGGGATATTCCAGGCAAGAGTACTGGAGTGGGGTGCCATGGATAGAGAAATACAGGCCCAGAGAACACTGCTATGTAACATCTATGTTGATTGCTGTGACTCCACTCAAATTAACCATAACTTATTTATTATAACTGTAAATATCCTTCATGAAAGATGAATGGATAAACAAACTGTGGTGCATCCAGACAATGGAATATTATTCAGTGCTAAAAAGAAATAAGCTATGAAACCATGAAAAGACATGGAGGAACTTTAAATGCATATTTCAGTGAAAGAAGCCATTCTGAAAAGGTTACATAATGAATGAATCCAATGATATGACATTCTGGAAAAGGCAAAAGTATGGAGGCAATAAAAATATCAATGGTTTCTGGGGACTAAGGAGGAGGGACGGATGAATTAGCAGAGCACAGAGGATTTTTAGCTTGATAAAAATATTCTGTATGATAATCGTGTATACATGTCATGATACATTTGTCCAAACCCAAAGAATGCACACTTAAGAGTGAGCCCTAATACAAATTATGGGCTTTGAGTGATGATGATGTATCAGTGTGGATTCATCAGTTTTCACAAATGTACTGCTCTGGTGGGAGAAGACAATAGCAGGGAGGCTATGCATGTGTGGGTGTGGATGAGAAATCTCTATACCTTCTCTTCAATTTTGTGGTGAATCTAAAACTGCTATAAAAAATAAAGTCTATTAAAAATAATTTTACAAAATAGAGGCTTCCCTGATGACTCAGTGGTAAAAATCCACCTGTCAATGCAGTTCAATCCCTGATCTGGGAAAATCTCACATGCCGCAGAGCATCTAAGCCCATGCACCACAAATATTAAGCCTGTGCTCTAGAGCCTGGTGGTGGTGGTTTCGTCTCCAAGTTGTGTCCAACTCTTGTTACCCCATGGACTGTAGCCTGCCAGGCTCCTCTGTCCGTGGAATTCTCGAGGCAAGAATACTGGAGTGGGTTGCCATTTCCTTCTCCATCTAGAGCCTGGGAACTGCAACTACTGAGCCTACGTACAGCAGTGACTGAAGCCTTCACGCCTAGAGCCCACGCTCTACAAGAGAAGCCACTGCAATGAGAAGCCACGTGCTCCAACTAGAGAGTAGCTCCTACTTGCCGCAACTAGAGAAAAGCCCACACAGCGATGAAGAGATTGTTTAGTCGCTAAGTCGAGTCTGACTTACTGCGATCCCGTGGACTCCCTGTCCATGGGATTTCCCAAGAATATTGAAGTCCATTGCCATTTCCTTCTCCAGGGATGAAGACCTAGCACAGCCTAAAATAAAAAAATAATAAATAAAATTATTTTTAAAATAATCGTATTTTTAAAATATATCCTTTATGATACACAGGCTCTGTGGAAGACAAAAACTGTCATCCTTTTTTCTGTATAGTTAGTAATGTAAGAAGCAATAACTGTAGAAGTGGTCTTAGAAGGAACTCTCCTGGCCACCAGACTAAGGCCATGCCCCTCTCTGCAGTGTGCACTGTCAGTCACAAAATCACAGTAGGTGCTAGAAAGCTTTCTAGAATAAACACTTAAAACTGAGCACAACTGATGCTGAGGCCTGTAGAGCAGTCTAAGGAGACCCTGAAAAAGAAGAGATATTAAAGGAGGAGCAATGGGGATCCCTGAAAGAGGACTCACGAGAAAGAAAGATGAAATTGCTAAGTGAACTCAACCATAACAGCTGAGTGGAGGATAACAGATGCTCCTAGCACAGCTTGGATGGAAGTTCACGCCACCCTCAGGGGCGCATGTGCACTGCGGAAGGCAGGGGCTGTGTATGTATCGAGATAACTGTCTCGCTAAACTCAGAAATGACTATGAGCTCAACCAACACTGGGATGGCATTTCCCTGCCCTCAGGTCTCCGTGAGGGGAAGACAGAACAAATGTTCTTCTCATCTCCCTGGATTTCTGAGGCTGGGCGCTGACTGGCCAGTTCAATGGTATCTGAACAACAGCAATGGCAACCAGGACAGAGTGTCAGCTCAGAGTCTAAGGCTCTGTTGAGACTTGATGGCAAGGTCTCCGGGTGACCCACCCATGGCAATCATTGAGTGCAAGAGTGAACTTTTTGGATTCATGTTGGCACATATGTTTCCTCGAAGAAGTGCTTTGTTGTTGTTCAGTTGCTAAGTTGGATACAACTCTTGTGACCCCATGGACTGTAGCCCGCCAGGTTACTCAGTCCACGGGATTTCCCAGGAAGAATACTGGAGTGGGTAGCCATTTCCTTCTCCAGGGGACCTTCTTGACCCAGGAATCGAACCCTTATCTCCTGCAGCTCCTACATTAGCAGGTGGGTTCTTTACCACTGGGCCACCAGGGAAGCATCCAGGAAGTGCCTGGCGAGGGTTTTTCTGCAAAAGAACAACCTCCTTGCAGCCAGGCAGATGGAAATTAGAAGTCAACTACATTTAGGCTTTTATTTGCTTTGTTCACACCAAGTAATAAAACCCAAGACACAAGGATGGAGTAAATCGGGTCCTGAGAAAATTGCCTTAATGAATCCACGTTATCTCCAGTGACTCCTCTTTGAGTCAACAAGGTGGCAAGAACGTATTTACAAATGCTCAAATGTGTGGGGAAAGGAAAAAAAAAACAAAAACCTTTTAAACTTATCGCTGTCTAAAAAAATGATTCCTCCAAAGGCCAACTGTTTTGGTTTGGGCCCCATGCCTAGCATCGTGCGTAATACATGCTGTAAGCAGGCTGCAACTGATCACAGTGGTTTTTGTTATTTGTAAAGTTGATGGCCAAACGTCTTGTCTTATTTTATTCATTAAGCTTCCTTTTTCCTTTTGAAGTCTGAGGATACATAGGGACAGAGTTACTGCTGGTGCCATAATCTTTTATTCAAATAATCAGATAAATATTTCAATGACACCAAGTGATAAAGGAAGTGTTTCATTACCT
This sequence comes from Bos taurus, assembly GCF_002263795.3. NCBI lineage: Eukaryota > Metazoa > Chordata > Mammalia > Artiodactyla > Bovidae > Bos > Bos taurus. Next base: position 45,207,072 of record NC_037329.1, on the reverse strand, counting down.
TCAGGCTGAAGAATCTCAGAGAGATAAAAGGAACAGGGAGGGAAAAAATATATGAAATGTGCTGCTGTTGAAAATCCAACACAACCCATGTGGTTGGGCAGCTCTCCTGCCGGAGTCATTCCTGCCCCTCATTATAAAATAGTCATGAATGTTTAATACCTGCTGGAAGAGAGAGTGACGTTGTGGAACTGTGGACTGGGAGACTGCTATTGTCTTCTGCCCTGATATTTACAGGAGCTTCAGGGCTCAAGTGACATTTCCATCCCACTTGCTGAGTTTCCTCCACAGCTGATTCCTTAAAGGCAGAGAAACAGGTTGCTTTCCCCATCTGCTCCACACCTCTGATCTCCAGGCTTGCCAAATTAGTTTTCAGACAAATAAAAAATATTTTGATAGTAAATCCTTGTTTATAATATCCCCCTGGGGAGGGAATAATCAGTCTTAGAATATCAGGCAGGCCCGCAGTTTAACGGCAATTCTACTATTGCAATCTGGTCAAACACAATTTCCTCTCTCTTTGTTGCAGACTATTTTCTATTTTTCCTGTCCTTTGTTCTTCTTTTCAAAATCTCACTGCCCAAATAATAATATTTTGGAGGATTAATTATTGTAAGGTAACCATAACCACTGGAAAAAAATCATGTTTTTGTTTTTTCTCACTTACATCAGAAAAACAAGTTTGATTTCATAAGCCAGTGGTGTTATCTTTTGCAGCCCTATAAAAACATACAGTCTCTATATGTTTGAGTGATTGTATTTCTGTGACTATTATATAAATATCTATGAAAAATTGCACAAATACATAATCAGACCTCTTGATTACAATTGCTTATCATACTAAGTAAGCCAGACAGAGAAAGACAACTATCAAATGATATCACTTATATGTAGAATCTACAAAAAAATGATACAAATGAATTTATATACAAAACAAATATATACAAAACAGTTACCAAAGGGAAGGAAGGAGGGATGAATTAGAACTTTGGGATTAATGTTACACATTACTGTATACAAAATAGATAACAAACAAGGAACTACTACTATATCACATAGTTAACTATACTCAATATTTTTGTAATAACATATAAGGAAAAAGAATCTTAAAAAGAATATATATATATACATAGATATCTATATATATATAGATAGATATCTGAACCACTAAACTAACACAACATTGTAAATCAACTGTACTTCAATTTTTGAAAATAACAAAAAAGGAGGAAAAAAACAGGGGTCTTCCCAGCCCAGGGATGAATCCTAAGTCTCCTGCACTGCAGGCAGATTCTTTCCCAACTGAGCCACCAGGGAAGTCAACACATCTGAATCACTTTGCTGTAGACCTGAAACTAACACAACATTGTAAGTTGTGCTGCAGTCCATGGGGTCTCAGAGTCAGACACGACCGAGCAACTGAACTGAACTAAGTCAACTATACTGCAATTTTTAAAAATAATTTAAAAAGGAGAAGGAAAAAAAAAAACAGGGACTTTCCCTACTCAGGGATTGAACCTGGATCTCCTGCACCGCAGGCAGATTCTCTCCCAGCTGAGCTACCAGGGAAGTCCACACATTTGAGTTACTTTGCTGCATACCTAAACCTAACACAAGATTGTAAGTCAACTATACTTCAATTTTTAAAAATAATAACAAAGGAGAAATAAAACAGGGATCTTCCCAACTCAGGGATCAAACCTGCATCTCCTGCACTGCAGGCAGATTCTTTCCCATCTGAGTCACCAAGGAAGTCCATATACCTGAATCACTCTGCTGCATACCTAAACCTAACACAAGATTGTAAGTCAACTATAATTCAATTTTTAAAAATTATAAAAAAGGAGAGGAAAAAAAAAAACAGGGATCTTCCCAACTCAGAGATCGAACCTGGGTCTCCTGCACTGCAGGCAGATTCTCTCCCAGCTGAGCTACCAGGGAAGCCCACAGATGTGAATCATTTTGCTGCACACCTAAACCTAACACAAGATTGTAATTCAACTATACTTCAATTTTTAAAATAATAAAAAAAGGAGAAATAAAACAGGGATCTTCTCAACTCAGGGATCAAACCTGCATCTCCTACACTGCAGGCAGATTCTTTCCCATCTGAGTTACCAGGGAAACCCATATACCTGAATCACTTTGCTATATACCTAACACTAACACAAGATTGTAAGTCAACTATAATTCAATTTTTTAAAGCAATAATTAAGGAGAAAAAAAAACAAAACAGGGGTCTTCCCAACTCAGGGATTGAACCTGGGTCTCCTGCACCGCAGGCAGATTCTCTCCCAGCTGAGCCACCAGGGAAGCCCGCACATCTGAATGATTCTGCTGTATACCTGAAACTAACACAATGCTGTAAATCAACTATACTTCAATTTTTAAAAATAATAAAAAGGGAGAATAAGAAACATCTAGCAAGGGACTAGAGAATTATTTAGAACCATGAAGTGAAATATTGATGCATTTTTTTTTAAAAAGGGGACTGTAGTAATGATGACTTAACTTCAATTATAATTAAACAAACTAAACCAATCAACTGTTCCCACTGTACTAACAGGTCTTTTATGTTTTGGAGAACTCTGTTTCCAGAATTCTGAAAGGCAGATAAAAACAGCAGCAGAAGAAACGCCTTAAACAGAGACCCACGGACGTATGCACCAGGGAACAAAAATACAGGCACAAAGGGGAAAAAAAACAAAGACGGTAATGAATCAAGCAATGAGATAAATTTTTTTACCAGTGAGAGAAGTAGAGTGCACCTCTCAGTGTCCACTCGTGCTTTTCTCTTCAAAGCAACACCGAAAGCATGGGCTGCAGGATTCTAAAAATGATCCAGGGATCTGCCTGACAAAGAGTATGGTCTGAAAGGTGGAATCAAAGAGAGGAGTTGGTGATGATGCCAACAACTGAAGCCACGAAAGGGGACTCAAGGAAAGCCACTGTGGTCAGAAAGAGGGAAATGCAGAGATCAGACTGTGGACAGAGTTGGAAACACTGGTCTCTTGTAAAGACACAGATCTATAAAAATATACTATTTAACAACATTTATTTAATTCATATTCAGGCACTTTGTAATGAAGGAGAAAAAAAAAAGAAACAAAACCCCAAGCAAAATCTTACCCATGTTTCAAACTTCCCATTGAGTGCGTGGGGAGGGGAGTGCTGGGATAAATGATCAAAAATCAAATTCCATTAAACTAATTTTGCCCAAAGAATTCCTCAAGAAAACCACAGCAACAACCAAAGCAAAAACCAAAATGATGGAGGTATTATATAACAAGTGTGATATTTTAAAGTGATACATCACCAACAGAATGCACACAGGAGGGAATAAAAAGGGCACCGGTAACAGAGCAAACATTTTGCAGATGCAGCTGGAGGGAAAAGGGATAGAAGAGGAGAAATGTGCGCTAGAATCGAGTCAGAAAACAAATCGTCAAGATTAAATATGGAGGTCAAGATGAAGAAGCCAAGATTTTCCAGGGCTCTGATGTGCTTATTTACATGGCTCTTACAGAAATTGCCCTTTTTTCCATCATTGTTATTAGAAGCAACATTTCTACAGAAGTCTTAGGATAGCCCTATGAAAACAGATAAGACAGTGTCCTGTCTTTTCAAGTGTCTAGGTAGCTTGTATTTATTTATAAACAAAAAGCTACTTTTTCTTGGCTAAATGAGTTAGATAGTGAAGAAAAAAGTTCATAACTTTAAGTAGTAAAAATAACCCAAGTGCACCCTCAGGTTCTGCCAAAATTGAGGATGACTTTTTTTTTAGGGCTTGGCCTTATTTTCATTCACTGAAAATGTATGAAGCAAAATATGTGAAGGTTATCAAAAGCACTAATAGTAAAAAACTGGAAATAATCCAACTTTCCATCAATAGGGAGCTGACTAAATAAATTACTGGTCGTGCATGCTGTGAGAAATACTATGCAGATGTAGGAGAAAATGACGAAGTTCTTGATGTATTACTGAAAAGGAAAGATCTCCAAGAGATAGCATTAGGCGAAAATAGCAGAAAATAAAGAACAGTCTATAGTGTGCTACGTTTTACAGAAGAAAGAGAGACAATAACAAAACATATGTGCATTTTCTTGGTTGTGCATGAAGAAATTCTGGGAAGATATTCAACAATTAATAATATGATTACCTGCTGGTGACAGAGACAATAGGGCTGATGACAACAGAGGTAGGAACAAAACTTTTTAATAAGAAGTAAAACAAAGTAAAAATTTAATTACAATTAATTTCAGTACATGAGACTATTCAAAGTGACTGTATTTCAACTTTTTGTTACTGCTGTTTTACTATGATGGTATCCTAACAAAGAGTAAAAATACTATTTAGTTCTTGGTTTCAGAACTCTACATGTACAATTTATTGCTGTCCACTCACATTTCAGGAGAAGACCCAGAAATTTTTTCCCATGAGGTGATGACTGTTTCATAAAGGGAAAGTGTTCTGACCTTAGTAATTACCTCTCTTGGAATAGAAAACTTGGCTACAGTTAAGGCCCCCTTTTAACTCCATTCTGTTACTTCAGGAAGTTCAACAGGAAGCTTCCTTCTCTGGAGTAGCAACATTTGAGAACAAGGCATTCACTCTCCCAAGGGAAACTCTCCAGACAACTTAGCAATTGTTGGATATTCCACTTGCTTTCTTACTTTCCAGTTTTTTTAATGGAGAAAAAATATCTAATGATTGATCATAAAGAGAATCCAGTGATTTTAGACCCTTTATGGTAATTTGGCCAAGGCCTTTCAGAACATCACTTCATGACCTCTTGTGCCTTCCCCTCAACCCTTCTCATCAGAAATCTATGTTTATATATTTTTGCTGCTGCTGCTAAGTCACTTCAGTCATGTCCGACCCTGTGTGACCCCATAGACGGCAGCCCACCAGGCTCCCCCATCCCTGGAATTCTCCAGGCAAGAAAACTGGAGTGGGTTGCCATTTCCTTCTCCAATGCATGAAAGTGAAAAGTGAAAGTGAAGTCGCTCAGTCTCGTCCGAACCTCAGCGACCCCAAAGACTGCAACCTTCCAGGCTCCTCCATCCATGGTATTTTCCAGGCAAGAGTACTGGAGGGGGGTGCCACTAAATGGGCATTATTTTGGAAAGTGTAAACTCTTCATCATTATTCTTGAAAAACTAACCTGACTCTTATTACTAGTAAAGCAATCTTATATAGTTCTCATTTGGCATCTACCTACAGTAAGACGGTAGATGTTGCAAGAGGGCATTAGAGGGCAGACACACTGAAACCATAATCACAGAAAACTAGTCAATCTAATCACACTAAGACCACAGCCTTGTCTAACTCAGTGAAACTAAGCCATGCCCGTGGGGCCACCCAAGATGGGCAAGTCATGGTGGAGAGGCCTGACACAGTGTGGTCCACTGGAGAAGGGAATGGCAAACCACTTCAGTATTCTTGCCTTGAGAATCCCATGAACAGTAGGAAAAGGTAAAATGATAGGATACTGAAAGAGGAACTCCCCAGGTCAGTAGGTGCCCAATATGCTACTAGAGATCAGTGGAGAAATAACTCCAGAAAGAATGAAGGGATGGAGCCAAAGCAAAAACAATACCCAGCTGTGGATGTGACTGGTGATAGAAGCAAGGTCCAATGCTGTAAAGAGCAATATTACATAGGAACCTGGAATGTTAGGTCCATGAATCAAGTCAAATTGGAAGTGGTCAAACAGGAGATTGCAAGAGTAAACATCGACATTCTAGGAATCAGCAAACTAAAATGGACTGGAATGGGTGAATTTAACTCAGATGACCATTATATCTACTACTGCAGGTAGGAATCCCTGAGAAGGAATGGAGTAGCCATCACAGTCAACAAAAGAATATGAAATGCAGTACTTGGATGCAATCTCAAAAACAACAGAATGATCTCTGTTTGTTTCCAAGGCAAACCATTCAATATCACAGTAATCCAAGTCTATGCCCCAACCAGTAACGCTGAAGAAGCTGAAGTTGAACGGTTCTATGAAGACCTACAAGACCTTTTAGAACTAACACCCATAAAAGATGTGCTTTTCATTATAGGGGACTGGAATGCAAAAGTAGGAAGTCAAGAAACACCTGGAGTAACAGGCAAATTAGGCCTTGGAATACAGAATGAAGCAGGGCAAAGACTAATAGAGTTTTGCCAAGAAAATGCACTGATCATAGCAAACACCCTCTTCCAACAACACAAGAGAAGACTCCATACATGGACATTACCAAATGGTAAACAGTGAAATCAGACTGATTATATTCTTTGCAGCCAAAGATGGAGAAGCTCTATACAGTCAGCAAAAACAAGACCAGAAGCTGACTGTGGCTCAGATCATGAACTTCTTATTGCCAAATTCAGATTTAAATTGAAGAAAGTAGGGAAAACCACTAGACCATTCAGGTATAACCAAAATCAAATCCCTTATGATTATACAGTGGAAGTGAGAAATAGATTTAAGGGACTAGATCTGATAGACAGAGTGCCTGATGAACTATGCAGTGAGTTTCATGACATTGTACAGGAGACAGGGATCAAGACCATCCTCATGGAAAAGAAATGCAAAAAAGCAAAATGGCTGTCTGAGGAGGCCTTACAAATAACTGAAAAGAAGAGAAGCAAAAAGCAAAGGAGAAAAGGAAAGATATAAGCATTTGAATGCAGAGTTCCAAAAGAGAGATAAGAAAGCTTTCCTCAGCAATCAATGACAAGAAATAGAGGAAAACAATAGAAGGCAAAGACTAGAGATCTCTTCAAGAAAATTAGAGATACCAAGGGAACATTTCATGCAAAGATGAGCTCGATAAAGGACAGAAATGGTATGGACCTAACAGAAGCAGAAGATATTAAGAAAAGGTGGCAAGAATACACAGAATAACCGTATAAAAAAGATCTTCACAACCACGATAATCACGATGGTGTGATCACTGACCTAGAGCCAGACATACTGGAATGTGAAGTCAAGTGGGCCTTAAGAAGTATCACTATGAACAAAGTTAGTGGAGGTGATGGAATTCCAGTTGAGCTATTTCAAATCCTGAAAGATGATGTTGTGAAAGTGCTGCACTCAATATGTCAGCAAATTTGGAAAACTCAGCAGTGGCCACAGGACTGGAAAAGGTCAGTTTTCATTCCGATCCCAAAGAAAGGCAATGCCAAAGAATGCTCAAACAACCACACAATTGCACTCATCTCACACTCTAGTAAAGTAATGCTCAAAATTCTCCAAGCCAGGCTTCAGCAATATGTGAACCGTGAACTTCCAGATGTTCAAGCTGGTTTTAGAAAGGGCAGAGGAATGAGAGATCAAATTGCCAACATCCATTGGATCATCAAAAAAGCAAGAGAGTTCCAGAAAAACATCTATTTCTGTTTTATTAACTTTGCCAAAGCCTTTGACCATGTAGATAACAATAAACTGTGGAAAATTCTGAAAGAGATGGAATACCAGACTACCTGACCTGCCTCTTGAGAAAACTATATGCAGGTCAGGAAGCAACAGTTAGAACTGGACATGGAACAATAGACTGGTTCCAAATAGGAAAAGGAGTACATCAAGGCTGTATATTGTCACCCTGCTTATTTAACTTATATGCAGAGTACATCATGAGAAATGCTGGGCTGGAAGAAGCTCAAGCTGGAATCAAGATTGCCAGGAGAAATATCAATAACCTCAGATATGCAGATGACACCACCCTTATGGCACAAAGTGAAGAGGAACTCAAAAGCCTCTTGAGGAAAGTGAAAGTGGAGAGTGAAAAAGTTGGCTTAAAGCTCAACATTCAGAAAATGAAGATCATGGCATCTGGTCCCATTACTTCATGGGAAATAGATGGCAAAACAGTGGAAACAGTGTCAGACTTTATTTTTCTGGGCTCCAAAATCACTGCAGACGGTGACTGGAGCCATGAAATTAAAAGACGCTTACTCCTTGGAAGAAAATTATGACCAACCTAGATAGCATATTGAAAAGCAGAGACATTACTTTGCCAACAAAGGTTCGTCTAGTCAAGGCTATGGTTTTTCCTGTGGTCATGTATGGATGTGAGAGTTGGACTATGAAGAAGGCTGAGCGCTGAAGAATTGATGCTTTTGAACTGTGGTGTTGGAGAAGACTCTTGAGAGTCCCTTGGACTGCAAGGAGATCCAACCAGTCCATTCTGAAGGAGATCAGCCCTGGGATTTCTTTGGAAGGAATGATGCTAAATGAAACTCCAGTACTTTGGCCACCTCATGCAAAGAGCTGACTCATTGGAAAAGACTCTGATGCTGGGAGGGATTGGGGGCAAGAGAAGGGGACGCCAGAGGATGAGATGGCTGGATGGCATCACTGATTCAATGGACGTGAGTCTGAGTGAACTCCGGGAGTTGGTGATGGACAGGGAGGCCTGGCGTGCTGTGATTCATGGGGTCGCGAAGAGTCGGACATGACTGAGCGACTGAACTGAACTGAACTGAACTACTTGTCTATTAAATTTGCCTATTGAGTGGCTGATTTGTCAGTACTGATCTAGCTAGTCACTTTCAGGACTGTATAACTTATGTTGCTTGAGTTTATTTCAAGTCTATTTTGGATGTCTGTTTGAGGGAAAATGAAGTGAAATTTATAGCATGATACATAAAGCAATTCATTTGCTTTGGTTGCAAGTAACAGAAAATCCAACTAAAATTGTCTTAAGCAGATAGACTGATTCACTTAAATACAATTTTCAGGTACAGAGATGATTGCAGCCATGAGTCAAAGGTTTATGACATCATCATCAGAGTTCCACCTGTCTTTATAACTGTCCAGACTGCTTCCTTCTTTCCTCTGCTTTACCATTAGACTGACTTCATGCAGCAACAGTGGCTGCAGCAGTTCCAGCAGCACTACCACACCTTACCATTTATGCTAAGTTATGCTACAGAATAAAACAAATAACACATGTCAATGGCTTACATCAACAAAAAATTATTTTCAGTTCACTATACATTTTCATGGTAGATCAACTGTGGCCTTGTGTCAGAGACTTCATTCCAGGACCCAGGCTGATGAAGGAAAACCTATCTGGGATATTGCCAGTGTTATGACAGTGGTAGGGGGGAGAATATAGTGGAAATATACAAGGGTTATTAACAGTCCTACTCAGACACGGCCAGAGAAGGCAATGGCACCCCATTCCAGTACTCTTGCCTGGAAAATCCCATGGATGGAGGAGCCTGGTAGGCTGCAGTCCAACTGAGCAACTTCACTTTCACTTTTCACTTTCATGCATTGGAGAAGGAAATGGCAACCCACTCCAGTGTTCTTGCCTGGAGAGTCCCAGGGACGGGGGAGCCTGATGGGCTGCCGTCTATGGGGTCGCACAGAGTCAGACACAACTGAAGCAACTTAGCAGCAGCAGCAGCAACTCAGACACAGCACACATGAGTTTCTCCTATATGTCATTGGCCAAAGTAAGTCATATGTCCTAGTGCAAAGTCAAGGGAGCTGGGAAATAAGAATCCACGCCATCTTAATGAGCAGAAGCACCTTCACTCCAGCATTCCAAGGTAAGTCTTGAGATTCATACTGATTAGATGAGCTATGGTTCCATGCTCAATTGTTAAACTAACTATTATGGCCAAAGAAAAAGAAAGCTTTGATCAGCTTTGGCTGTGTCACATGATATACACCCTTAAAATCCAAGTTAAATTTAGTTTCAGTGGACCCACAAGAATCCCCTAAAGAAAACTGAAGATCTTTGGGGAAAGACAGGGGCAATGGTTGCTAGGGATAAAAAAACAGCATCCAGGACAATATAGATTCATATTTAATAATGTTTATGTTAAACTTCTATAGGTAATTTAATGATTGCTAAAAACTAAAACAGAGGGGAATTATATCATACCTTTCCATATTTCAAGTCATCTTAGAATGGTCTGTCTTCTCAAGTTGATGAAAAGAACATGGGTTTGGGGATAAGAAAGACTCAAGTCTCTGTTAGAAAGACAACTATGTCTCTCTTATTTACTGACTTAATGATTCAGTTCAGTTCAGTTGCTCAGTTGTGCCCGACTCTTTGCAACCCCATGGACTGCAGCATACCAGGCTTCCCTGTCCATCACCAACTCCTAGAGTTTACTCTAACTCATGTCCATTGATTCAGTGATGCCATCCAACCATCTCATCCTTTGTCATCCTCTTCTCCTCCTGCCTTCAATCTTTCCCAGCATCAGGGTCTTTTCAGAGGAGTCAGTTCTTCACATCAGATAGCCATAGTATTGGAGTTTCAGCTTCAGCATGAGTCTTTTCAATGAATATTCAGGACTGATTTCCTTTAGGATGGACTAGTTGGATCTCCTTGCTGTCCAAGGGATTCTCAAGAGTCTTCTCCAACACCACAGTTCAAAAGCATCGATTCTTCAGCACTCAGCTTTCTTTATAGTCCAACTCTCACATCCATACATGACTACTGAAAAAGCCATAGCTTTGACTAGATGGACCTTTGTTGGGAAAGTAATGTCTCTGCTTTTTAATATGCTGTCTAGGTTGGTCATAGCTTTTCTTCCAAGGAGCAAACGTCTTTTAATTTCATGGCTGCAGTCACCATCTGCAGTGATTTGGGATCCCAAAAAAATAAAGTCTGTTACTGTCTCCACTGTTTCCCCATCTATTCGCCATGAAGTGATGGGACCAGATGCCATGATCGTTGTTTTCTGAATGTTGAGTTTTAAGCCAACTTTTTCACTCTCCTCTTTCACTTTCATCAAGAGTCTTTTTAGTTCCGCTTCTTTTTCTGCCATAAGGGTGGTGTCATCTGCATAGCTGAGGTTATTGATATTTCTCCCGGCAATCTTGATTCCAGCTTGTGCTTCTTCCAGCCCAGCGTTTCTCATGATATACTCTGCATATAAGTTAAATAAGTAAAGTGACAATATACAGCCTTGACGTATTCCTTTCCCAATTTGGAACCAGTCTGTTGTTCCATGTCCAGTTCTAACTCTTGCTTCTTGATGTGTAGACTTAATGATTATGGATATGAAAATCTTCTTTCTACCTTCATCTGTAAAATAAATTAATAATATTTAATGGTGCTATATTAAACATGACAATGTATATAAAGTAAGAGAAAACATAATAGATGCTACAAAACTTGTTCCCTTCCCACTCAGAAGGCTTAATAGAAGCTGTTAAAGAACTGCAAATAGTGGTTAAGCATGCCTTCTTTCAAGAAAGAAAAGTTAAATTTCAGAAACAGTGCTTTAGCTCCTCCTTAATATTCAGAAAACGAAGATCATGGCATGTGGTCCCATCGCTTCATGGTAAATAGACGGGCAAACAGTGTCAGACTTTATTTTTCAGGGCTCCAAAATCACTGCAGATGGTAACTGCAGCCATGAAATTAAAAGACACTTACTCCTTGGAAGGAAAGTTATGACCAACCTAGATAGCATTTTCAAAAGCAGAGACATTACTTTTCCAACAAAGGTCCATCTAGTCAAGGCTATGGTTTTTCCAGTGGTCATGTATGGACATGAGAGTTGGACTATAAAGAAAGCTGAGGGCCGAAGAATTGATGCTTTTGAACTGTGGTGTTGGAGAAGACTCTTGAGAGTCCCTTGGACTGCAAGGAGATCCAACCAGTCCATTCTGAAGAGAGATCAGCCCTGGGATTTCTTTGGAAGGAATGAAGCTAAAGCTGAAACTCCAGTACTTTGGCCACCTCATGCGAAGAGTTGACTCATTGGAAAAGACTCTGATGCTGGGAGAGATTGGGGGCAGGAGGAGAAGGGGATGACAGAGGATGAGATGGTTGGATGGCATCACTGACTCATTGGACATGAGTCTGAGTGAACTCCGGGAGTTGGTAATGGACAGGGAGGCCTGGTGTGCTGTGATTCATGGGGTCACAAAGAGTCAGACATAACTGAGCGACTGAACTGAACTGAACTGAACTAACCTAAAACAAAGGGGGAAAGCAGTGTTTTTCTATTGATAATGCCATTCTATTAAAAAGAAATTATAAAATTCACAAAATTTCTTCAAAAATTGAACTGGGGAAAAGAATGTGGAGGAAATTTAGAAACTTTTTTTTATCATTGACAACACATATTTATGAAAAGAAGTTGTTGTTGTTCAGAGACTAAGTCATGTCCAACTCTTTTGTGACCCCATGAACTTTATCTCACAAGGCTCCTCTGTCCATGGAATTTCCCAGGCAAGAATACTGGAGTGGATTGCCATTTCCTTTTCCAGGGAATCTTCTTGATCCAGGGATTGGACCCTCATCTCCTGCATTGGCAGATGGATTCTTTACCACTAAGCCACGAGGGAAACTCAGTAAAAGAAATGGAAATATATAAATTGTGAACCCACTGTTAACACATTCTTATATATCTGTCTCTATGCAACCTCCCCTAGAGAAGGTCATATGTCAATTACATTTTGTACATGATTTGGTTTCAAGCACAACCTATTCATCTGCAATTAATATTTTAGAGACAGTGCTTAAAGATCATTAAGGTATAGAATGTTAAGCCTTCAGAATGATTTGTCAGTTACTTACACATGGATAACTTCTTAAACTTCACAAAGGCCAGACTGATGTGATTTCATCTTAATTGCTATTTTAATATTGGCTTATAGTATTTATATATATATATGTGTATATATATATATATATATATGTGTATATATATATATATATATGAATCAATGGTTCTTGTGTTCCCTTTGTGGCACATGCAGCAAAACACCCCCAACATCAATTCAAGCCAATGTATGAATGGTTATAAAGTTCAGAGATACAAAAATATAATTACACTTCATGATTCGCCCTTCTGATTGTATAAAATTTAGTTTACCCATCCCCCTCCTAACCAAGTATTCCCAAAGAAAAGTCCTCCTCAGGACTAGGCACGGTAGATTAAAATGCAAACATTAAAGCAAACGAATTGCAATGTCAGTTATATAATGAAGCCCCTGTCACCTTGAGAGCTTGTCTTCCCACATGAACACAAAGCAGAGAAATCAGCAGCTTGGTAGCTGTAGCAACCACAGCACCAAGCCTGAAGAGCGAACGTTTTCTATGTAGGTTTTGTGCCTCTCTGGCGCTTTGTAGATTCTGCTAATGTTAAGGCCTCTCAGATTCTCAACTTGGTGAATTCATCCAGCTGGGAAAATTGGAGCTGTGATCAGGAGACAAAAGGAGGCTTGCTTTGTGTCTGACAAAAGTAGGAAAACACCCTTCAATGGAAGCAGACATGCTCCTAATGGCCACCCTCAGCATCAACAGAAATATAGCAAATATTTATCATGCATATTCTTTATTTAAATTCTGATAAGAATACAGGCAGCCTACTTGGGTTAATAAACCACTTTACTGCCTTAAAAGATCGAAAATTTAAGACATATGTCAAAAAAAAAATCTGTGTGATACATAGACCTGGAATTGAGTGCCACGCTGAGGAGTATTTATTAGATATTTGTTGAATGTAACAACCCAGTAGTTTAGCATCAAAACCCAGATACACCTATATAATTGTGTTTTTTCAACAGAACAAAACATAGTGTTCCTAAATGAACAAGTCTCACCTTTATTATTTTATTTTTATCTACTATATCTTAAAAAAATATTTTTTTATCTCTTTTTGTACATATTTCTGGGAAAACAGTATGAGACAAAGTAAAAAGGAAATACTCTTCTTGACCTAAGGACTGCATCCTGATTTGTGGAACATGCATATTTGACTTATTTTACCACTGCTCAGGAAAGGAAAGCAGATACCAGCTGTGTATCTGGAGCGAGGTAGATGTGGAAGCCTCACATTATGCATGTAACACAGAGACAGAGGGGTGCCCCCAAAGCAACCCTCCTCTCTTTCCTCCCTCCTAACAGAATTCTTAGATGAAGGGGAGGGGAGTAATTCAAATGTCTCTGAGATTACATTTCCCAGGTTCCCTCACAAAAAATGGCAGCCTTGCACTGGGCAGTGTTCCAGAAAACTTTTTAAAATACACTGACAATTTATGTCCTTCCTTCTTTTTGCTGGAGCTTCTGAGAATTTTATATCATGAGGTTAAGGACGAAATCTGAGGGACAGCAGAATGGGGAGACACAAAGAGCCAGAGTGGTAACTGTGAACCTACGTCCTGATGTCTTCATTACATAAGAAAGAAAGAAAGAAATACCTCTCATATTCAAACATATTCAGGTCTCTGACAAGTTGCCAAATGCACTTCCTAACAGATGCAACATAAAGTAAGCATATAAAGTTAAAAGAGTTTTAAACTACGTGCTACAGACTCAATGCTTTTAGATTTGAAATGGGAAAGGCAATGGAATAAAGACTTAATTATTCAAGATTTCATGCGAGAGATATGAGCAGGCTAAAACTTGAACAGATGTGGGATTTATCTCAATAAAAAAATAAGAGGGTGGTTTAAAATGGCAACCCACTCCAGTACTCTTGCCTGCAAAATCCCACAGACAGAGGACCTTGGTAGGCTACAGTCCATGGGGTCGCAAAGAGTCAGACACGACTGAGCGACTTCACTTTAAAGATACAGATGAATGGGGGGAGGTTGTGGAAGATTAAACAGACTGGTTACTCAAGGCTTGATGCACAAGAATTTGGTTTGCATTTGATGAGTAACAACAATTTATGTCCTTGGAAAGTGATATGATAAAAGAAGTATTTCAAGAAAATTTATGTGTTAGGAAGATACAGGTAAGCAGAGAACAAAGAAAGGAGAGGAGAGCACTCTGAAGGCAATGGCGATTGATAGTTCTGAGAGATCTGGGGCTAAAGAGGTGGTGCTGTGGTAGCATCATTCAGGGAAGCAGAACACAGCCCTGGAAGAAGGGGAGATGTCAGGGTGCAGCATAGAAAGAGTGGGGGAAGACAGTGGTTTCAGAGGAATGTGGGTAGGGAGTTCACCTAGAATTGTGGAGAAACAGACAAAATAACAATGAGGAAACTGTACCCAGCTACATTTCCAAAAAGTAGAGTGAACCAAAGTTGGAGTTTGACTAAATATAAGATTCAAAACAGAGATGGAATTATGCATGCTCTCCTCCCAGAGTTCCTGGCCATGGAACTTCCATCAATGCTAATAAAAGTAAATAACCCACATGCAAATAAAGCAAATGATAATTAGAGGCAGAATCTCAAGTGGTCAAGTTATCTCTACCTTGGAGAAAAGACAGGAAGAGTTTAGGAGGGCTCTGTAACATAGATCAAGAGGTACTGACAAATAATTCCAGTTATGTATCAAAGGGTTGCCATGAGCTTGCACAATTCAAGAGGGCGTCTGGGTTCTATGGATATAGAGGTTCTCCCATCACTATTGACCAGTCAGTTGAGTAACAAATTTTGTAGCTGAACATTTACTCCATCTGGTCCTCTCCTCAGCATCACTACTTGAGTCTGGAAAAAAGGCAGAAGCAGCACACTCTTAGAGTGCACTCTGGAAAGTGGTCTGCTCTTCCAATCTCCCCAGAGGCTCAGGTCCACTTAGGGTAAGGAGTAGAATGGGAAGTCACTCATGGTTCTAGTAAGTAGTGTTCAGTATAAGGAAATAGGAAAATTAAAAAAAAAAATCCTGAATTGCTTCAGTGATCAATGCAAAGAAATAGAGGAAAACAATAGAATGCAAAAGACTAGAGATCTCTTCAAGAAAATTAGAGATACCAAGAGAACATGTCATGCAAAGATGGGCTCAATAAAGGGCAGAAATGGTATGGACCTGACAGAAGCAGAAGATATTAAGAAGTGGCAAGAATACACAGAAGAACTGTACAAAAAAGATGTTCATGACCCAGTTAATTATGATGGTGTGATCACTCACCTAGAGCCAGACATTCTGGAATGTGAACCCAAGTGGGCTTTAGGAAGCATCACTACAAGCAAAGCTAGTGGAGGTGATGAAATTCCAGTTGAGCTATTTCAAATCCTAAAAGATGAAAGTGCTGCACTCAATATGTCAGCAAATTTGGAAAACTCAGCAGTGGCCACAGGACTGGAAAAGGTCAGTTTTCATTCCAATCCCAAAGAAAGGAAATGTCAAAGAATGATCAAACTACCACACAATTGCATGTGTCTCACACTCTAGTAAAATAACTCTCAAAATTCTCCAAGCCAGGATTCAGCAGTATGTGAACCGTGAACTTTCAGATGTTCAAGCTGGTTTTAGAAAAGGCAGAGGAACCAGAGACCAAACTGACAACATCTGCTGGATCATCGAAAAAGCAAGAGAGTTCCAGAAAAACATCTATTTCTGCTTTATTTACTATGCAAAAGCCTTTGACTGTATGGATCACCACAAACTGTGGAAAATTCTTCAAGAGATGGGAATACCAGACCACCTGATCTGCCTCCTGAGAAATATGTATGCAGGTCAAGAAGCAACAGTTAGAACTAGACATGGAACAACAGACTGGTTCCAAATCAGGAGAGGAGTACACCAAGGCTGAATATTGTCACCCTGCTTATTTAACTTCTATGAAGAGTACATCATGAGAAACGCTGGGCTGGAGGAAGCACAAGCTGGAATCAAGATAGCCGGGAGAAATATCAATAACCTCAGATATGCAGATGACACTACCCTTATGGCAGAAAGTGAAGAAGAACTGAAGAACCTCTTGATGAAAGTGAAAGAGGAGAGTGAAAAAGGTGGCTTAAAGCTCAACATTCAGAAAACGAAGATCATGGCATCTGGTCCCATCACTTCATGGCAAATGGATGGGGAAACAGTGGAAACAGTGAGAGACTTTATTTTGGGGGGCTCCAAAATCACTGTAGATGGTGGTTGCAACCATGAAATTAAAAGACACTTACTCCTTGGAAGGAAAGTTATGACCAACCTAGATAGTATATTAAAAAGCAGAGACATTACTTTGCCAACAAAGGTTCGTCTAGTCAAGGCTATGGTTTTTCCTGTGGTCATGTATGGCTGTGAGAGTTGGACTGTAAAGAAGGCTGAGCACCGAAGAATTGATGCTTTTGAACTGTGGTGTTGGAGAAGACTCTTGAGAGTCCCTTGGACTGCAAGGAGATCCAACCAGTCCATCCTAAAGGAGATCAGTCCTGGGTGTTCACTGGAAGGACTGATGTTGAAGTTGAAACTCTGATACTTTGGCCACCTGATGCGAAGAGCTGACTCATTTGAAAAGACCCTGATGCTGGGCAAGATTGAGGGAAGGAGGAGAAGGGGACAACAGAGGATGAGATGGTTGGATGGCATCACTGACTCAGTGGACATGAGTTTGGGTAGACTCTAGCAGTTGGTGATGGATAGGGAGGCCTGGCGTGCTGCAGTTCATGGGGTCGCAAAGAGTCGGACACAACTGAGTGACTGAACTGAACTTAACTGAGCTAGTAACAATATCAAATATTTGGTATTAACAGTTGTCAGTATACTGGTACTGTATAAATAGAGGTGTCTATAAAATTAAAATAGTCTTAGACTTGCTTTCACCCTATAAAATAGAATTTTAATTGTTTCTAATGTCCATTATCAACAAAATAGCTATATATTGGTTAAGTGAAATAGAAATGATTTTTATAAATATGCACCAGCCATAAAGAGATCACAGCCAAAAACTTGCAGACTCTTATTTGGACAAATATGTCTAAAAGAAGTGTCACACTCATATATTAGTAGGTATAGAGAGGATGTTCAATAAATATCACTGAAATCAAGAAAATATAAAATAAATTATCACGTTTAGTAATAATTAGCATCAGATCAGATCAGATCAGTCGCTCAGTTGTGTCCAATTCCTTGCGACCCCATGAATCGCAGCACGCCAGGCCTCCCTGTCCATCACCAACTCCTGGAGTCCACCCAAACCCATGTCCATTGAGTCGGTGATGCCATCCAGCCATCTCATCCTCTGTTGTCCCCTTCTCCTCTTGCCCCCAATCCCTCCCAGCATCAGAGTCTTTTCCAATGAGTCAACTCTTCGCATGAGGTGGCCAAAGTACTGGAGTTTCAGCTTTAGCATCATTCCTTCCAAAGAAATCCCAGGGCTGATCTCTCTTCAGAATGGACTGGTTGAATCTCCTTGCAGTCCAAGGGACTCTCAAGAGTCTTCTCCAACACCACAGTTCAAAAGCATCAATTCTTCGGCGCTCAGTCTTCTTCACAGTCCAACTCTCACATCCACACATGACCACAGGAAAAACCATAGCCTTGACTAGACGAAACTTTGTTGGCAAAATAATGTCTCTGCTTTTGAATATGCTATCTAGGTTGGTCATAACTTTCCTTCCAAGGAGTAAGAGTCTTTTAATTTCATGGCTGCAGTCACCATCTGCAGTGATTTTGGAGCCCAGAAAAATAAAGTCTGACACTGTTTCCACTGTTTCCCCATCTATATTCCCATAATTAGCATACTCTTCTTCAAATCACATTTTCCACTTTAATTTTATAAGAGTGTAAAAGTAAGTTCTAATTTGATAAATAATATTTTCTATTTATAGCCACAATTCAGATCATTTGACTGTCTAAAACTGATATTTACTATATGATAGGCAGCAGGTAGACAAGTAGTATGAACTTGTAGCATAATTATATAATTTTCTATTCCCAAATAATAGTATTAAATACAAAATATTACAAAGTAGAATATTATAAACTACCTGCAGAACCAGAGGTGATTCTGATACTAAAAAACACATTATTTCTTTAATAGCAGAATTCACTGCATATTTGTACAGATTCTTCAGGTGGGTTATTTCCATTTAAGAGACTCCAAGTAAGTCTATTCCTGGCTTTCAGCTTTTTCTCCCATTTCAGTCACTGAGTGACTAACTTGTGAAACTCCTCTTCCAGATGGCCCGTGTTGTCTGGGTCAGACTCTGTGTAGTCAAATACTATTTCCCTTGAGGCAATATGCAAATTAAAGAGCATACATGGAAAGCCAAAGCCATTGTGAATAATTCCAGCAAACTCTTTCTTAACTGTGCCAAGGAAATCATCCTAATATTCCAGTCCTTCAAAATTATAAAGTTACTAATGGATGAACATCAGAAACCTAAACAATGACTTTTGAAAATTGGTGTTTGTGCTTAACTCTCCACTTTTCAATGCAATGTTGCAATACATGCAGACACATACATGCACACTCAGCATTTTTAAAGAAATAATTCTGAGGTAATCAATAAAATTTTAAAAAAATAAATATTGAGGAGACAGAAAAAGAATAACCAAAGCAACACTGAAATTTTAATTGACTGTGGAAATTATATCTTTAATTTTTTGAATTTTTAACATATTCACACAGTTTGACTTAAAATATAATTAAAATATTTACATTGAAACATCTTGCCTCTCCTAAGTACTGTCTCTCATCTGTTTAGGATCTCTGGGGGATTTCCATTTCTCCTCTAGTTCCAGTGAAATCTTGAGAAATTAAAGGGTACTATATACAAAGTATAGAAACAGATGTACATATGTAAACATACCCATGCACACATGTAGTAATTTAATACATGATACAGTTCAGTTCAGTTCAGTCACTCAGTCATGTCCAACTCTCTGTGAACCCATGGACTGCAGCATGACAGGCTTCCCTGTCCATCACCAACTCCTGGAGCCTGCTCAAACTCATGTCCATCCAGTCAGTGATGCCATCCAACCAGCTCATCCTCTGTTGTTCCCCTTTCCTCCTGCCTTCAATCTTCCCTAGCATCAGGGTCTTTTCAAATGAATCAGTTCTTCGCATCAAGTGGCCAAAATATTGAGGCTTCAGCTTCAACATCAGTCCTTCCAATGAATATTCAGGCCTGATCTCCTTTAGAATGGACTGGTTTGATCTCCTCACAGTCCAAGGCACTCTCAAGAGTTTTCTCCAACACCACAGTTCAAAAGCATCAATTCTTTGGCACTCAGCTTTCATTATGGTCCAACTCTCACATCTATACATGACTACTGGAAAAACCATAGCTTTGACTTGATGGACCTTTGTTGGCAAAATAATGTCTCTGCTTTTTAATATGCTGTCTAGGTTGTTCATAACTTTTCTTCCAAGGAGCAAGTGTCTTCTAATTTCATGGCTGCAGTCACCATTTGCAGTGATTTTAGAGCCCCAAAAAATAAAGTCTGTCACTGTTTCCATTATTTCCCCATCTATTTGCCATGAAATGGTGCGACTGGATGCCATGATCTTAGTTTTTTGAATGGTTTAGTTTTAAGCCAGCTTTTTCACTCTCCTCTTTCACTTTAATCAAAAGGCTCTTCAGTTCCTCTTCACTTTCTGCCATTAAGGGTGGTGTAGAGGATATAGAGGACATTTCAAATAAGGGGGAGGGGCTGACTATTCAATAAAAATCACTGAGTCTGGAAAAAAATTTATTTTATTTTATAACATAGAAATATGAATAAATAAATATATTCCACGGTTAGTGACACTAAATATAGTATAACTTTTATCATCACCTTGGGGTTAGCAAGAAAATTGAAAGAGAGCCAAGAAACACATAAGGAAAGACTACCAAAACCAAACTACTTAAAAGTTGAAAACTTCTATTCAAGAAAAAAAACTCTATAACAAAAGTTAAATGGTAGAAAAGAAAAATACATAAATATGCAACACATACAATAGGCAAAAATCAATAAAGTTCCTATTTCTATATTTATATAAGAAAAAGAAAAAAAAAACAATAGGAATATGACCACAAGTTAAAGAAGCAATTCACAGAAGAAATATAAATAAAGAGTAAATAAATTTTAGAAGATGCTCTGCCTTACTAGGTATAAAAAACCTACATTAATCCAACAAGATACAAATGTTTTCCTTTTTGATTGGTAAAAAAAAATAATGAAGTTGATATCAAGTGTCAGTAACAGAGTGAGGAAATACTTAATCTTATACCTTGGAGGTTTAAATAAATAATATATATATGCTATGCTATGCTAAGTCACTTCAGTCGTGTCCGACTCTGTGTGACCCCACAGACGGTAGCCCACCAGGCTTCCCCGTCCCTGGGATTCTCCAGGCAAGAACACTGGAGTGGGTTGCCATTTCCTTCTCCAATGCATGAAAGTGAAAAGAGAAAGTGAAGTCGCTCAGTCGTGTCCAACTCTTAGCGACCCCAAGGACTGCAGCCTACCAGGCTCCTCCGTCTATGGGATTTTCCAGGCAAGAGTACTGGAGTGGGGTGACATTGCCTTCTCCGAATATATATATATACACATGTATATATATACATACATATATAGAGAGACAGAGAAACTTTCTTAAAGTTTCTTTACAAGAACTTTAAGAAAGCTTAGAATGCAAGCCAAGCTGGCAAGGACCACACAACCCCACCACCCTTCAAGAGAAGCAGTTGTCTCGAGAGGCTGCATGACACATTTAAAGTGACTCCCACACCATAAGGAGCAGAAGGCAGCTGGCCTTTGGCAAGCAGCTGAGCAGAAGAGGGGCCAGTGAGAGGGAAGACCAGGAAAGAAGTAGAGAATGATGATATCACTTATTATGACTTCTCTTTTTTTCAAGGAGGTTTCAAAGCTCAGAAATCTGGGGTATTATTGGCTTTTTGGAAGGAAACAGAAAAGGGAATAAACTTTAAACACAAATAAAGTATTGTGAAGGATGTAAAGGGCTAATTCATAGGGCAGCTTTGAACTACTGCTGACTCTGGGGTTGGAGATTGGTCCAAGTTGAACAAGATCTTTACAGACAGGAAATCCATAGCATTAAAATTTGAAACAATAAATAAGAAAAAATAAGGACCCTACATGAGTCTTTGTGTGTGTGTGTGTGTGTGTGTATACATACCTACTTAATTTAGCATGACTTGTTATGTCACTGTTTTACTATGGCACTTTCCACCTTTGAAATAGTTTTATATTTTAAAAATGTATATATTTGCACTACTGAAAAGCAGCTATTAATTTACTCAAGGTTTGTCATCCATTTTTAGAGATTAAACACTCTCAAGCAATGAGCAAAGAGACTGTATTGCACTGTCTTCACAAAAATATTTGCTCTACCATTAACTTTATTATTTTCATTTTTATCAAATAAAACATGCCATAGTTTAACAGATTTATTTAAACCATAAGGCTAACCATTCCCTGCCCCCAAGAGAAAGAAGACAGTACCTTCTATAATCCTCCCCGCTCTTTCCCGTCTTCTTTCACAGGACAATGACTTTCAACTCCCTTTCTCACTCAAACTACATGAATTTTTGTTTAAAGACTTGCGATGTTTAGTCCTGTGAATTGCACATTGGCATACTAGCTAGTAATGATGGGCATGGTTGTAAGAATTTAATACTTTTCCTACGAACTTTTAATATGTTATTTCAAAGATTCAATCCAAGGTTCAGTTCAGTTCAGTTCAGTTCAGTCGCTCAGTCATGTCCAACTCTTTGCGACCCCATGAATCACAGCACGCCAGGCCTCCCTGTCAATCACCAAATCCCGGAGTTCACTCAAACTCACGTCCATCGAGTCGGTGATGCCATCCAGCCGTCTCATCCTCTGTCGTCCCCTTTTCCTCCTGCCCCCAAACCCTCCCAGCATCAGTCTTTTCCAATGAGTCAACTCTTCGCATGAGGTGGCCAAAGTACTGGAGTTTCAGCTTTAGCATCATTCCTTCCAAAGAACACCCAGGGCTGATCTCCTTCAGAATGGACTGGTTGGATCTCCTTGCAGTCTGAGGGACTCTCAAGAGTCTTCTCCAACACCACAGTTCAAAAGCATCAATTCTACAGGCATTAAAATAGTCATCTAAAAAGAAAAACGAAAACTAAGTATGATTTTGTTTCCCAATTACCCAAAATGAATAGCGGCAGGCCAAACATACACGCACACAGCCAAACTCAACGAAACTGCTTTTGATGCCTCAGGGCCAAGATAAATCCACTCAGCTCCTTGAATCTAAGCCAAAACCACTTCCTTACCAAAACAGAGAATTGCTTAAGCTACAACTATCAGTTAGAATCACCATGAAGTTTGCTGAGAATCAAAACTAACGACAAATCTAATGTTATGTTTAGAGCTGCCTGTAGAAATATTGCTGATGATTTGTATTATAAATAGAAATAAAATCACTAGCCTGATCTTTTTAAATTGAAGGGCTGTGAAAGATGACATCAAGAATTATGGCCTGTTTTCCAAGTAATAGCTATAATTCTACAACTTGTATAATCTGACAACTGGTACACAGTAGGTATACTCTTTCAACTGGCTAACCATGAAAACTTATCACTAGGAAATGTTCTTTCAAAATAAGCTCAAAAACATAGTGTTTTGAAATGGTTTTAATTTACAACTGAAGACGCTTATGGGGCTTTTTTCTTTGGTAAACCTTTATGTTGAAATATATCTACATTAAACAGTTCTGTATATATACACAGTAACCACACAGCTCAACACATTTTGATCACCTAGTTCAGGACTGAGAGTATTATCAGCATCCTAGAAGCATCCTCCATCTCTATCAATCATCCTCAATCATTATTCCTGCAAAAGTAACCGATATTCTGATTTCTGTCACCAAAGATTATTTTTGCTTGTTATTAAACTTTATGTAAAAATTGAATCATATATTATCCTATAATATGTACTCTTTTGAGTCTGGATTTTCTGTTCAATATTTTAACTGCAAGAGTTATCCAGATTTTTACTTATTGCCATAGTTTGATCTGGTACTCTCGGCCGCTACCCCTGACCTCGGACGTGAGGTAACTCCTCTTGGCCCCTGAAAGGCATGGGGTCCTCCCGGCTTATGCCCCTGACCTCGGACGTGGGGTGGCTCCTCTCGGCCGCCCTTAGTGCGCCCGTTGCTCCCCACGTCCGAGGTCAGGGGCAGCAGCCGGGAGGAGATAACCCATGCCCCAAGCCCTAGGCCAAGGGCAGGCCGGGAGGAGCTACCCCACGCCCCCATGCCGGAGGCCAATGGCGGTGACTGGGAGGAGCAACCCCACGCCCGAGGCCAGGGGCGGTGGCCGGGAGGACCAACCCCATGTCCAAGGAGCCGTGGCTGCACGGGCGCAGGAGGGCCTAGAGGAGCTATCCCACGTTGAACGTCAGGAAGGGCGCAGGTGAGGAGATACCCCTTGTACAAGGTAAAGAGCAATGGCTGCGCTTTGCTGAAGCAGCCATGAAGAGATACCCCACACCCAAGGTAAGAGAAACCCAAGTAAGATGGTAGGTATTACAAGAGGGCATCAGAGGGCAAACACACTGAAACCATACTCACAGAAAACTAGTCAATCTAATCACACTAGGACCACAGCCTTATCTAACTCAATGAAACTAAGCCATGCCCGTGAGGCAATCCAAGACGGGCGGGTCATGGTGGAGAGATCTGACAGAATGTGGTCCACTGGAGAAGGGAATGGCAAACCACTTCAGTATTCTTGCCTTGAGAACCCCATGAACAGTATGAAAAGCCAAAATGATAGGATACTGAAAGAGGAACTTCCCAGGTCAGTAGGTGCCCAATATGCTACTGGAGATCAGTGGAGAACTAACTCCAGAAAGAATGAAGGGATGGAGCCAAAGCAAAAACAATACCCAGCTGTGGATGTGACTGGTGATAGAAGCAAGGTCCAATGCTATAAAGAGCAATATTGCACAGGAACCTGTATTGTCAGGTCCATGAATCAAGGCAAATTGGAAGTGGTCAAACAAGAGATGGCAAGAGTGAATGTCGACATTCTAGGCATCAGAGAACTGAAATGGACTGGAATGGGTGAATTTAACTCAGATGACCATTATATCTACTACTGCGGGCAGGAATCCCTGAGAAGAAATGGAGTGGCCATCATGGTCAACAAAAGAGTCCGAATTGCAGTACTTGGATGCAATCTCAAAAACTACAGAATAATCTCTGCTCGTTTCCAAGGCAAACCATTCAATATCACAGTAATCCAAGTCTATGCCCCAACCAGTAATGCTGAAGAAGCTGAAGTTGAACGGTTCTATGAAGACCTACAAGATCTTTTAGAACTAACACCCAAAAAAGATGTCCTTTTCATTATAGGGGACTGGAATGCAAAAGTAGGGAGTCAAGAAACACCTGGAGTAACAGGCAAATTTGGCCTTGGAATATGGAATGAAGCAGGGCAAAGACTAATAGAGTTTTGCCAAGAAAATGCACTTGTCATAACAAACACCCTCTTCCAACAACACAAGAGAAGACTCTACACATGGACATCACCAGATGGTCAACACCGAAATCAGACTGATTATATTCTTTGCAGCCAAAGATGGAGAAGCTCTATACAGTCAGCAAAAACAAGACCAGGAGCTGACTGTGGTTCAGACCATGAACTCCTTATTGCCAAATTCAGACTGAAATTGAAGAAAGTAGGGAAAACCACTAGACCATTCAGGTATAACCAAAATCAAATCCCTTATGATTATACAGTGGAAGTGAGAAATAGATTTAAGGGCCTAGATCTGATAGATAGAGTGCCTGATGAACTATGGAATGAGGTTTGTGCCATTGTACAGGAGACAGGGCTCAAGACCATCCCCATGGAAAAGAAATGCAAAAAAGCAAAATGGCTGTCTGGGGAGGCCTTACAAATAGCTGTGAAAAGAAGAGAAGCAAAGGAGAAAAGGAAAGATATAAACATCTGAATGCAGAGTTCCAAAGAATAGCAAGAAGAGATAAGAAAGCCTTCTTCAGCAATAAATGCAAAGAAATAGAGGGAAAAAACAGAATGAGAAAGACTAGAGACCTCTTCACAAAATCAGAGATACCAAAGGATCATTTCATGCAAAGATGGGCTCAATAAAGGACAGAAATGGTATGGACCTAACAGAAGCAGAAGATATCAAGAAGAGGTGGCAAGAATACACAGAAGAACTGTACAAAAAAGATCTTCATAACCCAGATAATCACGATGGTGTGATCACTGACCTAGAGCCAGACGTCCTGGATGTGAAGTCAAGTGGCCTTTAGAAAGCATCACTACGAACAAAGCTAGAGAAGGTGATGGAATTCCAGTTGAGCTATTCCAAATCCTGAAAGATGATGCTGTGAAACTGCTGCACTCAATATGCTTGCATATTTGGAAAACTCAGCAGTGGCCACAGGACTGGAAAAGGTCAGTTTTCATTCCAATCCCAAAGAAAGGCAATGCCAAAGAATGCTCAAACTACCGCACAATTGTACTCATCTCACACGCTAGTAAAGTAATGCTCAAAATTCTCCAAGCCAGGCTTCAGCAATATGTGAACCATGAACTTCCTGATGTTTAAGCTGGTTTTAGAAAAGGCAGAGGAACCAGAGATCAAATTGCCAACTTCCGCTGGATCATGGAAAACGCAAGAGAGTTCCAGAAAAGCATCTATTTCTGCTTTATTGACTATGCCAAAGCCTTTGACTGTGTGGATCACAATAAACTGTGGAAAATTCTTCAAGAGATGGGAATCCCAGACCACCTGACCTGCCTCTTGAGAAATTTGTATGCAGTTCAGGAAGCAACAGTTAGAACTGGACATGGAACAACAGACTGGTTCCAAATAGGAAAAGGAGTACGTCAAGGCTGTATATTGTCACCCTGTTTATTTAACTTATATGCAGAGTACATCATGAGAAACGCTGGACTAGAAGAAACACAAGCTGGAATCAAGATTGCCGGGAGAAGTATCAATAACCTCAGATATGCAGATGACACCACTCTTATGGCAGAAAGTGAAGAGGAACTCAAAAGCCTCTTGATGAAAGTGAAAGAGGAGAATGTAAAAGTTGGCTTAAAGCTCAACATTCAGAAAACGAAGATCATGGCATCCAGTCCCATCACTTTATGGGAAATAGATGGAGAAACAGTGGAAACAGTGTCAGACTTTATTTTTCTGGGCTCTAAAATCACTGCAGATGGTGATTGCAGCCATGAAATTAAAAGACGCTTACTCCTTGGAAGGAAAGTTATGACCAACCTAGATAGCATATTCAAAAGCAGAGACATTACTTTGCCAACAAAGGTTCGTCTAGTCAAGGCTATGGTTTTTCCTGTGGTCATGTATGGCTGTGAGAGTTGGACTGTAAAGAAGGCTGAGCACCGAAGAATTGATGCTTTTGAACTGTAGTGTTGGAGAAGACTCTTGAGAGTCCCTTGGACTGCAAGGAGATCTAACCAGTCCATTCTGAAGGAGATCAGCCCTGGGATTTCTTTGGAAGGAATGATGCTAAAGCTGAAACTCCAGTACTTTGGCCACCTCATGTGAAGAGTTGACTCACTGGAGAAGACTCTCATGCTGGGAGGGATTGGGGGCAGGAGGAGAAGGGGACGACAGAGGATGAGATGGCTGGATGGCATCACTGACTCGATGGACATGAGTCTGGGTGAACTCCAGGAGTTGGTGATGGACAGGGAGGCCTGGTGTGCTGCGATTCATGGGGTGGCAAAGAGTCAGACACAACTGAGCAACTGATCTGATCTGATAGTTTGATCTTTCTTTGGTGGTATAAAATATTCCATCACAGAATACATCACAATGTACTGTGGATTTGATAGACAGTTGGGTTATTTCCAGTTAGGGACTCTTACATATAAACCTAATATAAATGTTCTGTATATGTTTCTGATGAATGCATGGGTGCGTGCTAAGTGGCTTCAGTCGTATCTGACTCTTTGTGACCCAATGGACTGTAGCCCATCAGGCTCCTCTGTCCATGGAATTCTCCAGGCAACAATACTGGAGTGGGTGGCTATTGCCTCCTTCAGGGGATCTTCCTGACCCAGGGATCAAACCCATGTTTCCCATGTCTCCAGCATTAGCACGCAGGTTCTTTACCACTAGTGCCACCTGGGAAGCCCTACTGATGAGTATATATCTGTATGCATTTCTGTTGGTTGTATATGTTTATGACATGAGGTATATATTTAGCTTTAGTAGACATTTCAAATAGTGTTCTATAGTAGTTGCACCAATTTACATTTCCCCAGCAGGGTGGGAGAGTATTAATTGTTCTACATCCTTACCAATAACTGGTGTTATATCTTTTTTTTCCCTCACTTTAGTCATTTTGGCAGGTGAATAGTATTATGTTATTGTGGATATAACATGCATTTCTCTTTTCAGTGTTCTTTCATAGGAAAGACTCGCTTATATTCCTCTAAGTGCCTACTGAGGTCATTTGCCCATTTTATTTGGGTTGTCTTCTTATTTATTTATTTTATTATTATTTATTAATACAATTTCTTTACATCCATATTAAATATCTTTGTTCCTCTATGACTTGAGTTTTAACCTTCATAGTATATTGTAATGAATAAAATGTCTTAATTTTTAACAAAACCCAATTTAGCAAGCTTTTCCTTTATGGTTAGTGCTTTTGTGTCCTTTTTAGAAAGCTTTGCTCATTATGCTAACTGAAATAAGTCAGGAAGAGAAAGACAAAGATATTTATATGTGGAATCTAAAAAACACAAGAAACTAGTGAATAAAACAAAAAAGAAGCAGACTAACAGATATAGAGAGCAAACCAGTGGTTACCAGTGGGGAGAAGAAAAGGGGGAAAGGCAATATAGGTGTAGGAGATTTTAAAATAGAGTTATTAAGGGATTATATGAACTTACATGTGTGAAACTTTTTAAAATTGTAAAGCACAATAGAATTTAAAGAATCTTTAAAAAATAATAAAATTTTTAAAAATAAAGGAGGGTTCAGGATGGATTTTCTTTTAAAAATTTAGAAAAAAAAATAAATTCATGAAGACTCTACCCTAAAAAAAAAAAAAGGGTGCTCTAAAATAAAAAAATAAATAAACAAAAAAAAATAAAAATAAAATTTAAATAATAGAAAGCTTTGCTCAATTCATGGTCATGGTAATCTTGTCCTATGCTAATCTTAACCTTAGTTTACTTTTCACATTTAAGAATATTACATTTAACCATTCCACATTTAATTAAGCTATTAAATCCATCTGAAATTAACTTTGTATATAAGATAGAGTTAAGGTTCATTTTTTACCACATGGATAATCCAGTTTAATTAATCTAGCTCAATTCATCTTTTAAAAGCTTTTCTTGAAAATGCATTTGCATTGAAAGTCAAGTGACTGTACATGTGTAGGTATTTCTGGACTTGCTGTCTTGCTCAATAATCTATTTGTCTATCTCTGTGCGAGAATCATACTGCTTTAATTATAGTCATTTGATAAGTACTGGTATCTATTGACAAATCCTCCAACTTTGATCTTCTTCAAGACTGTCTTAACTGGGAGAAGCTAAGATGGCGGAGGAGTAGGATAGGGAGAACACTTTCTCCCCC
This sequence comes from Bos taurus, assembly GCF_002263795.3. Lineage (NCBI taxonomy): Eukaryota > Metazoa > Chordata > Mammalia > Artiodactyla > Bovidae > Bos > Bos taurus. Next base: position 45,177,848 of record NC_037329.1, on the reverse strand, counting down.
ACAAATTCATCAAAAGAACATTTAAACGCCGAGTAAATTCCACAAAACAGCTTCTGAATGCCAGCAGAGAACATCAGGCACTCAGAAAAGCAACCCAAGTCTTCGAAAGGAGGTAGGAAAAAATAAAAAGACAAAAAAGGAGACAAAAGAGGGAGGGACGGAGTTCCGTCCCGGGAAGGGAGTCTGAAAAAGAGAGAAGTTTCCGAACACCAGGAAACCTTCTCACTGCCGAATCTGTGCCAAGCCTTGGAAGCACAGAGGGCAACATAACAGGGAGGAAAAATAAATAAACAATTAAAACCTGCAGATTGCGAGCCCTACAGTAACTCCCCCAGCAGAGAAGCAGTGCAGACGTCTGCACACGCCATTAGCAAGCAGGGGCTGGGCAGGGAGGCGTGGCGCAGGCTGCATCGCTTAGAGTAAGGATCTGGCCTGAATACCCCAAGCGCTATCTGAGCGAAATAATTTGGGCTAGCAAACCAGACTGTGGGATATCTACCACGCAAAAAGCCAGCCCTAACCTAAGACACCGCCAGGCCCGCACGGAACAAAGGACTGAACAGAGATAGCCGGCTGCAGACCATCCCCTGCCCCCCCCCACCCCCCGCTGACAGGCAGCCAGAGCTGGAAGGGGGCAATCGCAGCCCCAGAGAGACATTATCTATAAAACTGCAAGCAGGCTTTTTTGCTAATTAAAACTTCTTGGGGGTCTGGACGGTCAACATCCGCCTGAGAAGGTGCGCCGGTTGTACACCTAGATAACCGAGCGGCGGGGAGGCGATAAGTCACAGCAATCACGCTCGCCAAAAACCTCATCACCTGAGCTGCTCGGACCTGGGAAGGGCACAAAACGCAGGCCCAACCGAGTCTGCGCCTCTGAGGACTACCCGAGTGCCTGAACCTGAGCAGCTTGGACCCAGGAGGTGCAAGCAGCCCAGGGCCGGCCACGGATGGTTCCCGGGGGAGCAACCTAGAGCCTGAGCAGTGTGGGCAGGGAGGATACACGCGGCGTGAGTGGGGGCAGACCCAGTGTGGCTGAGGCATTGTGAGCACACGCCAGTGTTATTTGTTTGCAGCATCCCTCCCTCCCCACAGCGTGACTGAACAAGTGAGCCTAAAAAAAAAAAAAAAAGTGTCCACCACTGTCTCCTTTGTGTCAGGGCGGAAACCAGACACTAAAGAGACCAGCAAACAGAAGAAGCTGTAACAGAGGGAACCGCCTTGGAAGCTACAGGCAATAGATTAAACCCTGTGGTTAGTACCGACTACATAGGAAGGGGCCTATAGATCTTGAGAAATATAAACTAGCTGAAAATGAACTGACTCCACAATACTCACAACAAAACCAGAGAAAGTCCTAGATATATTTTTACTATTTTTACGATTGTCCTTTCCTTCTTTTTTTTTAATTTTTAAAAAATTTTAAGTCCTCTATTATTCCTTTAATTTTCACTTTTATAACCTACTATTACTTTGCAAAAATAAAAAAAGACCCTATTTTTTTAAAGCAAACTTCATATATATATATTTTTATAATTTTTGTGACCTTGTTTTTTTTTTTTTTTTTCTTTTCTTTAACATTGTATTTTTGAAATTCCAATCTGTACTCTAGATTTTTAATTTTAGCTTTTTGGTATTTGTTATTAATTTTGTACCTATATATTTTTTTTTATAATTTTTATGACTTTTTTTCCTCTCTTTCTTTCTCTTCTTCTTTTATATAACATTGTATATCTGAAATTCCAAACTCTATTCTAGATTTTTAATTTATGCTTTTTGGTATTTGTTATCAATTTTGTACCTATATTTTCTTTATAATTACTGTGACTTTGTTTGTTTTTGTTTTTGTTTTCTCTCTTTTTTTTCTTCTTATTTTTCCTAACATTGTATTTTTGAAATTCCAAACTCTACTCTAGATTTTTAACTTTTGCTTTTTGGTATTTGTTATCAATTTTGTACCTATATTTCCTTTATAATTTTTGCGACTTTGTTTTTGCTTGTTTTTATTCTCTCTTTCTTTTCATTCTTCTTTTCTTTAACATTGTATTTTTGAAATTCCAAACTCTACTCTAGATTTTTAATTTTTGCTTTTATGTATTTGTTACCAATTTTGTACCTTTAAGAACCCAATCTTCAGTGCCCATTTTTCACTAGGGAGCGAGATTACTGGCTTGACTGCTCTCTCTGCCTTTGGACTCTCCTTTTTCTCCACCGGGTCACCTGTGTCTCCTCCCTAACCCCTCTCTACTCTACCCAACTCTGTGAATTTCTGTGTGTTCCAGACGGTGGAGAACACTTAGGGAACTGATTACTGGCTGGATCTGTCTCCCTCCTTTTCGTTTCCCCCTTTTATCCTTCTGGCCACCTCTGTCTCCTTCCTCCTTCTTCTCTTCTCTGTATAACTCCATGAACATCTCTGAGCGGTCCAGTTGTGGAGTGCACATAAGGAAGTGATTACTGGCTAGCCCACTGTCTCCTCTATTGATTCCACCTCATCTCATTCGGGTCACCTCTAACTCCCTCCTCCCTCTTCTCTTCTCCATATAACGCTGTGAACCTCTCTGGGTGACCCTCAAGGTGGAGAAACTTTTCATCTTTAACGTAGATGTTTTATCAATGGTGCTGTATAGAAGGAGAAGTTTTGGAACTACTGTAAAAATAAGACCGATAACTGGAAGCAGGAGGCTTAAGTCCAAACCCTGACTCCAGGGAACTCCTGACTCCAGGGATCATTACTTGACAGGAGCTCATCAAACGCCTCCATACCTACACTGAAACCAAGCACCACACAAGGGCCAACAAGTTCCAGGGCAAGACATACCAAGCAAATTCTCCAGCAACACAGGAACACAGCCCTGAGCTCCAAGATACAGGCTGCCCAAAGTCACCCCAAAACCATAGAAATCTCATAACTCATTACTGGACACTTCATTGCACTCCAGAGAGAAGAAATCCAGCTTCACCCACCAGAACACAGACACAAGCTTCCCTAACCAAGAAACCTGGACAAGCCACCTGTACAAACCCACACACAGTGAGGAAATGCCACAATAAAGAGAACTTCACAAACTGCCAGAATACAAAAAGGACACCCCAAACTCAGCAATTTAAACAAGATGAAGAGACAGAGGAATACGCAGCAAGTAAAGAAACAGGGTAAATGCCCACCAAACCAAACAAAAGAGGAAGAGATAGAGAATCTACCTGATAAAGAATTCCAAATAATGATAGTGAAATTGATCCAAAATCTTGAAATCAAAATGGAATCACAGATAAATAGGCTGGACACAAGGATTGAGAAGATCCAAGAAAGGTTTAACAAGGACCTAGAAGAAATAAAAAAGAGTCAATATGTAATGAATAATGCAATAAATGAAATCAAAAACACTCTGGAGGCAACAAATAGTAGAATAACAGAGGCAGAAGATAGGATTAGTGAATTAGAAGATAGAATGGCAGAAATAAATGAATCAGAGAGGAAAAAAGAAAAACAAATTAAAAGAAATGAGGACAATCTCAGAGACCTCCAGGACAATAATAAATGCTACAACATTTGAATCATAGGGGTCCCAGAAGAAGAAGACAAAAAGAAAGACCATGAGAAAATACTTGAGGAGATAATAGTTGAAAATTTCCCTAAGATGGGGAAGGAAATAATCACTCAAGTCCAAAAAACCCACAGAGTCCCAAACAGGATAAACCCAAGGCGAAACACCCCAAGACACATATTAATCAAATTAACAAAGATCAAACACAAAGAACAAATATTAAAAGCAGCAAGGGAAAAACAACAAATAATACACAAGGGAATTCCCATAAGGATAACAGGTGATCTTTCAATAGAAACTCTTCAAGCCAGGAGGGAATGGCAAGACATACCTAAAGTGATGAAAGAAAATAACCTACAGCCCAGATTATTGTACCCAGCAAGGATCTCATTCAAATATGAAGGAGAAATCAAAAGCTTTACAGACAAGCAAAAGCTGAGAGAATTCAGCACCACCAAACCAGCTCTCCAACAAATACTAAAGGATATTCTCTAGACAAGAAACACAAAAATGGTGTATAAATTCAAACCCAAAACAATAAAGTAAATGGCAACGGGATCATACTTATCAAGAATTACCTTAAACATAAATGGGTTGAATGCCCCAACCAAAAGACAAAGACTGGCTGAATGGATACAAAAACAAGACCCCTACATATGCTGTCTACAAGAGACCCACCTCAAAACAGGGGACACATACAGACTGAAAGTGAAGGGCTGGAAAAATATTTTCCATGCAAATAGGGACCAAAAGAAAGTAGGAGTAGCAATACTCATGTCAGATAAAATAGACTTTAAAACAAAGGCTGTGAAAAGAGACAAAGAAGGTCACTACATAATGATCAAAGGATCAATCCAAGAAGAAGATATAACAATTATAAATATATATGTACCCAACATGGGAGAACCACAATATGTAAGACAAATGCTAACAAGTATGAAAGGAGAAATTAACAATAACACAATAATAGTGGGAGACTTTAATACCCCACTCACACCTATGGATAGATCAACTAAACAGAAAATTAACAAGGAAACACAAACGTTAAACGATACAATAGACCAGTTAGACCTAATTGATATCTATAGGACATTTCATCCCAAAATAATGAATTTCACCTTTTTCTCAAGCGCACATGGAACCTTCTCCAGGATAGATCACATCCTGGGCCATAAAGCTAGCCTTGGTAAATTCAAAAAAATTGAAATCATTCCAAGCATCTTTTCTGACCACAATGCAGTAAGATTAGATCTCAATTACAGGAGAAAAACTATTAAAAATTCCAACATATGGAGGCTGAACAACACGCTGCTGAATAACCAACAAATCACAGAAGAAACCAAAAAAGAAATCAAAATTTGCATAGAAATGAATGAAAATGAAAACACAACAACCCAAAACCTGTGGGACACTGTAAAAGCAGTCCTAAGGGGAAAGTTCATAGCAATACAGGCATACCTCAAGAAACAAGAAAAAAGTCAAATAAATAACCTAACTCTACACCTAAAGCAACTAGAAAAGGAAGAAATGAAGAACCCCAGGGTTAGTAGAAGGAAGGAAATCTTAAAAATTAGGGCAGAAATAAATGCAAAAGAAACAAAAGAGACCATAGCAAAAATCAAAAGAGCCAAAAGCTGGTTCTTTGAAAGATAAATAAAATTGACAAACCATTAGCCAGACTCATCAAGAAACAAAGGGAGAAAAATCAAATCAATAAAATTAGAAATGAAAATGGAGAGATCACAACAGACAACACAGAAATACAAAGATTCATAAAAGACTACTATCAGCAACTATACGCCAATAAAATGGACAACGTGGAAGAAATGGACAAATTCTTAGAAAAGCACAACTTTCCAAAACTGGGCCAGGAAGAAATAGAAAATCTTAACAGACCCATCACAAGCACAGAGATTGAAACTGTAATAAAAAATCTTCCAGCAAACAAAAGCCCAGGTCCAGATGGCTTCATACCTGAATTCTACCAAAAATTTAGAGAAGAGCTAATACCTATTCTACTCAAACTCTTCCAGAAAATTGCAGAGGAAGGTAAACTTCCAAACTCATTCTATGAGGCCACCATCACCTTAATACCAAAACCTGACAAAGATGCCACAAAAAAAGAAAACTACAGGCCAATATCACTGATGAACATAGATGCAAAAATCCTTAACAAAATTCTAGCAATCAGAATCCAACAACACATTAAAAAGATCATACACCATGACCAAGTGGGCTTTATCCCAAGGATGCAAGGATTCTTCAATATCTGCAAATCAATCAATGTAATATACCACATTAACAAATTGAAAAATAAAAACCATATGATTATCTCAATAGATGCAGAGAAAGCTTTTGACAAAATTCAACATCCATTTATGATAAAAACTCTCCAGAAAGCAGGAATAGAAGGAACATACCTCAACATAATAAAAGCTATATATGACAAACCCACAGCAAACATTATCCTCAATGGTGAAAAATTGAAAGCATTTCCTCTAAAGTCAGGAACAAGATAAGGGTTCCCACTTTCACCATTACTTTCAACATAGTTTTGGAAGTTTTGGCTACAGCAATCAGAGCAGAAAAAGAAATAAAAGGAATCCAAATTGGAAAAGAAGAAGTAAAACGCTCACTGTTTGCAGATGACATGATCCTCTACATAGAAAACCCTAAAGATTCCACCAGAAAATTACTAGAACTAATCAATGATTATAGTAAAGTTGCAGGATATAAAATCAACACACAGAAACCCCTTGCATTCCTATACACTAATAATGAGAAAACAGAAAGAGAAATTAAGGAAACAATTCCATTCACCATTGCAACGGAAAGAATAAAATACTTAGGAATATATCTACCTAAAGAAACTAAAGACCTATATATAGAAAACTATAAAACACTGGTGAAAGAAATCAAAGAGGACATTAATAGATGGAGAAATACACCATGTTCATGGATTGGAAGAATCAATATAGTGAAAATGAGTATACTACCCAAAGCAATGTATAGATTCAATGCAATCCCTATCAAGCTACCAACAGTATTCTTCACAGAGCTAGAACAAATAATTTCACAATTTGTATGGAAATACAAAAAACCTCGAATAGCCAAAACTATCTTGAGAAAGAAGAATGGAACTGGAGGAATCAACCTGCCTGACTTCAGGCTCTACTACAAAGCCACAGTCATCAAGACAGTATGGTACTGACACAAAGACAGAGATATAGATCAATGGAACAAAATAGAAAGCCCGGAGATAAATGCACGCACATATGGACACCTTATCTTTGACAAAGGAGGCAAGGAGATACAATGGATTAAAAACAATCTCTTTAACAAGTGGTGCTGGGAAAACTGGTCAACCACTTGTAAAAGAATGAAACTAGAACACTTTCTAACACCATACACAAAAATAAACTCAAAATGGATTAAAGATGTAAACGTCAGACCAGAAACTATAAAACTCCTAGAGGAGAACATAGGCAAAACACTCTCTGACATACATCACAGCAGGATCCTCTATGACCCACCTTCCAGAATACTGGAAATAGAAGCAAAAATAAACAAATGGGACCTAATTAAACTTAAAAGCTTCTGCACAACAAAGGAAACTATAAGCAAGGTGAAAAGACAGCCTTCAGAATGGGAGAAAATAATAGCAAATGAAGCAACTGACAAACAACTAATCTCAAAAATATACAAGCAACTCCTACAGCTCAATTTCAGAAAAATAAATGACCCAATCAAAAAATGGGCCAAAGAACTAAATAGACATTTCTCCAAAGAAGACATACAGATGGCTAACAAACACATGAAAAGATGCTCAACATCACTCATTATCAGAGAAATGCAAATCAAAACCACTATGAGGTACCATTTCACACCAGTCAGAATGGCTACGATCCAAAAGTCTACTAGCAATAAATGCTGGAGAGGGTGTGGAGCAAAGGGAACCCTCTTACACTGTTGGCAGGAATGCAAACTAGTACAGCCACTATGGAGAACACTGTGGAGATTCCTTAAAAAACTGGAAATAGAACTGCCTTATGATCCAGCAATCCCACTGCTGGGCATACACACTGAGGAAACCAGAAGGGAAAGAGACACGTGTACCCCAATGTTCATCACAGCACTGTTTATAATAGCCAGGACATGGAAGCAACCTAGATGTCCATCATCAGATGAATGGATAAGAAAGCAGTGGTACATATACACAATGGAGTATTACTCAGCCATTAAAAAGAATACATTTGAATCAGTTCTAATGAGGTGGATGAAACTGGAGCCTATTATACAGAGTGAAGTAAGCCAGAAAGAAAAACACCAATACAATATACTAACACATATATATGGAATTTAGAAAGATGGTAACAATAACCCTCTATACGAGACAGCAAAAGAGACACTGATGTATAGAAGAGTCTTATGGACTCTGTGAGAGAGGGAGAGGGTGGGATGATTTGGGATAATGGCATTGAAATACGTATAATATCATATATGGAACAAGTCGCCAGTCGAGGCTCGATGCACGATACTGGATGCTTGGGGCTGGTGCAATGGGACGACCAGAGGGATAGTATGGGGAAGGAGGAGGGAGGAGGGTTCAGGATGGGGAACACATGTATACCTGTGGCAGATTCATTTCGATATTTGGCAAAACCAATACAATATTGTAAAGTTTAAAAATAAAATAAAATTTAAAAAAAGATTGTCTTAACTATCTAGATCATTTGATTGGACAGAAAATCTTTAGAGTTAGCTTATCAATTTTCAATCAAAGAAATGCTGGTGCAATTTTGGTTGAGATTGCATTAAATCTACAAATCAATTTAAAGAGAATAGACACCCTTGCATTGCTTATTCCAAATCCACTGAAATGGCATATCTTTTATTTTGGCATTCTCTCATTTACCTAAATAATATTTTGTAGTTTTCTGATTATAGGTTTTCAATATTTGATTGATTTGCTCCTAGGTATTTAATGTCTTATGCCATCATAAAGAATATTATTTTGAAATAAATATATCTGCATGTTTATTGTTATTATATAGAAAAACAATAGTTTTTTTCATATTTACCTTCTATTTAGCAATCATGCTAATTTACATGATAAGTTTCTTTTGGATATTATATGTACACAATCACATCATGTATCTCCAAAAAATGACATTTCAAAAATTTCTAATTATTATGACTTTTGTTTTTTTGTTCTATTGCACTGGCTAAGCAGTCCTGTACAATACTGAATAGAAATAAGGATACTGAACATCTCTGTCTTACTCCTAACTTTGGGAGAGAAGGAATTTACTATCTCCCCATTAAGTCATCAGGATTCCCTGGTGGCTCAGCGGTAAAAGAATCCACCTGCAACACAGGAGACATGGGTTCAACATCTGGGTCAGGAAGATTCCCTGGAGAGGAAATGGCAACCCTCTCTGGTATTCTTGCCTGGAAAATCCCATGGACAGAGAAGTCTGATGGACACAGTCCATGGGGTGGCAAAAGAGTCGGACATGACTCAGCAACTAAATAACAACAAAAATGAAGTGGTTAGCTGTAAGTTTTTAAGAGATATCCATTAATAGCTTAAGAAAATTTCTTTCTATATCTAGCTCCTAAGAGATTTTAGCATGAATCGGTGTTGAATTTTATCGAATGCTTTTTCAGCATTTATTGAGATGATCATGTGGTTTCTCATATCCTTCTACTGTCATATATGATGATTGGTGTTCATATTAAATCAACCACACATTCCCAGAATAAACTTAACTTGGTCATGATGTGCTTGATTTACTAATATTTTATGTAAGATTCTTGAATCTATATTTATATAAGAAATTGGTTTTATAGTTCCCTTCTTGTAATAACCTTGCTAGGTTTTGATTTCAAGGTTATGCTGCCCTCATAAAATGAGTTGGGAGACACTTTTTCTTTTTCCATTTTTATGTCTTTTTTCCTAGATAATGGCCCTTCATGAGCCTCAAATAAAAGTTGAAGGTATTTATGAGGGGCTCTCCCTGGCAAGCCTGAATTCCAGTTACTCCTCAGTACCGTCAGATTGCCAGAATATCTGCAGCTTAGCTTTTTAGTGTCTTAGCAACTGCATTCTGCTAGATTTCTATGTGTCTCATCCTGTGAACATTCAGCTTACAAATAATCAAATAGCTCAAGGGGAAACTGCACACAGAATGCTGGATTCACATCTCTGCAGATTCTCTTCTCAGCACAAAGACCTTTCTAGTCCTACTTGTCTTATAGCTCTAAGGTCCAATTTTTTTGTATCCCTTTCCCAGAGAAGCTGCAAGATCTCAAAGGTGCTGCTTTCTTTTCAACCTACATGCCATATCCTGAGGGGTGAAAACAGCAATGGATGTAGGATTCATCTCAACTGTCTTCTTTCTCTGGGTTCTCAGCCCTTCGAGTCCTGGCTGTCTCAATTGTTCTCCAGTGATGCCATAAATATTTCTGCTTGTTTGTTCATCTTGCATTTTTTTAATCCAGCTCTTTGGCTCAGTATCATCAGAAAGACGAGTCTGGTAAGAACTAATCCATCATAGCTAGAATCAGAAGCCCTGAACAGAGCTCTAGAATAGACAACCTTGCAGCATCATTTCCCACTTTGTCACTTCACATCTGGGAACAAACTACTCTTTAGCTGAGGTCAGAAGTTTGTGCCCCACTCAGGGGCAGGATAAAAGATTTTGTCTCACTCTCCTGAGCCCTGTCATTCTTCAGTGACTGAGAGTCATCTTCATGGTCTACTGGTGTTGCCTCATTAACAGACCTATTCACAGGGCATAATTTTAACCAAATTGGATTGCTTAATTTTGCTCAATTGACACTAAAACAGGAGATACATTTTAAGCTTGTTTTTTTTTGTTGTTGTTGTTGTTTTTACTGTTCAAACAGCTACCATTTCCTTCTATACAGTGGAAGGATAAAATATTAACTCATAAATCAGGAATTTGAATCTACCACCTGAGCAAGAACAACTTGCATATCTATGATTGGTTCATTACCTGTAATTCAACAGTTACAGTACTTCAGGAGATGTTGATAGCACAAATTTCTTCCACATGAGCCCAAACCTATGTCCTGTTAATGTTGACCATACAGTCAGAAATTAAAATAGAGTCAAGAGTACTCCTCTGGACAATCTATTTACTTATTTCTTTTAAAGGAATAAAATATCCATTGCCTGAAAATACTATTTTGGCACTTGCCTACGAATAGCATGGAGACAAGTTTACCTAATCTATAATAACTCTTTTATAAGTTTAAAAATCAACTTTGAACTTCTGGTTTCCTAAATCCTACAGTAGAAAAAAAAATGGCATGACACTGAAAACTTATTGTCATTCATTTCTGAATAGCTATGAAAAAGGATAAAAATAAGGGGTTAGAAGACCTGGGAAGGGGGAAAAGGCAGTAATTGCTTAAGAAGATGCTCGGTCCCTGGTTCTAGATTGTTTATATCTTGTTTCTAAGCCTATCTCCTCAGCACCTCTCTCCCCACTTTATAGCTTTTGGTTTTCCTGGAAGGGCTCACTGTCATTGAACACTAAAAACTACTGATTTGAACTGCTTTGCCAGGGCACTTCAGTCATGCTGGTCAAGTCTTTAATGGCTGAGATTACCTGTGATTCAGCCATAACAAAGATCTTGTTTTAGCTCTACCAACAGTAAATAACAAATTCTGGGACCATCTTCATATGCAGCTCTTTATTGAAGACATGACCAAAATATCACAAGCCTATTTAGAGTAGGTAACAGGTGCAAACAGGTCACATTTCTGCTTTGGAACAAGGGATGAATTAATAACTATCCAATGCTAATTTCCTTCCTAAGAGTCTCTAATTAGATAATACCATGAAATCAACTAATAGTAAGGAATTGATATGTCACCTGTGGATGGACTATGCCACAGTTTGGGAAAAACCAGATGTTCTCTTAAAGAATTTCTGAGACACTTGGAGAGTAAGAGAAAAAATTGAAAAAGAAGAGAAAGTAATTTCTCTAAGATTTTAAATATCAAACCAACAGACATGCACTAAAAGCTGTAGGGGATACAAAGACTTGTAAAACACACTTCCTCGCCTTTAGAAATTCATGGACTAATTAGGAAACATCTGTGGATTAAACACTGATAATGCTCACAGGCATTCACAGGAGCTGGGAGCTTTCTCCCAAGTCTGACCACACTCATCTGTCTATGTAACTATTAATATTGTTAATTTGAAGAAGGGGGTGACAGAGGATGAGATCATTGGAATGGCATCACCAACTCAATGGGCATGAGTTTGAGCAAACTCCAGGAGATAGTGAAGGACAGGTAAGCCTGGCATGCTGCAGTCCATGGGGTCACAAAGAGTCGGATATGACTGAACAACTTAACAACAACTACACAACTACACTGTGAGTTTCTTGAGGACAGAAGCTCTGCCTTTTTCATAAAGCTTAAATCAGCATTTCATAAATTTTGTAAAATAAAAAAAAGGTTTTTGATGTAGCCAGGGCAACTCTGGAAAACTCCTTTTCAGAACAAATTTACTGTTGCCAAGTATGTATGCACATGTGAGGAAAGAGGATCCATTCGGATGCCTTGGGGTACAGCGGAATGTAAAACTGGTTCTGTGGGAGTACTATTAACATCAGGAGGGAGAGACAAAACTGCCATTCACACTACATTCTTCTTCCAAAAAGATTCTTCTGCATATGATTCAGAAATTATCTGTGAATGACTCACAAAAATTGTCAAGTTAATGTGGGTTTAGTTAGTGCTGCCAAACCTTCTATTTGAGCACTTGGATTTTTACTTGGGGGATGACAATTAATGCCCCTCAACCTTCCCAGGGGAGAAGGAAATGGGAACCCACTCCAGTATTCTTGCCTAGAGAATCCTGTGGACAGAGGATCCTGGTGGGCTGCCGTCTATGGGGTCGCACAGAGTCAGGCACAACTGAAGCGACTTAGCAGCAGCAGCAGCAACCTTCCCAGTCTGACTTATATAATGAGAATGGTGTTCCTACAACTGGAGCAGAAGGTTAATTCCCCAAAATGGAAGTCTATGTAAAAAATAAATAAAATTCAAATAGGTCAAAGGAGATAATGGTTACTTCATTAAGTGAGAAGTTCTGAGGGCATATATGTGCACCCTTTTATATATGTGTCTAAAGTATTTTTAAATCAACTTTGCTATGCTTCCTTCTCCTGTCATTTAAAATCACCTGAGGCTTAAGAGGTTATTCCTTTTTTTTGATGTAGTCCTTGCTTGAGAAAATTCTTTCTTGTGTTATCATGACAAAAACCTCAGGGCCTAGGTAAAGAGCTCCCTTCCCTATGGGTTGTTCATAGTTGTTGGCTTTCAGAAGCATTGAGTTCTGCTACTGAAGAATGTGTAAGTTTCTCTTAAGTTTAGATAACTGACACTAAGACAATGTCTGTTTATAACAGCAACTCAAAAGATATCAACTGGAATTAACTATCTCTGCAATTATTAGTAATTAAAATCTATTAATAAAAAAACAGAAAGGCATTGAAGAATTACTTGAAAAAATAAATCTGTTATTAAGAAAAGTAAAATATATAAAGATAATGAATACAGGAAATGTTCATGAGTCTTATAACTCTGGTTTTCAGTTTATGTATCAAATACATCTTAGTTGTTCTGTGGGACTGAAAGTGATTAAAACCTAAGGCTCTCAGTCATTAGGAAAGATTTTTTAATACAAGGAACTTGTAGTAACTACTTGAAATAACATCAAGGCCTATTCCTGTCTATATCTGTTGCAAATGTACCTAGATATGTGTATGCCTTTAATACAAACATATATTGTGCTCTACAGTTAGATCTGTGCTAATAGCACATGTGTTTTTCTTTTTAAATTTTACTTCAGAGGAACTGAGGTTTTATGACTCGGAAAGATCATTGCCTTTCAAGTTCAACTTGTTAAGAAAGAAAAGAATTGTTTAAGGCAGTGATGCTAGAGAAAGCTTTGTAAATTACAGCACATTTGAAAATATTAATACTTCAAAGTAAAACATGTTACCTTCTCTTTATTGTAATAGAAAAGGCTTTGGATTGAATTTCTGTTATAATAAGCCACCACCAGCCTGCAGTGCTCAAAAATGAGGTAATATACAGCATGCTAGGTGTAAAAGTCAGAGGTCTTCACACCTATTTTATTGCCCTTAATTCCTCCTTGAAGGATGCCAGTAAAGATGTGCAGACTTCAGGTCATGATCTTCTCAAGGAGATTGGGAACCACTCAAAGTAAACACTGAAGTCACAAAACTGCAGCATTTCCAGATTGGAAGCTTAATTAGCATCAACTCAGTGACTTTTCCAAGCAGAAGTCTTCTGAATGATAGGCCTCTGACTCCTACCAGGGACAAGAAGCTCACTATTTTGTAGAGTGTTCACTATTAAATTACTCTAATCCAGTTGAAGTCTGCATTTTATACGTCTAACCATTCCTCTTAATTCTTCCCTTGGAAAACATAGATAAAAAATTGAATCCTGTAACCAAATTAAATATTTCAAGTATCAAAAGAAAGCCTCATATCCCCCTAGAGTCATTTATCACACTCAAGACAAAGTAAATGATCACAACATTTGCTAGATGAATAAATGAATTGTTTTAGCTTTTGAGCTAAAAATTGAGGCAAGAATGTTGGACTCAAGAAAACTTCTCTTTGTCTTTCTTTACACCACCTTTTAGTCTCATTTCCCAGACTAATATCACATTAAAACACATTTGCAGATATACTGCTGAATGAGGTTGGTTGAAAAGCACCAGATTAACTGAAAACTCCAAAATATTAAGCCAATAAGTCAATTTGGGCTCTGAATTCTCTGAGTTTTTGATCCACAACAAGTGCAGAAATTCATTAAATCTACCAGAGATGACATTAAAACCAGAAAGCATGGTGGAGGGAAGCTAATTCTTGCGGTCAAGAGACTTTATAATTCTGCTTTTATAAAAATAGGACTAAACCTGTGTTGCTTCAGGTGAGATCTTTGAAAGCAGCTGCCAAGTCAGTGACCTGCAACATTTGCTTTTCAATTCTTCCACTGCTTGTGACCTCAGAAGAACATTCCAGCCTAGTGTGAGTCCTTTGAAGTTAATAGCAACCCCCAACTTAGTTTTTCTGGAGCACAGGGCATTATTTTGGATGAAAACAACTTTTGTAAACAAAAACCAGAAGGTACAAGCTCTCACCTCGGAGTCTGGTAGCAAATGAGCCTGAAAGACTTCTTCAGAGTTGAGAATAGTGATTGGCCAAGAAAATAGCCTAAGGTCGGGAAGGTTATGTTTGAAATCATCTGGGTCTTGGGTCCATGAGCACACAAGAAAAACAGCTATGGGGTCACTTCCTTGAAAAAGGAAAAAACAAGAAGGACTAAAATATAAATTGACATCAAGGAAAGAAAATGAAACACAGCTATTTTGACTTCAATAAATGAAAGCTATAAATTCTCTCTACAAATCACAAAGGCTTCTTCCTTTTTACTCAATTGGTTTACTGTATTTGCTAATTAAATGAGAGCTTTGTCTGAGCCTGCAGCATCAGCAAGGATGCAGAAGGGAAGGCACATCCTCTGTATTTTTTCTGAGGAAGGCAAACATTGCCATTTTGGCATCATGGATCACAACAGTATGTGGCTGATCCTTCACATTCCATACATTTTGCTCTTTCAAAGCATTTGATCAATAATAGAAAACAAAGCTGAACATAGTGGACTTCAGAGTTTTACTGCCTGACTTCACATCCCAGATCCTGTTAGATGACTTGGGAGAAGTCACTTGGCTTAACTTTGTCTCAGTTTTCTTTTCTGTGCAATGGGGTGCTATTGCATAGAAAATATTCAGGAAATACCTGAATCAAAATACTTTGGTAGGAGTTTCAAAGAGGAGGTGTGTGTACTTAGTAACCACACTAAAATACTATTATTTCTGTAATTAAAATGCTTATTATTGTATAAATATTTCATGTAATCCAATTATAATTTATAAAACTTTTTATAGTTCTAACTTACTGATAATTATTAAACACATAACATTTTATAAATATAATCACTCATATAATTATTATTACTGTCATCATCATTATTACAGTACCAAGTATTATTAAATCCAAACATCCAGATATTTTTCTGTATTTTACTCTGGGCCTCGAGAACATCTGGGGATGAAGCCAGATGCCTAGGGCTGAGAAAGGCAAGTCTTTTGTTACTAACAGAGAGACAGTCGGCTGGAGCACAGAAACCTCCAGGAAGCAGTTCCCTAGAGGGCAATCATCTCCCCTCTCCCACACCCCTTGCCACATGCACAGCATTCTTCTAATCTCCCAAGGCTAGTGCTGGGCCCAGCTCCTGGGGTTTATTTTGATAAATGTTTCAGGCTACAGAGTGCCAAGAAACTTGACCCCTTTGCTTTTCAAATGCCAAACCTCTACCTGGAGAAAGGAATGCTCAGATCAGTGCACAGAGATGAAAAGTTTTAAGTTAAATATGCAGTTCTCCCCTTAACCTATCGTCTTCTCTGAAAAGTTGGAAGAAAAATATCTTCAGATAAAGAGTGTCGTAAATCACTAGTGGAAAGTTAAACACGATTTAGCAAATGCTCATTTTATCTTGGAAAGCAGGGTTATAATGGAACTACCTTTATGTCTAAAGCCAACAATGTTCTTAAGGGAATTGTGCGTATTTTAATCAAATTATTCTGCAAAGTTCCATAGCTCAAATTCTTTACTAAACTTTTTTCTAAGTTTTTTTAGAAAAAATTTTCTAAACTTTTTATACCTAGCGGTCAAAATAAGTTACACCTGGTTATTGTAAGAGGGATAAACACCATATCATTCTTTTTCACTGGAAGGGAAAACGAATATTTCTTGAGTACCTGCTAAGTGCCATGTGTTTTACTTATGTTGTCCTATTTAATATAGCAAAACTGCACTGTTTTACAGACAAAAAACCCTGACACTCAGAAAACTCCAAAAAGCTTTCTAAGTTCATAACTCTAATAAGAAGAGCAGGTAATAATCAAATGCACAATTTCAAAGCCAAAAAAGAAATCACGTGCTATCACTGTTTAATGATCAATTCTTGCTCATTTATTTGCTTACATGCTTACTGTCTATGTGCCTCTGCAATAATACAGGCTCTGTGGAAACCAGGCCTTGTTTCCATGAGCCCATTAGCCGCAACTCCTGAGCCTCCGTGCTGCAAATACTGAAAGCTCTGCGTCCTAGAGCCCGTGCTCCACACGAGAGGAACCACTGCAGTGAGAAGCCGCGCCAACTGGAGAGCAGCCCCTGCTTGCTGCAAGTAGAGAAAGCTCATGCACAGCAACAGGGACCCAGCACAGCCAAAAATAAATACATACACAAAAACTTTAAAAAATGCATGCATGAATGAATAACACAATTCTGCCATGCCCAGAATGAGTCAATAGGAAGTCAAGTCGATTCTCACTTTCCCTCTTGAAGAAACAACGATGGTAATTGTTCCAATATCCTATGGCATTTTATCATTTGACATACGATAGAAAAGAAATCTTTCCTTCTGTTTTGAAAATACCAATAGTTATCTTGTTAAGTCTGGAAAGTAGTGTCATTCCCTTTGAAGTCTGTCAAAGCACTGAATCCATGCTGTTGAATCCTGAAGAATTTTCTAACTTTGGAAGATTTATCAGAAACTTCTCCTAAAAAGATTGTTTCCAAAATTCTTTTGGTTAATGGTGACAATAGAAGCAGCTTGGGTGATGTGTTTCATGCATTGCTTTAGATTTGAGGTCATGTTCCTCTCACAGGTTTCTTCCTTACTAGCTCAGTTTGTTAGACCTTGATATTAAATATAATGAGGTATACGTCATGGGTCCAAACCTCTGGTGGAACAATTAGTTTAAGTTTGTTCCCTGGACAGAGGATTAACTCTGAGCCCCTTCCATTCCCCTTCACTTTGGTTTTGTGCTTCAGAAAGGCCAGGAGAAACACAAAGCAAAACAGATGCTTTCTGAGAGACCAGCAGGAGAGTCATCTCGCCATAAAATCCCCAGATCTCACATTTACACTCCCTCAAAGAGTTATCTTACTGACTCACACTTTATTAACAATTGATTTTATGCATTTCCTAATTAGAAATATAAACAGTGGAACAAACCATCTATAAACAAGCTCATAAATAACCAAGCAACCAGTTTATATAAAATTAAAGATGAAAAAAAACTTAGAATTTCTAATGACCAGAAGTAACCTTCTGAATAAAACTCTTACTATAATACAGGAGCTAAGAGCACTTTAATGAGAAAGCAGTTACTTAGGTTATTCTATGGGTGGATACACATTAACATAAATTGCATTCATAAACTCTCAGAAAAGTATTAGTGACTTTAAAAGCAATAACAAGAAGGGGTCTCATTAACTGAGAATATTTAGGTCCTGGAGGAGATTGATTCCAGGAGACACAGAGTCCAGTAGTCTAATTCCAATAAAGACTTATTCAATTTAAGTCAAGAGCTGAATAAGAAATTGGACCAGGGTCTGGCCCACAGACAGATGGTTCCTTCTGCTGAGAAAATGTGAGGTCTTTAAAATAATTCCAGGTATCCTTAGTTTGATGAACCAAATGTCCAGTATCCTTTTATAAATATAATTTGTTTTTCCTGCTTGAACCTCTGGCGAATGAATGGTTCCACAATTCATCAAGTAAAAAAGGGGAGATGGGTCCAGCTAAATGCCTCTCACCAGCATCTGACTATATCTATCCCAGGTAAGCAAGTGACAG
Organism: Bos taurus; assembly: GCF_002263795.3. Taxonomy (NCBI): domain Eukaryota; kingdom Metazoa; phylum Chordata; class Mammalia; order Artiodactyla; family Bovidae; genus Bos; species Bos taurus. The sequence continues at coordinate 45,159,509 of NC_037329.1, read as the reverse complement.
GATCTCATCTCATCCAACAGGAGCGTATCTAGTCTTAGAGTTCATGCTAGTCAGTTGCCTTAAAAACTGAGCTCTCTGTTGATTTCAATAAAAGCAGTGAACTTGCAGTTCGCCTGGCTATATTTTTTATTAAAAAGGTGAGAGTGATACTCTACCTATCTTTCTACATTCATTCCTGAGTGGAAAATTAAAGTCTGGATGCCACACTTTTTGAGGCTGTATCTTGGGACCATGTCACAAGTTGACAAAGATATCAGAAAAGTGCTAGGAGTCTCCAGGGACATGGATGCAAAAGGCTATGTTGCCTATTACCCCTCTCTTATTTGGGCCTGTCAGTGGACAGTTTCCCCTGATAGCAGGGGCTGGTTATTCAAAGGGGTCAGGGACTGAACATGGGAGAACTGGGGGACAAGTTCAGAAAAGGGACCAGGGATACTGAAGCTACTGTTAAGAGAGAAGCTGGGGTAAGATCCTGACTAAACAGAGATGTGTGTGAAGTCAAAGATGGCTCACAGACTAGCAGAAAAATGGAATGATCATAAACCTAGAGATTCAGCAAAGCCAAAGAACAGTTGCATGGGACTAAAGAATGAGAGCCAGAGACGCAATAAGGGAATATGATAAGAAAGGATGTGATAAGGGAAGAAGTCAGCCAGTTGAAGATCAGTTGAAGATACAGAAAGCTCCCCTAGACTTGAAACAGTTAAGAAGACACGGTCATCTGGACCAGACTAAAAGGAAGTCTCTTCGGATTTTGTAGAGGGACTTGTGTGGAGAGAGTTAACTCTCTCTGGAAAAGGAAGCTTTTTACTTTAGATTTCAGATAACCACAATTTCCTGAAGAAGGCAAGTTATGGTACACTTTCAGTTCCCTTCTAACTTCATGATTCATTCTCTATTAATTTCAGGCTATCTTATGTGGGAAAAAATGTCAGTGCCTAGCCTGGCTTTGCTCCCATTCTAGTTTCAAAGAAATGCAAAAGTTGATTATAAAGTCACATCAAAATGCCAGGTTTTCTCAAAAATGACTTTACAGCTGTGGCCACCTAAAGCATGACCAGAAAAGTTTGTCTTGGTTTTAAGACAGTTGTTATGAAAGTAGGCTTGATTGGCAGTTGATTATCCACAGCTCTGAAGTGAAGATCCACATGGATAAAGAAAATTCACGTATAACCCCAAAATTTCATGCCAATGTAAACAAGAGAATAAAACCACCAGATAAAATTCCCGTCTCTGTCCTGGCTTGCTCTTTGATGGATGTATTAATGAGCAGTGAAATGGGCAGAGGAGTCAGAAGTGGGAGACTGTTCGGGTGAACAAGAACTCCAGCAAATCTATAGCTTGGATAAGAGTATGGATAGAATGTCACAGCAAGAAATCCAGAATCAACGTGACTGATTAGCCGTAGTTTTGCTATTCAGAAAATTATCTTCCTTATTAACACGACTTAGACCCAGAATGATTTTCATCACTGAACTCAGCTATGGTATTTTTCTTCTGGCATCCGATCAGTCTGCTGGGGTGATAATTGTTTTGTCCCAAGGATTACTCAACGATATACACACAAACTCTGTACAAACATGGGCCCAAAAAGCACACTTGTCACATAAATAATAAAGCCAAACATGCTAATCTTTTGCTGTGTTTTCAGTGATCCATCAGGGAACTTTTGACAACTAGACCAGAGTCAAGTCAATGTTATAGTTTTAAAATGAGAAGAAACTCTAGGCATAAATGCATGCCAGTTTCCTAGCCAACAATGCTGATAGACAAATGTGTCTGTAAGACTAATTCTCTTTATGGAACACAGTGGTCTCTGAACTTTTTGAAATAACTCTATCAAAAAAAAAAAGAAAAACTGGAGGACTCGTCCCCAGTAAGTATTGGCTATATAAATAAAAATTTTTATATGTATGTGATATCAACCTACTCTAAAAACATGTTCTTGATGCAATAATGTTTAAAAGAATTTAAAATGATATGACCAACAATGAAATAATATTTATGAATGTCATGCAAGTTTTCATATTTCTATACTACTGCTGATAATATCCTAATACATAATATTAATAGACACTTAGAGTATGATATGCTGTTAAACACAGTAGAGATAAATTCACATTTTAAAATACTTGTGTTGAGGAACTTCCATGGTGATCCAGTGGCCAAGACTTCACACTCCCAATGCAGGAGGCCCAGGTTCGATCCCTGGTCAGGGAACTAGATCCCACATGCCACAACTAAGAGCTTAAAAGTCACAATGAAGCCTGAAGATCCCAAGTGCTGCAACTAAGAACTGCCACAGTCAAAGAAAAAAATAAAATATTTTTAATAAATAAATTAAATAGTTACATCGATACTCAAGATTTTTAATGACTTCTTGTCAGACCTTCTTAATGTGACTGACAAAAAGCTCCTACTAGAAGTGACAACTCTACCATGCTCTTACTTCCTCTTTGATTATTAGTTTTACCTTACATTTGAGCTTTCTGTGCAAGACATTTTATCAGCCATTTGCTCTGTAACTGTAAAGGTTAATTTAGTAAATACACAAGTGAAAATATATAAATAACATAAAAATATGATCCAAAAATTCACATAAGAGGACAAGGAATTACAATGCACTTCAGTATATTGGCAGTAATCAATCACACGAGGGCACCATTCCCAACTGCCCATGATGTGGAATTCCACTTCCCACAACACAGCTTCTCTATCACCTGACAAATGGGCGTGTGGGAGGTGACCATCACCATTAGTTCATATACTAAAATTAGCTACATAAGCAACAAAAGAAAAAATAGATAAACTGGGATTCCCCCAAATTTTAAAACTTTTGCACATCAAAGGACACTATCAACAGAGTGAAAAGGCAGCTCACAAAACAGAATATTTGCCAATCATGAATCTGATAAGGAATTATTAGCTAGAATATATAGAAACTCCCATAACTCACCACCACAACAAAAACAATATGAAGGTGGGCAAAGGACCTGAATGGACATTTTTTCGAAGAAGACATAAAAATAGTCAGTAAGCACATGAAAAAATATTCAACATCATTAATCATTGGTGGTGGTGGTGGTTTAGTTTCTAGGTCATGTCTGACTCTTTGTGACCCCATGGACTGTAACAGACCAGGCTCCTCTGTCTGTGGGATTTCCCAAGCAAGAAAACTGGAGTGGGTTGCCATTTCTTACTCTAGAGGATCTTCCCAACTCAGGGATCAAACCTGGATTTCCTGCATTGCACATAGATTCTTTACTGACTGAGGCACAGGGAATCCCCATTAATTATTAGGAAAATGCAAATCAAAATTACAATGAAATACTACCTCACATCCATTAGGCTAGCTGATATTTTTTAAAAATAACAATTTTTTTTAATGTTAAAACTTTTTTTATTTAAAAAAATAGCATTTTCTTATCCATTCATCTGCTGATGGACATCTAGGTTGCTTCCATGTCCTGGCTATTATAAACAGTGCTGTGATGAACATTGGGGTACACGTGTCTCTTTCAATTCTGGTTTCCTCAGTGTGTATGCCCAGCAGTGGGATTGCTAGATCATAAGGCAGTTCTATTTCCAGTTTTTTAAGGAATCTCCACACTGTTCTCCATAGTGGCTGTACTAGTTTGCATTCCCACCAATAGTGTAAGAGGGTTCCCTTTTCTCCACACCCTCTCCAGCATTTATTGCTTGTAGACTTTTGGATCGCAGCCATTCTGACTGGCATGAAATGGTACCTCATAATGGTTTTGATTTGACATGGAAGTAACCTAGATGTCCATCAGCAGATGAATGGATAAGAAAGCTGTGGTACATATACACAATGGAGTATTACTCAGCCATTAAAAAGAATACATTTGAATCAGTTCTAATGAGGTGGATGAAACTGGAGCCTATTATACAGAGTGAAGTAAGCCAGAAGGAAAAACACCAATACAGTATACTAACACATATATATGGAATTTAGAAAGATGGTAACAATAACCCTGTATACGAGACAGCAAAAGAGACACTGATGTAGAGAACAGTCTTTTGGACTCTGTGGGAGAGGGAGAGGGTGGGAAGATTTGGGAGAATGGCATTGAAACATGTATAATATCATGTATGAAATGAGTCGCCAGTCCAGGTTTGATGCACAATACTGGATGCTTGGGGCTGGTGCACTGGGATGACCCAGAGGGATGGTATGGGGAGGGAGGAGGGAGGAGGGTTCAGGATGGGGAACACATGTATACCTGTGGCAGATTCATTTTGATATATGGCAAAACCAATACAATATTGTAAAGTTAAATAAAATAAAAATATTTTTTAAAAATAGTAATGTGTTAGGGTATGCAGATATTAGAACACCCATGCATTGTTGGTGGTTATATAAAATGGTTCAGTCACTGTGGAATAGTTAAACATAAAATTACCACATGATCCAGCAATTCTAATTCTAGGTATATACCCAAAACAATTAAAAACAGACTAAAACAGATATTTTAATGCCAATGTTCATGGCAACATTATTCATAACAATCAAAAGGTAGCAACAACCCAAATGAATGAACAGATAAACAAATGTGTACACCCACACAGTGGAATATTCAGCCCTAAGAAGAAATGAAATTCTGATACATGCTACAACATGGATGAACTGTGAAAATATAATGCCAAATGAAATACACCAAACACAAAAGGATAAATATCATACACTTCCATTTGTATGAGGTAGCTAGAGTAGGAAAATTCACAGAAACATAAAGTAGAATAGAGGTTACCATGGGCTGATGAAGACCCCTATGGCAGAAAGCGAAGAAGAACTAAAGAGCCTCTTGATGAAAGTGAAAGAGGAGAGTGAAAAAGTTGGCTTAAAACTCAACATTCAAAAAATGAAGATCACGGCATCCAGTCCCATAGACTGGCACATATATGTGGAAACAATGGAAGCCATGACAGACTCTATTTTCTTGGGCTCCAAAATCACTGCAAATGGTGACTGCAGCCATGAAATTAAAAGACACTTGCTCCTTGGAAGAAAAGCTATGACCAACCGAGATAGCATATTAAAAAGCAGGGACATTACTTTGCTGACAAAGGTCCGTCTAGTCAAAGCTATGGTTTTTCCAGTAATCATGTATAGACATGAGAGTTGGACTATAAAGAAAGCTGAGTGCCAAAGAATTGGTGTCTTTGAACTGTGGTGTTGGAAAGGACTCTTTAGAGTCCCCTGGACTGCAAGGAGATCAAGCCAGTCAATCTTAAAGGCAATCAGTCCTGAATATTCATTAGAAGGACTGATGCTGAAGCTGAAACTCCAATACTTTGGCCACCTGATGCGAATAACTGATTCATTGGAAAAGACCCTGATGCTGGGAAAGATTGAAGGCAGGAGGAGAAGGGGATGACAGAAGATGAGATGGTTGGATGGCATCACCAACTCTATAGACATGAGTTTGAGCAAGCTTTGGGAGTTGGTGATTGACAGTGAAGCCTGGTGTGCTGCAGCTCATGGGCTCGCAAAGAGCTGGATGTGACTGAGCAACTGAACTGAGCTGAACTGACGGGCTGAGGGGAAGGAGAAACAGAGTCACTGTTTAATAGGTACAGGTGATATGATCACCTCCCAGACATTGAAAGGTTTAGGTTTGACTTGGGATTGTCATACACATGATACCTCTAGGGTTTTAGAAGTGCATGGCACAGTGGTGCCCTAAAGTGTTGTTTAGATAAGGGGGTGAATGGGTCTGAAGTCTAACTTGTGCTGCGCTCCCTAAGCCATGTGCTTTGGAGGAAGGTTATGTCCTGTTGGAGGAAGAGGTGCACTGTTTAAATCATTTTGAAACAGTATACAAAGTCATCCCATGTGTAATGACTTCTTGTTATTACTACCTGCGTTCAAAACCCCACAGTGGGAACAAATAGTTTCAGGATTTCATACTAATATTCAAGTGCATCTTTCTTGGCATATCTAGAAATGGTTAAGTTTGCCAGTTGATGTACCATCTTGTTAGTCAAGACACTAAAAATCTGTTATTTTTTTCTGAGTCAAAAATTGTAACAAAAAATTGTTGAATGGGGCATAGGGGTCTTAAGACTCCAAGATCAAACTCACACTCCTAATTAGTTAATTAGTCAAAATGTATTGCAAATTATTCTGTGCCAAGTAAATGGATACCAGGGGCTAAAAGGTGAAGTGAGGTCTCCAAATTCACACAGGCGATTAGTGGGGAAACTAGCATGAGAATCTGCAACCCCAAGCAGATCAGACTCCTGCTGCAGACAGTGAGAGTGATGTTCCCCAGGCGGGGGAAATCAGCATGTGGGATCCAGTTCAGGCGTGGCTGGGACTACTGGGCTCCACAGAGCAGTATGTTAGCACTCTCAGTGTAGGCTGAGATGTTTATGACATTTCACATGAAGTAGAGGAAAGAAATTAATAAACTAAGAAAACTGCGATATCACTATCATGCCATGTCATTTTGTGTGGGCTCCTGTATTCTGCTTTTCTCAGAACATTTCACAGTATCTACTATTTTGGATCTGCCAAAGGCAAAGGATACATTGTCTTATGTACATGTATAATACAATGCATGAACTGTACATAGATATTTATATATTTATTTTCCTCTCCATTTACATAATCAATCATACTTGCTGTAAAAACTCATGTTACGTAGTGAGTGTTTTGGAATTTCAAATGTTTTCCAAAATGAGGAAAACAAAACCCACTTCCCTTAATAAGCTGTTTCTGGCTCATTTTTAAATATAACATGTAAATATAGCAAATGAATCTGGAGGAAAGAAACAAAACTAAGAAAAAAATATATATATATACACACACACACATATATATGTACGAAAAAGCAAAAAAGTGTTAGTTGCTTAGTGTCCAACTCTTTGCGACCCCATGGACTGTAGCCTGCCAGGCTCCTCTGTCCATTGGATCTCCCAGGCAAGAATACTGGAGTGGGTAGCCATTCCCTTCTCCAGGGGATTTTCCTGACCCAGAGATTGAGCCCAGGTCTCCTGCATTGCAGGCAGATTCTTGACCATCCACGTCAACAGGGAAGCCCTGAAATTATATATATATTTATATTTATATTTCCATTTGATTGATAATTCTCATTCCTTCTCATCCTCATGTGTTTATGTTATTTCTGATTTTCTGTAGGCTATAAGCTAAACCACTGACAAACACTGGCCAGGTTAAACCATGTTACAGGAACAATGAGAAGGGCCCAACTTCTCTGAAGAGTCCTAAAGTGAAAAATCTTCACCATTGGATGACATTATTTCATGGCAATTGAAACCAGCCTGCCCCTAATGATCAGGAGCCATGCCCTCCCCTGCCACCTTCCACATGGAACCAGTTTGTGTGCTCTCTCCAGGAATGGTGCAGAGCTGGGAAAGTCTTCCAAAGGTCACCTATTTCTAAGGCCTCCAGGCAGTTCTCTAAAGCATTCCAGAATTTTTATTCCCCAATTCTTTAAAATGCTCTGAGCAACTGACAGATCTCTGATGTCTACAGTAAAAAATGTTTGAGTCAATGAGTCTTAATTCTACTCTTATGCCAATCTCTGTTTAAGGCAAGGATCCCTTTTAAAGTCAAATTCAGCCTTGGTTTTCTTTATTCCTGCATTCTGATAACACTGCAGGAAGCTGGTATTAAGGGGAGGCCAGACCACAGGTTAAAAGAAGAATTATGTCCATTTTGAACAGAGACTTTGAGACAACAAAATGATCATTTAGTGTCTATATTAGATTCCTTCCTGAATTCAGCCTTTAGGCAATCGGTTTACTAAAGGATTCTAAAAGCATTTGGCCTTTATGTGAATGGGAGGAAGCTCCACAGAGTTTCAAACTATAATGAAATCAGAAGGGTCATAAACCTTGTGCTGTAGACATTAATTAAGGGCCAGCTTACTCCACAGCAGAGGAAATGCTGGGATAGCAGGTGTGTTTGGGGGAGGTACATGACTGCCTGGGAAGCAGCTGGACTTGGCAGCCCTTGGACTGAGAACAGAGAGACGACAAATCCCTAGCATAGGGGCAGTTTGGCCATTCCTTTGACCCCTGCATGCCTTAACTAAACTCCTTTGTTTCTTGTCAATTCTCCCTCAACATGCAAAAAAACATGTTTTCCTATCTTTCAAAGAAAATAAGTCTGCTTCTCATTCTCTCCCCTCCCCCACACCTGGACTGGACCTCATTTGTCTTGAGGCAGAAGAGGGCTCAGTGCAACACGTGATCATATTTAATGGTCTCCAAAATTACTTCTGTGAAACATCTACCTACTTGCCACGGCTTGATTTACTGCATCGCCTGGAAATAACAAATGTAATTACTTTGGAATCAACATAATATGAGGCCAGATTGCCTTAACATTCCTTTCGCTTGAGAGGAACTTAATATGAATGAGAACCAGCTGTCTGTCTGTCATCATGTGCATTTGGTCAGCTTTCATAACTGATGACAGATACGGCTCTTTTGGAAAATACTTTAAAGTCACATAATTGTAATGGCCATTTGTTTCTCTGACAGCTTTCATACCTACAATGAATCATGTAAAGCACAGGTATCTTACCTGAAACCAAGAGATAACTCAGTGTTTTCAAATACTTATCTCCCCTGGAATTGTTTCCCCCAGGCTTATGTTTTGGATTTCTTTAATAAAAGGAATAGTGTGTTCTTATTCAAGAAGAGAAAACAATGAAACTTGTCACTTCATAATGAGAGAAATTCCCTAAAGCTTTGAATGGCAAGAAGGGTCTTCAGAGTATGTGTGTATAGTGTGTGTGTATAAATGTTGATTTAATTAGCCTTTATTTCATATCTACTAATTTTCAGACTCTCTGTCAAATGATAAAATTTTTTAAATGAACTAACATTTTGGGGGTCTCTACACTATCTACATTCACTTTCTTATTTAACCTTCACAAGAACTGCACTTTGTGAGTTAGGTAATAAGACCTGCTTCTTTGCAAAGAGAACGCTGAAGGTTAGTGACATGAGTAACTTCCCCAAGGTCACAGAACTAGTTAGTAATGAAGTTGAAAGTAGGATCTAGGCCTCATTGATTCAAGTCAGTAAGAAAACCCTTAATGAAAGAATTGAGAAAAATTGGCAAATGCAACTCATTATACAAAACCTGCTATCTCTATAATGTAACAACTAATTAGCATAATACAGAAAGTTGATCCCATTTATAAATCAGAGTACTGAGAGTATGACAGACTCTCAGTAGATCAATGAAACTAGAGTACAACTGCATGTGTGGATATTTGATATATGACAGAGGTGTAATTACAACGGAAAAAGGAAGGGCTAATAGACAGGTGTGATCAGAAAATAAGATATCCATATGATTCCCTACGTAATACTGCTGCTGCTGCTGCTGCTAAGTCGCTTCAGTCGTGTCCAACTCTGTGCGACCCTATAGACGGAAGCCCACCAGGCTCCCCTGTCCCTGGGATTCTCCAGGCAAGAACACTGGAGTGGGTTGCCATTTCCTTCTCCAATGCATGAAAAATGAAAAGTGAAAGTGAAGTCGCTCAGTCGTGTCCGACTCTTAGTGACCCCATAGACAGCAGCCTACCAGGCTCCTCTGTCCATGGGATTTTCCAGGCAAGAGTACTGGAGTGGGTTGCCATTGCCTTCTCCTACTTAATACTATATACATATTAAAAATAACCCAGGGAGATTAAAAACCTAAATGTGAAAAGCAAACCTTTAAACACTCTAGAAGAAAATAAAGGAGACAAAATGATGTTAAAGTATATTCTTAAAACACAGAAAAGCACAAATGACATAATGAAAGATTACTAGATACACTATATTAAAAATAAGCTTTTTTTACAACAAAATTCAATTACAAATAGTGAAAATGCAAGTCACAGACTGGGAGAAAATATTTGCAACACATGTACCTAGAATTAGCACCCAGAACATATAAAAAACGTACGGAAATCAATCACCCAACAGAAAAATGGGCAGCTCACAACCTGGAAATCCACTGGTCACTTAATATGTGAAAAGATTTTTAACCTTATTAGGAATGAGGTAAATAAAATAATGAGGGATCAGTTCACAATTACCAAATTGGCAGATTTTTAGAGTATGAAAACACCTATTATCGGCCAGATACAATACGACAGGAATTTTCATTTACTGCTGATAGAACTGGAACAACCACTTGGGAGCATGACTCGGCATGTCTAGAAAAGGTGAAGATACACACAGCCTCATACCTAGTAATTCTGCTCATGTGTATATATCTTAGAGAAACTCTCTAACATGCCCATAAGAAGAAATTTAAAAATGCTACTTGCAGCTATGTTTATGGAAACAAAACAACAGATAGCCCAATATATTTAAATTTTAAAAGGATATATTTTGATAGATTCATAAAATGTAACACTATTTTAGCAACTAAAATGAATAAACTAAATCTAGCTATTTATGGCAACATGGATAAATCTCAAAAATATAACATTGACAAAAGAAAGTTGCAAAGCATTTGTACAGTATAATATATACAGTCCAAAAACAAGCAAAAACATATTATCAAAACAACTTATGGAAATTTATGCTTTACTGAACAGTGAAAGATTGTTTATTTAACAGTATAAAATCATGCATACAAAAAAGAAAAAACACTAGAAGCACTTCTCTCTGAAGAGAGACAGATAGGAATGCAATCGGGGGTTTCAAATCAGGGGCTTTGAATTTTTTCTTTAAAAAAAAAATCTGAAATGAATATGGTATTGGCTGTTGTTGTTTACACACTAAGTCATGTTTGATTCCTTTTGTGACCCCATGGACTGCAGCCCACCAGGCTCCTCTATCCATGGGATTTCCCAGACAAGAATACAGAAGTGGGTTGCCATTTCTTTCTCCAGGGGAACTTCCCAACCCAAGGAAAGAACCTGCATCTCCTGCTTGGCAGGTGGATTCTTTATAACTGAGCCACCTGGGAAGCCCATGGTGTTAGTAGATGATGTAAATCAAGAGACAGAAAAGAGGAAGGAGGCAGGAGGGAGAGAGGGATGGATAAAAGGAAGGAAGAAAGGAAACACGGCAGGGGTGGGGCAGGAAGGGAAAGAAGAAAAAATATTTAGAGAGTATAAAACTCTAAATCAAATCATTGAGATTCTGTCTTTTCAGGGTACAGTCATTTAAATTTTAAAAAGATTAAAAGAGAATTTCCAGACTTTTTGAAACATAATGAACAAATGGAGCTAGTTATGATATGAATTAATATAATTTACTAATTTAGGTCAACTAGGGGAAGATCCACTGGATCATGGAAAAAGCAAGAGAGTTCCAGAAAAACATCTATTTCTGCTTTATTGACTATGCAAAAGCCTTTGACTGTGTGGATCACAATAAACTGTGGAAAATTCTGAAAGAGATGGGAATACCAGACCACCTGGCATGCCTCTTGAGAAACCTGTATGCAGGTCAGGAAGCAACAGTTAGAACTGGACATGGAATAACAGACTGGTTCCAAATAGGAAAAGGAGTACGTCAAGGCTGTATATTGTCACCCTGCTTATTTAACTTATATGCAGAATACATCATGAGAAACGCTGGACTGGAAGAAACACAAGCTGGAATCAAGATTGCCAGGAGAAATATCAATAACCTCAGATATGCAGATGACACCATCCTTATGGCAGAAAGTGAAGAGGAACTAAAAAGCCTCTTGATGAAAGTGAAAATGGAGAGTGAAAAAGTTGGCTTAAAACTCAACATTCAGAAAACGAAGATCATGGCATCTGGTCCCATCACTTCATGGGAAATAGATGGGGAAACAGTGGAAACAGTTTCAGACTTTATTTTTCTGGGCTCCAAAATCACTGCAGATGGTGACTGCAGCCATGAAATTAAAAGGCGCTTACTCCTTGGAAGGAAAGTTATGACCAACCTAGATAGTATATTCAAAAGCAGAGCCATTACTTTGCCAGCAAAGGCCCATTTGGTCAAGGCTATGGTTTTTCCTGTGGTCATGTATGGATGTGAGAGTTGGACTGTGAAGAAGACTGAGTGCTGAAGAATTGATGCTTTTGAACTGTGGTGTTGGAGAAGACTCTTGAGAGTTCCTTGGACTGCAAGGAGATCCAACCAGTCCATTCTGAAGGAGATAAGCCCTGGGATTTCTTTGGAAGGAATGATGCTAAAGCTGAAACTCCAATACTTTGGCCACCAAATGGGAAGAGTTGACTCATTGGAAAAGAGTCTGATGCTGGGAGGGATTGGGGGCAGGAGGAGAAGGGGATGACAGAGGATGAAATGGCTGGGTGGCATCACTGACTCGATGGACGTGAGTCTGAATGAACTCCGGGAGTTGGTGATGGACAGGGAGGCCTGGCGTGCTGCGATTCATAGGGTCGCAAAGAGTCGGACACGACTGAGCGACTGAACTGAACTGAACTGAAGGGAAGATCAATTTGAATTAGGTCCAGAAATTTTGAGAATTTAAAGGCATGCAATTATAAAACTTACTCTGTGCCTACAGCTCTTCAAACTAATTGTAACAGTTATCCTTTTTGTAGGTGGCAGGTTTTTGCCTTGAAACATGAAGCACTTTGGTCTCTGTGTACCCACTCCCCTCTCTCACTTGTACCCCAATGGCAATTTTCCTTCCTTTCATCCAGAAACAATAATTCAAAAAAATCTATGAGCTAAGTGCTAATCAAAAAAAAAAATCTGCATGTGTATATTTCCCTGTACTATTATTCTATAATACTGTTTTTAACCACTTACCTTGGGGCTTCTCAGGTGGCACTAGCGGCAAAGGGCCTGCCTGCCAATGCAAGAGACATAAGGGATGAGGGTTCAACCCTTCCTGGGTTGAGAAGATCTCCTGGAGGAGGTCATGGCAACCCACTCCAGTATTCTTGCCTGCAGAATCCCCATGGACAGAAGAGCCTGGAGGGCTATAGTCCACTGGGTCACAAAGAGTCGGATATAACTGAGGTGACTTGTTATATAAAATAGAAATAATTGCTGAACAGTGAAACACTGTATTTTAATCAAAATAAGATAATACTCTCAATATTCCTATACTTTTCCAGTTCACATTCACTATCTTTATTTCAAAAAATGTTCATCTCACCTTACATCAGAACTTAAACTCTATTCATGGACCAAATGTTCCATTTAAGACTGATCTATATAAATCAAGCGCATACACTGCACCTAGCTGTTTTATTCCTTGTGCCTCTTCTTATGTGGAAGAAACCCTTTATTTTAATGACTGAACTGTCATCTTACAGGATATACCACCTTTGAATTCATCTGATTTCTTCTCTGTAGTGAAATTTAGCTTGTTCCTTACTTCATAACTGAGTGCTATAAGGATAAGCTCTGTGGATTTAAGTTAACCACCTGTGGCTACACAGTATCATAAGTAATGTTACCAACTTCATTTTACATCACCTAAGAAAACACAGTGTTCTATCTAACTGCCTACCATTGATGATACTAAGATTAACCACTAGATTAGGGTGGTGATAATTTGATTTCTCTATTTAATACCAGTATTTTCCCCTTTACAACCTGAAAGTAATCTGTGTATTGTTACTCTGGGGTTAAACAAGTGTTTCATCATAAACCTTCACTAAATTGATAACTGACAACCAATAATCCTCCTGAATTAGTAATTTCATTACATCACTGGTCGAGATAACAAGGAATAAAACAAGTGAAAATCCATGCTCTCAGGGCGTTTATCATCTAGTGGGAGAAAGACATCAATAAACATTAAAAATTAGAAAAATACATAAGTCAACTCTACTTCAATTTTTAAAAATTAGAAAAATGTGGCATGAAGTATGCCATGTGCTGAAGAGTGCTACAGAAACAAATTTAGCTGGGAAGTAGTGAGGACCTTCCCTGATCACCCTGTGAAGAGATGACCTCACAAGCAAGTGTTGACCCTCTTACTTGATGGTCTATCTCACCTAATATATTCAATTCAGAACAACTCAGGGTTCTGAGAGTAACAGTATATGCTAGTTTTCTGGGGGTAATGTAACAAAATACCACAAATTCAGTAGCTTAAAACAACAGAAATTTCTTCTCTCGCAGCTTCTGACCTTCTTGGTAGCTGTGAGCAGTCCTTGGTTTGGAGACACACCTCTTCGGTCACTTCAAACACCACCTCTGTCTTCACTTGAGCTCCCACTCTGTGTCTCAAGGCTCCCTCTCCTTTCTTTTATAAGATGTTAAAACTGAACTGAGTCACAGGATTCAGGGCCCACTCTAAAACCAGGATCATCTCATCTCAAGATCCTTTATTTAACCACATCTTCCCACATGCTGTTTCCAAATAAGATGACGAGTCAAAGCACCAGGACTCCCCTGATGGCTCAGATGGTAAAGAATCCACCTGCAATGCAGAAAACCTGCGTTCAATACCGGAGTCAGGAGAGATCTTCTGGAGAAGGGAATGACAACCTGCTCCAGGATTCTCACCTGGAGAATTCCATGGACAGAGGAGCCTGGTGGGCTACAGTCCATGCGATCACAAAGAGTTGGACACAGCTGAGGGACTAACACTTTCACTTTCACAGGTATCAGGGGTACCTTATCTTATTGGGACCATATTCAACTAAATAAAAAGGCGACAGAATGTGTTAACTATAGTCAATGGACCAAGAGAGTATAATACAGGCTTCATCTCTCGTTCTTAAGGATGAAGGGAAATCAGATACGAAGGGAATATTTCATGTGAAGATGGACTCAATAAAGGACAGAAATGGTATGGACCTAATGGAAGCAGAAGATATTAAGCAGAGGTGGCAAGAATACACAGAAGAACTGTACAAAAAAGACCTTCATGACCCACATAATCACGATGGTGTGATCACTCACCTAGAGCAAGACATTCTAGAAGGTAAAGTCAAGTGGGCCTTAGGAAGCATCACACGAACAAAGCAAGTGGAGGTGATGGAATTCCAGTTGAGCTATTCCAAATCCTAAAAGATGATGCTGTGAAAGTGCTGCACTCAGTATGCCAGCAAATTTGGAAAACTCAGCAGTGGACACAGGACTGGAAAAGGTCAGTTTTCATTTCAATCCCAAAGAAAGGCAATGCCAAAGAATGCTCAAACTACTGCACAATTGCACTCATTTCACACCCTAGCAAAGTAATGTTCAAAATTCTCCAAGCCAGGCTTCAGTAATACATGAATCATGAACTTTCAGATGTTCAAGCTGGTTTTAGAAAAGGCAGAGGAACCAGAGATCAAATTGCCAATATCCGCTGGATCATCCAAAAAGCAAGAGCGCTCCAGAAAAATATCTATTTTGCTTTACTGACTATGCCAAAGCCTTTGTGTGGATCACCACAAACTGTGGAAAATTCTGAAAGAGATGGGAATACCAGACCACCTGACCTGCCTCTTGAGAAATCTATATGCAGGTCAGGAAGCAACAGTTAAAACTGGACATGGAACAACAGACTGGTTCCAAATAGAAAAGGAGTACGTCAAGGCTGTATATTGTCACCCTGCTTATTTAACTTATATGCAGAGTTCATCATGAAAAATGCTGGGCTGGAAGAAGCACAAGCTGGAATCAAGATTGCCGGGAGAAATATCAATAACCTCAGATACACAGATGACACCACCCTTATGGCAGAAAGTGAAGAGGAACTAAAAACCTCTTGATGAAAGTGAAAGAGGAGAATGAAAAAGTTGGCTTAAAGCTCAACATTCAGAAAACGAAGATCATGGCATCTGGTCCCATCACTTCATGGCAAATAGATGGGGAAACAGTGGATATAGTGGCTGACTTTATTTTGTTGTGCTCCAATATCACTGCAGATGATGACTGCAGCCAAAATTAAAAGACACTTACTCCTTGGAAGGAAAGTTATGACCAACCTAGACAGCATATTAAAAAGCTTTACTTTGCCAACAAAGGTCCGTCTCATCAAGGCTATGGTTTTTCCTGTGGTCAGGTATGGATGTGAGAGTTGGACTCTAAAGAAAGCTGAGCACCAAAGAATTGATGTGTTTGAACTGTGGTGTTAGAGAAGACTCTTGGGAGTCCCTTGGACTGCAAGGAGATCCAACCAGTCCATCCTAAAGGAGATCAGTCCTGAGTGTTCATTGGAAGGACAGATGTTGAAGCTGAAACTCCAATACTTTGGCCACCTGATGCAAAGAGCTGACTCATTTGAAAAGACCCTGATGCTGGGGAAGATTGAAGGCAGGAGGAGAAGGGGATGACAGAGGATGAGGTGGTTGGATGGCATCACCGACTCAATAGACATGAGTTTGAGTAAACTCTGGGAGTTGGTGATGGACAAGGAGGCCTGGCGTGCTGTGGTCCGTGGGGTCGTGAAGAGTCAGACACGACTGAGCAACTGAACTGAACTGACTGCACTAGACTGACTGCACTAGACTGCCTCCACATGCAGTCATACACACATACACGCTAGAGTGGTTTCTGGAAACTGTTTCAGAGACAAATAGGGTTGTAGAAATCAGAACTCCATAACATGGAATTAAAATGGACAGGTGATAGTGAATTGGGAAAAACTCAGCCCTTCTCCTGTGTTTCTCCTTTACTCTCATATGACTACCACATTCACGTTTCTGACACTAGAAGTGTGGGAGTTTTTCCCATACCAGGCAATTCTGTGACACCAGTTGGGTGTCCCACAATTTAACTTAATGCTGACTCTGTCTACCTGGAGATACTATCAGATCCCACAGCTCTGCAAGACTGTCCCCAGTTTCAGATGAAATCGTGTAGTGCCCCTGATGACTCACAACTTTTGTATGACAGCCACAAATCAGAGGTTCCCATTACCTGCTCCTCACTGGGTTCCATTGTTCACTAGAATAGCTCACAAAACTCAGGGCAACACTTACACCTACCAGTTTTATTAAGGAATATAACAAAGGATATATATGAATAGGGGCTTCCCAGGTGGCGCTAGTGGTAAAGAACCCATCTGCCAATGCAGGAGACATAAGCGATGCAGGTTTGATCCCTGTCTAGGGAAGATGCCCTGGAGAAGGGCATGGCTACAGTCCATAGGGTCGCAAAGAGTCGGACACAACTGAAGCAACGTAGCACACATGCACGCATATTTGTATGGCCAGAGGAGCAGACACATAAGGCAAGGTCTGGGAGGATCCTGAGCATAGGAGCTTCTGTCCCCATGGAGCTGGGGTATGTCTCCCTCCTAGTATGTGGATGTGTTCACCAAGCTTTCCCAACCACACACGATTGGGATTTTATGGAGGTTTGCTCATAGAGACATGGGGCTGAAAATTCCAAGTTTCTGATTATGACGTGGTCTTTGTGGTAACCAGCCCCCATCCAGAAGCCCACCAACAATCACCTCAATAGAACAAAAGACATTCCTATCACCTAGGAAATGCCAAATTATTTAGGAGCTCTTTGTTAAGAATCTAAGATCAAAGACCAAATGTTAGAACAAAAGATACTCCTGTACTTTTATTATTTAGGAATCTATAAGGGTTTTAGGAGCTCTCTGCCAAGAATCAGTGTCAGAGACCAATATATATTTTTCTATTATCTCACAGATGGTGTCTCCACCTCAGTACAAAGATGGCAGCTATCCAGTTGCATCATTAGCAAAGAAATGTAACATGGTCAGTTCAGTTCAGTCGCTCAGTCGTGTCCAACTCTTTGTGACCCCATGGACTGCAACACGCCAGGCATCCCTGTCCATCACCAACTCCCAGAATTCACCCAAACTCATGTCCATCAAATTGGTGATGCCATCCAGCCATCTCATCCTCTGTCATCCCCTTCTCCTCCTGCCCCCAATCCCTCCCAGCATCAGAGTCTTTTCCAATGAGTCAACTCTTCGCATGAGGTGGCCAAAGTATTGCAGTTTCAGCTTTAGCACCAGTTCTTCCAAAGAACACCCAGGACTTACCTCCTTTAGAATGGACTAATTGGACCTCCTTGCAGTCCAAGGGACTCTCAAGAGTCTTCTCCAACACCACAGTTCAAAAGCATCAATTCTTTGGCGCTCAGCTTTCTTCACAGTCCAACTCTCACTACCACACATGACCACTGGAAAAACCATAGCCTTGACTAGACAGATCTTTGTTGACAAAGTAATGGCTCTGCTTTTGAATATGCTATCTAGGTTGGTCATAACTTTCCTTCGAAGGAGTAAGCGTCTTTTAATTTCACAGCTGCAATCACCATCTGCAGTGATTTTGGAGCCCATTAAAATAAAGTCTGACACTGTTTCCACTGTTTCCCCATTTATTTCCCATGAAGTGATGGGACCAGATGCCATGATCTTCATTTTCTGAATGTTGAGCTTTAAACCAACTTTTTCATTCTCCTCTTTCACTTTCATCAAGAGGCTTTTTAGTTCCTCTTCACTTTCTGCCATAAGGGTGGTGTCATCTGCTTATCTGAGGTTATTGATATTTCTCCTGGCAATCTTGATTCCAGCTTGTGCTTCTTCCAGCCCAGCATTTTTCATGATGTACTCTGCATGTAAGTTAAATAAGCAGGGTGACAATATACAGCCTTGACGTACTCCTTTTCCTATTTGGAACCAGTCTCTTGTTCCACGTCTAGTTCTAACTGTTGCTTCCTGACCTACATATACGTTTCTCAAGAGGCAGGTCAGGTGGTCTGGTATTCCCATCTCTTTCAGAATTTTCCACAGTTTATTGTGATCCACACAGTCAAAGGCTTTGGCATAGTCAGTAAAGCAAAATAGATATTTTTCTGGAACTCTCTTGCTTTTCTGATGATCCAGTGGATGTTGGCAATTTGATTTCTGGTTCCTCTTCCTTTTCTAAAGCCAGCTTGAACATCAGGAAGTTCACGATTCATGTATTGCTGTAGCCTGGCTTAGAGAATTTTGAGCATTACTTTACTAGTGTGTGAGATGAGTGCAATTGTGCAGTAGTTTGAGCATTCTTTGGCATTGCCTTTCTTTGGGATTGGAATGAAAACTGACCTTTTCCAGTCCTGTGTCCATTGCTGAGTTTTCCAAATTTGCTGGCATATTGAGTGCAGCATTTTCACAGCATCATGTTTCAGGATTTGGAATAGCTCAACTGGAATTCCATCACCTCCACTAGCTTTGTTCGTAGTGATGCTTTCTAAAGCCCACTTGACTTCACATTCCAGAGAGCTCTAGGTTATAGTTCTTCAAAAACACTTCTTTGGAATAAATAGTCAATTCCTCCAAATTGTTCACATGGCTACTTTATTCAATAAAACAAATTTTAGTCTGATTTGAGGCTAATTCTTAAGAAATCTGAATGAATTAAGTGTGAGTTGATGAAGTGCCCTGGTGCTGAATTTACCCATCAGGCAGCAGCAGCAGCAAATAGCTAAACAAGTTGCAGTATTACTTTTCTAGCCTTAGAAGTAAGTATTTGATCACACAGCTGGTTTTAATGACCTCTAGATAGAAGAAAGAAGTTAATTTCATCAGTTAAAAATATTAAGAGAACATTACTGAGATACTTAACATATGTTGTTGTGCATAAAATACCAAAAAATTAGAGATAGGAGGATTGATTTTATACTCAGAAATTCCTTAAAGTTGATGTCATAGTCTGGTTGAACTTTATATTTTGACTGTGACATTATCTTTAAAAGATTAGGTAAATGATATATAAAGCTAGAAATTAAAAGGGGATCTATAAACCCCAAGATCTTATGGAAAGGAGACATAACTCATGCAAATGTGGTCAGTTAACATACATACACATACAGGAAACAATTACCCAAGTGTTACAAAGAATCCAGTCAAAACTTAATTCTACCCTGCTAAGTGTATGCCAAAAACCGTAATGTTTTATTTTACTACAATAAAGATTATGTCAAACATCCCCAGAATCTGGACCAAAGTACATAAGAATTATTTTGACAAAATGCAAAGTAGGCAGTCATATTGTAATTTTTTGCATCAGTCATCTTGGTAAAATGCAAAGTACCTTCAGAATAATATAAAAACCTAACATATCAGCTCTGCCATTTAATAGTCAAAGGTTACAGAAAAAAATCTCCTAAACAATGTGATGTACAGCTTCTTCAACTGAAAAACTGAATCATAGTCTCCATCTTGCAAGGTTGTTGGAAGGTTATAAACAATGTGGGTAAAATGTCTGATTTTGAATGCCCACTGTTATTCTTAGGCTGTGGTCTTTCATTAGGTAAACCTGAGAATTCATACTTAGGTGCATCTGGCTACTTCATGTAACTCTCCATAAAAAAAATAATAGGAAATATTTCAATAATAATTTGTAGATTGCATTTTAACATAGAAAGATGGCTTTTTAAAAAAAATATTTATTGAATTGCTATCAAAGAGAAGTGTGTTGTTCACCATGTGGCACTCAGAGAGATACGGCACTCCGATTCCCCTTCCAGAAAGGACTTGCTGCCCAGCTGTGAGGGATGTAGTGCCCTCTCAGCCTCCAGCTGATAGTCCATCAGAGGCTGCCTCCATCTTCCAGCTGACGTCACACCACCTGTAGGGTGGTCCCCGGCCAATGACTGAGCCAGACAATGGCAGCTAAGGGCATGCTCTTCTTGCAGCAGCTTCCAGCCACCGACTGAACAAAGCAGAGATACAAAGGTCTGCCGTTTCCACTCAGCACAGCATCCCTTGACTGGGCATGCTGTGCTCTGACCTGCCGCTTGGCTGGCAAACACTTTTCTAGGCTGGCACACAAACCAACAGCACTCTCTGCCCACTCCTGCTCCTCACGCCCATTCACGGGTTCTCTCCCCAATAAATATTTCGCTCTTCTAACTACCCCAGCATCTGCTTCCAGAGAACTCAAATTGTGACATCTAGCTCTTTCAGAGATTTATGTTATGAAACAACAGTAACAACAACAAACCCAGACAGAAGAATCAATGGAAATGTGGTTCTTCATTACTTTGCCTAAAACATCTCAGACAGGCATCTCTTTTATTTTTTTTTCCTCCAGCTTTATTGAGATATAACTGATATATAACTTTAAGTTTAATGCATTGATTTGATATACTTGTATATTGCAAAACAATTACCTACAGACCTTCAACCCATCACAGAATTACTGTTTCTTTTTTGTGGTGAGAACAGATCTATTCTCTTAGAAACTCTTAAGTGCATAATATAGTTTTATTAACTATAATCTAATGCTCTATATTATGGGACTTCCCTGGTGGCTAAGATGGTAAAGCATTTGCCTACAATGCAGGAGACCTGGGTTCAATCCCTGGGTTGGGAAGATCTCCTGGAGAAGGAAATGGCAACCCACTCCAGTATTCTTGCCTGGAAAAACCCATGGATGGAGGAGCCTGATAGGCTACAGTCCATGGGGTTGCAAAGAGTCGGACACGACTGAGCGACTTCACTTCACTAATGCTCTATATTAGGATCCCAGAATTTATCCATCTTACAACTGGAAATTTGGATCCTTTGACCAACATCTCCCCACTTCCTCCAGCCCTCAGCTCCTAGTAACCACCTCTATTCTAAATGAATAATTCAGTCTGCATTTGTGTTAAACCAATGTTAATATTGTGAGTCTTTTTTCCTGTTTGGTCTAATTTGAATTTGCTTGCTACAAGTTAAGCTCACTTCTCCATGTATTCACTGTGAAAATGAAGATAAAAACACTATGATTCAAGATCTTTAAGCCATTCTTTTGCCATTGATTAAGATTCTCAACTTCTTTAAACATGATCCCTCTGAGGTCTTATTTACTAAGCTATTAATCATTTTTACTGCTTTTCTCTGGATGTTATCCAAACTTCCCACCCTGTATCTGTCTTCAGATGAAGTTTCAAACTCATAGCAGATCTCTAGAAAGAAGGTGGCTGTGGTGGAATAAGAGAGATAAGCTCCATGGCTATAACTCCATTGATCAAGGATTAACTGTGAAAACTAGTGGCACAAGCTTTCTAGCTATGTTCACCTATATTATTCAATAATATACATAATCTGATATTTTTATTTGCTTATATCCCACTTCGTTCTAAAGAGTATTGTGGATGATATTTAAAATGCACCAACCCTCTTACACTGTTGGTGGGAATGCAAACTAGTACAGCCACTATGGAGAACAGTGTGGAGATTCCTTCAAAAACTGGAAATAGAACTGCCTTATGATCCAGCAATCCCACTGCTGGGCATACACACTGAGGAAACCAGAAGGGAAAGAGACACGTGTACCCCAATGTTCATCGCAGCACTGTTTATAATAGCCAGGACATGGAAGCAACCTAGATGTCCATCAGCAGATGAATGGATAAGAAAGCTGTGGTACATATACACAATGGAGTATTACTCAGCCATTAAAAAGAATACATTTGAATCAGTTCTAATGAGGTGGATGAAACTGGAGCCTATTATACAGAGTGAAGTAAGCCAGAAGGAAAAACATAAATACAGTATACTAATGCATATATATGGTATTTAGAAAGATGGTAACAATAACCCTGTATACGAGACAGCAAAGGAGACACTGATGTATAGAACAGTCTTATGGACTCTGTGGGAGAGGGAGAGGGTGGGAAGATTTGGGAGAATGGCAATGAAACATGTAAAATATCATGTAGGAAACGAGTTGCCAGTCCAGGTTCGATGCACGATGCTGGATGCTTGGGGCTGGTGCACTGGGACGGCCCAGAGGGATGGTATGGGGAGGGAGGAGGGAGGAGGGTTCGGGATGGGGAACACATGTATACCTGTGGCAGATTCATTTTGATATTTGGCAAAACTAATACAATTATGTAAAGTTTAAAAATAAAATAAAATTAGAAAAAAAATTAAAAAATAAAACAGGATGTTTCATTAACTCTAAAAAAAAATAAATAAATAAAATGCACCAAGGAGCAGTGATACATAAGGTAGGACTCCAGGAGAAACACAAACCTTCATGTTTTCCATCAGTTCCAGGGTTTGCTGCTGTTGTTTGGTCACTAAGTTGTGTCTGACTCTTTGTGACCCCATGGGCTGTAGCCCGCCAGGCTCCTCTGTCAGTGGGATTCTCCAGGCAAGAATACTGGGGTGGGTTGCCATTTCCTTTTCCAGGGGATCTTCCTGACCCAGGGATTGAACCTGTGTCTCCTGCATTGGCAGGTGGATTCTTTACCACTGAGCCACCTGGGAAGCCCAATATTTCTGTAATAAACATCATTAAAATCTTCCTGTTAAAATAAAACAAGAATGGCACTGACACCCACACTGATGTCCCTAAAAGTAATAGTAAGTAATAGTGAAGGACACAACACAATGAAAAAAGACCATATTCTTTTATCTTCCTCTGTTAATCTTTAAAAATAAGTGTCATCCACTCAGCATGCAGTCAGAGTTCCTTGTGAGCCAGCATTCTTGGCCTCGACCATGTGGTCAGATCTGCTTTGCCAGCACATTCTCCAATAATCCCTTCACCCATCCTGAATTCCAGCCAGACTGAACTATATGCCATTTCTCTCCAAACATGGCTGCTTCCCCTAGCTGTGTGTCTTACTTTCATTTCCAATGTCCTCAAATGCATTTCTCCCCAGTCAAAATAACTGAAACTGTCCAAAGCCCAATTTGAAAATTCCCTTTGCCTGGAAGTCCTTTCAAATACCCACAGTGGTACTTTCTCCCTCCTCTGAATTCCCAGAGCACTCTGCTGCTCTATTCCGCTCTACATTCTATTATCTGACCCATGTATGTCTTACATCATATTTCCATGATCAGAAACAACCCTGTATTTGTGCTTCTGACAGCTTTCTGCCAAACAGTCATCCAACAAACCATTGAACTGGCCACAAATAAATGCCGGCACTGAAGTAGGTGTTGGAAATATAACCATAATCAAAACTGACTTGGAACATGTCCTCAAGAAACTTCTAGGCATGAAGAACCACTGAAAATGCAACGACCACAGTTCCACAGTAATCCAAGTCTATGCCCCAACCAGTAACGCTGAAGAAGCTGAAGTTCAACGGTTCTATGAAGACCTACAAGACCTTTTAGCACTAACACCCAAAAAAGATGTCCTTTTCATTACAGGGGACTGGAATGCAAAAGTAGGGAGTCAAGAAACACCTGGAGTAACAGGCAAATTTGGCTTTGGAATACGGAATGAAGCAGGGCAAAGACTAATAGAGTTTTGCCAAGAAAATGCACTGGTCATAGCAAACACCCTCTTCCAACAACACAAGAGAAGACTCTACACATGGACATCACCAGATGGTCAACACCAAAATCAGATTGATTATATTCTTTGCAGCCAAAGATGGAGAAGCTCTATACAGTCAACAAAAACAAGACCGGGAGCTGACTGTGGCTCAGATCATGAACTCCTTATTGCCAAATTCAGACTTAAATTGAAGAAAGTAGGAAAAACCACTAGCCCATTCAGGTATGACCTAAATCAAATCCCTTATGATTATACAGTGGAAGTGAGAAATAGACTTAAGGGCCTAGATCTGATAGACAGAGTGCCTGATGAACTATGGAATGAGGTTCGTGACATTGTACAGGAGACAGGGATCAAGACCATCCTCATGGAAAAGAAATGCAAAAAGCAAAATGGCTGTCTGGGGAGGCCTTACAAATAGCTGTGAAAAGAAGAGAAGCGAAAAGCAAAGGAGAAAAGGAAAGATATAAGCATCTGAATGCACAGTTCCAAAGAATAGCAAGAAGAGATAAGAAAGCCTTCTTCAGCGATCAATGCAAAGAAATAGAAGAAAACAACAGAATGGGAAAGACTAGAGATCTCTTCAGGAAAATTAGAGATACCAAGGGAACATTTCATGCAAAGATGGGCTCAATAAAGGACAGAAATGGTATGGACCTAACAGAAGATATTAAGAAGAGGTGGCAAGAATACACAGAAGAACTGTACAAAAAAGATCTTCACTACCCAGATAATTACGATGGTGTGATAACTGACCTAGAGCCAGACATCCTGGAATGTGAAGTCAAGTGGGCCTCAGAAAGCATCACTATGAACAAAGCTAGTGGAGCTGATGGAATTCCAGTTGTGCTATTTCAAATCCTGAAAGATGATGCTGTGAAAGTGCTGCACTCATTATGTCAGCAAATTTGGAAACTCAGCAGTGGCCACAGGACTGGAAAAGGTCAGTTTTCATTCTGATCCCAAAGAAAGGCAATGTCAAACAATGCTCAAACTACCGCACAATTGCACTCATCTCACACACTAGTAAAGTAATGCTCAAAATTCTCCAAGGCAGGCTTCAGCAATACGTGAACCGTGAACTTCCTGATGTTCAAGCTGGTTTAGAAAAGGCAGAGGAACCAGAGATCAAATTGCCAACATCTGCTGGATCATGGAAAAAGCAAGAGAGTTCCAGAAAAATATCTATTTCTGCTTTATTGACTATGCCAAAGCCTTTGACTGTGTGGATCACAATAAACTGTGGAAAATTCTGAAAGAGATGGGAATACCAGACCACCTGATCTGCCTCTTGAGAAATTTGTATGCAGGTCAGGAAGCAACAGTTAGAACTGGACATGGAACAACAGACTGGTTCCAAATAGGAAAAGGAGTATGTCAAGGCTCTATATTGTCACCCTGCTTATTTAACTTATACGCAGAGTACATCATGAGAAATTCTGGGCTGGAAGAAACACAAGCTGAAATCAAGATTGCCGGGAGAAATATGAATAACCTCAGATATGCAGATGACACCACCCTTATGGCAGAAAGTGAAGAGGAACAAAAAAGCCTCTTGATGAAAGTGAAAGTGGAGAGTGAAAAAGTTGGCTTAAAGCTCAACATTCAGAAAACGAAGATCATGGCATCTGGTCCCATCACTTCATGGGAAATAAATGGGGAAACAGTGGAAACAGTGTCAGACTTTGTTTTTTGGGGCTCCAAAATCACTACAAATGGTGACTGCAGCCATGAAATTAAAAGACGCTTACTCCTTGGAAGGAAAGTTATGACCAACCTAGATAGCACATTCAAAAGCAGAGATATTACTTTGCCAACAAAGGTTTGTCTAGTCAAGGCTATGGTTTTTCCTGTGGTCATGTGTGGATGTGAGAGTCGGACTGTGAAGAAGGCTGAGCGCCGAAGAATTGATGCTTTTGAACTGTGGTGTTGGAGAAGACTCTTGAGAGTCCCTTGGACTGCAAGGAGATCCAACCAGTCCATTCTGAAGGAGATCAGCCCTGGGATTTCTTTGGAAGGAATGATGCTAAAGCTGAAACTCCAGTACTTTGGCCACCTCATGCAAAGAGTTGACTCATTGGAAAAGACTCTGATGCTGGGAGGGATTGGGGGTAGGAGGAGAAGGGGACGACAGAGGATTAAATGGCTGGATGGCATCACTGACTCAATGGACGTGAGTCTGGGTGAACTCCGGGAGTTGGTGATGAACCGGGAGGCCTGGAGTGCTGCGATTCATGGGGTTGCAAAGAGTCGGACACGACTGAGCGACTGAACTGAACTGAACAGTTCCACAGAAGACAGAAGGCTCTTGGGCTGGTGTAGGAGACACAGGCAGGGTTTCTAACTCAGATCAGGTACAGAAAACCCTGCTAGAGACTCATATGCAAATATTTAGCCAGGAGAATTGGCTGGGTAGTGGTTAATTGCTTCAGGTAGAGGAATAGGTCTTGAGAATGCCAGAAGAGAAACAGCCCTATAATTTCAAAGCATCAGTGGGTAGAGGGCAAGTATGAAGATGGCTGGGGTAGCAAACTCAGAGGTGAGGATGAGATATAGGCAGAAGCCAGGTCACAACAGGTCTTTTACACATGAGGAAACCCAGGTATTAGTCTGAGAACAATGGCAAGCCACTGAAAGACAATCAAAATCTGCATTTTCAAATAATCACTCTGGCTTCAGTGCAGAGACTAGGTTTCAAGGGAGCAGAGCAGGGGCTTCCCTGGGGATTCAGTAGTAAAAAAGCTACCTGCCAATGCAGAAGACTCAGGTTCGATCCCTGATCTGGAAAGATCCCAGGTGCTGCAGAGCAACTAAGCCCACGTGCTCAGCTACTGAGCCTGTGCTCTAGACCCCTGCAACTCTGGCTGCAACTCCTGAGCCTGCAAGCCACAACTACTGAAGCCTGTGCTCTCTAGAGCCCACGGCTCACAACAAGAGAAGCCACTGCAACGAGACGCCTGCACACAGCAACGGGAGAGTTGCCCCTGCCCACTTCACTACAGGAAAGTCCGTGCAGCAACAAAGACCCAGGGCAACTAGAAATAAATGAAATTATGGGGAAAAAAGGACATTGTTTTAAAAAGAGAGAGAACAAGGTAGAAAACAGAGAGACCGATTAGAAGCCTGGTGCAGTAATCCAGACCAGTCACAAGAAGTATACGATAGGAGGCTTATATCTATATATTTTAAACAAGTATGATTTGCCAAATTCTAACTCAAATGCATATCTTACCAGCTCTCCCCCTTTTCATCAATAAAATTTTAAGTGAAACTGGCAGAAAATATGTAACTCCTCAGATGATCAAGGGGCCTCTGACTGCCCTATGCCAGACTGCCTCATCCAACATCTGGATTTTTAATACACCTGGTAACACTTAAGCACTGTAACCATAATTGCCATGAAGAAATTCATTGAATTTCCAAGCGTTGCAGTAGTCCATAGTTCAATCAATCAACAGGGCAAGCATTTTTATTTTTGCAAGAAGCACAATCACAGTACTTAGCTGGTATGCAGTGAGGACAGCCCTATAGAGAATCTATGCAAGAAAACCTGCTGCCAAAAAAAGACGCCATATTCTTCTCCGTACATTCCTTTGACCAGGGGCAAAATTAGCAAGCCCTGTACTTCTGCCTTTGTGTAAACCTGACTGGGACATGGGAAACAGTGTAAAGCCTACTACATCAGGAGTTTATCTTTTCGGTCAGAACAAAGCACAGAATTCCCAGTATAATATAAACATGTTTTTGAGTGGCAGAAACAGAGAGATGGAAAATATACCACATGATAATCTCCCTAATGGTTACAGCAAATACTCCACAATTACTAGGAGGTCTCAGAGAGAATGTGTCCTCTTCACTGCAGATAACACAGTAAAGAACTGGGAATCATTTTAATGGCTACCATAGCAACTAATTAATATCAAAAAGAAGAACCATAAAGAAGTCATTCTGAAAAAAGTAACTCTTTTAGGTAAATGTCCTCTCTTACCTAATTGAATCATAATTAAGTAATTCAACTCACTCAGTTACCTAAGCACACATTTCTTTTAAACCAGATATACAATCATTTTGTCCTGATCTATACACTAAGAAACCTATATCACTCAAGTCAGTGTTCTGTGGATTCTTAACATAGCTGTTATTATTTGGTTCTGTTTAGTCTTAACAAATGAGGTATTTTGTCGTGCTTGCTTATAAAACCACATGGGCCACATGTATCGTGTCAGTGTCCTACAAGAAAATATTTGAGCCTGATTTATCTGCCTATTTGAGCATGAGCTAAAGTGGTTCAAGATTTATATTCTGTGGATTATCCTGACCATGCTTTGCCCAGAGTCTCCAGTCAGGCAGGTCTCCTTGTCTGGCTCCTAACTTTCATTAAGAGGTGACAGGTGTCCCTTTTGCCAGATTATTTTGCTCAGCCAACAGACAAAGGATAAGCTACACAAGGTAACAGATGAGATCAAATTGCAAACCCCTGTTACTTGCCAGGGATAATAACCTTGAATTTTTGTTCCTTAGTAGAAGACTGAAGAATATGCAATCTATCTATTCTTTTAGCTATTGAAAAATCTTCACCAGATTAAGCCTGATAAATTAACTATGTAATTGGATGGCATCATATTGGTCTCCTAGATAAATCTGTTTTTTCTGGATGTGCATTAACTATCTCTCATCAACATATGTTGTAAAACAATATGAAAAAGAGCCCTATAAAACTCAGGACTGTATTTTCTCTCAGGATGCTGTGAAATAAATACATTGTCTCTTATACCACCCATGACCCCTTAAAGAAACCCACAAAATAAATTTTTCATAGGTCTTAGTTCTGGAAAGAGCTGTGTTTCTCCCCAGGCAATTGGATTTGTTTTTCTTTTATGGGCACAGTGAAACAGGGACCTGAAAATGTTCATGTCTTGGTGTAGGCTGCTAGACAGCTTTTAGCCAATTCTGGTGGCTCACAGATTCACATTAAATTACTCTATGTACTTTTTTCCTTATTACAAAAGGAAAAACATAGTTATTGGGGGAAAATTGAAACTTCTGATAAGAAAAAATAACATAAAAATTACTTGCATCTCACCACTTCAGGATGGTCAATAAACCCTTCATTACATTTCTTAAAATTATATTTCTTTGTGCATGTCCTTTATTTTTTCTTACAAAAATGGAATCATGCCTCATATCACTTTGTAACATGCTCTCTTACTTAATATATTGTGAACAAAATTTTATATTATTAAATGTTCTTCTACAACATTTTCATTGACTGTTGAGAATAAACATCCATAGATACACCAACACCTATTCAACCATTACCATATACTAGTTGAATAGCTATGCTCTTTCCATGTTTATATTATAAAGGTGTTCTGATGAATATCTTTATAACTGTATCTTTACAATAATCTCTTAAAATAACTTTTACTTTCTTAAGAATAAATTTCTAGAGTTAAAATGATTAGGTCAAAATCTAGGGAAAATTATAAGGTTATTATTGCCAGGAATTAAGAAATTGCTCTTTGATAAAATAAGTAAAATTTTTTAAAAGAAATTGCTCTTTGGAAAGACTGTGCTAGTTTTAGTGCAACCAGCAGTTTTGTTAAATGACACATTATGTCAGTTACAGATGCTTGTCTGTCTTGTTTAACAGTTCACACATGTGTGCACATACAACACATAGACACACAGAAATAGATTCTCTGCAATTGTTACGGGGCTTAATTTAACAGGTATGGATGGGATAGCCACCAGTTCACCATGGCTTCTGAGATCAGCCCACCAAGGATGGGCCCAGTTTTCGTGTCTCTATTCAATGATCCTGTCCAAAGCTATTTAAGCTAAGAGTGGTCATTTGATCTGAGTTAGGGAATTTTAGTCTTTCTCTTGGAAACTGCAGAAAAAAAAGAGGAGACGCAGAGGGAATACCTTGGTGGTCCACTGGTAGGGCTCTGCAGGCCATGGGTTCTATCCCTGGTTGAGGAACTAAGATTCTGCATGCCACAGAACAGTCAAAAATAAAAGGAGACACAGAAATTAGAAATTGTTAGACATAATCCATTAATTGAAGGCCCCAAAGAAAATATTCACAAATTATTGTTGAAACTCTAAGATCTGCAATGACCTTTCTTAGATACAGTATTCATCAATACCAGCTCAGGCTAATCTGGCCAAGGAATAATGGTTAAGTTCAGTTGCTCAGTTGTATTCGACTCTTTGTGACCCCATGGACTGCAGCACACCAGCCTTCCCTATCCATCACTAACTCCTGGAGTTTACTCAAACTCATGTCCATTGAGTCAGTCATGCTATCCAACCATCTCATTCTCTGTCGTCCCCTTCTCCTGCCTTCAATCTTTCCCAGCATTGGGGTCTTTTCAAATGAGTCAGCTCTTTGCATCAGGTGGCCAAAGTACTGGAGTTTCAGCTTCAACATCAGTCCTTCCAATGAACACCCAGGGCTGATCTCCTTTAGGATGGACTGGTTGGATCTCCTTGCAGTCCAAGGGACTCTCCAGAGTCTTCTCCAACACCACAGTTCAAAAGCATCAATTCTTCGGCACTCAGCATTCCTTATAGTCCAACTCATCCATACATGACTACTAGAAAAACCATGGCCTTGACTAGATGGAATAATGATTAAAACTGTAATAAAACTAACCTTTATTAGCTGCTTACAATGAAACAAGTGACATTCTAAGAGCTTTATTTTATTAATCCACTCAATTTCTATAACAATCTTATGAGGTAGATAATGTAAATATCTTGATTTTAAAGGTGAGAAAACTAAAGGAAAGAGTTGGTAAGTGATTTGCCCATTTGCCCAAGGTCACATAGTGTTTACACGGCAGGGTTGCAATTTTGAGCCAGAAAAGTTTGGTTGTAAAGCCCGTGTTCTTATTTATTCCATTAGAGTGGCCAGGAAATCTTGGAAACATGTCACCGCACCCAGAGCCATGCTGTCACCTCCACTGGAGTAGTACACAGACCCCTCCTGCTAATCCAAGGCTACCTGTGAGAGAGATCAACACGATGGGTGTGGGGACGCTGCTTGACAGAGTCAGCTGGTGGTCACCTGAGAAACCACACCTGCAGTAGGAAGGTTCCTCGGGCTCTACCACACAAGCCCTACTCTTACTCTATGGGTAAGCAGAAGTTGCATGCAGCTGCTTTTACTTGGAATCTTAACAGTATATTTATTGTCACTGACCCAGGAAGGGGTGTGATTCAGACTTTGAGGTTAGGATTTTACTGCTGTTGTTGTTAGTGTTGTTATTATATCAGGAGATCTATTCAGTTCTCATCTGGAAAGCAAGAGCTTGGAAGAGAGTCAGAGAGCCATCACCAAGCCAAGGGGCAAAAAATTACGTTATCCTACACAATTACAATGAGTAATACTGAGAGTTCCTTGGACTGCAAGGAGATCAAATTAGTCAATCCTAAAGGAAATCAACCCTGAATATTTACTGGAAGGACTGATGCTAAAGCTGAAGCTCCAACACGTTGGTCACCTGATGTGAACAGCTGACTCATTGGAAGAGACCCTGATGCTGGGAAAGACTGAAGGCAGGAGAAGGGGATGACTGAGAATGAGATGGTTGGATGGCATCAGCAAATCAATGCACATGAGTCTGAGCAAACTCTGGGAGATAGTGAAGGACAGGGAAGCCTAGCATGCTATAATCCATGGGGTTGCAAAGAGTCAGATACGACTTAGCGATTGAACAACATTAAACATTTAATATTTAACATTAAACATTAACATTAAAACATTATCAGGTTTAAAACATACTTATTGAGTTGACAGGAAATAAGATATCAGATTGATGTTTCCACTTGCATAGCCTGTGAAAGTGAAAGTGAAAGTCGCTCAGTTGTCTCCAACTCATTGTGACCCCATGGACTATTACCGTCCATGGAATTCTCCAGGCCAGAATACTGGAATGGGTAGCCTTTCCCTTCTCCAGGGGATCTTCCCAAACCAGGGATCGAACCCAGGTCTCCCACATTGCAGGTGGATTCTTTCCCAACTGAGCCACAAGGAAAGCCCAGAAATACTTGAGTGGGTAGCCTATTCCTTCTCCAGTGGATCTTCCCGACCCAGGAATCAAACCAGGGTCTCCTGCATTGCAGGCAGATTCTTTACCAACTGAGCTATCAGAGAAGCTGGGTAACTTGTATTGTTATTATTTTAACTACTGAAGTCTTTTGAGATGCATTTTCAGTAGCAAATTTGACATTGCTGGATGGAGACTATACAGAGGTAGAGTAGACAGCGACAATTATTTCTCTAACAATGACTTCCTGTGATAGGTCCATACTGATTTGATTGAAAACAGGGTCACACTAGGAATCAGAAATCCAGCATTTCTCTAATTTTAGAACCCCTCTCCAATTTTAGAGTCACTGTGCATGTGTGCTAACTTACTTCAGTTGATTCTGTATGACCCCATGGACTATAGTCTGCCAGACTCCTCTGTCCATGGGATTCTCCAAGCAAAAATCCTGGAATGGGTTGCCATGCCCTCGTCTAGGGGATCTTCCCAACCTGTATCTCTTAGGCAGGCAGGTTCTTCACCACCAGCACCACCTGGGAAGTCCTTTAGAGTTACTACTTCCCCTCAAATTCTTTACAAATCGTCTGGGAGTCCCAGGCAGTGGTCTTATTTCACACCATGAGCTTCCTGGACATTGTTACCCTGCTGATGCCCACTGATGGCACCACACCTGCTGAGGATGCCAGCTAAAGGTGCCGGTGCCACTGCTAATCCCCACCGGATCTGTGCAGTGGCCGCCAGTGCCTGCTCTCCTGCCACAAGCTGCTGAGGAGAAGTCCAGTTCCTCTTTCTGCAGGAACTGCCAGCGCCAGAGCCACTCCTCCCTGAGACATCCACTGACCCTCTGAATGAAGGCACACAGGCCTCTTGGATTAGTTACCTCCCACAGAGCAGCTACCTTAGCCTGAGAATAACATACCAGGTGGCATCCTAGGTCACCTTCCTTCTTACTCTTGGCCCATCATCTTTGAACCAGTTTATTCACCCCATTTGTCTCTCCCCAGGGTATGTTCTTCCCTGGAGACTCAAGATCTCTCATGTAAATAGACACTCACCCACCCCCACCCCCTGCCACTGGACATTCCAGACACGTCTGAATACATAGGTCCCAGGCTGGGATTCTTTCTATTATATCTATTATCATTACAGTTATTATCCTATCATTATCATCATTATGTTCATGATGAGGACAATGAACTGGGGTCCATTAATGATGCTTAATATATATCAGACCATATTTGGGGGGAAAATTAGAAGCATATACTTTTTCTATCTCATTCTTACAATATAAAAACATTTCTAAAAGACCTCCCATATTTAACAAGCCTTCCCTGGTGACTCAGCAGTAAAGAATCCACCTGCAATGCAGGAGACATGAGTTCGATCCCTGGTCAGGAAGATCCCCTGGAGAATAAAATGTCAACCCATTTCAGTATTTTTGCCTGGGAAATCCCATGAACAGAGTAGCCTGGTGGGCTACAGTCCATGGGGTCACAAAAGAGTCAGACATGACTTAGCAACTAAACCACCACCACCACCACATTAAACATCAGTTTCAGAAAATTGCTGTCTAAGTTATGAGTGTGTAACTGGCAGATGAATATATCAACTGAGAAACAGATAAATACTAACATGACTTTTAAGGGGAAAGCTCAATACATCTCATTACCAGTGTGGTACTGGTAAAGAAAACTTAGATAAGGCAGTGAGTAAAAGATCTTTCTTCTCTATCTGGATATCTATATACCCCTGGTGACTCAGAGGTTAGAGCGTCTGCCTGGAATGCGGGAGACCTGGGTTCAATCCCTGGGTCGGGAAGATCCCCTGGAGGAGGAAACAGCAACCCACTCCAGTACTCTTGCCTGGAGAATCCCATGGACGGAGGAGCCTGGTGGGCTACAGTCCTTGGGGTCGCAAAGAGTAGGACATGACTAAGCGACTTCACTTCACTTTACCTACCTATCTAGCCAGCCAGCCAGTTATGTATCTTAGTTCCCTACAACGACGCAACCCAGTCATCTTGATTCCATTACTAGGGAGCTATAACTAAAGCCACAAGAGCAGTAGAAACAAGTGGGAGACATAAATAAAGGAAAATCACTGTTTTGATTTTCCTTCTTCACTTCTCCTATCCACCCCAGCTCTGTCCCACTCCTACAGATGTATATATATCATAGATAAGACTTCTCCAGTGCCTCAGATGGTAAAGAATCTGCCTGCAGTGAAAGAGACCCAGGTTCCACCCCTAGGTTGGGAAGATCCCCTGGAGAAAGGAATTATAACCCACTCCACTATTCTACCCAGAGAATTCCATGGACAGAGGAGCCCAATGGGCTATAGTCCATGGGGTCACAAAGAGTCAGACACAACTTGAGTAAGATGTTTCACTAACACTAACACACAGTAAGATGTTTCTGAGAGCAGTAATTATCAGGATGAAACATTTTAATTCAGTTTAAATACTATTTTAAAGGAATGCGGAAATTTGATAATTGTCCAAGGCGACTTCTTTTTCTTTTAAAACTTTGTATATTGAGAAGAATATGTTAGGGATTTCTCTGGACAGTCCAGTGGTTAAGATTTCTCCTTCCATTGCAGGGGATTCTGGTTTGATCCCTGGTCAGGAGTTAAGATGTCAACGTGTCTTTCAGCAAAAAAAAAAAAGCAAAGCATAAAACAGAAATACTATTGTATCATTTCAATAAAGGCTTCAAAAATAGTCCACATAAAAAAAAATTCTTTAAAAAAATACATTAGGCACTATAAACTGTAGAGAAAAAAAATGAATGAGATACAGATTCTATCTTCAAAAATTAATATTTGAGAATATATTGGAAAATGGGATTTTTACTCTATAATAACAGACATATGCGGGGGAAGCTGGGCCTATTGTCTTATAACAAATGACCCCCAAACTTAGCTTAAAAAAACAAATCTTTATTATCTCACAGTTTCTGTGTATCAAGGATTTAAGAGTGGTTTGCAGTAAATAAATTCCTTCTAAAAAGGGCTGGAGGACGGGTGGGGAATTCTGTCTTGCTCAAGCTGAGCACCTGAAACTTAGTGGTTAAAAAAAAAAAATTTGCCTTATGATCCAGCAATCCCACTGCTGGGCATACACACTGAGGAAACCAGAAGGGAAAGAGACACGTGTACCCCAATGTTCATCGCAGCATTGTTTATAATATCCAGGACATGGAAGCAACCTAGATGTCCATCAGCAGATGAATGGATAAGAAAGCTATGGTACATATACACAATGGAGTATTACTCAGCCATTAAAAAGAAAACATTTGAATCAGTTCTAATGAGGTGGATGAAACTGGAGCCTATTATACAGAGTGAAGTAAGCCAGAAAGAAAAACACCAATACAGTATAATAACGCATATATATGGAATTTAGAAAGATGGTAACAATAACCCTGTGTATGAGACAGCAAAAGAGACACTGATGTATAGAACAGTCTTATGGACTCTATGGGAGAGGGAGAGGGTGGGAAGATTTGGGAGAATGGCATTGAAACATGTAAAATATCATGTATGAAATGAGATGCCAGTCCAGGTTTGATGCACGATACTGGATACTTGGGGCTAGTGCACTGGCACGACCCAGAGGGATGGTATGGGGAGGGAGGAGGGAGGAGGGTTCAGGATGGGGAACACGTGTATACCTGTGGCGGATTCATTTTGATATTTGGCAAAACTAATACAATTATGTAAAGTTTAAAAATAAAATAAAATTTAAAAAAAAAAAAAAAGAATTTGGGACAGGGTCCGCTAAGTAATTCTGACCCAGGGTCTCTCCTGAGGTTGAAGTCAGGATGTCAGCTGGGACTACAGTCACCTGAAGGCTTGATTAGGTGGCAAGATCTGCTCCCAGGACAGCTCACTTGCCTGGCTGATAGCAGGAAGCCTCAATCCCTTAACAGAGAGCCCCCTCCATAGAGCTGCTCAAGCATCCTTATAATACGGAAACTGCTTCTTTCAAAGCAAGTGATCTGAGAAAATGAAAGGTGGAAGCTACAATGTCCTTCATGGCCTTCCTTGGGTAGTCACACACCATCTTATCTAAAACATGCTGTTGGTTTCAAGGCCAGCTGTTTTTAACGTGGGAGGGGACCACATACAGGTGTAAACACTGGGAGCAGGAACCACTGAAGACCATCCTGGAGGCTGGGAGTCTGGACAGTCTTCCTAGTCTCATGAACCTGCAGGTCAAGGTCACATGGATATTTCAAACTTCACCAGCTTTTGCCCTACTCATTGACTAAACATTTCAAACTCTTAAATTCTCCATTCTTTCTCAACATTTCTGGGAGTTTCTAGAGAGACTACCACACTGCCACGTGGCACCATGCCCCTGCCTAGGGCTGTGGTTACACTGTTCCACCAGGCACTGCCACTGAGGAAAAGGAGCCCTCAATGCCAACCAGGCAGCATTTGTTCCAAAATCAAGGGGTCCCCTCTCTACTCAGAATCTTTCTTACTGGGTCAAAGCCATCACTCTTGAGTCCTTCTTTTCCTGAAGTCTCCCCAACTCTCATGCATGTAGACATACCTCACTATTCACCAGACAGGCTGAGACATGTCTGTATTAGCCTTGGAGTAGGCCTTCCTACCCTAGCCTATCCATTATAACCTAATATATTTGTAAGAGTAAAACACAAAGTTTAAAATGCCATAAAATGGAGAGACATTTTAATACATTTTCTTGAGTCTCAGCTCAAGAAGCTCTCTTTTTACTAGGTAAATTTCCATTACTGCTACTCCTGTGATTAGGTC
Organism: Bos taurus; assembly: GCF_002263795.3. Taxonomy (NCBI): domain Eukaryota; kingdom Metazoa; phylum Chordata; class Mammalia; order Artiodactyla; family Bovidae; genus Bos; species Bos taurus. The sequence goes on along the minus strand of NC_037329.1, from coordinate 45,122,518 downwards.
AAACAGAGTCCAAAGTCCAGGCCATCAATCACTGGGTGCTAACCCGTAGTGAAAAACCCCGTAGCAACACATGGGTGGATGAACAAACAGGTCAACAGCCACTTTAGCTCAGTGACTACGGAAATGCAGCCTAGATTTCACACAGAAGCTGGCTCTGCACACTCTAATCCAAGGGAAGGTGAAAAGCAAAGTTTAAAGTCTTCCCCATCTTTATTTTTAGTCTCTCCCCATCCCCACTATGAAAAAACTATATTTTTAGTATTGCATCTACTTAGGTATTCCTCAATAAGGCCTGAACCTGACCAGAAAGATGGTTCAAACTGCTCCTTGCCACCAGAGTCCTTAACAGAAAGAGTCCCTCCTGCATAGGTCCTCGTGTCCCTGATCAAAAGCTCATTGCCTTAAGTCAAAGTTTCTGTCACCACAGAAGCCAGAAAGCATACAGAATAGTAGTAAAATGAATCAACATATTCATATATAAAAGAAGGAATAAACTGTACAGAGACCTCCAAGGCAGACGATTATAAATGAGGCAAGTTCCCATCTGATGTTTTAAATTTTACATAGTAGAAATTCTCATTGATGGGACTAGTTGAGAATGTGAATTGGAAAGTGTGAACATTCAGTATTATCACAGCAGAAGTCTAGCTTGCTTGGCAAGGTTTTTTCATAACAATAATAAAAGTAAATTGCACTACTAAGACTTGCAGTCAGAAATGTTTCAATATGTTCAATAGTCTGAAGGATCACATCAAACTATTAACTGCCTGGGAACAGATGTGGGGTGTATTCCTCTTTCATCACCATCCTAAGAAATTTAGCAGCTTAACACAGCATCCATTTTATCACCTCACAGTTCTGTAGGTCAAAGTCCAGTTACAGCCCGAGTCAGAGGGCTCCTCTGGTTAAAATCATCATAAGACTGATATCAAGGTGTTGGCAGGCCTGTGTTATTTTCTGGAAACTCTGGGGATGACTACACTTGCAAGTTCATTCAAATTGTTGGCTGGACTCTGTCCCTTACAGTTGTAGGGCTGAGACACCCATTTCCTTACTGGCTGATAGCCAGGAACTGCTATTCGCAACAAGCAATCTCTCTGTGGTCCTCCTTTAACAATAACATTCCCCATTGTCCAACCAGCTGACTTCTCTTCTGCCCACAGATGGAAGGAAGCTCTGCTTTTAAGGGATCATGTGGTTACACTAGGCCCACCTGAATAATCCAGGGCACTTTCCCTGTCTTAAAGTCAGCTGATTAGTGACCTCAATTACCTTTACAAAGACTCTCTGCAAGTGTGACAAAGAGTAAAGGTAATGGAAATAAAACTTAATTTACCCCATGGGGCAAGAACATGGTGTGGGGAGGAAGTGTTGCATTTTCAAGAGCACTCAATTTTTTCAGATCCCCTCATTCACAAATAATATAAATTGCATTCTTATCTACTAGCTATCATTGTTTGGCTTAGTTTGATTTAATATGGGAACTTTAAAATTATAAATTACATCTGTCAAGGTTTTTACAAAGAAATTGCTTTTCCCAAAAGTAGATTACTGGAATCACTTACAGAATTGAAAATATATCTCCAAATGCGATCAAACATGATTTATGAAAGAAAAAAGTGCTATGTAACTAATTAAACAAGATTTTAAAACACGCCTTCCGTACTCTCAGCACAAAACTGTGAGAAACACTGAAGAGAGAAATGGTCACTATGGCACATGAAATCTCATTGGAAGACAAGGATAAGAAATACAAAATAACAACATACTAGTCTCTATGTTATGTATACTTTGAACCTTTGGAGGTCAGAAGAAGGAACTGTCACTGCCCGGGATGGGGGTGGGTGGGTACAGGGAATATATTCCAAGGGAGGGAAAACTTGAGCTTAGCAATAATGTTCTATCTTTTTGAGTCCTATCCCTCTACTCCTCCTTCCCCAATAAGAAGTCTGGTTTGAGCCTAGCAATCTAAAATCCCAACGGAGGGAGCAGCTGCTGGGTAACTATGTTCCAGGCTCCTCTTATCACACTAGTGCAAATTCTTCAGGGCGCTGACACAGACAGCTGCAGAAGCAATCCATGAAAATTACAATGGACTTTGGTATCCCAGGTCAAAAAAATCAGAAGTTATCACAATAAACTTAATTCACGTTCCACATTTTTATTTAGCACTTGGGTATAAGATGTGAAATATGCAGAATCTGGAGCAGCAGCTAAAATGATCAACAGCCAAATATTCTAATTCTGTCATACGCTAATATAACCTTTAAAATACCATCAATTTGACCTTCACCTCTTCTAAATTGACTTAGGACTTCAGCAGTGCATAAAAGTTGTGACTGCACTGCTTTTCTTTTTACATCATAATTAGAATTTCTTTCACTTCCTGGGAATATTTATCCATCAGTTTAAAATAATTTCTCAGACAATGTCCATCTCTCCTCAATAGTTATCAAACAGATAATTTGACTTGGATTAAAAACAGTTTATCATAACCCATTCCAGAAGAGGTTATCAGCCAAAGTCATAGACATCAGTGCCTGGTGTTCTCAATCCTATTACATTTGCCAAAATTCTGAATAAATTTAGTAACACTACACAGAGTGCCTCTCAGACAAGACTATCTGTGCTGCTCTAAGAAAGCTGAAACCAAAGCATGTAGGATGTTTAGTCCTGTCAGAATATAATTACTAATAACAACACTTTGATTAATTAAAAAATAATAAACTGTTTTTTTCTTTTTATAGCCCTCAGAACACTCTATGTACCTTACATAATAATATTCAGCAGAGCAGTTGCATATTCTAGCAGCTGCATGGCATAGTGGAGAGAGCATTAATTTTGAAGTCAGACATTAATTGTGCTCAAAAGTAACCTAAGTTCCTTCACCAGCTAGAAGACAGTGGGCAATTCACCTACCTTTTGTGAGTCTTACTTTCTTAGCAATAATATGGAACTAGTAATATTTATTTTGCAGGTAAACATTACTGAGCTGAAGAACTGAAATAAATTAAAATATGCAGCAAGAACTTAATAAATGATACTATGATTTTCCTGTTATAGGATAAGGACATTGAAACTCAGGTATCGAATTATTTTTTTTTTTTTTTTTTTTTTTTTTCAATCTTATGCTTTTTTTTTTTTTTTTTTTTTTTTCTTCTTTTCCTTCCAATTTTATTTTATTTTTAAACTTTACATAATTGTATTAGTTTTGCCAAATATCAAAGTGAATCCGCCACAGGTATACATGTGTTCCCCATCCCGAACCCTCCTCCCTCCTCCCTCCCCATACCATCCCTCTGGGCCGTCCCAGTGCACCAGCCCCAAGCATCCAGCATCATGCATCGAACCTGGACTGGCAACTCGTTTCCTACATGATATTTTACATGTTTCATTGCCATTCTCCCACATCTTCCCACCCTCTCCCTCTCCCACAGAGTCTATAAGACTGTTCTATACATCAGTGTCTCTTTTGCTGTCTCGTACACCGGGTTATTGTTACCATCTTTCTAAATTCCATATATATGCGTTAGTATACTGTATTTATGTTTTTCCTTCTGGCTTACTTCACTCTGTATAATAGGCTCCAGTTTCATCCACCTCATTAGAACTGATTCAAATGTATTCTTTTTAATGGCTGAGTAATACTCCATTGTGTATATGTACCACAGCTTTCTTATCCATTCATCTGCTGATGGACATCTAGGTTGCTTCCACGTCTTGGCTATTATAAACAGTGCTGCGATGAACATTGGGGTACACGTGTCTCTTTCCCTTCTGGTTTCCTCAGTGTGTATGCCCAGCAGTGGGGTTGCTGGATCATAAGGCAGTTCTATTTCCAGTTTTTTAAGGAATCTCCACACTGTTCTCCATAGTGGCTGTACTAGTTTGCATTCCCACCAACAGTGTAAGAGGGTTCCCTTTTCTCCACACCCTCTCCAGCATTTATTATTTGTAGACTTTTGGATCGCAGCCATTCTGACTGGTGTGAAATGGTACCTCATAGTGGTTTTGATTTGCATTTCTCTGATAATGAGTGATGTTGAGCATCTTTTCATGTGTTTGTTAGCCATCTGTATGTCTTTTTTGGAGAAATGTCTATTTAGTTCTTTGGCCCATTTTTTGATGGGGTCGTTTATTTTTCTGGTGTTGAGCTGTAGGAGTTGCTTGTATATTTTTGAGGTTAGTTGTTTGTCGGTTGCTTCATTTGCTATTATTTTCTCCCATTCTGAAGGCTGTCTTTTCACCTTGCTAATAGTTTCCTTTGATGTGCAGAAGCTTTTAAGGTTAATTAGGTCCCATTTGTTTATTTTTGCTTTTATTTCCAATATTCTGGGAGGTGGGTCATAGAGGATCCTGCTGTGATGTATGTCGGAGAGTGTTTTGCCTATGTTCTCCTCTAGGAGTTTTACAGTTTCTGGTCTTACGTTTAGATCTTTAATCCATTTTGAGTTTATTTTTGTGTATGGTGTTAGAAAGTATCGAATTATTTATCCAAAATTTTACAAAACATTAATGGAGGATTCTGGGTCAAAATTTAGATTGTTTGTGGGGGTCACTAAATGAGATGCATATCATACATACATATGTCCTTTCATGTGCCAGGGAAGTAAACAGGAGAGACAGACGGGCACCCTGAAATCTGGTGTCAGTACACATGCCCTTACTCCCAACATCAGGAAAATGGCAGAATCACTTACACACAGGATTTCTGTAAGGAGCCATGAACCAGGATGTAGTCAAGGGGCTGAATTTTGAGCCTTCCCACAGCTGGACAAAACGCTTTCAGTACAGGACACTTCCTTAAATAACCAATATTACTCAAGGCAGAGAACCACACGCATTCTTCCCAAGTGGCAAAATTATCTCCACTCTACAAATGGGTCCCCTCTGGGACCTGATGTAAGCAAAAAAAGAAAAAAGATCAGGAAATTCAGAGAGGAAAAAGAAGCTACTTTGAGACCTAATGTAAGCTTTTTTTCAGGAACTGTGAAGCATGCAGTACCATCATAATGTAAAATGCATTAAACTGTCAGAATGAGGATTCTGTTTTCAATCAGGTGAAGTCCCTCAAGATTTCCATGGTAAATTTTGCATTAAGAAATCTCCTGACCCCTCACCACCACCCCCCAAAAAAGTTGCTTTTGAAAAGAGAACAAGTTGAAATATGTAATAAAATGTGTGATTCATGAACATACGCCAAGTAAAACTGTGAAATCCCAAATTCTATGGGCATTCCAAAAGTACTTCTATAAGGAATCCCATAAGTAGTATTAATTGGACATTATTTTGCTTAATTCAAAAAAATCAATCAAAATCTATTGACTTGGGATCGATAATCAATCATTAAGATTTTCCTATTTCAAGCCCAGTGTTCAGTTATTGGATAAAATTGATCATTTAAGAAGGCTACACAAAAATCATTAGGAATAGATATAAATCTCTATCAGATATTTTGGAATTTGATAAATATATTTTTCCCTCTGAAGCTGAAAAGGCATTGATAACCACTGTTTAGAAAGTTCTAATTTTAGATCTCATGGCATTTTAAAATGTTGAGACTCTTCCTTTATTAACAAAAGATTTACAGATAAGAAAACAGATATTCTGTATTCACAGACACAATGAAAACAACCAAGCAGTGTCCTCCTTTCTCCTCCTCTTCCCTTCCTCTTCTTTGTAGTCCTCTCTAGTCCAGGAGCATGATTATGAGAACCTGAAACCTAAAAATTAAACTAAAAGCTCAGTCTTCAAGAACATGAATTCTGACACTCTCTCCTCCCTCTGGTTTCCAGTCCTCTTAAACGGCTCCATCTTCAACGGATGATGACAGAAAAATCACATAATTGCTGAGCCGCAGGGAACTGTATTGAAGGATCCAAATAGATCCCTTGTCAGATATAAGGAATCCCAAGAATATTGGGCTCAATGACTATTTTTCAAACTTATGATTTTGCATTCATACTCAATTTATGACATCTAGATTTTGACCCATGTCTACAAAGTATCCCCCATCCTCTATTAATAAGAACTTATTTTAAAAGATGGGGAAAACCATGCTGTCTAGAACCTAAAGAGAATATGAAAAGACTAAAAGAAAATTATCTATGCATTTATTGAGAAGTTAAACCATTCAGTCTTAAATATTTCAATAAATTTTTGTTAGAATCAAGAGGTAATTAATTAGGAGTTTTGATTTTTGCCTATGCCTGGCAATATAACCTATATTTATAGCAAAAATATACTTTATCATCTTCTGAAGTCAATAAACCTAATTATTTAGAATATTGTTGAACAAAACAAGAATAATTACAGGAAGAGGAGTCATAATAATGAGCATAAAAAAGACATTCATCATTTGCAAGTCAAATAAACTGTAGTCCATAGATGGAAATTTATATTATAAAAGTTTTTGAGCATTTTTTAAAATAGTAAAATTCTGTGTAAATGAAATCTTAGAATCCTAATAATTAGAGCAGTTAAAAATCCAGGTGTGGTAACTAAGTGAGCCCAGTGCTAAACACTCAATCTCTTGAAGCACCTCTGTGATTCACATGGTTTGAAATATGGTTCTATTATGTCCACATCCCTTCAGTTCAGTTCAGTTCAGTCGCTCAGTCGTGTCCGACTCTTTGCGACCCCATGAACCGCAGCACATCCCTTAGCAGCATGCAAATCTGGATAAGGTTTCACCTAGTAAACTTTTGCTACCATTGTTTTGTTTGTTTGGTTTCCTTCATCTCTCCTAAACTGGCTGGTTTAGGCTTTGGCAATGCAAAAAAATAGTTGCTGCACTCCTGTTCTTTTCACACCATAATTGTTTTTAAATCCTGTGCAGTAGAATCATTTCATCTAATCTTTCTGGCCCTCAGTTTCATTTCTAGATAATTTCAGAGTTTACTTCTAAAAGTCAGATTCTATTACTTTTTTGGTAGGATTCTTGGGGTTTAAGTTTTCCTTCCTGTCTCTTACTTCAAAGACATATACAATGTTTAAGAAACTCAGCACTCATAGAACTGTACTATTTTTAGTGTAGGCCCACAAAACTGATGACACTTACAACTAAGTAGTTATTAGACCAATATATATTGGAGTATACCCACTCCAGAATATTAGAAATGTATATTAAATACATAGCTATATTATAAAACTAACCTGATTTAGGAACAAAGTAAAGTGATTTTTAACAACTGTTTGCATATTTTAAAAAATGTATTCATGCCATTAGAGTGAAAATGAGGCTGATGTTTATGTTTCAAATCCCTGTCTACAAATACTCCACAAGCAAACAATGGCTGTTTCCCTACACCAGAGGAGTAAAGCAAAGCCACTGAAAAAGGTAGCACTGCCTGCCCGGTTCCCCACTCCAACCCGAATAATGCTTCCCTTAAACCTAAAGAAAGCTGAGCCAGGTAGCAATATCCTGACAACAAACTTGATCAATTTTTACCTACCAAAAACTGGTCATTTCAAACCTTCCTCTCTCTGTATAGGCTTCAACATAAAGGATTCAGTTTCTCGTGCATTTCTTAAGCAGGAGATTCAAGAGCCTAAGCTGGACCTAGAAGATGAAAAAAGCCAAGATTAGGGAGATATCTCTCCTGAATCTGACAGGCATAATTCAGGAATCTGTGCAGATTAGGTTTTGCTCCATGCTTACCATGGACCCAAACACTACTGTTTTTGAGAATTAATATTTGTTTGGTGAGTGAGTAAACACATATGTATACATGTATACGCATTCTATTCAACAGCGTCTGACTGGATGACCAAAAAGAATTCTTATTGCCCATTTCCCTCTGGCATGGATGTTAGAGGGGAACTACACTGGAAGTTTCTGTATTGTATAGTATAAATGGGTACTCACTCATGTCCGACTCTTTGTGTTCCCATGGACTGTATGTAGCCAGGCTCTTCTGTACATGAGATTTCCCAGGCAAGAATAATGGAGTGGGTCTCCTGAGTTGACAGGTGGATTCTTTACCACTAGCACACCTGGAAGCCCAGAAGTTTCTAAATCCACCCAATGTTTCTAAATACACTCAATGTTTCTAAATACACTCAATGTTTCTATTGGACGGAGATTGCCAAGGCTCATCCTAGACTTTCCAGCCAAGTCTGCTCAGATCTCAGCCACTGGATGTTACTGAAGACTTGAACTCTCAAAGGTTAGGGACATGGAGTGCTGGAAACTACTGGGTCCAGCTACCAGAAGTGGAAGAGAAAGGGATCTGAGGCAACATTGAGCCTAACAGAAATCCAAGATACATCCTGTAGAGTTTTTAAGAAGGAGGCATTCTTCCTTACAAGAAGGTGGACACAAGGTCAGGAGCAAGCTAGGAACTGGGGCACATGATGGAGACAACACCCAGAAAGCATTTAAATGCCTGTATTGACAGGCATTTTCCCTTGGTTGACAAAAACTCTCACTTGAGGCACAGAATTAAAATTTTTCTCTTCCTATGATGTAGTTCCTTTTAGTTTCCCCAACACATTAATGAGGTTGTATATACTTATAAGGCCTTACCCTATGGCCCAGTTGGTAAAGAATATGCCTGCAATGCAGAAGATGAGAGTTCAATACCTGGGTTGGAAAGATCCCCTGGAGAAGGAAATGGCAACCCACTCCAGGATTCTTGTCTGGAGAATCCCAAGGATAGAGGAGCCTGGCGGGCTACAATCTATGGGGTCGCAAAAGAGTCAGACACAATTTAGTGACTAAACAATAACAACAATATACCTATACAACATGCATTTGGAAGGGTGAAAAACTAAGGAACATGAAAGGCAAAGGAGCTATGGTCTGGCTTAAATAACCCTCTGCTGATGCTTATGCAGAGGAAGGGACTTTCTGAGAGGACTGTGGCCCAAGAATCCAAGGCAGCGATCAGCAGCAAGGCAAATGAAGCACAAAAGTGGAATTGGGACTGACTCAATAGAACTGGCCTTGAAGAAGCAGAGACAGGAGGTGACTCATAAGCTAAACTGAAATTAATTCTCCTTTTCCCAAACATGTGAGGAAAGGCAACATTAAAGACAGAAACTGATATTTGGAATTGCAGAAGCCTAGACTTTGGGAAGTCTTGAGGGTGAAGATTTTGCATCACTGAAATTTCTGCCCCAGCTTCTTAACACATATTCTAAAGTTGCAGTTGTACAAAAATACCACAAAATAGAATGTGTCTTTTGGGAACAGAGAAGGAATTGCCTGTTTATTAATGAAAAATTAAACTTTTCTTTGTTATAGGTTTCTTGGAGGCTGACCAAGTGATTTCATCCAGGTGTTTGGACTAGAAAATAGGAATAACAACAGAAAAATTCATTTTACCAAGACAGCCTTTATAACCTCAACACATACATTAAGACTGAAAAACCACCAACTGCTATAGCCTTATTTATCATGCAGACCACTTCTAAGTTGGAAAGACATGACTGCAAACCCTGTAAAAAGCTCTAGGTTTTTTTTCCCCTGCAGTCTGGCACAAAATAGTAGGAATAAGTCTTCATTTTCCCCACCTATTGCTTAGGCACCATAATTATGAATTGTGCCCTGGTGACCACAAGGTGAAATCAAATAAGTGCCTCATGCACAGACCCCCCAGACATTTCCCTGCTGTCTCTGTTTGAAGACCAGCTCCAATAACATATGCATTTGTTTGAAATCGTCCTTGGAGCCTGAGTTCAGCTAACTTTTCACCAAGCTATTTAAAATGAGTTACACAGTCTAAATGTATCTCGAATCCTTTAAGGACAAATGCACCGAATAAATACAAACACAGAGCATAGAGCTAGGAGAAAATTCTATTCAGTTAAGGGATAAGGCAAATCCTACCATAAGAGCAGAGAAGCAGGAGAACCATGGGTACTGCCATCAGAAGAAACCACGGAGGACTCCAGGAGGGGGTTGATGGTGGCAACAGCACCCCGCAGAGCCGCCATCCTGGCTGCCACACGTGGGCCACATCTGTTCTGCACACCGAAGCACTCCAGAGGTGGGAACGGTGACCCAACTCCACTTAAAACCCACAAGATTAATTAAAACAGGCTCAAAAGAAACTTTGGGCTTCTTCAAAAATGAGTTATTTACAAGTGCCAGCCATGATCATTCCCAGAGAAGGAGAGTAAACTGTCAATATTTTTTTTTATTCAAAATCCCTCCTACAAAATGACTAAAATTTACTATTTCTTAATTAGAATAAAGCATGTGTGTGCTAAGTCATCTCAGTCATGTCCTACTCTTTGCAACCCTATGGACTGTAGCCCACCAGGCTTCTCTGTCCATGAGACTCTCCAGGCAAGGATACTGGAATAGATTGCCATGCCATCTTCCAGGGGACATTCCCAACCCAGGGATCTAACCAGCGTCTCTTATGTCTCCTGTGTTGGCAGATAGATTCTTTACACTAGCAACATCTGGGAAACCCATAATAAATCATAAGGAAAAGGAAAATCTAGGAAGAATTCTTGTATAGGATTATCATGAGGTTATAAAAATAAATGAGCTCTAGCACCTGAAATTACCTAATGTGGCAAAGACTTCTGGAAGCTCACGAAGATGTGTTTCTTCTTCCTCCTGAAAATACAGCTAACCTACATTTCCCAGCCTCCCAAAAGTTGAGGGTAACCATCTTCTGAGTTCTGGTCAATCAAATGTGAGCAGATATGAACAATGTCATTTCAAAGCCTGTCCCACAGAAACTACCCCCCATAAGCTTCACGTTCTTATCTCTTTCACCAGCTAGACATAGTTGATGATGGAGCCCTTTAGATTCCTTGCTTCTCAGAGTCTGGTCCATGAATCGGCAGCATTAGCATCATTTGGCACTTACTAGAATACAAACTTTTAGGTGCCATCCCAGGCTTCCTGAAACAGAATCTTCATTTAACAAGCTGCCCAGGTGATACACACATGCATTCAAGTTTGAAACCTAAGAGTCTAGACTGGAAGATGGTACATCTGCAAGATGAAACGAGCATGAATCCCTGAACTGTCACATGGAGGAAAGCCACAACTGACTAGAAACATCTGCCTTGCATTCATGAAAAACTAGGAAAATAAACTATGTGTGAACGATTTCTTTAGCTTCTATTTTTTAACACAGATGATCTTACTCTAAAGAATACAGCAAAACATAGCAGTGGTGGTGGTCAGTCTCTTAGTCATATCCTATTCTTTGCAACCCCTTCAACTGTAACCCACCAGGCTCCTCTGTCCACGGGATTTCCCAAGAAAGAATAATGGAGGCGGCTGCGATTTCCTTCTCCAGGGGATCTTCCCAACGCAGGGATCAAACCCACATCTCCTGCATTGCAGGCAGATTCTTTACTGACTGAGCCACCAGGGAAGCACAACAAAACACATCTACTGCTAAACCATCTTGAGCCTGCATTCTGTCCCTCTGGAATTTGAAATATCAACACAGCCCTTAGAAGCAGCCTGAGCTAACCAAGAGGCTGTGTTATCACATGACAAATCTCTGCACGCCTTCAGACTGAGGGTGCTTGGGGGCTTTTTATACTAGCACATAAGTTGTATAAAATAAAGATAGAATTTTTCAGCCTCCATCTATTTCCAGGTCAAGATTTCCTTCCTTCCATTATTCCATAATGTTATCAACTCCTTTTTAAAAGGGCCAGTGTCGGCTTCAGGATCCCTGCTGGCTTTGAGCATTTATCATTTTAAGAGTGAAATCATTCTTCATGGCATATTATGAGCCTTTTTTGTCAGGTAGTTAACTAAACTGGCACCAGTTAACTGTGATCTAAACTTTATATTGACAGATCTGGCAACAGACTGACATTCCTTGCACTAATTTCGGCTGTCCAATTTGAAAAAAAAATATGTTTGAAATATGATTTATCTTAAGCTGACAGCAGTCTTCATCAGGGTGCCAGCCACTGACAGAGTAAGGGAAAGGACCCAGCATAGAATCCAAGCTGAATATGTTTTTCAAGATAGGAAGAAAGAATTTAGAGCCCCTGTTCCTCAAAGTCATAATTTAATTTAACAACCAAGGCTGGAAGGAAAACAAATGTTTCTTACTAAGCCTCACCATCAACAATCTATTTTTCCCCAATACCACATTTGTCTTACCTTGTAAAGCCCAGGATTACCATTCTCAAGTCTTACAATAATACCTGACATACACCGACTATTCCTGCAGCTCAATAGAGCCCCTGAAATGCAATTATAGGAAAAGATCTAATAAACCAAAGATTAGCAACAGAAATGTGAGCACTGTTAACTGCTTTTTAGGGGGAGGGGAAAGCTGGAGTGGGAAGGCTGATATGAAAGCCAGAAACTAACCAGCTGAAGGAATAATGACACGAAAGGAAATGACAAAATTGGAAAGATCCATCAGTATAATCGTGCTGCATTAATAACAGTATCTGGGTAGGAGAAGAATCATTTGACCATTAGACCCTGAATTGTTACATCTCTCTTTTCCCAATGAATATGAGATGCAGAAATACTTTCAGATATTAACAAAAAGCTGTATGGAGACCTCATTAATATTTCTTAGCCCAATCATGCTTCATTAACAACCCAAACCCTGTGTTTTTAGAGTATGCCAACATTATATGTAAATACATTAACATGTAGCTATTCACTGTCATTTTTCACTCTTGGCACAATTTGATAAGAGGTGTTTATTTGTGTGTATAAATACTAATGATGAGCAAGATAAAATAGCCCCGGGTTCTGTGCTTAAATCCTTGCCTTAGTATTTACAGCAATAAACGAGATGGAGTGAGGAGGGAAAGAAGTATATATTGCCTAGAAGCTAAAATTATTTCCTAGTGCCATCAAGCCAGAGTGAATAAAGTTCTCCTGGGGAAATACTATTCATTCAAATGGGCTGAATTGGACACTATGGTGCTATTAAGTGCATACCAAATAATCATTTGCCAAACAGTTAACTTCTGATGCTTTAAAAAAAAAAAAAAAAAAGAAGGAAAAAAAACACTTCAGCCTCTTTATCTCTATTTACATTTCTGGGAGCCAAGATGTAAATGTAGTAATAAAAACACATAAGACATAAACTCTCATAAATACATGGTAGAGGCCCCAGTTCCATATGATACTGACTTGCTTCCTGCCCTAGCTCCATCTTCCTCATGACTTCGCATCACCCACCATCACTGACAAATCCAGGGGGGTTGTGAAATTCGATTGTTTCTTCCTATACCTCTCCTCCCAGGCAGCACTCAGCTCTGCTTCCTCCCTCACCTTCTCTCCTCCATTAAACAACCTTTTCCTGTGGCCCATTTGTCTCCATCCTCTTGAAATTGCTAACCCATGCTTAGTTGTCAAAGACTTTTAGTGTTTAACATCATGTAACATTTGTGTAACATTGTGTCTTGATGCCCCCCACACCACCAAAAGTGACTCATAGAATAATTTAGATATTGTGACAAAGCTGGGGAAGTGAGGGGGAGGCTATGGGTATAGTTTTGAGTAGACAAGCCTCTCATCAACTTTCAAATAGCTGGATGAAGGTGGCTAACTCTTCTGCAAGTATGTAAGACTCTCTTCACCACCAAGAAAACTGCTATGACGTGAAAAGTCAAGACAAGGGAAGAGAAGCCAAGATGAGGTAAGTCAAGGGACAGAAAGGGGAGGGAATAAAGGTACATATAAGCCAGGCACTGTGAAAAGTTCTGTTATATATTTATCTAATCTCAGATCCCTACATTGTGCCCCTCACCCTCAATTTTATAGGTACTGTTTCTGAGCTTGACAGGTATGAAGTAACTCATGACGTGGCAGGGTCGAGATTTAAATCCATCTGTCTGGGTCCCAAGCTCACTCACCTTCCTTGGCCCAGGCTGCCCCAGGCACAGCACATTCTTCCCCATAATTCTGTCAGATAAGTAAAAGGGTTCATTTCTCTCTTTTGTCATAAAGGAAATTTTGCTGAGGCCTCACTCTTGGACACAAAACCTTCCCAAGTATTACCTTTCCTAACATATCTGAACTCTGTAATTGCTTCTCCCCACTGTCCAATGCAGAGCATCCACGGGCTAAAAGGGTGTCTTGACTGGTCATCTGCTCTCCTCTTGACTAGTGTCAGTATTTCAAAGGTTGTTCCATTTAAGAAAGTAAGAATTCTGTCTGCAGTATGTCCAAAGTGGAATTGACAAACAGGTGGGATTCTCTTTACAGAGGAGCAGAGAAATCTACTGGGGAAACTCTCTGGGTGAAGCTGCAGGTCATTAGTAGCAGGACACGCAAGGATTCACATTGAACCTGGCCTCTTCTGACATGAACACAAATCCTTACCCTGGCCCCAGGGGCCAAGGAGCTGAGAAAGGGAGTGATGTGATGTGATGGATACTGGCAGCTTTGTATTTGGGATGTGAGGAGGGGGAACGGGGCTGAGAATGCAGTCTATGAACTCTCTCATTCTCCCTACCCTGAAATCCCCCATTCTGTGCTGAGAGGATCTAAGCCTACATGTGAAACAGAAAGTGGCTTTGTTTTGTTATTGTGTTTATCTGTCACATCCAACAAGACTGTGCACTTAAGGTGGCAGACAGGCTCAAGAAAAATACCTCCAAGCAAGCAGACTAAGAGGGAGGCAGCGCCTGCAGCAGAATTACAACGGGGCTGACAGGCAGGTCTTTTCATCTAAGTCAGATTGTACATGTGACAGAGATAAAGGAAATGAACACCACCATCTCTAAAGTCTTGTCCAAATCCTCCCCCATCACGATGTTTAAGACAATAAGATATTGAGGGCTAATTTTGAGTCAATCTCCCCCCATCCTTGTGGAAGCAGTTGGAGGCATTTCTCTTGCCAGTGATTCTCATCATTGACTCTCTCAAGCTTCACAACCTCAGCCAAACCCAGGAAAGCCTCAGTTCATGAGGGATTAAAATGAGCTCCTTATGAGAGACAAGCACTGCTCTAAGCCCCATCTCTTTGCATCACTGAAGAAACTGCATAATAATTATTATCATCTCTATTTTAGAGATGAGAAGCTCAGTGAGCATCCCAAGGCCACCAGCAAGTCTGAGTTGAAAACTGAATCTGGATATTCTGACCCCAAGCCAACTGCTCTGAGCTTATGACCTCAGTTTCTGCTTCTACAAATTCCCCTCAACACACACACACAAACACACACACACACACACACACACACACACACACACAAATATAAACATACACAGAGTTCAGATGGGGTGTGTCTGAAAGCCTGAGGCAGAGGAAGTATGTTTGGGGAATGTACTGAAGGTCTGCTCCTTGTACTACCGAAGAAAAAAGTGTACAGGGACATGAGAGTTTGCTTCAAAACTGGCAAAATCAAGTTCCAGTTTGAATGCTAGGTCCTAGAGACGGAGCCACATGACAACCATGGGCAGCTCTGCATGTGAGAATAAACTAAGCTGCTGGGCCCTCTGCGGTGTGGAGGATTCTGGGGGAACCCTCCCCGGGACCTTGCTCATGTTCTCAAGCAGTGTTCTGAGCCAACCAGGAAGACACAAATGTGATGCAAAGAACAGGACTGGATAGAGCCACCTGGTTGGATATTTGTCAGGAATATGGTAAAGAGGATTCTAAAGCAAATTAATTAAATTAAACTACATAATCTTTTAACTGTCTCATGAACCCTAGGATTCCATGAGAAGAAACATGTCTCTGTGTTCTTATATAACTTTGCACATCAGGGGAGGGAACGATGGGAACAATAAGAGGGATAATAATGCGTATTTATGGAGCTCTCACCATGTGCCAGGTGCTGCCATCCCTGATTATTCAAGGCTGTAACCCAGCACCATATGGACAAAGACAATGGCAAGAGGTAGAAGAAGGACAGCAACAAATTAATTAACCAAGTAGGATCTGAATTCAACTGGAGTCCAGAGGGAATTGTAATTCATTCTGGCAGCTTGCACCCTTCAACAATGCAAAGAAAGCATCAGACAAAGAAAACTCCATGAGGCTGCTTCATCACTGCCAGGGTTCCTGGCAGTCTCCATACCCAAGGGCCTGCTGGAGAAAACACAGTGGAACTGTGCAAAAGATGATGCTTCTGACACTGATCCTGACATGAGAGATGGGTGTGACCTTTCCTGAACTCTCAGAGTCCACAGTGACAATCAGCAGTAATCACTACTCGTGAAAACACAAAGATCATACGGACTTTCTCCCTTCACTGTTTACGCCACAAAATGCAATGCCCTCCTAGCAGTTGACTGCTTGCTCTCCTTGGACTCTTCTCTAAAAGGCTTCCCAATTAAATCACAAGCTCCTAAAAGGCAGATCCCTGGTCCTTTTCTATGGAAAAGAAATAGTTCAATCATAAATACACAGTAAGTACTCAGTAAATGGAGAAGGAAATGGCAATCCACTCAAGTATTCTTGCCTGGGAAAGCCCATGGACAGAGGAGCCTGGCAGGCTACAGTCCATGGGGTCACAAAAGTCGGACACAACTTAGCAACTAAACCACAACCACCACCACTCAGTAAATACCCTTGGAATCAAGCGGAAAATTGATCCTGATGCGGAATCAGCAGCCACTTCCCCCTAATGGGTGTGTATGTGCACACTGTCTCTTGTTAGGATGGCAGCTGTGACGTGTGATCCCCACCCTGGTCTGCTGTCCCATGAAGTCTCCCCTATCCCTGATGGGTGCCCACTGGATGCAGGCCTGATGCTCTGTTTAACAGACCCTCGCAGTCTCTTTGGGCATCGCTGTTTCCTGTGCCCTCCTCCTTGTGCCTTTTGAGTGTCCTGCTTTTCTGAAACGGGGCGGGGGGTGGGGTGTGCGGGGGGGGGGTCCTTTTAAATGTTAGTCAATCCTTTTCAAATGCTTCAGTCCTACAGAATTGTACTGTAGTAGCTTTCCCAGGATTCTTAAACTTCAGCAAACCTAACAATCCCCAGGGTCCACCCTTAGATGTTTTGTTTTGGACTACGATCAGGAATCTATGGTTTCAATAAACCCCATCAGCTGATGTCTGCTGCAGGTGGTCCAAGAATCACCCTTGGAGAAACACTGACTGTCTCAAAGGAATTATAAGACAGGACCTCAGTCAGATGATTAATTCTTATCATGATCCCAGAAACCAGAATTCTGAATGTGTTTCTCTGGGGTCCTAGAACCACTGCTAGTTTTTCAGGAGTCAGGTGTATCAACCAGAGGATTTTATGAGAGAAAACACAAGAAAGAAGCCTTGGTTCAGTCAGAAAACTGTCCATGTTCTAAGATGCCAGACTGAGAGGGAGTGAAGTCAGGAATCAATGGGAGGCAAGAAGGACAAGGAGACAAGGTAGGAAGACAGGTTTCAGGTCACAATGAAGGGGTGTCACGGTATTGACAGCGCAAGGGGTCAATGAGCTGTCCACGATGTTTGCTTTGGCTGAAACCCTAGGCCCCTCTGTGGTTACATCAACAATAACTTAAAGCAGCAATGCTTACCTGTGCTTATATGAAGTAGGAGGGAGATCCTTAAGCAAAAATTGTGAAGTAAGTTAGGACAGCTTTCTATGTATTTCCCCTTTACTTTGGTTATCTGTTTCCTTATTTTACTGTACAACCTTCCACTCATCTGCTTAACAAAGTATCCAATGGTTTCAGACTCTCTTTCCTTTCTACCATCTGAATCTACTTTTCAAAAAGTATGTGTACATTTAAGGTTAAAGAGTTCATATACCTTAAAATATTACCTCTCATACAATTATATCTTAATATGAATAGATCAAAGCTATCTATACCAAGTAATGTAATTGCAAGCCATCAATCATTTATGAGAAATATGATTTTGCAAGCAATAAGAATTGCTAGTACATCTTTGCACAGACATGAGACTAACATTGCTAAGAAAATTTCATGAAGCATTTGGAAACCATGTAAGCTGAGTTTTAAGCCTGCCTAGAAGTCAAGCAAAGAGTAACTATGGACAAGGTTGGTTGCATGATTTATTGTGAGAGTATCCCCTTCTCCTTGACTCCCTTGGTACCCAAGCCTGCATTAATCTAACATTTCTCGCACCATTTGTACCGAGCTTTTGCTTCAGTTTCTTCCCTCCCAGACTGTGAGCAACTCACAAAAAAGAATCCAAGTCTGAGAAGCCGCCACATAAGACCTCCCTAGACAACAATAATTTGGCATCCATCCACATATAAAAGTGACCTGTGGGAGTTGTGGGATCCCAGTAGGATACTGTGAAAACCCCGTGCAGTCTAAGAGAGAGGAAAGCCATTTTCAGAAAACAGGTTGCATGCAGGAGGCTGATTCACTGACCAGGATCCTGGCTATAGATTCAGAAACAGCTCCTTATCCCCAGTGACCTGGCTACGACCCATTTGGCTTTGTTTCTGTTAACAGCCCCAAAATTCAGGATCCCAGGAATCTTGTCCATGTGTGCCTCAGGGAATAAGCAAACAGACCCTGTGGACCCTAAGTATCCAGAGGCCACCACCAGCCTCTCTCACCCATGGTCTGAGGACCCCTGGAGAACAATAACTTAAACAATCCCACCAGACAAGTGAGCCTCTGTGGAAGTACAGAAATCTAGGGGGAAAGTTTCAGCACACTGTAGGAGCAAAAATCTTCCAGATTGGACCCCTGCAAGAGGGCAAGAAAAAAAGCTTGGCTTTAACCGTATCACCCCTCTCCCAAGACAGCACCATCCAGCACACAAGAGCCCTTTCTCCCACCAGAGAAAGTCAGGTGTGGGAGTGAGCACCCAGCTTCCCCAGCTCTGCGGGAAGCTGCCACAGATCCCTAAGTCTCTCTTGCTGCATCCAGAGTAGGGAGTTGTGACGGGGGGATGCAGTGATGAGCAGCTAGTAGACCAGCAGCCAGGGCTTGGGACGAGCCTACCAATGGCATCGTGGACTCCATCAAGAGGCTTGCCCACGAGCCACTGGGGACTCCATACCTGGACATCCAACCAGCTGACCCATAAGGAACCCCAGCATTCCATGCACTCAGCCCCATATACCCCCACCTCACAGCTGGCTCCCTGTGTGTGATCCCAAAGGCAGGTAGTGTGAGCTTTTACAGATAGCTAGTGAACACACACAGGAAACTGGCCCAAAGCTGGCCCAACTCTGTGACTGGGGAGAGACCACAGACTTGAGCATTCAGCACCACACCAGGAAAAGGAAAAGAGAAGATGTCAAAATTCAGCCTGGCTTTGCAAAATCAGGAGAAAGCACACAAGTTAAAGAATTCTGCCACAAGAGAGAACAAGAAGTATAGAGCAGTATATCCACAGAGAGGGTCTGAGTTATCCTCTGAATCCCGAGAAAGGTTAATAGAAGGTTTTTCTCTCCCAAAATCAGGCAGTGAAGCTGAAGGAGATGATGGCTACTTCAAATGTGGAGACAACACAAGACTTCAAGGAACGTGAAAAATCAAGGAAATATAACATCACATTATTAAGAAAATAATACATGAACAAAATGAAAAATATAACAGACTATTGTTGTTGCTGCTGATCAGTCGCTAAGTCATGTCCAACTCTGCAACCCCATGGACTGCAGCACACCAGGCTTCCCTGTCCTTCACTATCACCTGGAAATTGCTCAAACTCATGTCCATTGAGTCAGTGATTCTATCCAACCATTTCATCTTCTGTTGCCCCCTTCTCCTCTTACCTTCACTTTTTCCAAGCATGAAGGTCTTTTCCAATGAGTTAACTCTGCATCAGGTAGCCAAAGTATTGGGGCTTCAGCTTCAGCATCAGTCCTTCCAATGAATATTCAATGTTAATTTCCCTTAGGATTGACTAGTTTTATCTCCTTGTAGTTCATGGGACTCTCAAGTGTCTTCTCTAGCACCACAGTTTGAAAGCATCAGTTCTTCAGCATTCTTTATGGTTGGTCCAATTCTCACATGCATACATGGCTACATTCAAACCATAGCTTTGACTGTACAGACCTTTGTCAGCAAAGAGATGTCTCTGCTTTTTAATATCCTGTCTAGGTTTGTCATTGCTTTTCATCCAAGGAGCAAGCATCTTTTAATTTTAAGGCTGAGGTCACCATCTGCAGTGATTTTGGAGCACAAGAAAAGAAAATCTGTCACTGCTTTCATTTTTTCCCCACCTAATTGCCATGAAACGGTGGGACCAGATGCCATGATCTTGGTTTTTTGAATGCTGAGTTTTAAGCCAGCTTTATCACTCTCCTCTTTCCTCCTTATCAAGAATCTCTTTAGTTCTTCACTTTCTGGCACTGACAGTGGTATCACCTAATATCTGAGGTTGTTGATATTACTCCTGACAATCTTGATTCCAGCTTGTGATTCATCCAGCTCAGCATTTCACATGATGTACTCTGCATAGAAGTTAAATAAGCAAGGTGACAATATACAGCCTTGACATACTCCTTTGACAATTTTGAACTAGTCTGTTGTTTCATGTCCGGTTCAAATTGTTGCTTCTTGACTTGAATACAGGTTTCTCAGGAAACAGGTAAAATGATCTGGTATTCCAATCTCTTTAATAATTTTCCACAGTTTGTTGTGAGCCACACAGTCAAAGGCTTCAGCAGAGTCAATGAAGCAGAAGTGGATGTTTCTCTGGAATTTTGTTGCTTTTTCTATGGTCCAATGAATGTTGGCAATTTGATCTCTGGTTCCCCTGCCTTCTCTAAATCTAGCTTGTACATCTAGAAGTTCTCAGATCACGTACTGCTGAAGCCCAGCTTGAAAGATTTTGAGCATTATCTTGCTAGCAAGCAGATTGAAATGAGCATAGTTATATGGTAGTTTGAACACTCTTTGGCACTTTCTTTGGGATTAGAATGAAAACTGACCTTTTCCAGTCCTGTGGCCACTGCTGAGTTTTCCAAATTTGTTGACATATTGACTGCAGCACTTTTCACAGAATCATATTGTAGGATTAAATAGCTCAGCTGGAATTCCATCACCTCCACTAGCTTTGTTCACAGTAATGCTTCCTAAGGCCCACTTGACTTCATCATTCAGGATGTCTGGCTCTAGGTTAGTAACACACCATAGTGACTATCTGAGTCATTAATACCTTTTCTGTATAGTTCTGTGTACTCTTGCCACCTCTTCTTAATCTCTTCTGCTTCTGTTAGGTCTTTGCTGTTTCTCTCCTTTATTGTGCCCATCTTTAGATAGATTTGCTTCCCTGGTGGCTCAGATGGTAAAGCGTCTGCCTGCAATGTGGGAGACCCGGGTTTGATTCCTGGGTTGGGAAGATCCCCTGGAGAAGGAAATGGCAATCCACTCCAGCACTCTTGCCTGGAAAATCCCATGGACGGAGGAGCCTGGTAGGCTACAGTCCATGGGGTCGCAAAGAGTCGGACACGACTGAGCAACTTCACTTCACTTTAGATAGACTATTCCCTTGTTATCTCTGATTTTCTTGAAGAGATCTCCTATCTCTCCCACTGTATTGTTTTTCTCTATTTCTTTGCATCATTCCCTTAAGAAGGCTTTCTTATCTCCCTTTGCTTTTCTCTGGATTCATTCGGGTATATCTTTCTCTTTTTTCCTTTGCCTTTCGCTTCTCTTCTTTTCTCAGCAGTGTGTAAGGCCTCCTAGGCAGCCACTCTGCCTTCTGGCATTTCTTTTTCTTTGGGATGGTTTTGGTCACCAGCTCCTGTACAAGGTTCCAAACCTCTGTCTGCCAGATCTAATTTCTTGAATGAAAGAGATAGAAACTATATATTAAAAAAAAAAAAAAAACTAAACAGAAATTCTGAAGCTGAAGAAGACAATGAATGAAATTTGAGGGAAAAAAAAAGGAATTGAGAGTGTCAACAGCAGGATACAGCAAGCAGAGGAAAGAAATGTAAAGTATACTACAAGAATAATATTAAATTATCTAGTTAGAGGAGAACAAAGAAAAATAATGAAAAAAAGTAAAGAAAGCCTACACAAACCATAGTACACTATTTTATAAAACTACAAGCAATTGGTGTGCTAGAAGAAGAGAGGGAGGAGGAAGAAAGCTTATTTAAAGAAATAATGACTAAAAAACCTCCCAAATTAGGGGAGAAATCTGGACATCTTAGTTCAAGGAGCTAATAGATCACCCCAATATTTCAATCCAAAATAATGTCCTCCAAGACATATGATAATAAAACTATGTAAAATCAAACACAGGGGGGCCATCCTAAGATGGCAGAGGAATAGGACGGGGAGACCACGTTCTCCCCCACAAATTCATCAAAAGAGCATTTGACTGCTGAGCAAATACCACAAAACAACTTCTGAACGCTGGCAGAGGACACCAGGCACCCAGAAAGGCAGCCCATTGTCTTTGAAAGGAGGTAGGACAAAATATAAAAGATAAAAAGAGAGACAAGAGTTAGGGATGGAGACCCGTCATGGAGAGGGAGTCTTAAAAGAGAAGTTTCCAAACACCAGGAAACCCTCTCACCGGCGGGTCTATGGGGACTTTTGGAATCTCAGAGGGCAACATAACCGGGAGGAAAAAATAAATAAATAAAACCCACAGAGTACGTGCTTAATGGCAACTCCCAGCGGAGAAATAGCCCAGACGCTTGCGTCTGCCACCAGCAAGTGGGGGCTGAACAAGGAGGCGCAGCCTGCACTGCTTAGGGTAAGGACAGGGCCTGAATGCCCTGAGGGCAATCTAAGGGCTGTAACCTGAGATAGTTATCCAAACTGTGGGACAGCCAGAGAGAAAAAAAGAGAGAGAGAGAGAGAACTTTCCCACGAAAAGCTCTAACCTAAGGCACTGCCGACCCTCTCACAGAACAAAGGACTGAGCAAATACCAGAGGAGAGTTAGCCAGCTGCGGACTGGCCCATCTCCCACCAGAGACAGGGAGGCAGGCGACAGCCAGAGCTGGAAGGAAAGGGACTACCAAAGACGGTAGCCTTGATACCAAGATATACGTCTTGATACTAAGACAGCATCAGCTACCAAACTGTGCGCAGGCTCCCGGTTGTTAATCAAGTCTTCCTGGGAACCTGGACCATTGACATCCATCAGGAGGGTCGCAGCCAGAGATCAGCTCCCCAGAAGAGACACACGGCACACCTGAGAGGGCACTCCTGCTACGCACCCAGGGAACCGAGCAGCTGGGACCAGGGAGGTGATAAGATGCACTGCTCAGCTGGAAAGAGTGCGCGCACCAAGCACTTGGTCACCTGAGCTGCTTGGATCTGGGAAGAGCACAAAACACAGGTCTAACTGAGTCTGTGCCTTTGTGGAGTACCCAAGAACCTGAAACTGAGCAGCGTAGATCTAGGAAGTGCACACAACCCAGGGCCCACCTTAGACAGTTCCCTGGCAGAGCAGCCTGGACTCTGAGCAGTGTAGACCGAGAAAGCACACACACCATGAGCGGGGGCAAACCCAATGTAACCCAGACACGGCGAGCACTCCCTACACATGCCAGTGATATTTGTTTGCAGTGTTCCTCCATCCCTACAGCACAGTTGAGCAAGTGAGCCTAAATAAATGACCACCTTAGCCCCCTTGTGTCAGGGGGGAAGTTAAATACTGAGGAGACTTGAAAACACAGGAAGCCAAAATAAACAAAGAAGCGGGAATGGCTTTGGAAGTGACAGGTGCCATAGAGTAAAACACTGTAGTTAGCATTGACTATATTGGAAGGGACCTATAGACCTTGAGAAGAAGTATAAGGTGGAACAAGGAACTATCTGAAATTGAACTGACCACACACTGCCTCCAACAGCTCCAGAGAAATTCCTAGATATATTTTCAGTTCAGTTCAGTTCAGTTCAGTTCAGTCGCTCAGTCGTGTCTGACTCTTTGCGACCGGATTAATCGCAGCACGCCAGGCCTTCCTGTCCATCACCAATCCCGGAGTTTATGCAAACGCACGTCCATCGAGTCAGTGATGCCATCCAGGCATCTCATCTTCTGTCATCCCCTTCTCCTCCTGCCCCCAATACCTCCAGCATCAGAGTCTTTTCCAATGAGTCAACTCTTGGCATGAGGTGGCCAAAGTACTGGAGTTTCAGCTTTAGCATCAGTCCTTCCAATGAACACCTAGGACTGATCTCCTTTAGAATAGACTGGTTGGATCTCCCTGTACTCCAAGGGATTCCCAAGAGTCTTCTCCAACACCACAGTTCAAAAGCATAAATTCTTTGCTGCTCAGCTTTCTTCACAGTCCAACTCTCACATCCATACATGACCACAGGAAAAACCATAGCCTTGACTAGACGGACCTCTGTTGGCAAAGTAATGTCTTTGCCTTTCAATATGCTATCTAGGTTGGACATAACTTTCCTTCCAAGGAGTAAGCAACTTTTAATTTCATGGCTGCAATCACCATCTACAGTGATGTTGGAGACCAAAAAAATTAAGTCTGACACTGTTTCCACTGTTTCCCCATCTATTTCCCATGAAGTGATGGGACCGGTTGCCATGATCATCGTTTTCTGAATGTTGAGCTTTAAGCCAACTTTTTCACTCTCCTCTTTCATTTTCATCAAGAGGCTTTTGAGTTCCTCTTCACTTTCTGCCATAAGGGTGGTGTCATCTGCATATCTGAGGTTATTGATATTTCTCCCGGAAATCTTGATTGCAGCTTGTGCTTCTTCCAGCCAAGTGTTTCTCATGATATACTCTGCATATAAGTTAAATTAGCAGGGTGACAACATACAACCTTGATGTACTCCTTTTCCCATTAGGAACCAGTCTGTTGTTCCTTGTCCAGATCTAACTCTTGCTTCCTGACCTGCATATAGGTTTCTCAAGAGGCAGGTCAGGTGGTCTGGTATTCCCATCTCTTTCAGAATTTTCCACAGTTTATTGTGATTCACACAGTCAAAGGCTTTGGCATAGTCAATAAAGCAGAAATAGATGTTTTTCTGGAACTCTCTTGCTTTTTCCATGATCCAGCAGATGTTGGCAATTTGATCTCTGGTCCCTCTGCCTTTTCTAAAACCAGCTTGAACATCTGGAAGTTCTAGGTTCACGTATTGCTGAAGCCTGGCTTGGAGAACTTTAAGCATTACTTTACTAGCATGTGAGATGAGTGCAATTGTGCAGTAGTTTGAGCATTCTTTGGCATTGCCGTTCTTTGGGATTGGAATGAAAACTGACCTTTTCCAGTCCTGTGGCCACTGCTGAGTTTTCCAAATGTGCTGGCATATTGAGTGCAGCACTTTCACAGCATCATCTTTCAGGATTTGAAATAGCACAACTGGAATTCCATCACCTCCACTAATTTTGTTCATAGTAATGCTTTCTAAGGCCCACTTGACTTCACATTCCAGGATGTCTGGCTCTAGGTCAGTATTCACACCATCGTGATTATCTGGGTAGTGAAGATCTTTTTGTACAGTTCTTCTGTGTATTCTTGCCACCTCTTCCTAATATCTTCTGCTTCTATTAGGTCCATACCATTTCTGTCCTTTATTGAGCCCATCTTTGCATGAAATGTTCCCTTGGTATCTCTAATTTTCTTGAAGAGATCTCTACTCTTTCCCATTCTGTTTTTTTTCTCTATTTCTTTGCAATAATCACTGAGAAAGACTTTCTTATCTCTTTTTTGCTATTCTTTGGAACTCTACATTCAGATGCTTATATCTTTCCTTTTCTCCTTTGCTTTTCACTTCTCTTCTTTTCACAGCTATTTGTAAGGCCTTCTCAGACAGCCATTTTGCTTTTTTGCATTTCTTCCATGAGAATGGTCTTGATCCCTGTCTCCTGTACAATGTCACGAACCTCCATCCATAGTTCATCAGGCACTCTATCTATCATATCTAGTCCCTTAAATCTATTTCTCACTTCCACTGTATAATCATAAGGGATTTGATTTAGGTCATACCTGAATGGTCTAGTGGTTTTCCCTCACTTTCTTCAATTTAAGTCTGAATTTGGCAAAAGGAGCTCATGATCTGAGCCACAGTCAGCTCCCAGTCTTGTTTTTGCTGACTGTATAGAGCTTCTCCATCTTTGGCTGCAAAGAATATAATCAATCTGATTTCGGTGTTGACCATCTGGTGATGGTCCATGTGTAGAGTCTTCTCTTGTGCTGTTGGAAGAGGGTGTTTGCTATGACCAGTGCGTTCTCTTGGCAAAACTCTATTAGCCCTTGCCCTGCTTCATTCCATATTCCAAGGTGAAATTTGCCTGTTACTCCAGGTGTTTGTTGACTTCCTACTTTTGCATTCCAGTCCCCTACAATGAAAAGGACATATTTTTTGGGTGTTAGTTCTTAAAGGTCTTGTAGATCCTCATAGAGCCAATCAACTTCAGCTTCTTCAGCGTTACTGGTTGGGGCATAGACTTGGATTACTCTGATATTGAATGGTTTGCCTTGGAAACAAACAGAGATCATTCTGTCGTTTTTGAAATTGCATCCAAGTACTGCATTTTGGACTCTTTTGTTGACCATGATGGCCACTCCATTTCTTCTGAGGGATTCTTGCCCGCAGTAGTAGATATAATGGTCATCTGAGTTAAATTCACCCATTCCAGTCCATTTGAGTTCGCTGATTCCTAGAATGTCGACATTCACTCTTGCCATCTCTTGTTTGACCACTTCCAATTTGCCTTGATTCATGGACCTGACATTCCAGGTTCCTATGCAATATTGTTCTTTACAGCATCAGAACTTGCTTCTGTCACCAGTCACATCCACAACTGGACATTGTTTTTGCTTTGGCTCCATCCCTTCATTCTTTCTGGAGTTATTTGTCCACTGATCTCCAGTAGCCTATTGGGCACCTACCAACCTGGGGAGTTCCTCTTTCCATATCCTATCTTTTTGGCTTTTCATACTGTTCATGGGGTTCTCAAGGAAAGAATACTGAAGTGGTTTGTCATTCCCTTCTCCAGTGGACCACATTCTGTCAGATCTCTCCAACATGACCCACCCATCTTGGGTTGTCCCACGGGCATGGCTTAGTTTCATTGAGTTAGAGAAGGCTGTGGTCCTACTGTGATTAGATTGGCTAGTTTTCTGTGAGTATGGTTTCAGTGTGTCTGCCCTCTGATGCCCTCTTGCAACACCTACCGTCTTACATGGGTGTAGGGTATCTCTTCACGGCTGCTCCAGCAAAGCACAGCCACTGCTCCTTACCTTGGATGAGGGGTATCTTCTCACCGCCACCCTTCCTGACCTTCAACGTGGGATAGCTTCTCTAGGCCCTCCTGCACTCGTGCAGCCATGGCTCCTTGGACGTGGGGTTGGTCCTCTGTTGCTCCTCCCCAAGACACATATTAATCAAATTAACGAAGATCAAACACAAAGAACAAATATTAAAAGCAGCAAGGGAAAAACAACAATTAACCCACAAGGGAATCCCCATAAGGATAACAGAGGATCTTTCAATAGAAACTCTTCAAGCCAGAGGGAATGGCAGGACATACTTAAAGTGATGGAAGAGAAAAACCTACAACTCAGATTACTGTACCCAGCAAGGATCTCATTCAAATATGAAGGAATCAAAAGCTTTACAGGCAAGCAAAAGCTGAGAGATTTCAGCACCACCAAACTAGCTCTTCAACAAATGCTAAAGGATCTTCTCTAAACAGGAAACACAGAAAAGGTGTATAAACTCGAACCCCCAAAAAAACAAAGTAAATGGCAACAGGATCATATTTACCAATAATTACCTCAAATGTAAATGGGTTGAATGCCCCAACCAAAAGACAAAGACTGGCTGAATGGATACAAAAACAAGACCCCTATATATGCTGTCTACAAGAGACCCACATCAAACCTAGGGACACATACAGACTGAAAGTGAAAGGCTGGAAAAAGATATTTCACGCAAATAGAGACCAAAAGAAAGCAGGAATAACAATACTCATATCACATAAAATAGATTTTGAAATAAAGGCTGTGAAAAGAGACAAAGAAGGACACTACATAATGATCAAAGGATCAATCCAAGAAGAAGATATAACAATTATAAATATATGTGCAGCCAACATAGGAGCACCACAATATGTAAGGCAAATGCTGACAAATATGAAAGGGGAAATTAACAGCAACACAATAATAGTGGGAAACTTTAATACTTCACTTACACCTATAGATAGATCAACCAAACAGAAAATTAACAAGGAAACACAAACTTTAAATGATACAATAGACCAGTTAGACCTAATTGATATCTATGGGTCATTTCACCCTAAAACAATGAATTTCACTTTTTTCTCAAGTGCACACGGAACATTCTCCAGGATAGATCACATCCTGGCCATAAATCTAGCCTTGGTAAATGCAAAAATATTGAAATCATCTCAAGCATCTTTTCTGATCACAGTGCAGTAAGATTAGATGTCAACTACAGGAAAAAAACTATTAAAACTACAAACATATGGAGGCTAAACAACACACTTCTGAATAACCAACAAATCACAGAATAAATCAAAAAGGAAATCAAAATATGCATGGAAATGAATGAAAATGAAAACACAACAACCCAAAACTTATGGGATTCAGTAAAAGCAGTGCTAAGGGGAAGGTTCATAGCAATACAAGCCTACCTCAAGAAACAGGAGATAAATCAAATAAATAACCTAACTCTCAATTAAAGCAACCAGAAAAGGAAGAAATAAAGAACCCCAGGTTTAGTAGAAGGAAAGAAATCACAAAATTTAGGGCAGAAATAAATGCAAAAGAAACAAAAGAGACCATAGCAAAAATCAACAGAGCTAAAAGCTGGTTCTTCAAGAAGATAAATAAAATTGACAAACCATTAGCCAGCCTCATCAAGAAACAAAGGGAGAAGAATCAAATCAAAGTTAGAAATTAAAATGGAGAAATCACAACAGACAACACAGAAATACAAAGGATCATAAGAGACTACTGTCAGCAACTATACGCCAATAAAATTGACAACTTGGAAGAAACGGACAAATTCTTAGAAAAGTATAACTTTCCAAAACTGAACCGGGAAGAAATAGAAAATCTTAACTGACCCATCACAAGCACGGAAATTGAAACTGTAATAAAAAATCTTCCAACAAACAAAAGCCCAGGACCAGATGGCTTCACAGCTGAATTCTACCAAAAATGTAGAGAAGAGCTAACACCTATCCTACTCAAACTATTCCAGAAAATTGCAGAGGAAGGTAACTTCCAAACTCATTCTATGAGGCCACCATCACCCTAATACCAAAACCTGACAAAGATGCCACAAAAAGAGAAAACTAAGGGCTAATCACTGATGAACATAGATGCAAAAATCCTTAACAACATTCTAGCAAACAGAATCCAACATATTAAAAAGATCATACATCATGACCAAGTGGGCTTTATTCCAGGGATGCAAGGATTCAATATTCGCAAATCAATCAATGTGATACACCACAATAAGAAATTAAAAGATAAAAACCACATGATTATCTTAATAGATACAGACAAAGCCTTTGACAAAAGTCAACATCCATTTATTATAAAAACCCTCCATAAAGCAGGTACAGAAGGAACATACCTCAATATAATAAAAGCCATATATGATAAACTCACAGCAAACATTATCCTCAATGGTGAAAAATTGAAAGCATTTTCCCTAAAGTCAGGAGCAAGACAAAGATGCCCACTCTCACCACTGCTATTCAACATAGTTTTGGAAGTTTGGGCCACAGCAACCAGAGCAGAAAAAGAAATAAAAGGAATCCAAATTGGAAAAGAAGAAGTAAAACTCTCACTGTGTGCAGATGACATCATCTTCTACATAGAAAACCCTAAAGACTCCACCAGAAAATTACTAGAGCTAATCAATGAATAGAGTAAAGTTGCAGGATATAAAATTAACACACAGAAATCCCTTGCATTCCTATACGCTAACAATGAGAAAACAGAAAGAGAACTTGAGGAAACAATTTCATTCACCATTGAAACGAAAAGAATAAAATACTTAGGAATAAATCTACCTAAAGAAACAAAAGACCTATATATAGAAAACTATAAAACACTGATGAAAGAAATCAAAGAGGGCACAAATAAATGGAGAAATATACCATGTTCACGGATTGGAAGAATCAATATAGTGAAAACAAGTATATTACCCAAAGCAATCTATAGATTCAGTGCAATCCCTATCAAGCTACCAATGGTATTTTTCACAGAATTAGAACAAATAATTTCAAATTTTGTATGGAATTACAAAAAACCTCAAATAGCCAAAGCAATCTTGAGAAAGAAGAATGGAACTGAAGGAATCAACCTGCCTGACTTTAGGCTATACTACAAAGCCACAGTCATCAAGACAGTATGGTACTGACACAAAGACAGAAACATAGATCAATGGAACAAAATAGAAAGCCCAGAGATAAATCCATGCACCTATCTACACCTTATCTTTGACAAAGGAGGCAAAAATATACAATGGAGAAAAGACAATCTCTTTAACAAGTGGTGCTGGGAAAACTGGTCAATCACCTGTAAAAGACTGAAACTAGAACACTTTCTAACACCATACACAAAGATAAACTCAAAATGGATTAAAGATCTAAATGTAAAACCAGAAACTATATAAAACTCCTAGAGGAAAACATAGGCAAAACACTCCCTGATGTAAACCATAACAGGATTTTCTATGACCCACCTCCCATAGTAATGGAAATAAAAGCAAAAATAAGCAAATGGGACCTAATTAAACTTAAAAGCTTTTGCACAACGAAGGAAACTATAAGCAAGGTGAAAAGGCAGCCTTCAGAATGGGAGAAAATAATAGCAAATGAAGCAACTGACAAACAACTAATCTCAAAAATATACAAGCAACTCCTGCAGCTCAATTCCAGAAAAATAAATGACCCAATCAAAAAATGGGCCAAAGAACTAAACAGACATTCCTCCAGAGAAGACATACAGATGGCTAACAAACATATGAAAAGATGCTTAACATCACTCATTATCAGAGAAATGCAAATCAATACTACAATGAGGTACCATCTCACACCGGTCAGAATGGCTGCTATCCAAAAGTCTACTAGCAATAAATGCTGGAGAGGGTGTGGAGAAAAGGAAACCCTCTTACACTGTTGGTGGGAATGCAAACTAGTACAGCCACTATGGAGAACAGTGTGGAGATTCCTTCAAAAACTGGAAATAGAACTGCCTTATGATCCAGCAATCCCACTGCTGGGCATACACACTGAGGAAACCAGAATTGAAAGAGACACATGTACCCCAGTGTTCATCGCAGCACTGTTTACAAGAGCCAGGACATGGAAGCAACCTAGATGTCCATCGGCAGATGAATGGATAAGAAAGCTGTGGTAAATATACACAACGAAATATTACTCAGCTATTAAAAAGAATGCATTTTAATCAGTTCTAATGAGGCGGATGATGGAGCCTATTATACAGAAAGAAAAACACCAATACAGTATATTAACGCATATATGTAGAATTTAGAAACATGTTAACGATGACCCTATATGTGAGATAGCAAAAGAGACACAGATGTAAAGAACAGACTGTTGGACTCAGTGGGAGAAGGCGAGGGTGAGATGATTTAAAAGAATAGCATTGAAACACGTATATTATCATACATGAAATAGATCACCAGTCCAGGTTCGATGCATGAGGCAGGGTGCTCAGGGCTGGTGCACTGGGATGACCCTGAGGGATGGGATTGGGAGGGAGGTGGGAGGGAGGGTCAGGATGCGGAACACATGTACATCCATGGCTGATTCATGTGAATGTATGGCAAAAACCACCACAATATTGTAAAGTAATTAGCCTCCAATTAAAATAAAGATAAATAAATAAAATCAAAGACAAATTAAGAATTTTAAAAGCAAAAAAAAAGAGAAAAAAAATCTCTTATACAAGAAAACCTCCATAAGGCTATCAGTGGATTTCCTAACGGAAATCTTTGAGGATGGAGAGTGTGGTATGATATATTCAAAGTGCTAAAAAAAAAAAAAAAAAATCCACAAAACCCTGTGAACCAAGAATACTTCACCCAGTTAAGTTGTCCTTCAGAAATGAAAGTGAGATAATACTCAGCCCCAGTCAGGATTATATCAAAGCCAAATGCAATGATATTCTTTGAATATATTGAGCATACCCTGGATCTCAGAGTATTATATGGCCCCCCAATTTTTTTTAATACTGTGGCCATGGACAACCATAGGGCCACTAATTCAGAGTGTTATATACCCTCTAAGCATTTTCCTCAATGATCTGGAGGGTTTTGAAATACAGGTGCCCAGCTTCCCTCCAGACTTGCTGAATCAGAATATTTGAAGGTACACTTCAAAATCCCACTAGAATTCTTATGAAACAAAGAAAAGAAAAATGAGACCCACTGATCCAACAGATGTTAAATGACACATTTGGGGACTTTCTACTTGGAGGCATTATGTGCAACAAGGATTGGTGATTTGGAAGAGATTCTGGTGTTGGAAAAATCAAACAAATTCTCTAACCACTGAGTTACTTAACATAATCTCATAACCTGCCAATGGTGTACATGACTTCTTGGGAAACCTTCAAGAAGTTGCAGCCACTAATCCATGATGATTCTGCAAAAACGTTAAGAAACAAAACACTCCTTGATTGTCATGGACATTATCATAAAATGCCTTGAAGAGTTCTCTGCTCTGTCTCACAGTGCCACCATCTACAGCCCTGATCTGATTACTTGGAACATGGAATTCACAGGCAATATCCATTTTGATATATCTGCACTTGCTTATTAGATTGAGGAACCTGGCACTACAACCATATCTAAACATTCAGCATTGAATATTCAGCAAATAACTAGACAGAAAGGAAGAATGTAAATGACTAAGGATGTGCTGAATGAAGCAAATATCCAGACAAGGTGGATGAATAAGACTAGTTGAATTTCTGTCTCAGCTTGCCAACTTCTAGTATCAATACTGTTGATGGAGCATTATGTGAATGTAAACTGACCATTTCTATAGAGGTTTACTCAAACTAGAACCTACTGCACTCTAACTGGAATGCTCTTCTCCCTCTCTTTCTCATGGCTACTACCCTAACTAAAAACATTTCCATCTTTCCCACCACTCTCACCCTCCTATGGTTCATGTCCTTCAAGCATATAGCCTATTGTATTTTCCACAGATGGGTAGACCTGCTCTTCTTCTATGTGACTTTGCCACTCACCTACTAAGAGACCTATTTATTTCTCAACCCTTTCTTGAATTTAGGTGGGCACTGATATTGATTTGACCAATCAAATACATGAAAAATGACATTTTACCACTGCCAGGATCACCCTTAACTATTCTAACCTTGTGATTTTTGGCAGACAGACACCATGTAAAAAGTATGACAACTGCTTTGTGAGAAATCTGTTAAAGTAATCAGACTGGGTCAAAGATGGAGTCACTCATGCTAAGTCCAATGACGAGACCCCACATAGCAAGAAAAAGAAGCCAGGATTGCCCAGCATCCCGGCTGATACCATGTGGATCAGAAATGCCTGTCCAGCCAAACCCGCCCCATTCCTAACCCTTGAAATCAAGGAAAAAATAAACACCTGTTTTAAGGCACTAAGTGAAGGAGAGAAGAGTAAGACATTCCAGAACATGACTCTTTGGCATAAAGATTATTTTTGAGCTGATAATTTTTGAGAAAGAGCAGCGTAGAAGCTCTGAAAACAAGACAGAAGTTAAATTTTTTTAAGGGAAAGTTACATTCATAAAGGAAATATCCATTTGTAAGAGTCTCCTCCGTACCAGGAATACAAGGATGACTAAATCACAAGATAATCTTGTCAGTGGAGAAGGTGCCCAGTTAAACCTTATATGACAAACATTCGACTTCCCTGGTGGCTCAGACGGTAAAGCGTCTGTCTACAATGCGCGAGACCTGGGTTTGATCCTTGGGTTGGGAAGATCCCCTGGAGAAGGAAATGGCAATCCACTCCAGGACTATTGCCTGGAAAATCCCATGGACAGAGGAGCCTGGTAGGCTACAGTCCATGGGGTTGCAAAGAGTCAGACACGACTGAGCGACTTCACTTTCACTTTTCACCCTTATTTACAGTGCTTTTCTTGGAAATCTCCCATAACTGCCTGCCCCCACTCCCCTTGTCCCTCAACAGGTCTCTTTTATCTTTAGCTGAATATGGTATTTAAATTGGCGGCTGGGGCTCAATTTCCCTGGGTCTTTCCTGAGTATATGTGAGATACACAAGTTATTAAACTATTTGCTTTTCTCTTATTAATCTATTTTTTATTATGGTGGTCTCAGCCAAGAACAGAATGGTTAGAGGGAAAAATACTTTCCCTGTCTTATAAGAGGAATAAAACACTTAACACAACATTTAAATTACTTAAGTATTTACTTATTTATTGTCAATCTTCCTCCACTAGAATATAAGCTCTAATAAAGCCATGGCCTTCTCTGTCTTATTTGTCACTGTGTGCACAGTGTCTAAAATAAAGTAGGTGTTGAATAAATATTTGTTAAATTATTATTAAATGCATTTTCACCCTGGAGACTCTGAAGACTCCCTAATAATGTACTTTGGCTGATATTCTGGTTGTGCCAGTTCTTCTTTCATTTTTATTAGAAGCATTCATCTTTTTGAGGAAATACATGTCACACAGAGTCCAGAAAACATATTGGCAATGCAGCATCATCATACTGATCAGCTGCAATTTCCAAAAGCAGAATCAAGAGAGGCATTTCCTTTGGGACTCCCCCAGCACTTAATTTTCAACATAGTTCCCGAGCTCCCACCAGTGTCACAAAATAAAATTTAAAAATTTTTAAACATTATTTCCTCTCTGGCCACTGCAATGGCTGATGTGCAGCCATACAAAGGAAGTGAACTTCATGTGTTAACTGGAGAGACAGTATGCCCTTCCAGGAAAAGGAAGAGACTTTGTGAGAAATAACCAGCAAGAACTTAGGTTCAGCCTTTGTTATGTTTTCAAGGTCCTCACAGTCCTTCACCGATTTGATTATCCCAGCATTGTATGGTTTTCTCCATTGACTGGTTGATATCGAAATCTGCTCATTTCTTCCTTTTCATACAATAAAAACTCTAAGAACTCCAGTGCTTTTACATCTCCTAGCATAAATATTAAAAGCCATTCTCAATGTTTGCAAACTTGCAATTGGTACCCCTGCTTTAGCATATTTATGCACCAAATATGTTTTTTTTTTTTCAAAAATACTTTCTCTGCTTCTGTAAGCTGCCAATAGCAATCGACTCTTTTTGTTTGTCTATAAAGTAGCTAAGAATCTTAAATGGCAATCATACCATTGCTTTGCCAAAAAAAAGCAAAATCTGTTTTTTCCTAAATATCAGGAGTTCATTTTCCCCAGCACAGCGTGGCAAGCAGTGTATCCCATGGACAGAGATACACTGTCCCACGTTCTGCACGGTTTGTTGTAGGTAGATGAATGTACATGTCTTACATACAAACCATCAGCCCTAGAGAAAAAGATTGATGATGGCAGTAAGAATGTTAGCAAGCCTTTGTTTGCCCGTCTCTGTTTTATAAGTTTTCTTCATGCTTCTCCTTTCCCTTACAGAGCATCGTAAACACATTTGGCACTTGGGGTTTTGTCAAGGCTTTGCAGATTTTTCCTCATATAGAAGTTATTCATCTCTTCTCATAATTCTCTGTAAAATTTGCAGCATTTTGGTATTTAAGATTTACTTTCTAAGGTGTACAGGATACCCACTAGTGGAGATTCACATTGTTGGCATGTTAAAATTTTCTAACCTCAATATTTGACAACTGTATTTGTGAGTGTTTTCAGCTCCATTTCTCAGTTTTTTAAATTTATTTATTTTTAATTGAAGGATAATTGCTTTACAGTACTATGTTGGTTTCTACCAAACACCAACACAAATCAACCATAGGTTCACCCATGCATTTCTCCATTTTAAAACATACCACCCTAAATTCAGGGTGCAAACCATCATACATATTAAATGAGTCCAATTTGCCCCTTCTGCCAATATCACCATGATACCAGCCTTCCTACCACACCTGAGCGACACTGGCAACCTAAGCAATCCTCCATAGCTTCCGGCTTGGGGGCAGAGAGATTCTCGAGGTTGTGCTCAAACAGAATGAAACTATCAAAGAGTAAAATACTGGAGCTGTTTCTCATTGTAGAAAGATGACAGGGTCAATAACAAGAGATTCTGACACTGACTTTGATCACAGTTTTGAAAAGTCCTATTTTCCTCCTCTGAAGTAATATCATCACATGATGGTTATTAAGATCATGAAGAAAACCCAGGAACAAAGCAAGGCTAAGAATCCATTAGAGTCAGTAGTGAGCTCATATTTTCAGTAATAACCCTGTACCCAACTATCCAGGATCTGTCTATAGGCTTGCTCCTTTTGATAGCAGAACTTGACATCTACATTTCCATAACATAGGAGACCAGTGTTCAGGTTGTATCTGCAGTTGTTGCAGAAATTTCACAAAAAGGGGGGCAAAATTAAAATTGCTGAATAAGAGAGGGAATGATCCTACTAAACCATTAGTCAGAGTAAAGACACGGCTGCAGAACTGAGGACAGAAGAAGAAAGAACTTCCAGGGAGACTTAACAAGCATCAGGGATTTTATAGGAGGTTTTTCAGGGCAGCAGAGGTTCCTGACTCAAGAACAAAACATCATCAGCTTAAACATGGAAAAGAAGAACTTTAATCCTTCCACGGTGTGAACCTAGAATCAAAAAATTTAAGAAAAGCGGGTTAGTTTAGATGAGAGATAATGCCCTTACCTACAATGATTACATGGTTTTACCAACATCTATCAATATAATATTGGAAATTAATACCATTCCTCCGTGCGTGTGTGTGCTAAGTCACTTCAGTCATGTCCGACTCTGCAACCCGATGGACTGTAGCCTGCCAGGCTCCTCTGTCCAAGGGATTCTCCAGGCAAGAATACTGTAGTGGACTACCATGCTTTCCTCCACCACACCTTCACTTGTTATCATTCAAGTTTACGTAGTATAGTAATTCTCATTCCATTAAACAGGTACATTCATTCTCAGCCAATCCTTTTTATTATCTTCATAAAGTCAGAAGCTTTTAAAATCCCCTAGATATCTCATGTCCAAGGTGAGAAGGTTAGGTAAATAATATTTCTTAGATACTGCTGTCCTTAAAAGGAGTCTTTATATCTACCAAGAACTTGCTACCTCTCACCTATAATACTAACCCTGGTTTATGAGTCACAGGTGCCATTTTAACTCCCACAAATCTACAAAAGAACAAAGATCACAGATTGAATGTTTTTGTCCATTCCTTTCTCAATGCACAAGTCTAACTGAAGCACTATCCATCTACTGATCAAGCACACAAAGAAATAGATGCCACCTAGTGTTCATAGGCTCAAGTGCATCCCAAGTCTTCTGAGTCTAGTTCCATTTGGGATTATCCAGATAGAGGGATGACAAAGGTACCCTGATGTATTACACGCAAAGAAAATGTAACATATCATGGTGCTAGTTTTTCCATTAACTAGCTGATTTATGTTGGGCAAAACTCCCAGGTGTCTTGAATTAGTTGCTCTTCACAACCTCTCATAAGTAACAGGCTCTATTTCAGTTCTGACTAATGCAAAGCCACCTACGGAAATTTAAACTTTTTACACTGAAGTCTTGATTTAGAGCAGAACCAAATTCCAGAAAGCCAAACAACACTTTCTGAGGCTAACCTGTGATGTATATTGACTCCACTCTGTAAAGAAGAATGTTTTCTCCATTAATTAACAGACATGGACATAAGTACACATTAGATCATTCTATAGGCAATGGCTTATCATCACATATAGTAAGGAATAAAAGAAGTAAAGACAGGGTGACCATAACTCCTGGTGTTTTTTAAAAGACCCCTAACAATTCATTGTTAAAAGCATGAGAGCTGCTTACACTTCTGTCTGATAGCTGGAAGTAGATATTAAAAATGTTCTCTGGTCTTATGTACTAGAGGGGGTCTGTAAAACTTCTTTTTCACTAGAACACATGACAATTAAAATCTCTCCCCAAAGAAAAATGAATGGAAAATACAATAACATGTGATTCCTGCTAAATCTTATTTCTTACCCCCTTTGACTCTTTCGATCATGTTCTCTTCTCCTCAAATAAGTCTGAAAACCTAAAGGTGGTCAGGTTTGTGTCCAGTAGTGTATGAAGACAGACAGCAATATCCTATCCAGGAAATCTGTCTGACCCAAGAGACTTGAAACTGATCCTGCCTCTTGGTACATGAGACCTGGGGGAACAGGATATTGGACATTGACCTTCAGAAGTACAAACTCACATTTGTCTCATGTGGACTAACTCTACAGAATGTGATGAACCCTTTGCATTAACAGTGTGGAAAGTCTATAAACCCACAAAGGAGATTTTGTGCTTTGTGTACTTTTTCTCTCTTTCATAGCTTCCTGGTATGGAAATTGTTCCTAATAATTTGCAACAAGCTCTTCAGCCAACAACAAGCCAAGCTGATCTTGATGTAGGTTGAGCTTCTCTGTCTGCCAGGGCTATCCCACATGTCAATTAAAGTTGCTTATTATGAGGCTTTTTTGTCCTTATCTACCTGTGTGGAGGCCAATCTCTTCAGGTAACTGAAGCAGGTTCTGTCATCTCTGAAGACTTAAGAGTTGCTATGCAGTTGGCCACTCCACACTTCCTGGCTTAGAACTTTCCTGGTGTCAATCACCAGCTTTTCTTGAAGATGAGGCTTCAGTCCAGTTCTTCTATGTCATTCTGTCTTTAATCCCATCTAGGATCAATTCTGTCTCTTTAAGAATGAGTGAAATTTCATTTCTCTAAAATGATTTAGGTACCAAATGGACTTGATGGCAGACTTGATGTCCTTCCTTCTTCCATTTTTTTTTTTCAAGATAAATAGGCCAAATACTCTGTATTCACTTTTCTCTGCCCTATTTTCTTCTGCTTTCATTTAAATCCTCTTATATCCTGTCATTTTACAGTGTGGATTCTACAAGTCAGATACACTTGGGCACTAAATGAAAATGAGATCAATGTGTCACTTCCAAACATTTCTTTTCTGCATATCATACCATATAAACAATATCATCTTACTTTGCTAACCCCAGCAAAAATTTGCCAGTGCCAGGAGAGCCTACAGGCCATTGTGACTTTACATTCCTTTCTTGCTATGCTTAGTCATCATCCTTTATGTCACTGCCATGGGTTTTGCATCCCAGGACATGTTGGAAAATGTCATACTCATTCTCACAGTGTCCTTGTCATTATGAACAGGGAGTGGGTGGCCCTTACCTGATACTTGGTATATTATCAAGGACATAGAGTATCAGAGATAACTCTTTCAAGCTGTTACTGTTTCGATTTTGTGATGTCAATAATCTAAAGAATCGTTTTATTAGAAAGGCTAAGAGTTTTCACATTTATGACCTATTTCATTCTCATAGCCTCACTTTGATGTAGGCTGAACAAGGCAATATATTATTGTCAACTTTTTACAAATGCAAAAATTAAGGCTCAGAGCAATTAATGATTTGCTATTGTCTACCAGTAGAAATGCAAATAAGAACTCAGATTTTACAATTCTTTACCTAGGAATCATTGTTCTATACCAGTGTTTTCCAGTTTTGTTCAGAGGGAACTCTGAGGGCTACTGGAAGCTTACTCAGAGACTTACCACAAGTGAAAGAGGAGGCCAAGTAGCTGGTGCTTTATGCCCCAGCCCCTGTTTTGATCAAGGTAGATCTACATGTATCTATTTTATCACTTGGGTTTCTGTTCAATCTTCAGTTTGAAAGATTTCTGCTTAGAAATACATAAATTCTTTGAAAAAGAACATGAAGGCAGTAGGGGCCGTGAAGGGCCCATGAAGGGCCCATGAAGGCCATGAAGAAAAAACAAGCTAAAAAATGAGTGATTTGGAGTCATCGAATGTTCAACCAACGCCCCCTTGCATTTCTGTTAGGCAGCAGCCCTAGTCCCCTGAAGAAGGGCATAGCAGCCCACTCCAATATTCTTGCCTGGAGACTTCCATGGACAGAGGAACCTAGTGGGCACCTAAGTGGTTAACAGGCATTTTTCAGATCCAGCTAAGAGGAAGTTGAGTTGAGAAGCATTTAATTTGGGTTAATGGGAT
Organism: Bos taurus; assembly: GCF_002263795.3. Taxonomy (NCBI): domain Eukaryota; kingdom Metazoa; phylum Chordata; class Mammalia; order Artiodactyla; family Bovidae; genus Bos; species Bos taurus. The sequence goes on along the minus strand of NC_037329.1, from coordinate 45,082,508 downwards.
ACATTTACGTAGCTCATAGTTGTTTCTTTATATAGTTAAGTTATTCCTAGCTATCCCATTCTAGGAATGACTTCCAGAAACACTTGTATTGCCCCCTGAGCCAAACTATAGGGGCCCAGCCCAGAAGTCATGTTAAAATATGCCTGTCCATACAGCACCCAGCACTTAGAAGTATGTGGGCAACAGAGGAAAAAGCAAGTCTTGAACTGTATGGAACCAAAAGCTAGTCTGTAGAAAAATTTTTCCAGCCATCATATGAGCAAAACTAAGTAGTTACCATCCTCATCCAAACAGAAGCTCTCATGCATTGGGAAAAACTCAATAATGCAGAATGTAAAAATATAGATGAATGATATTTTTTTGCGGGAATTATGTGAAATTGAATTTGTTGGCAGTCCTATGTGTGTTTCAAAGGTGCAGTCTTGGAGCAGTACTACACAGCAGTACATTTATGTATGGTCATACTTAAGCATGGCTTTCCCTGGTGGCTTAGCAGTAAACAGTCCACCTGCCAATGCAGGAGACTCGAGCTGGATCCCTGGCTCAGGAAGATCCCCTGGAGAAAGAAATGGCAACCCACTCCAGTATTCTTCCCTGGGAATCCCAGGGACAGAAGAGCCTGGTGGGCTCCAGTCCATGGGTTTGCAAAGAGTCAAACACGGGTTAGCAACTAAACAACAGTAGCAATACTTAAGCATCCCAGCTATCAAACTATCAAGCAAATTTTAATCAACCATGTTAAAAGAAACACTGGATTATCTTCACATCCCCTACACAGAAAATATTACAAAATCATTTCACATGAAAAAGCAATCAGAAACTAATCAGCTAAAATGTAAATAAAATTGTATTATAAAGATGTGTCAGGCAGTTATAATTTAAAATATGAAGTTTTTTCTGGATATAGCTATACTTGTGGTATTTCTGTTTTTTTATTTTATAATTTTTTAAAATTTCTCTTCTCATTCCAAATAAAGACCATCTTTGGTTCTCATTATGTATTTTTTAATCTTCTACTATTTCTTAAAGTTTCCAAAATTGTATAAGCTTCTGGCCTACTAATCCTAGATTTTCTCATGCTGAGTGTGACATTTAAGGTGAATTATGCTGAGAAGATTTTGTACCTCACAGCTATTCAATATAAACATCTTAAACACAGTAAAGTATTTTCTTCCATGTTCAAACTTTCTATCTGCTTGAGAACTCTCCTTCTATGTATCACTTACAGCAAAACTCAGTCTTCATAATTTATACTATTGTCTTCTTCTTCTAGAAAAAGAAGAATCATGGTTCTAATTTTTATTTTTATCACCACCCTTTATTCAGTTGAGCGTCACAAATGATTTAAAAAGTACAATCACTCTTGCAAAAATATTCAGAGTCATTGCCAAATGAAAATGATTCATTCTTCACCCAAAAAGAAAAAAAAAACCACAATGCATTATGAACAATAAAACCTCTGTAAGCATAAAAGTCATGAATCCATTTCTCAAAAATCTATTTTGCCAGACTATTCATGTCTTTAAGGAAGTAACATTCATATATTTTAAGTTTTTACATGCATATCATTTACTAAATTTACATCAAATATAATATAATGTATCTCCAACACAGTATCTAAGTATAAAAGTCAGTATTTTTATATAATTGCCCATTTATATTAAAAGCCTCTTATAAAAATCTTTCCCCTTCTGAAATATTTCTTTTTTCCCCAATGAGAATAATAGTCATAATTATAGAGTAGTAACACATGACAGATAATGTTCCAATTTTAGAAAATTATCTCTTTCATAGCCTTGCAATGAAACCCTTTTTATCTGACTTTGGTATCAGTGTCATATAGAATGAGAGTATTATTTGGCTTTTCATGGTAAAGAGACACCTAGGAAAGAATTCACTAAGACAAAATTGTTATATTAGCTAACACTGACAGTACTCAAAGAAAAACAAGATAATCAAAGAAAATGGTTTTATTCAAGATGAAGCAGCTTTACTTTAAGGTATTCCTTTAAATTAAAATCAAATTTTGTAGTCACAGCACATTGACTTTTTTCTTCTGATAAATCTAGATGTCCAATGAACAATTTCAAAATATTTCTTGACTTTGTGTAAGTCTAGTAATATATCTGGTCTGTTCATCACATGGTTTATAATTTGCTTTCCAACTCCTCAAACCAAGTTATCTAGAATATCTGAATGATCAATAAAAAGTCAGTAAAATGAGCCCTGGCCAGTGTGTCTACACCCAGGCTACCACTGTACAACTTCTTACTAGGTCTTACTTTGTCTATAAAGTAGGAAGCGAGAGAGTGAATTAAACAAGGGTGGGTTGTTTTTTTTTTGAAGACTTACTTTTTTTTAGTAACTATCCATCACCATGAATAAATCCAAATTTGCTTTAATTCTCACAATAAACTTGGGAAGTAGTTGTTGTCTTCATTTTACAAATGAGGAAACTGAGTCTCAGAGAAAGGAGAAGAGAACAGGAAGAAAACTCCCATTTATTAAGATGGCTACAGGCTTTGCTTGTTACTGCATTTACTCCTTTACAAAACACTGTTAGATCTTAATCCTACTGAACAGGAAACTTGGTCTCAGCAAGGCAAAGTCACATTGCTAATAAGTGGTAAATTGGGCTTTGAATCAACGTTGTCTTGCCTACAAGCCTTGCACTCCTTCTCACTACCTGATTGCTTCCACTTTTTTTCCTTTATTGTGGTAAGAACACTTGAACTCTACCTTTGTAACAAACTTTTAAGTGCACAACACAGAACTCCTGACTGTACACAGATTGTTATACAGAGGATCTCTAAAACCCACCATCTTACATGACTGAAATCAATACCCATTCAGCAGCAACTACCCATTTCCCTCCCTCTGGCCCTTCATACAGACTCTCTCTCATGAGTTTGACGATTTTAGACACCTCATACAAATGGAATCATGCAGTATTTGTCCCTCTGTGACTGGCTTATTTAACCAGGCATAAAGTCCATAATGTCCATCCGTGTTATCACAAATGGCAGAATCTCCTTTTTTAAGGGTGAATAATATTCCATTGTGTAAATATACACCACATTTTCTTTATGCATTCAGATTGACAGATATTTAGGTTATCTCTATGTCTTGATTATTGTGAATAACGATGCAGTGAACATGGGATTGCAGATAGCTCTTCAAGATTCTAGCTGCAATTGTTTAGCAGAATGATTTTGTAGAAGTAGGACTGCTGGATTTTATGCTAGTTCTCTTTATAACATTTTGAGGAACTTCCATACTGTCTTCCATAATGGTTGCACATTTTTACATTCCCAACATCAGTATACAAGGGTTCTAATTTCTTCACATCTATACGTGCTATCTTCTGCTTTTTTTTTTGACAGTAACCATCCTGACAAGTATGAAGTGATATCTCATAGCAGTTTTGATTTTCATTAGCTATAATAATTAGTATGGTGAGTGTCTTTTACATATCTGTTGGTTATTATTTGCCTTCTTTAGAGAAATGTCTATTTAAGTCCTTTGCTCATTTTTTAACTGGGTTGTTTGGCTTTTTACTATTAAGTTGCAGGAATTCATTATATATTTTGAATATTAATCCTTTATCAAATGTATGGTTTACAAATATTTTCTCCCATCAGTGTCTTTTCACTCTGTTGTTTATTTCCTTTGCTGTGTAGAAGTTTTTTCATTTGCTGTCATCCCACTTGTCTACTTTTGTTTTTTGTTGCCTGTGCTTTTGGTATTATATCCAAAAAAACAGTACCAAGACCAATGTCATGAAGCTTCTCCACTATGTTTTCTTCCAGGAATCTTACAGTTTCAGGTCTTACACTTAAATCTTTAATCCATTTTGAGTTGATTTTTTTATATGGTGCAAAGTAAGGGCCCAACTTCATTCTTTCGCATGTGTATATCCAGTTTTTCCAATATCATTTGCTGAAAAGACCATCTTTTCCCCGTTGTGTACTCTTTGCATCCTTGTCAAAGATTAGTTGACCATATATACATGGTTTATTTCTGGTCTCTCTATCCAATATTCTTTCAGGATAAAAACTCTCAATAACTTATATATAGAAGAAATCCTTATAGGTATAAAACTCAAATATGAAAAGTCCACAGCAAACATCATACTCAATGGCAAAAACTGAAAGCTTTCCCTAAAAGATCAGAAACAAAAGCAAGGATGGCCACTCCTGCTACTCCAATGCAATACAATACTGAAGTCCTAGCCAGAGCAATTAGGTAAATAAAAGAAATAAAAGATATTCAAATAGGAAAGGAAGAAATAAATTTATTTCTGTTTGCAGATGTGTTATTATATGTAGAAAACTCTAAACATGTCAAATAAAATGGTTAGAACTAATAAACAAATTCAAAAAAAATTGTAAGATACAAAATCAACATTCAAAAGTCAGCTGCATTTTATATACCAGAAATAAACTATCCAAATAGGAAATAAAAAACAATTTCATTTATAATAGAAGCAAAAGAATAAAACACTTGGAATAAGCAATTAAGATGAAAGACTTGTACAATGAAAACTATAAAACATTGAAAAAGACACAAATAAATGGACAGACATCAGTGTTCATGTGCTGGAAGACTTAATATAGTTAAAATGTCATACTACTCACTGTGACCTACAGATTCAATGAAATTCAAAAAATTCCCAATGATTTTCACAGAACTAGAGAAGACAATCCTGAAATTCATATGGAACCATGGAAAACCCTGAGTAGCCAAAGCAATCTTAACAAAGAAGAAAAAAACCAGAGTCATCACACTGATTGTTCAAAATATATCATAAACTTACAATAACTAAAACAATATGGTACTGGCATTACAACAGCCTCTTGAATCAATTTTTCTCTCAGCTCTCTTCCGGTTAGATAAATGGACTGATAAAAGTGACTGAATTGCCTAGCCACCAAAGATATTTCAATGTTCCCCTCAAATAGCTCCAGTTTGACTTGTGAGGTCATATTGACCAGGGCATTTCCATCAGCCCTAAAGCAAGTCAGGAGAAAGAAAATTACTAATAGGCTTCAAGCACATTCAACTTCTGATGGCCCAGAGAAATCATGAATATCACTTAGGAGCAAGGATAGGAATATGCAAATTATAATTAATCTTTAACAATATCACTACTGCAAGTCTTAAAAAATGTTTTTAAACACATAAATCTGGATAAAACGAAAAGGGAGTGCATATTAACATGAAAATGTTCTAATTAGCAGTCTCACTGAATGAACTGATTCATCCGTACTAGGAATTATATCAGTTTCCAAATCAAGAAAATTTTTCAACTTTTCCAGGAAATAGTATTGCTTTAACAAACCAAGATATGCAATGTCTTCTTTCGAAGATCAAGCAGAGTCACTGGCAGGCTCAAATCATGGACCAGATACCTGCCCAGCCCACTTCATAGATCAGATATCTAAACAGCCCAAACAACCTTGGCCTGCCACAGCCTCTTGTCTTGGCAGAAGAATTAGGTTAAATTCCACTATCAACAGTTTACTAAAAAAAGGAACAACCAAGTTTCTGAAAATTAGCCAAAAGAGCCATTAAACAGAATTGACAAGTATATTATTGGCCCCAAGAATAAAAACATAAAGTAAGCCAAAAAGATTACTTGAGATATGAGCAATTTAGAGAGAGAATTATTGCACCAAACCTACAACAAATGTACAAGCAGACAAACTGAATATTCTACTTATAATCAAAACATGAGAATTTATCAAAACCAGACACTCTTTGATGGAGAAGGCAATGGCACCCCACTCCAGTACTCATGCCTGGAAAATCCCATGGGCGGAGGAGCCTGGTGGGCTGCAATCCGTGGGGCTGCAAAGAGTCGGACGCGACTGAGTGACTTCACTTTCACTTTTCACTTTCATGCACTGGAGAAGGAAATGGCAACCCACTCCAGCGTTCTTGCCTGGAGAATCCCAGGGACAGGGGAGCCTGGTGGGCTGCCATCTATGGGGTCGCACAGAGTCGGACACAACTGAAGTGACTTAGCAGTAGCAGACACTCTTTGACTACTGAGCTTGACTTGAATGATTAAATGTTCCTCCTCTTTGGGAGCAGAGAACCACTCCTGTTTCACTATAGCATGAAATGTAATGTAACAAGGACTTAATTAAGAGGTGAACATCATTCCTCCCAGATGAATCTGCATTATGGGAGTACATAAAGGGTTTTGTCACATGTCATTATCTCATAGTCTGTGGGCAAATTTCTTAAATATTAATTTGCCCCTAATTGCATGAATGAACAGCAAGTTGAAAGTCCTAAGACAGAGAAATAAAATTCTGCATTTTTTGTGCCTATTTGATTATAATATCATACCAGTAACACCTGCCACAGCATCTGTTTGACAATAACAAAATACCCAGGTTTGCTCTTTGTATTTTTCCTGGTAGTTTCAGCTGCTCCCTAAGCCATAAAACCAGAAATAAATCAGTTTAAAAGATAAGTTTGAGGTTTTGAAAGAGAAGAGAAAGGAACCAATGATATTGTGAAGCAAAGAGATATAAAGGACAAAGCAAGCAATCAAAAGCTGAATCCTAGAAGAAACGAGGGTCTGGGGAGCCTTTCATTTCTATGTAACCGATTCAATCTGTCACTGATATGTCCCCGTTATGTTTTTGCTGGAAATTGCCACCATCTGACAGATACCTAGTGGATGTTAAAATTCTGTTGTCTGATCTACTTCTTGGGAAAACCTGAGCCAATTTTCCCTTCTTATCTCAACAGTCTTTTCCTAGAGTTCCCTTAGCAGATCTGATACCTTGACTCAAGGAAAAACTACTACAGATATAATGTATAACTACCCTCATCATATAGGAAATGTGCTCTTTCCACTAGAGAGCTGTTATATTCTATTACAATTTTCTTACTCCCCTAAGAATTGTATCAAAAATGTCTGCTTCCTTGACAAAGGCAAACCATATGGATTCCCTTTCACTTCTCTTCTTACTCAAATTAATTTCTACTCTCTAAAACGAGATGCATTTTACAGGACCCCCTAGGACTGTTGTGGAAAATGAAACCACAACACAAAATCTAAACTAAGACCCTGGTTGATTTGCTAAAACCTACCATTCTAGATCCTTTGACACAGCAAAATTACAGAATTTCTCTTATTCATAGCCACAGTCTATGACCCACTTATATAAATAAATTATAACACTCAAAGAATGTGAAAGGGAGAATTTTATGATAATCAGGGAAGAGAAATACATAGCATTAAAAAGAGTACTACAGTTGATATTAGCAAACTTTTACTCAAAAGGCTCTTCCAAAAGAGTTCATAATTCTCCAATAAAATGTCAGGGCTCTAACAATTTTATTTCTGTAATAGGTTATGTTACATGATGACTTGCCTATTATGGAGGCTGATTTCTTCATCAGCACTCACCAACAGACACTGAAGGCCACTGAATGACTGAAATCATTGAAGTAGTCCAGAACTAAAAGCCATCCCAGGATTCACAGGCCTGAAGATCCCAGGACCAAACCCTGCTAGATGCTGAGACCCATGACTCAGCATGTCAACAACACTTGCAAGCTCTTTTCCCTTTCCAGTCTCACTCAGCTGGTGGGCTTAGCATTTCTTATAAATCTAAAAACATGAGTTCAATTTAGTCCTAAGCCACTGGTTCTGCCCTGTTCCAAGGGTGTAAACTGACCCCTTAACTAACCCACAGCCTTCACACAATTATCCAGTCCAGGTCCAAACAGAGTTGGAAATCAATCCAAATGCCTATCAATTCTGTAAGGAAACTAAGAACTCCTTACACTTCTTAGGAGTATGTCTTCCTGAGGTATGTGGGTTTGCACTTGTGAGAATAACAAGGACTCCATGTCTTTTTCTTGTATCCTCAATGAATGAAGACCTTATTCAGGAGATGCAGAGAAAAAGTAATGCTACCCAACAGGGCTGCCAGAGGTAGGTACTATGTTCGTATTGAGAGAAGCACAGTGGAGTCCAACCAGTCATGCAAACCCCCCTCAAACCACATCTGCATTCAAGAAACAGATGTGCAGCAACAATGATGAGTTGTCTCTATAATACCCAGGAAAGCCTGCTTACTGGACTTCCTACCACCATGTGTCAGAAACGAGGCAGAGTGGCTGGCTCTGTGGGAAACTTGCTATCTCATGTTGGTACTACCTCTCCACGAAAACTATACCCCTGTGTGCTTCTCCTTTACTATCCACACAAAGACTTCACTTCTGACACTTCTGGTCACCAAATGGGTGGGAGTTTTTCCCCGTGGCAAGCAAGTCTCTGCAACACCAGTTGGGTATCCTACAATGTCATTCAACTCTGACACTGTCAACTCTGACACAGCATCAAACCCCACAGGTTAAGGGTTCAGTCCCACCCACGAAACTGCCACCCTCCTCTGCAGATGCCAATCTCCGGTCACAGGTTGTCACCTGTACTTCTGATCCACTGCCTGTTAAGTGGGCGTTTCCGTGACCACCTCTTTGGGTTTGATACTTTGCTAGACTGTCTCACAGGACTCAGTTCAGTTCAGTTCAGTTGCTCAGTCGTGTCCGACTCTCTGCAACCGCATGATTCGCAGCACGCCAGGCCTCCCTGTCCATCACCAACTCCCGGTGTTCACTCAAACTCACGTCCATCGAGTCCGTGATGCCATCCAGCCATCTCATCCTCTGCCGTCCCCTTTTCCTCCTACCCCCAATCCCTCCCACCATCAGAGTCTTTTCCAATGAGTCAACTCTTCACATGAGGTGGCCAAAGTACTGGAGTTTCAGCTTTAGCATCATTCCTGCCAAAGAAATCCCAGGGCTGATCTCCTTCAGAATGGACTGGTTGGATCTCCTTGCAGTCCAAGGGACTCTCAAGAGTCTTCTCCAACACCACAGTTCAATAGCATCAATTCTTCGGCACTCAGCCTTCTTCACAGTCCAACTCTCACATCCATACAGGACCACTGGAAAAACCATAGCCTTGACTAGATGGACCTTTGTTGGCAAAGTTATGTCTCTGCTTTTCAATATTCTATCACAGAACTCAGGGAGACACTTAGATTTACTGGCTTGTTATACAAGGATATGATGAAGATACACGTGACTATTCAGAAGGAAGAGGCTCATAGCACAGAGTATGGAGGCAGGGGTGCAGAACATCCATGTCCTCACCAGAAGCATGCTGCCCTCCCTGTACCTCCATGGACTCAACAATCCAGAAGCTAATCAAACCCCATACTTCCAGGATCTATATGGAGGCTTCAGCACATAGACACAATCAATGATTAACTCAGTCTCTAGCCCCTCTTCGCTTCCTGAATCATGGGGGTGGGACTGAATGTTCTAAGCTTCTAATCATGGTTTATACTTCCTGGTGACTAGCCCCCACCCAGGAGTGAAACAAAGCCACTAGGAGTCACCTCATTAGAACAAAGGATGTACCTATTACCCAGGAAATTTCAAGGGGATTAGGAGCTCTGTGTCAGGAACCACCGTGTCAGAGACCAGATATCAAAACAAAAGGTGTTTCTATCAACCTGGAAATGACAAGTGTTAGAGGAGTGCTACACCAGGTTTCGCAAGCGGCTCAGTGGTAAAGAATCTACGTGCCAATGTAGGAGATGCAGGTTCAGTCCCTAGGTTGGGAAGATCCCCTGGAGGAGGAAATGGCAACCCACTCCTGTATTCTTGCTGGGAAAATCCCATGGACAGAGGAGCCTAATGGGCTGCAGTCCATGGGGTCGCAAACCACCAAGTGACTGAGTACACACACCCACACCAGGAATTAGGGGCAGAGATAGGTAGGGAAAGAGTGAGGGACGGAGGGAGGGAGGGAGATAGACAGACAGACAGATGGACAGAGATACATAAATAGATGTGCATATTTTTCTGTTATTTCACACTACACATCTGTCCCTTCTTCTCTAGGAGTTCTTCTTGGTCCAAGGTTTCCCACACTCCAGGAACACTGAAATGGATCCCGAAAGATAGAAAAGGCCAGAACTTCCTGGGTTTCCTGTTCTGTCACTTAATAATTCATAGCTTTATCCATTTCATCATCCCCATCAATAAGCATTCACAAACGTCCCTCATGGCTTCCCTACACCTGAACCTGAACCTCTGTGCTGCTTGTTTTATTTTTGAACACACAAAGGGTTCAACTGTGTTACTATAATTAGGACAAAAGAGTAAATTAACCACATATTGTTTTCTCGATTCAAAGTAGCAATTATTCCCTTCAGCCTTAAGATGTTCACATCAATTCTGGAAGAACTGAAAAAGGTATCACTTCCAGTTCTAAGCTGCGTGAGTAACTGAAAACTATGCTAAATGAGACGGTAATGGAGGCGAGTGCTTGCGGTCTTCACACTTTGCTGTGACTGGGAACCATCACCATGGTGAGTCTTCCACACTTGATGTGTGAAAATGTTTGACTTGTGACCAGAGGAGGATTGCATGTGTGGTCTTCACTATCAAAACTCATCAACCAAAACAAGAAGCAATTTCAGAGCACTGTTCTCTTATCCTAGGATACTTGGTTTCTCTTTCATTCACTTTTTAATCTTCTTTGTTTTTAGCTCAATTATTGCAATACAAATGAACATTGTTTCACCTTAGGAGTTGCTATGTCTATTTCCCAGAGGTATGGAGGGATTTATCATAGGGTTGCCAGGATCTAGACTCTAACTTAACATACTTTCTTAGTGTATTGTTGTACATGATACATTTCCAGACCTAGAAATTCTTCTGTCAGACTAAGTGACACTTCATGACCAGAAAAGAGTTCACCCCGACTCCCATCCAATACTAATCTACCCCCAGAAATGAAAGCAACTGCTTTCACAGCTGAAGCCAATACCAGTCTAACAGGAAATGTCTGAGAATACTTAGTCTGTCAGGCGTCAATAGCTTTGGCTCATTAGGGAGGCTCTGGTTCCAGATTTGCCACGGCAACCTCTAAAGATACATATCTAGTATGTTGGTGACATGCTGACATCACAGTTTGCTTCTTGAAAGAGGAGCAAACAGAGGCAAGAGTCCCTGATTTTCATCACAAGGTTAAAATGATGCCATGGGATCGGGAGTGCAGAGAGGAGAAAGGTGCTTGTACATGGTTTAAATTGCTGTGGAGATCAGAGCAGCGAATATGTTACTAATTTGTATCATCTTTTTCAGAAGAAATGTGATCTGCTATGACAGATTAAAAAGCCTATTGGCATGTAACAACCAGCAAAATCCTGATGTACTATTTAGCTACCCAACCAATACTTCACCTCTTTTGAAAATGAACTACAGGATACTGTTTGTTTGTAATTATGCCACAAAGTTTAGGACTTTTTAATCTTAACTTTTTCTTTCCTTAAGCATTAGAGCAACAGTGGGTTATGACTTTAGTGGGGTACCGCAATGAAGGAGTATTATTTTCATGGATTACTGCATGGACAGGGCATTCAGGTTCTTTCAAATCTGCTGGATTCCACTTCGGCACCCCTGAAGACAGAATGAGCATGGAGAGGATGGAGGGAGTTAGTGATGATTTCTGAGAGCCACCCTCTCTGCCCTACTTTTTGAGCTGGAAGGAGGGAGGTGGATAGCGGCCAGAAAGACAGAGAGAGAGAGCAGAGTTGGCAGAGAACGGCAGGAATCATGTCAGGAGCTGATGTGAAAGATTTCTTATTAAATCTGACTTCAGAGTATTCCAGGTGTGCTTCCAGAGCTGGGAACAGAGGAGAGAAGCTGCACAAACTGAGAAGGTCCCTGTGAAGGCTGGGGTGCTGTCTTTGGGCCTACCAAAGTAGGGACCAGATCTCTTTCTTTTTTATTATGATAAGAGAGAAGTTGTAGGACCCTAGGAGACACAAACTGACTAAAAATGTCTCCTCTGAATTTTTTAACAATAGGGACACACACACACACACGCACACACATCTCCCAGGTATATAGTCATCCTTAGGAAAATAGAGTTTCAAACAACACCCAGGAAAGAAGCACTTCTCTGTCCACCTCTGTCTCACTTTATTCCCCTTGAAATGCACCGCCAAGTCACACCTCCACATCATGCTGACTCCACCTCTTCCACCGGGTCCCACCCTGTTTCTTTGCTCTCCCATCTATTCCCAGGGCCTTCAATTCTGCTCCCATTCTCTATTCTAACCAATCCAAAGAGAATTTTGTACACGTCCTTCACCTAAATCTGCTCTTACCACAGTCAAAAATGATCTCCCATGGTCCAAATGACCATACTCTGCTTGTCTCCGGGAGACCACACTCCCCAGGTTCTCATCCTTCCTCATTAAATCACTCCTTTTTCATTTCTTAGGCTGGTTCCTCCTCTTTCCCCTCTTCCCAAACTCATCCCAGGACACTGACTCCTTGGCCTATCACATCTAGTCTCCATGTTTGTGCTGACAACAACCAAATTTAACAGCTCAGACCTATTCTCTAAACTGCAGACGAAAACAGCCTACTTCATACCATCCCTTGAATGTCCAATAGAAATTTCAAATTTAGCATGTCAAAAACTCAACTCCATATTTTTAGCAATGAGAACAGAGGATAAGATGTCGCCTGTGTCTTGCAGCTCAGAGCATCTCAGGCTGGATACAACAGCAGGACGTGGGGATGGCAGAGGACAATGGAAGAACTATGGGGAATGTCACTGTAGACTATGGAGCTGTGAGTGATGACAGTCGTCACTACATCATGTGTGGCATTTAAAGTGGGTCAAATATAAAAGGAGGGACAGCACCAACATACATAGATCAACATGGCAGCAAATCCTTCCAATGACCTCACTTTTCCCAGTAGCCACTTGCTAATTTCCACTGGTAACTGCATTTGTAATCACACAAATCTGCCCATTTTAGGGAAACTCCATCACCTGTCTAGCTGTAAGATCTATCTTCACCTCAAAAATATCGTGCAGTTCTGTCATCCATGGAAATATATTCCCCCAAGTTCTGAGTAATTCAGTCAAATATAGTGTTTTCTGAGACATCCATATCCGAATGAGGTGATTTCTCATTCTTTCATTCATCTCATAAGTAAATATAGTGTTAACAACAAGACAACAGTCCCAAAGCGGAGTTGCTTATGTTAAGCACATGTCAACAAGCAGAGACCTAATTTAATTACAGTTTCATTTCTCCCAGAAACAGAATCTCAAACCAGTTCATCAGGAATTTCCTGATCAGCAATGGCTGGGTAATCTGCCTGGTGGAGTCCTGCCATCCACTAAAAAAAAGTGACCTTACAATATCCAATTTGCTTTTTTGCCAAGTATAACCTCCTTGTTCCTCTCTCTTCTGCTTATAAAAGTATCAATAATTCCTTTTGAGTTGCTCCTCAGAGCTCCTTTCTATATGCTAGATAGGTCATTGCCTAATCCATGAATCATGCAATAAAGCCAATAAGATCTTACAGTTTACTCAGTTGAATTCTGTTTTTAACAATAGGAATACACACAAACACACACACATATACACACCTCCCAGATATAAAGTAATCCTTAGGAGAACAGAGTTTCAAACCCTAAGGAAAGAAACACTTCTCTATCCACCTCTACACAACTACTCAATATCAGTATTTTACATTATTTGAAGGCACATGTGCCCTTTGTATTCCTTTATTTTCATTCTTAGAAAATACTCTATGTATACATAATTCATGCCATAGAAAAATATTATTTTTATACCCGAGTAACAATCAAGCCCTCTACAAAAGCATCTTTCTATGGATGTTCATCTGTTACCACAATAAGACCCAGCAGAAGCTTTGAATTTCAAAATTCTTAGTTTCCTAGCCAGGTCAAGTCTCAAACCTTACTTTTCTTCTACAAAATCAATATAGGAAATAGTTTCAGAGGTCTGATAGTTCTGCAGGAGGATACCTCCAGAGATTGAAGATTGAGAACATGCACACACACACACAAACACACATACACACCACCTCTCATCACTGATGCTGAAAGTAGAGCCCTTGTTGCCAGTGGCCGCAGGAGGCGCTCTGCCAAGCTGGTGGAGGTCTGCCCAAGCTGCCAAAGTACAGAGATGCTGATGGCAATGCTAAGGAACCCAGTAACAAGGTCAAGCGTCCCAGAGGAGAGGCCTGTCTTGGACTGACACTGCTACTGACACCAGGGAACTCACCTCTGTTGCCAAAGCTGCCCTAACCACCACGCCTACTAGAGCAGAGCTTCTGGCACATCGCCATTATGTCCTGCACTCCACATCCCTCAGAGATTAAAGAGGAAGAGCTCATCGAGCTTTTCAAAAGTCTTTTATTTGAAAACCCCTTAGAAATGTTCAGTGATAGATAATGGTGCTCTCAGAAGTGCATGCATTTTTCATTCACACAGAGGCTTGGCAGGCCTGCCCCATGGGTCAACGTAAGTTCCCAAGCTGTTTGAATCCTTGGAGGAGAAGCTTAGGCTATTCAAGCTGAGGGCTACTGCTAAAAGTGGGATGTGAAAAACAAGTTAGAAAGAACTGAAGTTTAAGAAATATGGACAGCCAAAGAAATCACCAGTGCCCAAGTAACCGAGGACACACTGGGAAACCCTAAATTGTCACAGCATAAAACAAATAATAATAATAAAACAAATGAGGGCTGGATTGAATGGTATTAGTTTGTAAGAGTACAGGAAGAAGTTGAAAAAGATGGTCTTTTCCATTTCTCATATCTTTCTCTGGCTTTGGAAACCTTCATAATATTCCCTAAGATCATAATTCCCAGAAGACCTTTAGTTTCAGCATATAGGATGCTTTGGGTGTGGGTTTAAAGGTTTGTTATTAAAAAAAAATCAAACATATGTGGAATTCCACTAAGCAATAAATAGGCACAAAATTAATTCAACAAGTTGGATAGATTTAAAGCACATCTTATTGAATTTTTAAAAAATCAGCCTCAAAGAGTTATATACCACATGATTTCCTTTGTAGAGCAATCTCTTAAGTGAAAAATTATGGTGGTAGAGAACAGATTAGTAGTTGTAAGAGTTAGGTTTGGAGGAAGGATGTGACTTTTATGGGAAAGCACAAGGAGTTTCTTCATGGTGATGGAACAGTTCTGTATCCTAATCGTGGTGTTAATGCTACAGGATCTACACATGTGGTACAACTTCATAGAACTACACACACACACACACATGCATGCACACACACACATGCACACAAAGAGTACACTTAAAAACTGATGAGATCTAAATAAGTTCTGTACTTGAATAATATTGTACCAACTTCCTAATTTTGACAATGCACTGTAATTATATATTACCATGAGGGGAAGCTGGGTGATGGATACACTGAAAATTCTCTGTACTATTTTTGCAGCTCTTTCTAAGTCTGAATATATGTCAAAATAAAAGCTATATTACAAAGCCAAATATATAGCTTCTGCAAGAAAAATAGAGAAGGGAATAACAGGCTGTTCAGAATTATCCAATTAATTAGGTATACAGGAAAAACTGCATAGACTTATTGGATACTGAAATTATGAATAAAATGGTCACAATATTATTAATATGTCCTCAGTGTTAACACCATCTGCTCTCAAGTCTAAAATTTTACCATTAAATAATTTTTCAAAACAGAAAAAATTTTTAATTTCCCAGAACCAAAGTTTTTTATATATTTATACATTTTTATATATCTATAACTGATAAAGAATCAGTTAAAAGAGTTATTTGACCTGTGACAGTATATAAATCATCTCCATGTACTCATGGAGTATAAATCATCTCATCTCCATGAGAAATAACAGTAGTATGAAGAATTAAATGCATATTAGTTAATGTTTAATTACATTTTTATTGGAGTACAGTTGATTGACAATGTAGAGCATGTAGAGCAAAGTGAATCAGTTATACGTATACATACATCCACTGTTTTTTTTAGATTCTATTCCCATATAGGCTGTTACAGGGTACTGGGGAGAGTTCCCTGTGCTACACAGTAGGTCCTTGTTAGTTCTCTATTTTATATATAGTAGTGTGCATATGGCAATCCCAATACCCCAATTTATTCCTCCTGATATTACTTATTTTTATTACTCATTCCAAAAGTATTTATCAGATGCTTACTTTACAGGTACCATGGGTGACCTGAATATTCATTGGAAGGGCTGATGCTGAAGCTCCAATACTTTGGCCACCTGATGCAAAGAGTTGACTCATTGGAAAAGACCCTGATGCTGGGAAACATTGAAGGCAAAAGGAGAAGGGGGTGGCAGAGGATGAGATGGTCAGACAGCATCACCAACCCAGTGGACATGAATTAGTGCAAACTCCAGGAGATAGTGAAGGGCAGGGGAGCCTGGTGTGCTACCGTCCATGGTATCACAAAGAGTCAGACATAGTGACTCAACAAGAACAACATGGGTGACACTCGGAATACAAAATAAATCAACATGAGTTGTGACTTCAGAGAATTCACACTGGGTCTTAGAAGTAAAAATAAACACAGTCATATACACATCTACCCATCTCTCCCACACCAACTCATATTATAATAACTATTTTTCTTTCAGTATTATTAACACAGACAAATGAGTTTGCCAAAGTTACCCTGCAACAAGAATTAAAACTTGTTATCAAGCAATTTCTTCCTGACCACAGCTAGGTAATAGGAGCTAATAGCTCTCAAAATGGAGTGGAAGCTAAGGCAAGATAAGAGGTGACTGATTACGGTAATAAAATAATTAAATTCCATTAAGATCAATTACTGACTTAGAGATTTTTAGCAATTTTCTTTTGAGTCATTCACATGACTTTCCCTCTCTTACTGCCTTATGCCACAATATTTATTATCTACAAAGAAAATTAACCCAGTCTTCTTTTCTCCTCTCAGTTTGAAGCACCATGCTGATATTTTTAGCAGAATGGATCTTGCATTCATTCCACTCTTTATTTGTGTCATATTCACATTTCCTCTGGCCTTCCCCCAGCACAACACAATTTAAACAGCCAGCATGAAAGCCACTTACTGCAAAGCATGACTGGTCCTTGCTGTAGCTTCTATAAGCCAGAGCTGTTATCTGCTTTATTTCTTATCTACTCTATTCAAAACGTGCTTGTTCCAAAAAAAACTACATGTTTAACATCCTTGAGTGTGCTGCAAACTTTAATTTGAAAAAAGTTACATGTATAATGCTTACTACTGATACCTACTTTGAAATTTATTTTTAGCTTTAAGAGATAAATCTTATGTCTATGCACCAAACTCCCAAATTATAGTCCCTTTAAGCCACATCAGTTTGAAGAAGGCCCAAGTCTAGAGTCCTTGGTCTAGCACTACAAACTTACCAGCTTCCCCTCACGAGCACAAATTCTGTATATCCTCCATCCTTCAGTTTCCTTTACCTTAGTCATCCCTAATGAGCTTCAGTGTTGGGGAGGAAGGGGTGAATTACAAACTTCCCTACTTTCAGATTTGGGGTAAAATTCATAATAAAATAGAAATTAATCCAAGCTGACATTCTCTAGAGACACATCCCAATTCTTTATGGCAAAAAAGTAACCATTTGTAGGTAGTGTGTAACCCTAACAATATTCATTTATTCAATGAATACATATTAAATGCTTATTTGTGCTGGGCACTGTTCCAGAGACTGCAGTAGAAGAGATAACAAAACTAACAGCCCTGCCTTTATAAAATGTACATTCTATGGAGGAAAAATAATCCATGGATATGAGAACCAATTCAGGGATATGCCAAATAAATTGCTGACTTGCACAGAAATGCAGGGGCTGATTATTTTAGAGGGGTACAAAATTATGTAACAGGGAACAATTGGCGGGGGCGAGGGAGGCGTTCCATGTGTGATTAGAAAAAATAGTTCTCTCTTTAGTCTAGTGTGCTTCTTTCTTAGGGAAAGCAGTGAGGGAATCAGCCACAGCTCACACTATTGAGTAGACAAAATAAGAACTGGGCACTCACATTCATTCTCAGTCATGGTATCTGAGCCCAGCTACTGCTGATGAGCAGAGGAGAGTCTCCACTAACACTCAGACAAGTATGAGGCCCTGGGGGATGTAAGACCCAAGAAAGAATCAAAGGTATGTGTTGAGATGGTTATTTCTTCCTCTAGTGAAAAGACTGAAGTTTCCAAAGGAGTCCTATGGGCATCTGACCAAGGGACATAAATGGCTGCTTTGAAACTAAAGGAGAAAAAGCAGAGAGGAGGGATCAGAAGAGAGCATTTACACTTTGAAGCAGAAAGTCCATAAGCCCTTCCCTTTGGTCTTATAAGTGGACAACAAAGTTACAAAATTGAGATTAATGCCATACCTCCATTATAATCAGTTGTCTATTTGACACAGGAAAAAGTAAACACAAAGGAGAATCTCAGGAAAAGGATTGCAAATGCTCCTGAGAATTGTTATTGGACTTTCCAATGGAGACAACACACATATGCAGGAATGCATGCGCACACACACACACACACACACACACACAAATGCATCTACATATATAGACTTGGCAGAGTTTCCATGGGTTATCAGCAGCATCTCAGTGATCCTTGATGTGGGGAGACGCCTATAACCTCTATACATAAGATTTTGAGGCTGAATTCTAGGTTATATCCTATACACGTCCATTCAGTTCAGTCACTCTGTCATGTCCGACTCTTTGTGACCCCATGAATTGCAGCAAGCCAGGCCTCCCTCTCCATCACCAACTCCAGGAGTTCACCCAAACTCATGTTCATCAAGTCGGTGATGCCACCCAGCCATCTCATCCTCTGTTGTCCCCTTCTCCTCCTGCCCTCAATCCCTCCCAGCATCAGAGTCTTTTCCAATGAGTCAACTCTACACATGAGGTAGCCAAAGTATTGGAGTTTCAGCTTCAGCATCAGTCTTTCCAAAGAACACCCAGGACTGATCTCCTTTAGAATGGACTGGTTGGATCTCCTTGCAGTCCAAGGGACTCTCAAGAGTCTTCTCCAACACCACAGTTCAAAAGCATCAATTCTTCGGTGCTCAGCCTTCTTCACAGTCCAACTCTCACATCCATACATGACCATTGGAAAAACCATAGCCTTGACTAGACGGACCTTTGTTGGAAAAGTAATGTCTCTGCTTTTGAATATGCTATCTAGGTTGGTCATAACTTTCCTTCCAAGGAGTAAGCATCTTTTAACTTCATGGCTGCAGTCACCATCTGCAGTGATTTTGGAGACCAAAAAAATTAAGTCTGACACTGTTTCCCCATCTAATTCCCATGAAGTGATGGGACCAGATGCCATGATCTGTTTTCTGAATGTTGAGCTTTAAGCCAACTTTTTCACTCTCCTCTTTCACTTTCACCAAGAGGCTTTTTAGTTCCTCTTCACTTTCTGCCATAAGGGTGGTGTCATCTGCATATCTGAGGTTATTGATATTTCTCCTGGCAATCTTGATTCCAGCTTGTGTTTCTTCCAGCCCAGCGTTTCTCATGATGTACTCTGTATATAAGTTAAATAAGCAGGGTGACAATATACAGCCTTGACGTCCTCTTTTTCCTATTTGGAACCAGTCTGTTGTTCCGTGTCCAGTTCCTACTGTTGCTTCCTGACCTGCATACAGATTTCTCAAGAGGCAAGTCAGGTGGCCTGGTATTCCCATCTCTTTCAGAATTTTCCACAGTTTATTGTGATCCACACAGTCAAAGGCTTTGGCATAGTCAATAAAGCAGAAATAGGTGTTTTTCTGGAACTCTCTTGCTTTTTTGATGATCCAGAGGATGTTGGCAATTTGATCTCTGGTTCCTCTGCCTTTTCTAAAACCAGCTTGAACATCTGGAAGTTCACGGTTCACGTATTGCTGAAGCCTGGCTTGGAGAATTTTGAGCATTACTTTACTATCCTATACACATACAAGTGAGCAAAGAATATTCTTTAGGACAGAGGAGGGACTTTGTCATACCAGAGAATAATAATGCAATTAAAGTTCCCAGCAGCTTCTATATGGTTCTACACCTAGTAATTAGGTTAAAATTGAGTTTAAGCCTTAGGCAACCAATTAACTCTATAAAAACACACGCTAAACCATAGGACAAATTAGAGCCACATAATTGACTGATACAAAAATCCATACTTATGTTCTGCCTACTAATATTTTACATGTGGATTTTACATATAAAATATATTACTGCAAATGGCCCAAAAGATATAGCACATGTTTGATTAATAGTTCTTGGGGACCAATAGAACAGGATAGAGCCCACAGGAAAAAGACTATCAGCGGTTACAGGATGGTCTTTTTGGTTAGTATATTACATAGAGAATATTTCTTTCCCTCACTTAGAACTTGAGCCATGTATGTAATGTAATTTATGAATACATACTTTATTAATTAAATTTTAAACTTATAGAGGTAAAATATGGATAAGTCATTAAGTTATTTTTAAAACAAATTTTCAATGTTTTCATGTTTGAAGAACTACTTTAGTTAACACATTGAATATGTTTATATTCTGTTCATGACCATTTCCTGAGTGTCAATTGAGTGTATTGCAATATAATTAATTACAGAGCTACCAAAATATTTGCATAGTTTAAAAAAATAAAACAAAAAAATGTTTCACTGCAAAGTATCAACTTGCTACATTAAATTATTTTAACAACAGCCAGAACAAACACATTTTCAAAGCAGGACAATTTTAAATACAGAGTTGATAACATTTCAGGTTATCATTATAAGTTCTCCTAGACAGTTGGCATGCATGTGTGCTAAGTTGCTTCAGTCACATCTGACTCTTTGTGACCCTATGGACTGTAGCTTACCAGCTCCTCTGTCCATGGGATTCTCCAGGCAAGAATACTGGAGTGAATTGCCATGCCCTCCTCCAAGGGATCTTCCTGACCCAAGAACCCAAGTCTCTTGTGTCTCCTGCATTGGCAGCAGGTTCTTTACCACTAGCACCACTTGGGAGGCCCCCCAGACAGTTTACTTACTGGCAAATAAGCTCTCAAAGACAGAGCTTTTGAATAGTGAGGAAAACATTGGATTTCAGACCACATTCAGCCTTGACATTCTTGAGGACCCCAAATTCCTTGGAGTGCAAATACCTTGGCTTCAAAAAGAATGAGAAAGCTGAACATACTTGCCAGGGACATCAACATACTTGCCAGACATCAAGGACAACAGGAGACCTGCTGGGAAGGTGGTCTCTCTTACCTGCCTCTATCCTTACTTCAGAAAAGAAGACAAGTATCTTGCAGACACAGCTTACTGAGCAGGATCACTCTCTGAAACACTGGAGGAGAAGCTGCTTCTCCTGGTACATTGACTCCTGCAGCAGCTGGGCCAGGAGAACAGGCATTTCCATGAGCCTCATGGCTTAGACAGTAAAGAAGCCACCTGCAAAGCAGAAGACCTGGGTTCAATCTCTGGGTTGGGAAGATCCCCTGGAGGAGGGCATGGCAACCCACTCCAGTATTCTTGCCTGGAGCATCCGCATAGACAGAGGAACCTGGTGGGCTATGGTCCATGGGGTCACAAAGAGTCATTGTGACCGCGTTTCAGTGTCTTCTGCAGGTTTACAGAATCCAGAAAACTGACCCATTCTTTACTCCTGGAGACCCTGTGTACGAGACAGCAAAAGAGACACTGATGTATAGAACAGTCTTATGGACTCTGTGGGAGAGGGAGAGGGTGGGAAAATTTGGGAGAATGGCATTTAAACATGTAAAATATCATGTATGAAACGAGATGCCAGTCCAGGTTCGATGCCCGATACTGGATGCTTGGGGCTAGTGCACTGGGACGACCCAGAGGGATGGTATGGGGAGGGAGGATGGAGGAGGGTTCAGGATGGGGAACACATGTATACCTGTGGTGGATTCATTTTTATATTTGGCAAAACTAATACAATTATGTAAAGTTTAAAAATAAAATAAAATTAAAAAATTAAAAAATAAATAAATAAAAGCAACTCTGAGGATAGTTCCTAGTGAATCTAATAAACATCTTCATATAGATGGAATGATAAGGAGAGCCTGAATTTGGCTTACCACAAATAAATATTCTATCTTAGTCCCCAGTGGATTCAGATACAATAAATACATCCCAAATTGAAATGATACCAATTATCTCAGTATAACTGGTCTACTTACTATATACATTTTAAAGAATCATTCTAGATGGACAGGGATCTGGATTACCAAGTAAAACAAAGTGAGGAGAGATTTCCCTAAATCTAAACATCCAGGTTATTTTGCACAGTGTCAACCAGTCACCTAGATGACTGACTTTATTTTTGTTTTTACTTTCTTTGCTGGATATACACAGGGTCCACCTTCAGCTTGTTCAGAGCTCAATCATTTCTCAAAAGGTCTACTCTGACCATCCTATCTAAAATAGTATTCCCCTGCTCTCTATTTTTTCAGCCCACTTTATTTTTCTTAATGACACATACACTATATTACTATAATTATATTAATATTATAATACATATTTATTTGCTTATTGCCATATCCTTCAGCAGAATGCAAGGCTCTTCAAAGAGAAGGGTTGTGTTAAATAAATACACTGCTATAATGCCACTGATGGATGAATGGATAAAGAAAATGTGAGATCTATATTATGTAGCCATAAAAAGAAGGAAATTTTGCCATTTGCAACAACATGAATGGAACTCAAGGGTATTATGCTAAAGGAAATAAGTGAAACAGAGAAAGACAGATACCATATGATCTCACTTACATGTGAAGCGGGAAAACAACTCATAGATACAGAGGACAGACTCTGGCTTCCAAAGGTGGTAGAGGAGGGAATGTGCAAAATGAGTGAAGGGAATCAAAAGGTACAAGCTTCCAGATATAAAATAAACAAGTCCTGTGGATATAACAAACAGTATGGTATCTACAGTTAGTAATACTGGATTTTATACTAAAAGGTGCTAAGAGAGTAAATGTTAAAAGTTCTCATCAAAATACATTTTGTAACTATGTGTAGTGATGGATGTTAACCAGACTCAGTGTGTTGATCATTTACACTATATACAAATATTAAATCATTATGTTGTACACCTGAAACTAATATAATATTATGTTATATCTCAATTATATCTCAATTAAAAAACTATTTTAAAAAATTACTGCCAGACTCACAGATATAGAGAACAAATAGTGGTTACCAGTGGGAGGAGGAAGTAGGGACAATACAGTGGTAGGGGATTAAGATGTACAAAATACTATGTATAAAATAAGTCACAAGGATATATTGTACAACACAGGGAATATAATCAATATTTTATAATAACTATAAATGAAGTAAAATTATGAATCAAAATACTGTACACCTGTAACATATAATATTGTACATCAATTATACTTGAACTTAAAAAATACTTTTTTAAGGAAGAGAAAAAAATCACTGCTATATCCTTATCCAGAGAAGGCAATGGCAACCCACTCCAGTACTCTTGCCTGGAAAATCCCATGGACGGAGGACCCTGGTGGGTTGCAGTCCATGGGGTCGTGAAGAGTTGGACACGACTGAGCGACTTCACTTTCACTTTTCACTTTCCTGCATTGGAGAAGGAAATGGCAACCCACTCCAGTGTTCTTGCCTGGAGAATCCCAGGGACGGAGGAACTTCCATCTGGTGGGCTTCCGTCTATGGGGTCACACAGAGTCGGACATGACTGAAGCGACTTAGCAGCAGCATATCCTTATCACCTAAGACAGAGCTCTGCACAAAGTAAGAACTCAACAGCTATTTGTGTATAGAACAAGTGAACTGAGTCTTTTAGGGCAAACAGTTTCACTGAAATGAAGTACTAATTTCTGAATGTTGACTCTCACATTACACCAATAACATTTGTATACTCCCAGGACACGTGCACACACTTGGAAAGCCACATTATAGAATTCTCTAGAAGTCTATTTTAAAAAATGACTGTATAGGCCTATGAAATGGAATAAAATATCTTAATAAGACATAACTATTATGAAGATCATTACATCCTCATTATATAATCTCTCTGTATTTCTCACGGCAGACTCTCAAGTAAAGTCAGGCGATGCCTTGAGTCTCATTGAAAAGCAAGTGCTTCAACAATGCAGTTTCTGAGGGATGGTAAAGTACAAGAAATGAGAGCTAGGACTAAAGGGAAAAATTATCCCACCCATTCCATTTCTAGCTTTCTAGCATTTCTACACTTTTACAGTTTTTGCACTAAGTAGATAAGGCTCTCAGCCCGAGAGCTCGCAACCCAGGCCAAGGGCCGCCAGCACCGGCCTCCGGAGTCAGGCTGTGCAGGCCCTGGGACCCTCCCCCTGTATTGCTAAGAGGCGCTCAGTTCAGTCCGAGGTCGCTCAACGAGGCATCGGCGGGAGAGGGGTGGGGGGTGGGTGGGGAGGATTCGCCAGGCAGAAGAGGGGTGCGTCAGAACCAGAGGCGGACGTCCCTGGGGCCAGGCCCTGCCTACGCGGCCAGAAGAGTGGGGCAGGGCCTCCACCCGCCACGGCCTGCCTTCCTGAGGTCTGTGACCTTTCGGGGGGTCCTGACCTCTCCCCACCAGCAGGTCTCTGGGCTAACTGAACTGCAGGTTCCACCCCAGGACGGGGTGCAGTGCGGTCTTGAGTCACCCACCCCCTGTTGCTCCCCAACTCTGGGTCCTGGTGGAGCAGCTCCCGCCTCAGAGGCAGGAAGGGGTGTCTCCCCAGCTTTCCCACGGCTGAAGGCAGTCGGGGTGGCTCCTGGCTGCGGGATGGACGCCCCAGCTCTGGCCCCCAGATTCCCCAGGGTCGGGGTGGGAACAAGGACGAGAGAGACCCAAGTTCCTGCCCACTTACGTCCCGCAAGGGTGGGTACGGGGGGCAGATTGGTCAATATCATCTCAGATAGTCAAGCACCATTTCTGTAAGAAGTAGTAAAACAGTACAATGCCAATTTTTTAGAAAAGAAATTAACAGTCGGATTTGTGGTTAGATAATTTATTATTTCCATGCCCTCCTAAAATCCAATAAAATAACAATAAAAAGATGGATTTTTAAAAAAATACCCAAGGACCAAAAAAATTTGTCACTGGGAAACAGATGGACAAATAGTAACTGACTTGGCAGAGAGAAGTAAGCCCAGAGTTAAATCAGCATAGTGTAAGGCCCACGAGCAGCTAACTGATACTTCAGAACCCCAGAAAAGCTCAGGAATTAAAGATACCAGGAGGGTAGGACTTGAGGTAGGGAATCAGGTAAGGCAGAATACAAAAGGGTAGATCTGTATAAACTCATACATGTCTTTATAAAAAGTATGGCCCAGATCACACACACACACACACACACACACACACACACACCCCTTGTTCAGCCATGCAGCTATCTCTGTACTATGTAGGCTCTAGTCAAGCAATGTATGTGTAACCAGAGTTTCAGAAGGCCAAGTGAGAGAGAAAACATTTTTCTAAATTGTGGCCCTCAGGTACACAAAAGGTACTCAACATCAATGATTATCAGGGCAATACAAATCAAAACCACGATGATATCATCTCACTACCATTAGAATGGCTATTTTCAAAAAGACTGTGGAAAAGTACTGGCAGAATATGGAGAAAAGGGAACGTATGTGTACTATTGGTAGGAATGGGAATTGGTGCAGCCACCATGGGAAACAGTATGGAGATTCCTCAAAAAATTAAAAATAGAACTGCCATATGATTCAGCTAGTTCACTTCTATTGATAGATATATATTCAGAGGAAATAAAATCACCATCTCAAAGAGATATCTACACTTCCATGTTCATTGCAGTACTATTTACAACAGCCAGGACATGAAAACAGCCTAAGGTCTGCCAATAGATAAATTAAAAAAGAAAATGTGGTGTATACACAGAGAAATACAAATAGGGTATTATCTCACATGTGAAATCTAGAAAGCTGAATTTATAGAAACAGAGAGTAGACTGGTGGCTGCCAGTGGGAGGGAGTGGTAGAAATGGGTAAAGGTGGTTAAAGAGTACAGACTTCCAGTTATAAGATGAATAAATTCTAAGAATATAGTTTTTCTCCTGTAATTGAGATCTAATCTTACTGCATTGTGGTCAGAAAAAATGCTTGGAATGATTTCTATTTTTTTGAATTTACCAAGGCTAGCTTTATGGCCCAGGATGTGATCTATCCTGGAGAAGGTTCCATGTGCGCTTGAGAAAAAGGTGAAATTCATTGTTTTGGGATGAAATGTCCTATAGATATCAATTAGGTCTAACTGGTCTACTGTATCGTTTAAAGTTTGTGTTTCCTTGTTAATTTTCTGTTTAGTTGATCTATCCATATGGAGGCTGAACAACATGCTGCTGAATAACCAACAAATCACAGAAGAAATCAAAAAAGAAATCAAAATTTGCATAGAAATGAATGAAAATGAAAACACAACAACCCAAAACCTGTGGGACACGGTAAAAGCAGTCCTAAGGGGAAAGTTCATAGCAATACAGGCACACCTCAAGAAACAAGAAAAAAGTCAAATAAATAACCTAACTCCACACCTAAAGCAACTAGAAAAGGAAGAAATGAAGAACCCCAGGGTTAGTAGAAGGAAAGAAATCTTAAAAATTAGAGCAGAAATAAATGCAAAAGAAACAAAAGAGACCATAGCAAAAATCAACAAAACCAAAAGCTGGTTCTTTGAAACGATAAATAAAATTGACAAACCATTAGCCAGACTCATCAAGAAACAAAGGGAGAAAAATCAAATCAACAAAATTAGAAACGAAAATGGAGAGATCACAACAGACAACACAGAAATACAAAGGATCATAAGAGACTACTATCAACAATTATATGCCAATAAAATGGACAACGTGGAAGAAATGGACAAATTCTTAGAAAAGTACAACTTTCCAAAACTGGACCAGGAAGAAATAGAAAATCTTAACAGACCCATCACAAGCACGGAAATTGAAACTGTAATAAAAAATCTTCCAGCAAACAAAAGCCCTGGTCCAGACGGCTTCACAGCTGAATTCTACCAAAAATTTAGAGAAGAGCTAACACCTATCCTGCTCAAACTCTTCCAGAAAATTGCAGAGGAAGGTAAACTTCCAAACTCATTCTATGAGGCCACCATCACCCTAATACCAAAACCTGACAAAGATCCCACAAAAAAAGAAAACTACAGGCTAATATCACTGATGAACATAGATGCAAAAATCCTTAACAAAATTCTAGCAATCAGAATCCAACAACACATTAAAAAGATCATACACCATGACCAAGTGGGCTTTATCCCAGAGATGCAAGGATTCTTCAATATCTGCAAATCAATCAATGTAATACACCACATTAACAAATTGAAAAATAAAAACCATATGATCATCTCAATAGATGCAGAGAAAGCCTTTGACAAAATTCAACATCCATTTATGATAAAAAACTCTCCAGAAAGCAGGAATAGAAGGAACATACCTCAACATAATAAAAGCTATATATGACAAACCCACAGCAAACATTATCCTCAATGGGGAAAAATTGAAAGCATTTCCTCTAAAGTCAGGAACAAGACAAGGGTGCCCACTTTCACCATGACTATTCAACATAGTTTTGGAAGTTTTGGCCACAGCAATCAGAGCAGAAAAAGAAATAGAAGGAATCCAAATAGGAAAAGAAGAAGTAAAACCCTCACTATTTGCAGATGACATGATCCTCTACATAGAAAACCCTAAAGATTCCACCAGAAAATTACTAGAAATAATCAATGACTATAGTAAAGTTGCAGGATATAAAATCAACACACAGAAATCCCTTGCATTCCTATACACTAATAATGAGAAAACAGAAAGAGAAATCAAGGAAACAATTCCATTCACCATTGCAATGGAAAGAATAAAATACTTAGGAATATATCTACCTAAAGAAACTAAAGACCTATATATAGAAAACTATAAAACACTGGTGAAAGAAATCAAAGAGGACACTAATAGATGGAGAAATATACCATGTTCATGGATTGGAAGAATCAATATAGTGAAAATGAGTATACTACCCAAAGCAATTTATAGATTCAACGCAATCCCTATCAAGCTACCAACAGTATTCTTCACAGAGCTAGAACAAATAATTTCACAATTTATATGGAAATACAAAAAACCTCGAATAGCCAAAGCGATCTTGAGAAAGAAGAATGGAACTGGAGGAATCAACCTACCTGACTTCAGGCTCTACTACAAAGCCACAGTTATCAAGACAGTATGGTACTGGCACAAAGACAGAAATATTGATCAATGGAATAAAATAGAAAGCCCAGAGATAAATGCACGCACATATGGACACCTTATCTTTGACAAAGGAGGCAAGAATATACAATGGATTAAAGACAATCTCTTTAACAAGTGGTGCTGGGAAATCTGGTCAACTGCTTGTAAAAGAATGAAACTAGACCACTTTCTAACACCATACACAAAAATAAACTCAAAATGGATTAAAGATCTAAATGTAAGACCAGAAACTATAAAACTCCTAGAGGAGAACATAGGCAAAACACTCTCCGACATACATCACAGCAGGATCCTCTATGACCCACCTCCCAGAATATTGGAAATAAAAGCAAAAATAAACAAATGGGACCTAATTAACCTTAAAAGCTTCTGCACATCAAAGGAAACTATTAGCAAAGTGAAAAGACAGCCTTCAGAATGGGAGAAAATAATAGCAAATGAAACAACCGACAAACAACTAATCTCAAAAATATACAAGCAACTCCTCCAGCTCAACTCCAGAAAAATAAATGACCCAATCAAAAAATGGGCCAAAGAACTAAATAGACATTTCTCCAAAGAAGACATACAGATGGCTAACAAACACATGAAAAGATGCTCAACATCACTCATTATCAGAGAAATGCAAATCAAAACCACTATGAGGTACCATTTCACACCAGTCAGAATGGCTGCCATCCAAAAGTCTACTAGCAATAAATGCTGGAGAGGGTGTGGAGAAAAGGGAACCCTCTTACACTGTTGGTGGGAATGCAAACTAGTACAGCCACTATGGAGAACAGTGTGGAGATTCCTTAAACAACTGGAAATAGAACTGCCTTATGATCCAGCAATCCCACTGCTGGGCATACACACTGAGGAAACCAGAAGGGAAAGAGACACGTGTACCCCAATGTTCATCGCAGCACTGTTTATAATAGCCAGGACATGGAAGCAACCTAGATGCCCATCAGCAGATGAATGGATAAGAAAGCTGTGGTACATATACACAATGGAGTATTACTCAGCCATTAAAAAGAATACATTTGAATCAGTTCTAATGAGGTGGATGAAACTGGAGCCTATTATACAGAGTGAAGTAAGCCAGAAGGAAAAACATAAATACAGTATACTAACGCATATACATGGAATTTAGAAAGATGGTAACAATAACCCAGTGTACGAGACAGCAGAGGGGACACTGATGTATAGAACAGTCTTGTGGACTCTGTGGGAGAGGGAGAGGGTGGGAAGATTTGGGAGAATGGCAATGAAACATGTAAAATATCATGTAAGAAACGAGTTGCCAGTCCAGGTTTGATGCACGATACTGGATGCTTGGGGCTAGTGCACTGGGATGACCCAGAGGGATGGTATGGGGAGGGAGGAGGGAGGAGGGTTCAGGATGGGGAACACATGTATACCTGTGGCGGATTCATTTTGATATTTGGCAAAACTAATACAATTATGTAAAGTTTAAAAATAAAATAAAATTAGGGAAAAAAAAGAAAAAAAAATTTGTAAAGAAAATCAGTCCTGAATATTCATTGGAAGAACTGATGCTAAAGCTGAAGCTCCAATATTTTGGCCACCTGATGCAAAGAACTGACTCATTGAAAAAGACCCTGATGCTGGGAAAGATTGAAGGCAGGAGGAGAAAAGGATGACAGAGGATAAGATGGTTGGATGGCATCACTGATTCAATGGATATGAATTTGAGCAAGCTTCAGGAGTTGGTGATGGACAGGGAGGCCTGGTGTGCTATAGCCCATGGGGTTGCAATGAGTCAGACACAGCTGAGCTACTGAACTGATCTGATAGAATTGAGGGAGAGACAAAACACCAAGGTCTCCCAAAGCAGTGTTTTTCAAACTATAATGTACTTTTCCTATTATCCAAATAGTAGGTCAACTTTCATCAAAGTCTACTTCACAAACACTACCTCAAGATTTAGACTGAAGTAAAGATGAGTATGGAAGACCATAATACTTTGGCTTCTGCTATTTTTAACTCTAGTCATTCCTCAAAAGGAAATGCCCCTCTGGAATCTTGCAGAATTATGGGTTCATTACATCTGAACATACACCAACCTCCAGGCCAACTTGCGGGCTGCTTCCTTTGCTGCACCTTCCTTCTAGATGTAGATCTTGGTATTAATCCTATTTAGTTTCATTCACCAAAGCACAATTAGCTGACCACATTCCTACTCCAGAACTAATGAAAACCCCTGCACAGCTACATCTTTCTCAAACCACCTTCATATTAAACTCTGGGTATTAATCATTCCTCTATCTTCCCCACCAGACTCTAAGCAGCATCAAGGCAGGGGCTTCCTCTTACTTAACTTTGAATTCACATGTCTTGTGCCTGTAGAACTTAATACATGTTTGGTGAACAAAAAAATAAATAAAAAATTATGTTTAAGAAAAAAAAAATTCTAAGAATATAAATACAGCATGATGATTATGGTTAACAACACTGTGTTGCATGTTGAAACACTGCTAGCAGAAGAAATCCTAATAATTCTCACAACAACAAAAAAGGCAAAAAAAAGGCAACTATGTGAGGTGATGAATGTGTTAACAACTTCCTGTGGTAATCATGTTGCAATATGAAAGACAAATATCAATATAATGTATATTAAATCATCCCTTTGTATACCTTGAAGTTATATATCAACTGTACTCAATAAAGCTGGGACAGGTAAGGAAGAACACATGCTTTTTTTTTTTAATGAATTAAACAGAAGCACTATTTTCAAGGAAAATGGCTGAGAATTTCTAAAACTGATGAAAAACATTAACCTACAAATTCAAGAAGTATAATAAATCCCAAGTACAATTCAATATGTGAAAAGAAAGCCTCCCCTAGGCACATATAGTAAACCTGCTGGAAAAAGATCTTAAAAGTAGCATTATTTTCTAAGGAGCAAAAATAAAACTGAGAGCTGCCTTCTCCACAGAAATATCAGAAGACAGAAGACAATGAAATGACATCTTAAAATGTGAAAGATAATCACTGCCAACCTACAATATTTTACTAGGTGAATATACACTTCAGAAGTCAAGATGAAACATTAATAAACACTTTTCCAGCAAACAAAAGCTCTGAGAATGTATCACCAGGACACCTGAACTAAAAGAAATACTAAAGGAAATTCTTTAGCCAAAAGGAATATGAGTCTAGAAGCAAAGACATAAAGAAAGAAATGAAGACCACCAGGAAAGGTAAGATTGAAATAATGTAAAAACAAACAAATCTGACTATACAAAACAATGGTTGTAGTGTTTTTGCATGATTTTACATGTATGTAAAACATTTGCACAACATGACAACAATCATTCAAAAGACAAGAAAAAGTGAAATTGCATTAAACTATTCAAATTTTCAAACATTGTTGGGTAAGTGGTAAAAGTAAGTGGACAGTCCAGTGCCACCAGCTACTAGAGGAAGATTCCTAATGTGAAAGGCAGAGACCAAAGTAACAAACAAACGGAAACTGTCTTAAAAGAAAGAGAGACAACACAGGGCTACATTCAGAAAGAGAAGAAAGACAGTATACTCATGAAACAAGAAAAGAGAGCAAAATAAAAAGTGCGTTTGAAAATTAAAATGACAATAACAAAAATTGAATTTTCAACAAAAGGATTTGAGGATAAAAGTAAGTAAATCTTTCTAAAGTAAAAATAGATGAAATATAAGAGGGAAAAGATTACGATAAATCCAAAGGATACAACATCAGAATAATAAGAGTTTTAGAAGAAAATAAAATAGATAAAATGGAAGGGAATTTTTTTCAAGAAAATTTCCTCAAATTGAAAGGCAGGAGTTCCCAGATTAAAAGTGTAATAAAAGGAATGGAAAAAAAAATTATAAAGCACATCAAGTTTTAAAAAAAAAAAAGTTCAGATCACCAGGAGCAAAAGAAAATATTCATTAATTTTCAGAAAGAATTAAAAAAACAAAAAGTTCAGATTCAAAGGATCAAGAATCACGATGACATCAGATTTTTCAAGAGCAATACTAGAAGTCCCAAATTAGGAGCAGTGCTTTCACATATTCTGCAGAGACCTGACTTCCGTCTTAGACTTCTAAACCTGACCAGACCAGAAAACACTTGTGGTAACAAAACAAAATTACAAGCAGACATGTAAGTTCCCAAATAACATCCTCAACTAAAATACTGGAGAAAACCAAGAAAGAGATCCAGAAAACAGGGGATCCATCACAGAAGCAAGGCAAAGAAAACCTTCCCCAGGGCTGGCACTGCAGTGGTGCACCAAGCCTTGTAAGTACCCAGACCAGATCAAAACAGAAGAATGAGCCCCAGAATGCTGTGCTTTCAGCTCCCCACCCACCACTGCACAAAAGGACATGGCAGATTACCAAATACTTTCCTGTGTTTGGGGGAGGAGAATTACACTTTTAGCAGATGATTCGAGAATGAGTTACTACTCATTTTTGCTAAATTACAGAGTCTTAAGAAAAGATAAAAGAAAGGAAGAGACAAAGAACGAGACAGAGAAAGCTCCAGGAAAAGCTCCAGAATACTCCAGAAGTATTCCAGAGAATACTCCAGGAAAACCTAAGCTTATTAAAAAAAAAACAGAAAAAGTTACCATAACTTGCCATGCTTCACAGCAGTGAATAATATTTCTATAGTACCAACAGTGTAATTGGTGACTACTGATGTAATCAAAAGTGATCATGCAATAATAAGAGAGGATGAAGAAGCGGGTGTACCCTGAGGATGTGGGAAGTGGTTTTAAAAGCACTAAATTTTTACCTTCCAAAAACAGTGAAAAAAAAATTCAAGAAATAAGGTTGCACACAACTTATTTAGAAATATGTCAGTAAAACAGCAGAAGAAACAGCTTAAAGATGAAAAAGGTTGACTCTGGAGACTAGAAATCAAAGAAGGAAGGGGTAGAGCAGGAGATAGAAAAAGATTTGACTCTTTAAACAATGTACATGTAGCGCTTTGATAAAATAATATTAAATTTTAAATGAAAACGTGACATAAAACTTTGTGAGCCTCAAAATAAAATGAGAATGAGTCATTGCTCTGACCCTAAACTTGAAATGCTTGAATTATAAAGCAAAAACCTTGCTTTCCTATTCTCCATTCTTCTCAGGGGATTGATTAATTCATAGTGGAAAGAAAAAAAAAATCTCTGTGAGCTACTAATTACTAGCAATTAAAGTCCCTTTTCCTTATGTCCAGTTGCAAATCATTGTTGCCTAACAACTAGGACTGCCAAGCTCATTTGAAGGAGGTGTATAGCTTATAATGCACGTTATAAAAGCCAAGGTGAAAATCTACACTTCTTGTTCTAGTTCCCTTGTGTGACTAAACAAAAGGCATGAATAGCAACTGACTCTGGAAAGCTGAGCGTGTACCAGGTGCAAGGACAGATCGCACTTCATGTTAGTGAATACACCAAGGATTTCTCTGCTAAACGACTTCACTCCGCTGAAAAGAATTAGTGCCACCAGAGGACCTTTATTAGCAGAAGCAACTACGAATGAAAGAAATACAACATAAAGCAACACAGGCACTTCCAAAAAAAACACTGGAAAATCAATAGCTCTTTTGGATTCATCCAAAGAACAGCTCCTCCTCCCCACTTCAGATCCAGGCAGCTCTGGTGTGCTGCTTTCTTTATCACACCGGTTTTCCAGGTACGTATTAACAAAGAAGCGGCTCCTTTGTTGTTTACTTCTGCCAGTAAGCGTTTTTAAGCTAATACTGAGCTTGCAGTGATGTCCAGTAGCACAGCACTGCAGCCAGAATTCTCACCAATGGTTTGGGGGAAACTGAAGTATAACAACAATGGATTTCTACTGGGCATCCTCTAACTTCCCTTATCACCTGCCTTGTGAATACTGATTCTTGCCTGGTGACCATAAACGGTGAGATTCACAATGGGAATTTCTTTGTCTCCTGGTCAAGTGAGCCCACCAAATACTTGGCTCTCCAGTTAGTGAAGTCGGCCATGTATGGTTTTGTTGTTGTTGTTTAGTCACTCTAAACCATCTGACTCTTTTGTGATGCCATGGACTGTAGCCCACCACGCTTCTTTGTCCATGGAATTCTCCAGGGACGAGTACTGGCGTGGGTTGCCATTGCCTCCTCCAGAGGATCTTTCTGACCCAGGGATCGAACCTGCATCTCCTATACTGGCAGACAGATTCTTTACCACCGAGGCAGCAGGGAAGCCTATATTTGATTTTACCTACTCCGAGATGCCAAGCACAGATTCCGTCTCCCATCTTGAAACACATCTCCCACGGAAGGAATAAGGATAGCTCTAGAACAAGCAATTCTGCATCATGTGATCTGGGTTTTGAGAAGTTCTGGCTGAGGAATGTTTCTGAAAATAATTATGCAGTCACAGCATCCAGTTAGCCATTTCTGAAAGCTTGATTTCCATTGTGCAGCCACTTTGGCATGCTTTCTAATTCTCAGATGGTTCCCATTCATACAATTCAAAAACGTTAAGTGCTAATTGCCTTGCTCTGGACTGTCTTAGTAGGTGTAAACTTTCCATCTGAGGCATGAGGGTCTAGTCCCATGCTTCTTGTTAATGTTAATAAATAAAGAGCTATAGCAAAATGTTGGCCAGGGTGAAATAACTCTCAGAACATATGGACTCAAGATGATTGTTCACACATAGGCAACAAAGAACTGCATCCAAGAACCTAAATGTGTAGTTTCCCTCCCAGGTAAGACTGGTTTTCTGTCTCATATATCCACAAATAGGTGAAAAGAATGTATACCTTGACCCTTCTATTCCTCAGTTTACAGTTGGGGAACTTGTGTTGCACTTTTCCTGTATAGAGAGATATTGTCAAGGTGAGCATTTTTCACCCAGCAATACCTGACATTTACTGAGCATGATACATGGAGTTCAAATCTTCAGGACAGAAGGTACACATAAACTGATACACATAACTGATACATATGAATCAGTTAATTAACAATGATAAAGGAGAGTTCCTTAAATAACAATTAATGAAATAAAATAATGCTATAGGAATTGATGGAGGGGAGGTGCACTGAACAGGAGAGACAGAATGGGAGGAAGTGACAATAAACTGAGCCTTGAAGAAAGTTTGAGATTGAACAAAATGGAGAGGCAGCATAGTTCTATATATATATATATTTTAAGAGTATGAACTCTGGAACAAATTGCCTGCCTTCAAATTCTAGCTCTGTCACTAGTGGCCTTAAACACGTTGCTTTACATTGCTGAGCTCTAATATATGCACCTGTGAAAGAAGGATTAAATAGTATCTGCCATATTAAAAGGATGGTGAGATTAAATTTAGTTAAAACATGTCAAGGTCTTAGAACAATGTGTAGCACAGAACAAGTTCATAAGTATAGTTGCTATTATGAGTATTATAAATGAGAGAAGAGTGGAGAAGACAATCCTGGCAAGGAAAATATCCCAACAAATCAAGCAAATAATTTACTGAATCAGATTTAATCACATGGTTATGCTGATAAGAAGAGCTCGTGCCACACCAGCATCAGCAACTTTCCCCATGTGTCCCTGATACTAGTGAACTGGCTATTTGGGAAAGGAAGTATATTTAAATGGTGAGATTTTTTAAATGGTGAGATTTCACCTAAATTACAAATTACCCATTGCTGCAGAGGAAATTTTATTTGCCCAAAACGTAAAGAGTGGATGCATATGTCATTAATCTAAAAAGAGACAGTTCACATATTTGTTTAATGACTTCAGCTCAGTCAAACATGACGACCCAGGTGCATTGGCTGCAGGCATTAGTGCAACACTACAATACAAGAAAATGAGGTGCCAAGTAGGCTCCATGATTTAGAACTCATTTTTCCAGTCACTATGAATGCAAATGTCTCATTTACATAAAATCTACTCATATTGATGCTAATCGGGAGCAAAGGATAGGCTATCCCCCTGCTCTTATCTAGCATCAGAAATAGGAAATCAGAATTCAAATTATTCCCATTGGAAATGGTGATAGGATCTTTCAAACTGTTATGTTGATCAGCTTTAATATTTGGATATTAATTCAAGAAATATTCATTGAATAAAGAGCACTTATTCAGTGTTTACCATGACCTGAACACTGTCCTAACATTTTTAATACACTTTTTCATATAATTTTTTACAACAATCCTAACAAGAAGGTTCCATTATTATCCCTTCTTTTATTGATAGAGAACTGAGGCTAAGGAAAATAAGCAACTAGCCTAGTACCCTATAGTGTATCTGATTTTAAAGCCAATGACACTTGCTTATTCATATTAATTAAGGGGTTTAATCGAGCTCTGTGGGCTCCCATCTCCATTCCCACCTTACCAGCTCCATTCCTAGAAACAAAGTACTATATCCCAAGAGTGGCTCCTTTTCCTTTCAGTCAGGCAGAAAGTTACGGAAGAAACATATATGGAAGGCATAAGAATGGAACAAGTAACAAAACCATTAAATTGTCCATCTGAGTACAAAGGAGAAAACCCAATACTTACATTGTCATTGCATGCCATTATGCCAATAGCAGCAACAGTCTAAACTAACTAGGAACTACATTGCCACACTAGGTAGGAGAAGACAGACTGCCTAAGTGGTTGTTTTTAGCAAATACAGAAGACAGTTGAGAGATCTAATGCAAGAAAATTAATTTTGTGTGTTTATAGCCAGATACATCTGATAATTTCTCATGGTACCGGAGTTCTTAAAATGTTTTATTTTCAGGCAATCTGTAGGAGTAAGACATAGGAGCCAAGTGAATCAGCACAGAACCTTTCTGTTGATTCTCTGATTTTTGAAAGCAGTATTTGTTTTCATCTTGCAAAGACTGTTTTGGGATCTTGCATGGGCTTCCACGCCATTCAGCTGGCAGCTGCTTCTCCCCAGGGCTTCTCCCACACACCAGAGGGTCTCAGCTCCATCAAGGCCTCCCACGCCTCACTTCCCTGGGTCCTCAGACCCACACTGCTGTGCAGGCTCCCACGAGTTATCCTTTTAATATTGCATCTCTTAATTCCAAGCACCACCCACATTACAAGATTTGGGGGAAATTCACTTTACAAACAAGTTGTGGGTAATTAAAATCAAGTCCAACATGAGGAAACAACTTTAGAATCTTTATTTAAATATGGTTTTTTTCCAGAGTTCATGGGAAAAAAACACAGCAACAAAACAAAAAAGTTAAGCCATTCTTAGATGAATCCCATTCTTAGATGGACACATCCGTATTAGTCCCTGTCTTTCTTTTTCTTCAAACTTTATTCAAACCTTTAAATCACAGATCCATCCCCACCCTTTTAGGAGAAACCCACTGCCTGACCATAACAGTGTATTTTGCTTTACAATCAAGCCATAAGGGACCCACAATAATAAAGTTCTACACCTACATTCAGCTACAACTGACACCACATTGGATGCTGAAGTGAAGTAGTTTCAATCCACCCAAACCCAGGTCACCCTCTCATCTCCCTGGTTCTCCAGCAGAAAAGCACTGTATCAGCACACACACACACACACACACACACACACACACACACACACAGAGCAATTCTCAGCATATGTTATCAGAGAATCTTCAGAAAACTACAATCTCTTAATCCATATTAAGGAAGATAAACACCTCCTTAAATACAACATACATTAACTTTATTCTCAGACTATATGATTCCCCATGGACTCATTCTCATACTCAGAGACCAAGTGCAAGAAAAGCAAAGTCTTTTCACACCACTAAGCCAGGTGCCCCAGTTGCCCTTAATTGCCATCTTCTGATGACTCCAAGGCCTGGTCAACAGTTCAAAAAGATCCCTTCTTTTTCCCTCAGGCTTAATCTAACTCCTGGATATGGCATCTCTCATACTGATCTCCATAGGATCAAATGAGAATTCACCACTGTCCCATTTACAGAAACTGTTCAGGATCAAGAACAATGTTCTACCACTTCTACTCAGAAGAAAAGTTATTTAATACAAACAGAAATAAAAATTTCTTTATATACTTTCATTCTAAAATTGCCGCACTTGAAGAGAAAATCCATGCATTGGTTCTATAGGTTTTGTAAAATAGTTAATGGTAGTTGGTTCCTCTGTTCTAGGTAACACCTACTTAGTTCAATATGTGTGTGTGTGTGTGTGTGTGTGTGTATCTATTAGACAGGGATGTCATATGGATATATGCTCTTTCATGAATTGCTCTGTACTAGAGTAGCCTGACTCTTACTGCTGTTGTTCAGTCACTAGTCATGTCTGACTCTTTGCATCCCATGGACTGCAGCACACCAGCCTCCTCTGTCCTCCACTATCTCCTGGGGTTTGCTCAAATTCAAGTCAATTGAGTCAGTGATGCTATCTAACCATCTCATCCTCTGCCACCCCTTTTCCCTTTGCCTTCTATCTTTCCCAGCATCAGGGTCTTTCCAGGCCTGAGTCTTAAGAATGCCATAGATACTTATTTGCTTTATAATCCAGAGTCTCCTGCTCCCTTATCTGTTTCCTCTCTTTACATTTTCTGATTTCACTTATCCCTTTCATTTTCATCTCCTGTCAGCCACTATATCTAACTGCCCCCTCGCCAATATTTGGAAACTAAAAGTTGGAAACAAACCTGAAGCATCTCAATTACGAGAAACTAAAGTTGAGTACTTGTGCTTTCCTCGGGTCCCTGACAGTCAGTGAATGTAAACCAGTGAACAAAGCATTGAGCTGGCTGTTGCTTTTAGAGCCCTAAATTGATTTAGTATTGGAGAAACATTTTTAAAAATCCATGGATGGGGAGAATAATAAAGGCCTCGCCAGAGAAATGAAAAAACAGTTCCATTATTAGGTGGTTCTTAACAGAAGTGCAGAAAGAATCATTTGAAAGATGTGCACAAACTCAGTGGTAACCTGACAGGACAGAAATTATTTATGCAAACCAAGAGTCAGGAAAATAAGGGCCATGGACCAGACCCAAGCCACGGCCTACTTTTGTTAATAAGGTTTTATTGGAACACAGACACAGCCATTCATTTATATAACATTCGTGGCTGTTTTGCACTGCAGTGGTCAGGTTGAGTAGTGATTACAGAGACCCTGTGGACCATGAAGTCTAATATGCTTACTATATGGGTCTTCACTGGCTTCCCTGGTGGCTCAGATGGTAAAGCGTCTGCCTACAATGCGGGAGACCTGGGTTCGATCCCTGGGTCAGGAAGATCCCCTGGAGAAGGAAATGGCAACCCACTCCAGTTTTCTTGCATGGAAAATCCCATGAATGGAGGAGCTTGGTAGACTACAGTCCATGGGGTCACAAAGAGTCGGACACAACTGAGCGATTTCACATATGGGTCTTCACAAAAAAACTAATGTAATATTAAGAAAACTTGTGTCTTATACATTAATTAATAAAAACAGAAACAAATTGTATCTTATATTGTCCCTGTATTTGGAAACTGCCACTACTGTTGTGACTGTTAGGTGTCTATATCCTAAAAGTACTTCTCAAGTTAAAAAGAGTGCTGTTCAGTCTTTCTCACAAGTGGGACATGTAAAAATTAGCATTTGACTTAGTCATTGCCAATTCTATCAGCAAAACCTTGTGCAGACTTGTTAGAGACCTTTTTAGTGCTGTTTCTGATTGCTCTAAGCTATAATGTTCCAACGACTTCAGTGGTATCCCTGTGGTACTTGAGCACAGAGCCAGGTTTCACTGGTTCAAATTCTGATTCTACCATAAACAGCTGTGCTTTAGTTTCCTTGTCTATAAAAAAGGGATAATTGTAACTACCTCACAGGTAAAGATGTCTAGAATAGCTCTGGATGTGTTTTTAATTAGTACTCCATAAATATTAGCTAGAATTATTACTATCTGAAAATGAGCTTTATATTCTGTCCTGAAATATGTGTACTCCAGGATAAGTCAGTTAACTTCTTTCTCCCTATAATTCTGGAATTGATTGCATGTTCCACATGATGGTTTCAGGTTAAGCATGGCTATGTCCTAGAATTAACCTAGTAGTCAATTTGCAAGTATTTATAGAGCTTCCATCCCATGCAGAGCATGAAAGTTGTGAGGATACAAAGCAAGCATGAGATATACCTGATATATATCAGGTCCCTGATAGAATTAATAGTGTTGATACCTGAGGGGATGGATCTATCTACCCACGATACAAGCGTACAGAAAGAGAGGGTGATTATCCTCTGACATTCTTCCAGGAAAAAGGGGGTGGAGAAGTCCGAACATCTTTAATATGGGGTGAGGCACGAAAGCCCCATTGTATTTAGTCTGTGCCATTCAATTTACCATTTGTAAAAATTCAGAGAAGAATAGAGAGAGCTCAGTGAAGCCTGTAGTGATCATATAAGAAAGGTTTCATGGACAAGGTGGAATATGGGTTGATGCTAGCAGGTAGCAGAGCAGGAGAGATCCTCCAAAACAAAGAATCACAAAAGCTGTCTGCTCACACAGAGCAGTGGATGGACCACACTGACTGCCGTTATGGGGTGTGGTGGGCGGGGGCCATATGTGAGATGTGGACTTGGCCTCAAATTTTTTTAATAATTTCTCATTTATTTTGCCAATACTAACTACAGAAGATGGAAAATAGAACTGGAAAATAAGGTGGAAAAGGTTTTCACCTTAAAATGTATCTGTTTATTCACTGCTACTGCTGCTGCTAAGTCGCTTCAGTCGTGTCCGACTCTGTGCGACCCCATAGACGGCAGCCCACCAGGCTCCCCTGTCCCTGGGATTCTCCAGGCAAGAACACCAGAGTGGGTTGCCATTTCCTTCTCCAGTGCATGAAAGTGAAAAGTGAAAGTGAAGTCGCTCAGTCGTATCCGACTCTCTGTGACCCCATGGACTGCAGCCCACCAGGCTCCTCTATCCATGGGATTTTCCAGGCAAGAGTAGTGGAGTGGGGTGCCATCGCCTTCTCCGGTTTATTCACTATATCTTTCCAAAGAGCTATTATCCAAAGCTCTCTGTCCTACTTGTATCAGAAAGAAAAAGCATACTATGGAGAGGCTCAAAAAACAGTTCACACAGTGCCCGGCCTACCAAATGTGTTTTCATGGTGGGTATTCTCCCCCTTGGAAGGTAACCATAACCAAGTCCAACCATCTGACTTGGCCTCAGATTTAATGGCACATATCATATAAGAGAATGAATGAAGGCTATAGAGGGCCTTTAGAGAAGGCAATGGCACCCCACTCCAGTACTCCTGCCTGGAAAATCCCGTGGACGGAGGAGCCTGGTGGGCTGCAGTCCATGGGGTCGCTGAGGGTCGGACACGACTGAGCAACTTCACTTTCACTTCTCACTTTCATGCATTGGAGAAGGAAATGGCAACCCACTCCAGTGTTCTTGCCTGGAGAATCCCAGGGACGAGGAGCCTGGTGGGCTGCCATCTATGGGGTCACACAGATTCAGACATGACTGAAGTGACTTAGCAGCAGCAGCATAGAGGGCCTTACTATGGGCTTTTTACGAAAACTGCCAGCCTCTCAATCTTTCAAATAAGAACATTAGTTTGATAGTATGTGCTGCGTTTAAAACCTGTTCAGCTCATGGATGGCTGTCAAGTGCAATCCCAGAGGTGGGGACAGGAGAGGAGGTCAGGGCAGGTCACTTTAATTTTAAGTGGAACAATAAAATGGGATGTTAGGTTCTTAACAACTTGTCAGATGGTTCAGAGGAGAATCACAGAGAGTCAGTGAGGAAGCTAAGAAACCATGGTAGAGGTGTAAAATGGGAAGTACATTAAAATGGAAACAGGAAAGACTCTCAAGAATGATAACTGAGGTCAGTAACAGACCAGTCACAGGGAATGAAGTTGAGGAGGGGAATTAAAGGTCACCCAAGGGCTCCTCCAAGCTTCCCTGATAGCTCAGTTGGTAAAGAATCTGCCTGCAATGCAGGAGACCCTGGTTCAATTCCTGGGTCAGGAAGATTCCCTGGAGAAGGGATAGGCTACCTACTCCAGTATTCTTGGGCTTCCCTATGGCTCAGTCAGTAAAGAATCGCCTGCAATGCAAGAGACCTGGATTCTATCCCTGGGTTGGGAAGATCCCCTGGAGAACGGAAAGGCTACCCACTCCGGTATTCTGGCCTGGAGAATTCCATGAACTGAATAGTTCATGGGGTCACAAAGAGTCGGACACGACTGAGCAACTTTCACTTTCAAGGGTTCCCCCAGAGGACATTAGAAATAATGATGCCATTGGCCACAGTTAGAAAGTAGTGAGCATACAGACTCTGCATCAATACTTCCGGTTCTCTGCAACAGGACCCCAGAGATGAATTGTCAGAACAATGACTTTACAAACACTGCATATAAACATCTACTGAATTCCTTTCATGAGAGCTTCAAAAAGAATGGTCATAGCTCTACTATTTTTTACAGCATCCATAACTCATTCTCTTGAAAATGTTTTCTATAAAACTGAAACTCCAATCTGTATGTGGGAAGCTGACTCAGAGTCAAGCTAAGCTTCTGGCAGCAATCTGGGGAGAACCACCTACTGCTGCAGAGTCAGCTTTTCTCACAATGTGTATTTGGTTAAAAAGAAAAACTCAGTGCCCTGAATACACTTCCCAGATACACCCACATTCTAAACTTTCTTCTGTGAACAACGTACTACTACTCAATAGTCCTAAATACTCTTGAGTCCTTAGAACAGATGGGAAGGACTTAGACGAGCAATCATAGTATGAAAGAAAATGCCAGAGCATGTATCTGAAATTTACCAATTCATCATAGATCTAAGTCTTTCAATTTAAGCAATTGCTTGTAAGTAAATGCTGTCTTTCAGATTTCTCCCCATTCTCCACTACTCCTCCAGGTGGCATCTGGGCAAATTTAGAGGTTAAAAGGTGTTGAGGTGGTAGAAAGGAGCTCTAGATCTTTGTACTGGGGTTCCTGTGCTAGCCTCAGGACTCCCTGGCAAACGTGGCCAGTGGAGGGTCCAGCCCTTCTGATGGTGCCTATGAGAAATGAGGAGACAGGTGTTGGCTCCTTCTTCAACAGAAACATGGCACTGCTTTCCTGCCTTACCAGCTCCAGCGCACCACAGTGAGTGATGCCCAGCAGACAGGGCAGAGTAACGGCAGCCTCTCTGCTGTACCAGTGGCAGTGCCTCAGTGCCCAGCGGAAGGCACCACAACGCTCAGGTAACTGCTGAGAATCCAGGGAAGTGAGCCTGGGCCAGAAAAACAGAGGATCAAATAAGCACTGATATTCCTGAGCGCATCGGCCTGAGTTCTTAGGATAAAATGGTGGGTTTTCAAAGGACTTGAAGCTCTGCAATGTCTGACAAGGGTAAAAGCTGGTCTATATGTTATGTCAATATTCAGATTGCATTATCCTGACTGTAGGCAGGGTCTCACTCTGTAGCTGTGGTCAGTGGTT
This sequence comes from Bos taurus, assembly GCF_002263795.3. Classification (NCBI taxonomy): domain Eukaryota; kingdom Metazoa; phylum Chordata; class Mammalia; order Artiodactyla; family Bovidae; genus Bos; species Bos taurus. The sequence goes on along the minus strand of NC_037329.1, from coordinate 45,038,915 downwards.
TTAAGAGAACAGCCTTAAACTCCCAGCCCCTGCCTTGTGAGCACCACTGACCCAGCCCAATTTTCTGAAGGCCACTCCTTGACTCAACTGTCTTGCACTCCAGCTCCTAAGAGGACCTGGGACATACTTTGTCCCAAGGGAGGGCAAAGGACCTAGCTGCCTTACGCTCTTTAAATATATATTTTAAAATTCATTTTAAACATCAGAGGTTTACCTAGATAATGGCTAATGTTTGCTGATGCTGAGTTCTTACATTGTGCTCAGCACGTTTACATATATAATACAGCAACATCCAGAAATAGATACTAAATAGTATTGCCCCAGTCTACCTCACCATAGCTGAGGACCGAGGCACGGAGAAATGAGTTAGCTTATTTTAAGTCACACAGGCAGGAAAGTGGTAAATGAGACCACAAACCCAGGCGTTCTAATTTCAGAACTATTTTTTTAATCATAGACAGAAACATACAAAAATACATACACACATACATACATACATACATCAGTTCAGTTCAGTCGCTCAGTCGTGTCCAAATGGTGAAAGGATGGATGGATGGATGAGCAGTCACAACCTGACATAATACCTAGAAAATCAAAGGGAAGCAATAGTTAGTAGATTTTCAGACTTTAATATGTGAGAAGCACTTCAGACCCAACTAGTATGGTGATTTTCAAACTGGACTAAAGCCTCTCCCTGGAGCAGACTTGAGGGGTGTCACAGGGGAACAGGGAGCAGACAAGCCAGCAGGGATCAAAGCTATTACTGAGGAAACTGACTCCTTTTTTTTTTTTTGATTGAGATACAGTTCATGTACTACATTAGTTTCAGGTGTACAATGTAGGGATTTTAAATTTTTACAGATCATACTCCATTTATAGTTATTATAAAATATTAGCTTTATTTCCTGTGCTGTGCAATACATCCTTGTAGCTCACTTATTTTATGTAAAGCAGTTTATACCTCTTAATCCTTGTCTTGCCCCTACCCTCTTCTATCTCCTCACTGGTAAATACTAGTTTGTTCTACCTATGGGTCAGTTTCTGTTTTTGTTATATTCATTCCTTTGTTTTATTTTTAGATTCTACATACAAGTGATATTATACAGTATTTGTCTTTGTCTGACTTATTTCACTAGCCATAATCGCCTCTAGGTTCATCCATGTTGTTGGAAACAGCAAAATTTTCCTTCCTTTCATGGCTGAGTAATATTACATTGAATATATGCACCACATGTTCTTCATCCATTCATCTGTCAATGGACACTTAGGTTGCTTCCATAGCTTGTCTATCATAAATAACATTACTATGAACATTAGGGTGGATCTTTCTTTTTAAGTTAGTGTTTTTGTTTTCTTCGTGTAAATGCCCAGGAGTGGAATTGCCAGGTCATATGATAGTCCTATTTTTATTTTTTGAGGAGTCTCCATACTCTTTTCCTATGTGGCTGCACCAATTTACATCCCCACCAACAGTGTATGAAGGTTTCCATTTTTACACAGTCCTGCCAACATTTGTTATTTGTGGTCTTTTTGATGACAGAACTCTGACAGATGTGAGATGATACCTTATTGCAGTTTTGATTTGCATTTCTCTGATGATTAGTGATGTTGAGTATCTTTTCACATACCTATTTGGCATCTATACATCCTTTTTAGAAAGTATTTTTTGTAAAATGTCTATTGAGGCCATCTGCCCATTTTTTAATCATGTTGTCTGTCTTTCTGATACTGAGTTGTATGAGTTGTTTATATATTTTGGACATTAATCGCTTATTAGGCATGAGTTCAGTTCAGTTCAGTTGCTCAGTCGTGTCCGACTCTTTCCGACCCCATGAATTGCAGTGCGCCAGGCCTCCCTGTCCATCACCAACCCCCAGAGTTCACTCAAACTCACGTCCATCAAGTGGGTGATGCCATCTATCCATCTCATCCTCTGTCGTCCCCTTCTCCTCCTGCCCTCAATCCCTCCCAGCATCAGAGTCTTTTCCAATGAGTCAACTCTTCGCATGAGGTGGCCAAAGTACTGGAGTTGCAGCTTTAGCATCATTCCTTCCAAAGAACACCCAGGGCTGATCTCCTTTAGAATGGACTGGTTGGATCTCCTTGCAGTCCAAGGGACTCTCCAAGGGACTCTCAAGAGTCTTCTCCAACACCACAGTTCAAAAGCATCAATTCCTTGGTGCTCAGCTTTCTTCACAGTCCAACTTTCACATCCATACATGACTACTGGAAAAACCATAGCCTTGACTAGATGGACCTTTGTTGGCAAAGTAATGTCTCTGCTTTTGAATATGCTATCTAGGTTGGTCATAGCTTTCCTTCCAAGGAGTAAGCGTCTTATAATTTCATGGCTGCAATCACCATTTGCAGTGATTTTGGAGCCCCCAAAATAAAGTCTGACACTGTTTCCACTGTTTCCCCATCTATTTCCCATGAAGTGATGGGACTGGATGCCATGATCTTCGTTTTCTGAATGTTGAGCTTTAAGCCAACTTTTTCACTCTCCTCTTTCACTTTCATCAAGAGCCTTTTTAGTTCCTCTTCACTTTCTGCCATAAGGGTAGTGTCATCTGCATATCTGAGGTTATTGATATTTCTCCCTGAAACCTTGATTCCAGCTTGTGCTTCCTCCAGCCCAGCATTTCTCATGATGTACTCTGCATATAAGTTAAATAAGCAGGGTGACAATATACAGCCTTGACGTACTCCTTTTCCTATTTCGAACCAGTCTGTTCTTCCATGTTCAGCTCTAACTGTTGCTTCCTGACCTGCATATAGGTTTCTCAAGAGGCAGGTCAGGTGCTCTGATATTCCCATCTCTTTCAGAATTTTCCACAGTTTATTGTGAGCCACACAGTCAAAGGCTTTGGCATAGTCAATAAAGCAGAAATAGATGTTTTTCTGGAACTCTCTTGCTTTTTCCATGATCTAGCAGATGTTGGCAATTTGATCTCTTGTTCCTCTGCCTTTTCTAAAACCAGCTTGAACATCAGGAAGTTCACGGTTCACATATTGCTGAAGCCTGGCTTGGAGAATTTTGAGCATTACTTTACTAGCGTGTGAGATGAGTGCAATTGTGTGGTAGTTTGAGCATTCTTTGGCATTGCCTTTCTTTGGGATCAGAATGAAAACTGACCTTTTCCAGTCCTGTGGCCACTGCTGAGTTTTCCAAATTTGCTGGCATATTGAGTGCAGCACTTTCACAGCATCATCTTTCAGGATTTACCATTAGCAAATATTTTCTCCCATTCAGTAGGCTGTCTTTTTGTTTTGTCTGATTTTGTTTTGAATGATCTCCTTTCCTGTGCAAAAGCTTTTAAGTTTAAGTAGGTCTTTTTTGTTTATTTTGGCTTGTGTTTCCTTTTCTTTCAGACAGACTCCTATTTTTTTAGGGGGAAAGATAAAGTTTGTCATTTTATGACAAATGAACACTTCTTCAATATTAAGGTAAACATGACATGGGGGAAAAAATTTCTAGGGAATCCTAACCTGCTACTTGCTACCTGCCACCTGCCCCTTGATTAGGCACTTGTCCAGTGGTCTACTTGAGTATTTCACTCAAAGACGTGAACCATCCACTAGCACTATGTCTGATGGTGTGGGCCAGGACTGCTGAACAGAGAAGAAAGGCTTCTTCAGCAATTCTTATCTTAGGTCAGTTTGTCCTCACAGGCATCAAAGAAGGACTACTTTTTTGGCAGAAAGTTCCTAATAGTTATAGATATTATATTGCATATTAATAAGCAGAGACATTACTTTGTCAACAAAGGTCTGTCTTGATCAAGCTATGGTTTTTCCTGTAGTCATGTATGGATGTGAGAGTTGGACTATAAAGAAAGCTGAGTGCCAAAGAATTGATGCTTTTGATCTGTGCTGTTGGAGAAGACTCTTGAGAGTTCCTTGGACAGCAAAGAGATCAGTCCTGAATATTCATCGGAAGGACTAATGCTGAAGTTGAAACTCCAATACTTTGGCCACCTGATGCAAAGAATTGACTCACTGGAAAAGACCCTGATGCTTGGAAAGATTGAAGGCAGAAGGAGAAGGGGATGACAGAGGATGAGACGGTTGGATGGCATCACCAACTCGATGGACATGAGTTTGAGCAAGCTCTGGGAGTTGGTGATAGTCCATGGGGTCCATGGGTTAGCAAAGAGTTAGATACGACTGAGTGATTGAAATGAACTGACTATACTGCAAGAAGCACACAAAGGCACAGCCCTCTTGCAGGCTGTTTGGATAATTCAAAATGGAAGGGGTACTATGGTGAAATCAATTTACAGGCACAGAAACCTGAGGTGCCATCCTAGTCCCAACAAGAGGGACTCTATCTCACAGGAACAGACTCACAAGATTAAGCAAACGCATAGATACTTGAATATATACGCACACAGCACAAAGTCCATTTACTAACCCACAATAAGAAATTCTGCTCTCAAGCAGACTGAATTGTTCACATCCACAAAGTATCACTTTCCTTCCCAATAAGCAAGATTTGCACATAGCAGGTGACCAATATATGTATCTACTTTAATTAATGAGAAAAATCAAATTATAAGTAGAATATCAAGTCATCAACTTACAATGAGGGACACAACTCTCAGGAAAACTGAACAGTCATACGGCACCACATTCATTCCCTGTAAATGAACAACTTATGAGGGATGCCAAGTTATCTGTAGGTTGCTGGGAAATTATGGAATTAGAATTGAGGGACAAGGTATCTTAAGAAACAACTCTCAAGACAAGATTAAGGCCTTCCTCTATTACTGGGTGAGTCCTCTCAAGGGAAACACGGTGCTTGTGTGCACTAGAGATTCCCCTTCCCCTTGATGAGGTTGGATGGGTCTCACCCACACAGCCCCCAGTTCTGCTTCTGTAAGTCCACTGTTGGCCAGAACCATTCTGATGTACTCAGCCTTTCCCTGTAGGACCACAGCTGTCTCAGCAGCCTGAAGGTGGTTCTCTTTGTTCACATTGCCCAAGTCTGCTCAGATCCACAAGATGTTAAACTTCAATGTGAAGTTTTCAAAAGCAGTCTCATTTTCCTCATTTTTTGTTTATTTTTTACAATAATTTATTTGGCTGTACTGGATTTTACTTGTGGCACACAGTTATCTTCTGTCTTCATTGCAACATCCGGGATTTTCAGTTGTGGCATTCAGACACTTAGCTGAGGCCTGTGAAATCTAGTTTCCTAACCAGGGATTGAACCTGGGCCTCCTGCTTTGGGAATGAGGAGTCTTAGCCAATGGACCACCAAAAACATTCCTTTATTTTTTGATAGAGAAAGGAAAGAGGAGGAAATGAACCATGTTGTAGCCTCTGGGTGGCCACAATCAAGATTATATGAAATGGATTCTGTAAGTTTAGAATTCCATATAGAGAGAATTTTTATGCCTGCCAAAGTAACATGAAGTGCATTTTATGAGATAATCATTAATAGCAGTCACATATTTTGTTGTTGTTTTAATCGCTACTTAATTATAAATCAATTACATTTTTGAGCTCTTTGTACTATTTTGAAAACATGCTTTTAGATCCTTACCAGTTACTGAGATTTAAAGTGTCTACTGTATTGATACCTTAAACATATTATAAATGTTGTGACAACGAATGTAAGGACAGGCTCTCCAGTATTCTATGAATTAACAAAACTGATCATGTTCTCATAATTTCATGTCGCATGCTCGTTCCACTAAAACTCAATCATCCATCCCTGTGTCTCAAACCTACTGTTCATCCTAAGCACAGCATGTGTCCAAATAGATGTATCTATTTCTACATCACGTTTTCTACTTTAGCAAACTTTTACTAGCATGTGTGAAGTGTATTCATTCAGAATCTAAAACCTTTCCACCAAGAATATATACCTTTCTCTTGTTCTATACTAGGCAGAAATATAACCAAAATGTCAAAAGGCAATAGAGAGTCCAGTAGACAAAGAAACAAAAATCCCCTCCTGGATGCACCAGGGTTGAGGCCAGTGAAACTCTATCTGAAATTGCCAGCTCTGGGATTTCTCCAAAAACAAATGAAAAGCCTACATAAAGCATGCATTCCAGGGATTATGAACTCATTTGGGCTTATGCTCTTTAAAAAGGTCTACAGCTGCATTCAAAATACATCCAGCTCATCTCTAGGCCTGGGGACTGACAAGAAGCCAGGAGCCCCAGCTGGGACATACAGGCAGGAATCAATTTAAGCCCTTCTGGCAGGACATGGGGTGGTTTGCTATAATGAATGTTAAGGGGGGATACCAGACCATGGAGAATTGGATGTTTATCTTTCTTGAGTATTAAAGAGAAGATAAATTGACGGATAAAAGTATGCAGGAGACGCTCAGGAAAGCTATTGTTCAAGCTATGTAGATGCTATGTCAGTGTGACAATGAAGACTTAATAAAAATAAATCAGGGTTTGAGGGTTGGGAGAAGTCCTGCCTGTGCTATTGAGAGGAGAAAGATCACTTAGGGCTTCTAGCTGGGACTTGACAACAGAAAAGAGAGGGCATTCATTTGTAGACACTTCAACATCAGTGAAGCAACAAAGTTCCCAAAGTTCCTAGAATTCTACATGTTTCTTAGTAAGTACTGCCAAGGGAGCTAATAATTATATTGGAAAACCATAATTCAAAGGTAACAGTGATAGAGGAGGGGACATTTAAAGCCTGAAATCTGTTTTATAAGTACCAAGTGAAGTGATCGTATAAATATAGTTATAATCCGAGATGTGTCTGTTCAGATTATGAGAATTCACATTTATGAGCCATTTCATATAGTATTCCTTCCTTTGACTTCTGAGGCATTTCTTCCCATTAACAGGACCATTCTGGATTTACATCACCTCCTGAGCCACATGCTGTCATGTTTGCACATGTAGTTAGTTTGTATTACATTCAACTCTCCTCTCGGGAAACTTTGGCTTTGCTCATTTATAGCAGCAGAGATAATCTCAGGCTATTTAGGATGTCATCTTGTTTAGTGAACGTGACATCATCTTCATTTGTTTTCATTGCTTCCCTTTGTCTCTGAATTGTGATTATTATTATATGTTTGCTTGTTTTGCAGGAAAGTTGAAGTGATACTATTATCTTGTAACACTAATGCTAGCAATAATATGTAACTTTCTAAACACTGACAATGTGTGAGGGACTTATGCCAAGAACTTTCCAAGTATTAATTTGCTAATCCTGGCATATTCTAAGAGGTGGCATTATTATTATTGCCATTTATCTGATGAGGAATCTGAAACACAAATTAATTAACTTATTCAAGATTATACAGTTAGTAAGTAGCAGAACTGGAATGTTTTGTTTTTGAGTGTAGTCCCAAGTATACTATAAGGGGTAAAAATTGCTTAGCAAGAGCAAGTAAACAGCTTTTTTTCTCATTAATGAAGAGAAACACCTTGTCAGGTCCATTATAACAACTTATTTTAAGAACAATTAAAATAATTGTCTGTAATTTAATAGAATATTGTGTTGTTTTTAGTCTAAGTAAATGCTGATGTGAGAGCTCAAAAACACATGACCTAACAAAACATGTACAAGGATCTGAATGATGAAAATAATTAAATGCTTATTTTACAAAATCAAAGAAAATCTTAAAAAATGTGCCATACATTGGAAAAATCAACATAGTAAAGATAGCAGCTGTCCCCAAATTGATCCATATAGATTTAGGAGAATTTCTATCAAAATCCCAGCAAGGTTTCTTATAGACATAAACAGCTTATTCTAAAATTTTTATGGAAAGATCAAAAATATAAACTAGCTAAAACAATTTTGAAAAAGGTTAACAAAATGGGTAGAGTCACTCTACTGAATACTAAGCCTCATTACCAGGTACAGTAATCCAGACTGCTGTTACCAGTGGAAGGAAAGGCACATGGATCAACAGAATAGAGAAGCAGAATGACCCATATAAATATGCCCAACTGATTTTTGACACAGGTGCAAAAGCAATTCAATGAAGAAAAGATTGCCATTTTGAACAAATGGTACTGGAGCAACTGGACATCCTGGAAGAGAGATAGGGGGAGGAAAGAAGGAAGAGAAACTACACCTAAATTTCAAACATATGAAAATTAACACAAAATGGACCATGAACTTAGGCATAAAATGTAAACCTATAAAACTTTAAAGAAAAAAAAAACAGTAGAAAATCTTCAGGACCTACAGCTAGGCAAAGAGTTCTCAGACTTGACATAAAAAATGCAATTCATAAAAGTAAAAATTGATAAACTGAACTTCAAAATTAAAAATGTTTCCTCTGCAAAAGACCCTGCGAAGAGGATAAGAATACAAGCTACAGACCAAGAGAAAATGTTTGTAAACTACATATAGCTATCAGACAAAGGGCTAGTATCTAAATACAGAAATAACTCTGAACTCAATAATTTTTTTAAATCCAATTAGAAAATAAGCAGAAGACATCAACAGACATTTCACTGAAGATATACAAATGGTAAATACATTAGCATCATAAGCAACCAGTAAAATGCAAATTAAAACCCAAGTGAGATATTAGTATACACCTATCAGAACCTATTAGTAATACCTAAGAGAAGTATAAAAACTAATGATAACATCAAATGTTAGCAAAGGTGCAGAGAAACTGGCAATGCCAAAGAACGCTCAAACTACTGCACAATTGCATTCATCTCACATGCTAGTAAAGTAATGCTCAAAATTCTCCAAGCCAGGCTTCAGCAATATGTGAACCGTGAACTTCCTGATGTTCAAGCTGGTTTTAGAAAAGGCAGAGGAACAAGAGATCAAATTGCCAACATCTGCTAGATCATGGAAAAAGCAAGAGAGTTCCAGAAAAACATCTATTTCTGCTTTATTGACTGTGCCAAAGCCTTTGACTGTGTGGATCACAAGAACCTGTGGAAAATTCTGAAAAAGATGGGAATACCAGGCCACCTGACTTGCCTCTTGAGAAATCTGTATGCAGGTCAGGAAGCAACAGTTAGAACTGGACATGGAACAACAGACTGGTTCCAAATAGGAAAAGGAGTATGTCAAGGCTCTATATTGTCACCCTGCTTATTTAACTTATATGCAGAGTACATCATGAGAAATCCTGGGCTGGAGGAAGCACAAGCTGGAATCAAGATTGCCAGGAGAAATATCAATAACCTCAGATATGCAGACACCATAGGTACCACTCTTATGGCAGAAAGCAAAGAACTAAAGAGCCTCTTGATGAAAGTGAAAGAGGAGAGTGAAAAAGTTGGCTTAAAGCTCAACATTCAGAAAACGAAGATCATGGCATCCGGCCCCATCACTTCATGGCAAATAGATGGGGAAACAGTGGAAACAGTGGCAGACTTTACTTTTGGGGGCTCCAAAATCACTGCAGATGGTGATTGCACCCATGAAATTAAAAGATGCTTTCTCCTTGAAAGGAAAGTTATGATGAACCTAGACAGCATATTTAAAAGCAGACACATTACTTTGCCAACAAAGCTCCATTTCATCAAGGCTATGATTTATCCAGTGGTCATATATGAATGTGTGAGTTGGACTATAAAGAAAGCTGAGCGCTGAAGAATTGATGCTTTTGAACTGTGGTGTTGGAGAAGACTCTTGAGAGTCCCTTGGACTGCAAGGAGATCCTCCAACCAGTCCATCCTAAAGGAGATCAGCCCTGGGTGTTCATTGGAAGGACTGACTTTGAAGCTGAAACTCCAATACTTCGGCCACCTGATGCGAAGAGCTGACTCATCTGAAAAGACCCCGATGCTGGGAAAGATTGAAGACAGGAGGAGAAAGGGATGACAGAGGACGAGATGGTTGGATGCCATCACCAACTCAATGGACATGAGTTTGGGTAAACCCCGGGAGTTGGTGATGGGCACGGAGGCCTGGCGTGCCGCAGTCCATGGGGTCACAGAGAGTCGGACACAACTGAGTGACTGAACTGAACTGAGAGAAACTGGATCACTCTTGCATGGTTGGCAGAAATGTAAAATGACACAGCCACTCTGAAAAAATATCTGGCAGTTTCATACAAAATGGAAAACTACACATGCACTTACCATATGACCCAGCAACTGCACTCTTGGGCATTTATCCCACAGAAACAAACATCTGTGTCACACAACAACCTATACATGAATGTTCATAACAGCTTTATTCATAACAGATAAAAAAGGAAATAATCCAAATGTCCTTCAATGGATAAACGGTTAAACCAACTGTGACACATGCTACCATAGAATAGTACCTAGCAGTAAAAAGGAAGAAAAAAATGATGCCTGGGACAACTTGAAATGGTTCTCAGGGGACTAAGGCTAAGTCGGGGTGGGGAGACACCAATTCTGAAATATCACATACTGTGTTATTCCAATTATTCAACATTTTTGAAATAACAAAATTCTAGAAGTGGAAAAAGGATTCATGGCTGCCAGGGATTAGGGATGGTAGAGATAGGAGTGATACATGGCAAGTAGGGGATAATATGAGGGAGCCTCGTGGTGATGGCACAGCCTTGATTCCTAATTGCGGTGGTTGTTACCCAAGTAAATGCGTGACAAAACTTGAGTACAACTACACAAGCACACACACACACACACACACAAGTGCATGTGTCTGGATTGTACCAATGTCAAAATTTTGGTTTTGGTATTGTATTTTAGCTATGCAAAAGGTTACCATTAGGGAAAATTGGGTGAAGGGCATACAGGAACTCCCTGTACATTTTGAGGTGACTTCCGGTCAATCTATAATTATTTCAAAACAAAAATTTAAAACAAAACATTAAATTTTCCCCATTTAAATAATTGGTAATTACATTTTTGAATTACAATGATGTATTCAAGTTTTTTTTCCAGGAATAAATCATACTTGCAGAAAATTTATCTTGCAAAAAGAGAAAAAGCTGTCCTTTTCCTTTGCACACAATGTTCCCTAGAGGGATTTGGGATAAGATGTAAAATACATCATGTGCTGGGTTCCCCTCCCTGAAGCACCCATACCAACTCCCAACATTTTGATACCAAGGAAACCAAGTTCTAATAACATCAAAGATAACTTTGAGGAGAAAACAAGTCACTGAAAAACAGCACTAAGACTAAGAAATTTACATATTCATTATGGTTTTCATTAAGAATCAAAAACAGATCTTATTAACTTAATTCAAGTATCACTTTTATAACAAATTAAAGATTCACCACGTGCAGAACTTCACCTATATGCTACCTGGAACTACATTGCTATATTTATTTTATAGGCACAGGTATAGAAATAGGGAGATACACATTGACTATATAAATAGATCTAGACCTAGATCTGGATATACACTTATTTGGTATAATACAACATAGTTTTAACAAAGATTATCCGGCTCCTAGCATCAGAAAGTGATCAGGGCTTGAGATAGGAAGATGCCTCAAGAGTTTATGAAAAAGGGTTGAAAACAACTCCCTTATGGATACAGCATCATTTGAAAGATCTCACAGTAAAAGACAGTAAATGAGTTAGAAACATACAGGTCACACTTACCTTTCAAGTTCATGTGACTATAAAAATTAAAGGAAATTTGGCAAAACTCAGAGCACCTTCTCAATTGTTTGGCATATGTATGAATGTCAACATGTGTCTGGACTTTTCAACCAAACCTTTCTCTGGTATGTAATTATAGCTTTCTGAAGGATGGTTTCAACAATCATAATAATTTGAAAATAACATTGAAATCGGAGGCCATCTAGTTCTCTCATAAAATGACAAAGGTGTCTGCTTAAAAACCGTGTAATAACAGTTTGTGCCTGGAACTTGCTAAGGAAGCAGGTGATGGTTAAATCATCCTCCCTATGCACCTCTCACTCGGGTGTGCAACTCAACGTAGCCTGCACTGGTTTGTCATGTCCAGCATTCATTGTGCTTCTTTGTCATAAAATCCAAAGCTCTCCACCATATGGTGTCATTTTTGAAATGTTAATCTGAGTGGAGCTAGTAACGCCAGTTAGGTTCCCAGCTGGTCTCTGTATTGGCTATTTCACAGACATTAGTCCTGTTTTGAATTAACTAAATTAGAGAATAAAATGAGATATTGTCATGCAAAGTCAGACAATATTGTTTGACATCTGCACCATCTCTGAGAGCTTTATTAAATGGTTATGTTAAAAATTTAAGCTAAGAAGGAAAGAACATACAAACAATAAGTTAGTGCCAGATAACTAATAATACCAGTGTAGCAGATAATTGATAATGACATTAATAATAATCACAAATTATTATAATGCTACATGAAGAGAGACCTCTAGCCACAGTTTCCCTCCATTTGGGCCAAAGACTAGAAAGGAAAATAACTTTGTCTAAGACATTTATGGACCCAATCTTCAGTTTTGCTTGGCTAAGAAAACAGCCATTAAGATGGATGTGGGCTAAAAATGCACCTGCTTTTTTTCCTTCCCACTATTTATTTCAAAGGGCACTACCTGAAATCAGAGAGATAAATAAAAGGAATTAACCCTACTTTGCATAATAACTTAACATACTAAGTCCAGTATAAGATAGGAATCCTGCTAACAACGACTTGGGGTTGAAGGGGACTAAACTTTCTCATTCTCCTATGACTTCAGACTGACATTTCCCTGGGAATCAGTACTTGTCCATGGCAGGTGTGTGTGTGTGTGTGTGTGTGTGTGTTTAAGTTATATTCATGTGCACCAGTATGTGTCCATGTGCACATATAAATAAAGTTACTTGCTGGAAAATCAGAAACAAAAATTCATCTCTGTGACTTACACTTGGAGTAGACTTTTAAAAGGACAGACCTGGAATAAAAGAATTCCCCAGCATCCCTCACTTGCAGATTTCTGCAAGACTTGGGAAATCAAAGGTTGTTAGAAACTCTTCTGCTGTGGCAGTAGAGCCTAATTCCATCCCAAATGCCCAGATACAGGGAAAGGCTTTGCTGGGAAGAGAAACAGGTCTAGCATGTACAGCCCCTGTGGTCAGGGAGATTTCCTGCAGGCTTAGGGGAGATTTGCCCTTGGAGGTTTAAAGAGAGGTTCTCAGAGAGAGAGAGAGAGGTATGTCTGAGGTCAAGTGTGCCTTTGAGAGGACTACCCATGAAGTCTTTAACTTTTTGGAAGCTTTCCCTTTGAATGTTTGCCTTGGACAGTATTAATGTCTTTCTAAGTAAATTCCCTTTCACAGGGCTCCAATCCTTCAGTGACATCTAGCTCACCCATCAACTGGGTCTTCCTGTGGTGTAGCGAAAAATAACGGCAGGAGGGGAGAAGAGGCTCACATTTATTGAATATTTAATCCTCCCTTTTTCCTCCCTCCCTCCTACCCAAACCCTTGCCTCCTCAAAGAGTTCTGCTCTCCTGAGTTCCAGGGCCAAACCTGAAGCAAAGTGATTAGAGGCTGTTATAAACTGAATGTTTGTGTCCCCTGCCCCCACAGCCCCCGAATTTATACACTGAAGCCCTGACCTCCAATGTGATGGATAGGAGGAGGGTCTTTAGGAGGTGACTATGGGTCAGATTAGGTCATGAGAATGAGGCCTTAACAACGGGATTAGCACTTTATAAGAAGAGGAAAACCCCTTCTCTCCCTCCTTCCCCCACCCCTACTCTGTACACACACATACACACAAACACATCTCATTTTATAGACAAATGTAGGGAGACTTGGTTAATTCACTTGCCTGTGATCAGAGAGATGGAAAGCAGTAAATTCTAGATTTGAAAACAGGTTTGACTCCAAAGTCTGTGCATTTGGCCACCATACTAGTCCAGGCTCTTTCTATGTTCTTTTGGACTTTTATTCTCTACATTTTTTTCCCAGAGGTTATTAGGGCTTTCCAAAACTCCACCCTTTGCTCTGACTCTGTCCTTTTCTGCTCAGGACATGTGCTGGCCCCTCGCTCTGTGAAGGCCTATCATGCCAGAAAATAGATCTAAGAGCTTATCTGGGCACAGTAATTATCATTAATTAGTACCACTCTTTCCAGTGTCTATTTTTCTTAGGTGATTTTATAGTATTATTTTTTCAAAACCTGTATGAAGAAGAGTTTTCACTGTGAAGAGATGGCATTTCTCTACTGTACTGCCTCAGACAGGGCCCTGGGATTTATTTGGTCAATGAAACGTGAGTAGAAGCAGCATGCAGGTCTTCCAAGTAGAAGTCTTAAGAGACAGCCCTTGCTTTGCCATGAACTCTTTTTCCTTTATCTGAGAAACTGCAAGCATTTGGAAAGAAGCTACTCTGTTGTCCTAGGTCCTAGACTGAAAATGTCCAGAAGAGAACCTCAGCCAAACCACTAAGGATATAGAACCTGATAAGCAAGAAACCTTGTAGCTGTAGATCACTGAAACATTCAAGTCTTTTGTTACTGCAGCATGAACTAACTCATTCTGGCTGATCCAAGTGGATAATCTGCATTTCAAAGACTGCCCCTTGCATCTGTGTAAGTCCCATCTCACTGTGCTTCTGATTCTACAGCAGAGATTGATCTGTGCCCCCAGTGAACATCTGTCAATGTCTACAGACATTTTTGGTTGTCACATCGAGGGCGTCCTATAGACACCTGGTGGGTAGAAGCCAGGGATGCTACTAAACATCCTACAGTGGACCAAAGTCCTTCACAACAAAGAATTATCCAGCCTAAACTGTCAACAGGGCCAAAGCAAAAACCCTGTTTTATACAAACCACCAAAAGGATTCAATTTATTGGTGTGTCAATTAGGAGGGATTTATTTTTCAAGGAGCAGAATGGCCAAGCAACAATACCTTAAACATATGTTCATCTTGTTTTATTTTGGTTTTTTCCTCATGTAACAAAAGCACAACAGTAGGAAGTCCAGTAACAGTGCAGGACCCTGAAGGTATAATTAGGACTCAGACTCTTCCTCCTACCTGTGCTGCCATTCTTAGTATGTTAACTCAAAAATTTATGATCACAGAAAACTGATGCTCCTCCAGCCATATCTACACAGTCATATACACACAGCCATACACACAAAGTCATACACACACACACAACCACACACACAAGCAAGCAAAGCAGAATAGAAAGGCCTGAATCAAACACCTCTAATCCATTTTATCTGGAAAGCACAGCTTTTCAAACACCCCTCAGGAGATGTTCCCTTTAAGGTCTCATTGGCCAAAACTTCTCCACTTAGTATCCTGACAGTCAAAGAAAGCAGCGTTTTAGCTAATTTAGCTAAAGCATATTTAGCTTTCCCAGTTTCCATGGTAGAAACAATAAGACGAAAAGGGTTGGTAATTGGTATGCAGAGAGCAGTTCTGTGTTATCTGCCTTTCCCTGGGTCTGAGCTATAAATCAGTTATCACTAACTTGCCCATGAGCAAGCGAAGGGGAAGATGACAGACAAGATGCTTTGGAGACCCATGGCCCAGGCTCCATAAGCAGCTTTGTGAAGTAAGATGAAACAAACCTCCTCTCCCTCTTCTTTCAATGTCACTTCCAGGCATTCCAGCGGTTCACCCTCCTGTCTCAAGCTCATGCCCAAGCCCAAACACACTCTGGGCTAGTGATCTTTGCCCAGGGAAGTCCTAAATGATTTGGCTATGGCTTGGTCTTTCATCCTAACTCTCACTGCACTTCCAAATCAGGTTACTAAGTTCTCCTGAGGGTTATACAATCTACTACTCAGTTAATAGGGGCACTATGTGCCCAAGAGGACTCCTAATGGAAAATGCATCCATATGGAAATGCAATCCGAAGCATCGAGGAACACAGACCACGCATTATGATAACCTTAGTTCATTCAGTAAATCAGCAAAAGTGTATGTCACAGTAAATTAAAAATGACTAAACACTAGCCTTTTTTGCCCATTTTGAATAATATTCTTTAATGACCTTAAATGAAACAGAAAATTAAAAATCTGTGAGATGAAGAGAAAGGCAAATTGAAATACTTATTCAAATGTGGTATGAAGGCAGCAAGAAGTTAATAATCATTTCTATATTTAGTGCACTGATGGAAAAAATGAGTTGTTACAAGTTCTTTATAATATTACAATGTGAATGCTATTTTTAAGGTTATTTTTCATTCAAAGGCAGAATCCAAGAGATAAATAAGAAAGGTAATATATAGAAAAGAAATGACTCAGTGTGTGGGCCAGGTGAGAACTTGGTACATATGTAAGATACTTAAATTTTTCCAGATTTGACTATTGCAATGATGTCTTACTTAGGGGTTAGCAGTCTTAGATACCAGTCCATAAATGAAGGGAGGGCTGTAAATGCTACACATAGTTTTACAAAGGAAATTTGATTTGAAAGTCACAATTCCTAAAGAAAACGTCAACAGGTTTGAACTTAAAACCCACCAGAATGAACTTTCCTATATCCAAACTGAGCCACTGAAATGAAAACACTAAGAAATCATCACACCGTCCTTTTGGCTAAGAGGCCACTTTGGTATTGTAAATGTTTTCATATACTTGTACAGTCCTGTTGATAGCTTATGGTGAACAGTGTCAAATTCATGATATCCGAAGAAGATTTAGCTTCAGGACCAGGGACCAGGCTTGATCACTCAAGAGCTTTTGTGCAGCATAACTTTATTAAGCTATAAAAAGGGATAGAGAAAGCTTCTGACATAGACATCAGACGGGGGACAGAGTGCCCCCCTCAATAGTCTTATCAAGGCCTTATACACTTTTACCAGACCCACTCCCACAATGTATATCTTAAATTAATTAGATTAGAACTAACAATAGCAAGGTCTTACCAGACGCCCTTGGGTGTGGGAGTTGGTGATGGACAGGGAGGCCTGGCGTGCTGCGATTCATGGGGTCGCAAAGAGTCGGACACAACTGAGCGACTGATCTGATCTGATCTGACCAGACCCCCTCCCACAACAAATGTTTTAAGACAATAAGATTAGTCAGAAGGTTCTTGTTAAGGAGAAACACTTCAGTGAGCAAGGTACATTGTTATACCAAGACAAAGCACAGCTGGGAAGAATTGATGCTTTTGAACTATGGTGTTGGAGAAGACTCTTGAGAGCCCCTTGGAATGCAAGGAGATCCAACCAGTCTATCCTAAAGGAAATCAGCCCTGAATATTCATTGGAAGGACTGATGCTGAAGCTGAAATTCCAATACTTTGGCCACCTGATGCGAAGAAGTGACTCATCTGAGAAGACGCTGATGCTGGGAAAGACTGAAGGTAGGAGGAGAAGGGGACGACAGAGGATGAGATAGTTGGATGGCATCATTGACTCAATGGACATGAGTTTGGGTAAACTCTGGGAATTGGTAATGGACAGGGAGGCCTGGTGTGCTGCAGTCCACAGGGTCACAAAGAGTCTGACACAACTGAGCAACTGAACTGAAGACAAAGCAATGTAGAAAAAAGTTTGTCCTTTTCTTCTCCTTGAGAGCACTGGACCCCTTTCTCCTTCTCAAGGGCCCTGGGCTCCTTCCTCCTTGAAGGCCCTAGATTCCTTATCAACCTACCTAAGAATTAATTCTCTCACTGTTTTATAGTAGCATTATTCACAATAGCCAAAAGGTAGAAGCAACCAAGGTCTATCACAGATGAGTGGACAAACAAAATGTGTACAAATATTTCTCTGAGTTTCTAATTTCAACCCTTTGGGGTATTTATGCTGAAGTGGAATAGATGGATCACATGGTAATTCAATATTTAGTGTCAGTGGCTGCACCATTTCACATTCCCACCAACAAAACACAACAGTTTCACTTTTTCAAACTGGTACCAACACTTATTATTTTTTTTTCCTTTTTCAAAATGTATGAAGTCATATCTCATTATGGTTTTGATTTGAATTTCCCTAATGATTTGTGATGCTGAGCATATTTTTATGTGCTTGTTGGCCATTCACATATCTTCTTTTGGAAAAATGTCTATTCAAGTCTTTGCCTACTTTTCAACCAGGTTTTTTTTTGTTTTTTTTTTTTTTTCATGTTGAGTTGTAGGAGTCCTTTATATACTCTGAACATTAATCCCTTGTAAGATCAATGGTTTTCAAATATTTCTTTCCATTCCTTAGGCTGTTTTTTCATTCTATTAGTAGTATCTCCTAACGCACAAAGTTTTTCATTTTGGCATAGTCCTGTTTATCTGTTTTTGCCTGTGCTTTTGGTGCTACATTCAAGAAATTATTGCCAAATCCAAATCATAGAGATTTTTCCATATGTTTCCATCAAAGAGTTTCATAGTTTTATGTCTTCATGGAGGCCACTGATCCATTCTGCATTAATATTTTTATGTGCATTAAGATAAGGATCCACTTTCATTTTTCTGCTTTTGGATATCCAGTTTTCCCAACACCAATTATCCTCTCCCCATTGAATGGTCTTGACATTCTCACCACAAATAATGTGACCATATATGTGAGATTTATTTCTTGGTATGTGTTATGTAATTTTTTGTAGAATATTTTGGTTTCCTTTGAGTTAATAATGGCCTCATTCCTTCATTTGCTTCACTATATATGTACTCATTAATTCACACCCATCCATCCTCAAGATATATACAAATTCCCTCTATATATACAATTTCAAAACCTGGTAATATTTCAGTTGGATACATTTTCTTAATTGTTCCTCGGGAGACATTGCTCTTAGAACCCTCTGTGCCGCTTCTCCTATCTGGCAGTTTCCCTTCACTATCATCCTGGAAAACCACAGCACTGCTTCTTGTGGTAGGTCCCCCAGGACCTAGGATTCCATATATTTCTCTTCCGTTTACTTGCCTGTATTGGTGAAGCATATCATTCAGTAGCTTCCTGAAAATATTTATTTTGTCTTCACACTTTAGTTTTAATAGGACTAAATACAGAATTCTAGGTTTGAAACAGATTACCTCAGAATTTTGAAAGCTTAGCTCCACTGTCTTCCAGCCTCCAAGGAAGCTGTTACAAAGTCTCATTTTAGTAAACAGGACATCACTAAATGATTTCAGATGGAAAATTTCAGGGTCATATCTTGTAGAAATAGATCCCATTAACTGCCATGCAAAGGATGAAACTAAGAGGTACATATATTTTGAACTTTAAGTCAATCAGGTCAAAAGAAAATGGACTAATTGATCTGTTGTAAGATAAAGTGTAAAGAGGATTTTTGCATTGACTATGAGGTAAGATCAAGGACCTCTAATTAGCTTCCAACTTCCCTGACTTTATTCTAATTCTATAAATAATAAAGTGCTGTCTATTAGCAGTGTTTCAGCACCAAAAATACATTGCCAAACTCATCTCATCATAGTGCCACTAATTATTTACATCTTGGCCTCCTTGAGGTTAAGGTCATCCTTTTACTCATCTTGATACCCCTGTCATGAAGCACAAGGTTTACTTAATAAATACTGTGGATTAGTGGCATAGGAAAACCAAAGTATCACATTGGCCAAAAATTTCATTCGGGTTTTTCCATACCATCTTACAGAAAAACCACAGAGAACTTTTTGGCCAATCTACTAGTATGACCTGTACTCCTCTAGTAATAAAGTTTACCCTTTTTCTTTCCTTCACTGACTGCCACCACAATCATTACCCACTAAATTTATACCCAGTCTCTTACATTGAATTCTTGTCCTAAAGAATTTAACATGCCTGTGGAACCCCTGCACATACTATTAAGGAGTCATATGGAATCTGCTTTAGATTTTGAAAGAACTTTTGATGCCCCCAATATTTTCACCACAAAAAAAAAATTTTTTTTTTAAAGACTTTAATCTTTTGCTTGCTGCTGAGGAGGAGACACTGTGGTGAAACAGAAAGACATTAGACTGGGGATTGGATATTAATAATAGCCCTTAATTTACTCTGAATCCAACTCCCTTTCTCTGCCCGGGCTTCCGTGTCTCCATCTGTAAAAAGATTGGCTTGAACCCCAGGAGTGTACAAGCTTTATTTGGGACCAGTTCTGATTGGTTGGCTGTAACTGTGGTGCCTTTTCAAACTGTTCATGGGGTTCTCATGAACCGAAAACTTCCAGATGTTCAAGCTAGATTTAGAAAAGGCAGAAGAACCAGAGATTGCCAACATCCATTGGATCATCAAAAAAGCAAGAGAGTTTCAGAAAAATATCTACTTCCACTTTATTGACTATGCCAAAGCCTTTGACTGTGTAGATCACAATAAACTCTGGAAAATTCTTAAAGAGATGGGAATACTAGACCACCTGACCTGCCTCTTGAGAAATCTGTATGCAGGTCAAGAAGCAATAGTTAGAACTAGATATGGAACAACAGACTGGTTCCAAATTGGGAAAGGAGTATGTCAAGGTTGTACATTGTCACCCTGATTATTTAACTTATACGCACAGTACATCATGAGAAACGCTGGACTGGATGAAGCACAAGCTGGAATCAAGATTGCCGGGAGAAATATCAATAACCTCAGATATGCAGATGATACCACCCTTATAGTGAAGAAGAAGAAAGTGAAAAAGAACTAAAGGACTTCTTGATGAAAGTGAAAGAGGAGAGTGAAAAAGTTGGCTTAAAACTCAACATACAGAAAACTAAGATCATGGCATCCAGTCCCATCACTGCATGGCAAATAGATGGGGAAATAGTGGAAACAGTGACAGACTTTATTTTGGGGAGCTCCAAAATCACTGCAGATGGTGACTGCAGCCATTAAATTAAAAGACGCTTGCTCCTTGGAAGAAAAGCTATGACCAACCTAGATAGCATAATAAAAAGCAGAGACATTACCTTGCCAACAAATGTCCATCTAGTCAAAGCTATGGTTTTTCAAGTGGTCATGTATGGATGTGAGAGTTGGACTAAAAAGAAAGCTGAGCACCAAAGAATTGATGCTTTTGAACTGTGGTGTTGGAGAAGATTCTTGAAGAGTCCCTTGGACTGCAAGGTGAGCAAACCAGTCCATCGAAAAAGAAATCAGTCCTGAATATTATTCATTGGAAGGAGTGATGCTGAAGCTGAAACTCCAACCCTTTGGCCACCTGATGCGAAGAACTGACTCATTTGAAAAGACCCTGATGCTGGGAAAGATTGAAGGCGAGAGGAGAAGAGGACAACAGAGGATGAGATGGCTGGATGGCATCACCAACTCAATGGACATGAGTCTGAGCAAGCTCCGGGAGTTGGTGATGGACAGGGAGGCCTGGGTTGCTACAGTCCATGGGGTCACAATGAGTCAGACACAACTGAGCGACTGAACTGAACTGAACTGTGGTGCACTGTATAGGAGGATTATGCATCCAGGTCTGGGCTTAGGGCTGAACAGGATCCTGTTTGAAGAGCAATGTCTGCTCTGGAAGGGGGAGCACTTTGCTATTAGGATGTCAGCCCTCAGATGGATAATATCTACAGTCCCTTTTGGCTATCAGATACTGTGACTAACTTACATTATTTTTCAGGCCATTTGCCTTTTTTCTTTCCCTAAAGTGTCTCTGAGTTTTCCATGTCCCTCTGAATGGAAGAGACTAAAACTGGATAAAGATCTCTTTCAAAACTTATCATATCTAATATGTAATAATTCCTACATTCTATATTCCTTCTTGTTGTTGTTGTTTAGTCACTAAGTCAAGTCTGACTTCTTTTGTGACCCCATGGACTGTAGTTCACCTATATCCTCTGTCCATGGAATTTTCCAGACAAGAACACTGGGTTGGGTTGCCATTTCCTTCTCTAGGGGATCTTGCCGACCAGGGGACTGAACCTGTGGCCCCTGCACTGGCAGATGGATTCTTTACCACTGAGCCACCAGGGAAACCCATATATTCCTTCTCACACACCACAGAATTTTGCTTCTTTAATTACAAAGTTGAAGTGCCAACCATCGAAACATGGAACAGATGACACGAATAATAACTAATTTCCATGTATAGGGAAATGCACAAAATAAAGTAACTCAGCGTAGCATATTGCAATACTTTTCTAGGGCTCCTCTAACAAATTACCACAACCTGGTTAAACCAGCAGAAATTTATTCTCCTAGAGTCCTGGAGGCTAGAAGTGTGAAATCAAGGCGGCTTTGGTGGGGGCATGTTCTTTCTAAGGGCTCTGGGAAGAATCCTTCCTTGCCTCTTCCTTGCTTCATTGGCAAATTATTGCATTGCCAAAATGCAATTGCATTATTGCCAAAGCAATAAGATTATTAAATGGAGGTAAACATTCATCTTCTACTTTGCATATCTTGATACTAAATATCTATAATTAGTTACCTGGAGTAGTATCCATAATTTAATGTTGAATAAAAATACCAGACACTTCTATGGTAGGATCTTATTTATAGGATGTTATAGAAAACTTCTATATGTATATACATGGACCAAAAGACATTTGGAAAATGCAAATATCTCTTTAATTTATTTTTTTTAATTGAAAGATAATTGCTTTACAGAATTTTGCTGTTTTCTGTCAAACCTCAACATGAATCAGCCATAGGTATACATATATCCCCTCCCTTTTGGAACTCCCTCCTATCTCCCTCCCCATCCTACCCTTCTAGGTTGATACAGAGCCCCTGTTTGAGTTTCCTGAGCCATAAAGCAAATTCCTGTTGGCTATCTATTTTACATATGGTAATGTAAGTTTCCATGTTACTCTTTCCATACATCTCACCCTCTCCTCCCCTCTCCCCATGTCCATAAATCTATTCTCTATGTCTGATTCTCTACTGTTGCCCTGTAAATAAATTCTTCAGTACCATTTTTCTAGATTCCATATATATGTGTTAGAAAATGGTATTTATCTTTCTCTTTCTGACTCACTTCACTCTGTATAATAGGTTCTAGGTTCATCCAACTCATTAGAACCAATCCCAAAGAAAGGCAATGCCAAAGAATGCTCAAACTACCGCACAAGTGCACTCATCTCACACTAGTAAAGTAATGCTCAAAATTCTCCAAGCCAGGCTTCAGCAATATGTGAACCGTGAACTTCCTGATGTTCAAGCTGGTTTTAGAAAAGGCAGAGGAATGAGAGATCAAATTGCCAAAATCCGCTGAATCATGGAAAAAACAAGAGAGTTCCAGAAAAACATCTATTTCTGCTTTATTGACTATGCCAAAGCCTTTGACTGTGTGCATCACAATAAACTGTGGAAAATTCTGAAAGAGATGGGAATACCAGGCCACCTGATCTGCCTCTTGAGAAATTTGTATGCAGGTCAGGAAGCAACAGTTAGAACTGGACATGGAACAACAGACTGGTTCCAAATAGGAAAAGAAGTATGTCAAGGCTGTATATTGTCACCCTGTTTATTTAACTTATATGCAGAGTACATCATGAGAAACGCTGGATTGGAAGAAACACAAGCTGGAATCAAGATTGCCAGGAGAAATATCAATAACCTCAGATATGCAGATGACACCACCCTTATGGCAGAAAGTGAAGAGGAACTAAAAAGCCTCTTGATGAAAGTAAAAGTGGAGAGTGAAAAAGTTGGCTTAAAGCTCAACATTCAGAAAATGAAGATCATGGCATCCGGTCCCACCACTTCATGGGAAATAGATGGGGAAACAGTGGAAACAGTGTCAGACTTTATTTTTCTGGGCTCCAAAATCACTACAGATGGTGACTGCAGCCATGAAATTAAAAGACGCTTACTCCTTGGAAGGAAAGTTATGACCAACCTAGATAGCATATTCAAAAGCAGAGATATTACTTTGCCAACAAAGGCCCGTCTAGTCAAGGCTATGGTTTTTCCTGTGGTCGTGTATGGATGTGAGAGTTGGACTGTGAAGAAGGCTGAGCACCGAAGAATTGATGCTTTTGAACTGTGGTGTTGGAGAAGACTCTTGAGAGTCCCTTGGACCGCACGGAGATCCAACCAGTCCATTCTGAAGGAGATCAGCCCTGGGATTTCTTTGGAAGGACTGATGCTAAAGCTGAAACTCCAGTACTTTGGCCACCTCATGTAAAGAGTTGACTCATTGGAAAAGAGTCTGATGCTGGGAGGGATTGGGGGCAGGAGGAGAAGGGGACGACAGAGGATGAGATGGCTGGATGGCATCACTGACTCGATGGACATGAGTCTGAGTGAACTCTGGGAGTTGGTGATGGACAGGGAGGCCTGGCGTGCTGCGATTCATGGGGTCGCAAAGAGTAGGACATGACTGAGCGACTGATCTGATCTGATCTGAATATTCCATTGTGTATATATACCACAACTTCTTTATCCATTCATCTGTCAATGGGCATCTAGGTTGCTTCCATGTTCTAGCTATTGTAAATAGTGCTGCAATGAACAATGGGATACATGTGTCTCTTTCAATTTTGGTTTCCTCAGGGCATATGCTTAGGAGTGGGATTGCTGGGTCATCCAGTGGTTTTATTCCTAGTTTTTTAAGGAATCTCCATACTGTCTTCCATAGTGGCTGTATCAATTTACATTCCTACCAACAATGCAAGAGTGTTCCCTTCTCTGCACAACCTCTCCAGCACTTATTGTTTGTAGACTTTTTGATGATGGCCATTATGACCAGTGTGAGGTGATATCTCATTGTAGTTTTTATTTGCATTTCTCTAATAATGAGCAATGTTGAGCATCTTTTCATGTGTTTGTTAGCCATCTGTATGTCTTCTTTGGAGAAATGTCTGTTTGGGTCTTTTTTCCACTTTTTGATTGGGTTGTTTGTTTTTCTGGTATTGACTTGTATAAGCTGCTTATATATTTTGGAAATTAATCCTTTGTCAGTTGTTTCATTTGCTGTTATTTTCTTTCATTTTGAGGGTTGTCTTTCACCTTGCTTATAGTTTCCATTGCTGTGCAAAAGCTTTTAAGTTTAATCAGGTCCCACTTGCTTACTTTTATTTCCCTTACTCTAAGAGGTGGGTCATAAAGGATCTTGCTTTGATTTATGTCATCGTCCTGCCTATGTTTTCCTCTAAGAGTTTTATAGTTTCTGGTCATATATTTAGGTCTTTAATCCATTTTGAGTTTATCTTTGTGTATAGTGTTAGGAAGTGTTCTTATTTCATTCTTTTACACATAGCTGTCCAGTTTTCCCAGCACCATTTATTGAAGAGGCTATCTTTGCCTCACTGTATATTCTTGCCTCCTTTGTCAAAAATAAGGTACCCATAGGGGCATGGGTTTATTTCTGGGCTTTCTATCTTGTTCCATTGGTCTATATTTGTGTTTTTGTGCCAGTACCATACTGTCTTGATGACTGTAGCTTTTTAATATGATCTTAAGTCAGGAAGCTTGATTCCTCCAGCTCCATTCAAATATCACTTTTATAAGGAAAATAAAGCCTTAAATTCATAGGCTGACCATAAAAACATAACAATGCTTTATACTTTTCAAAAATAATAACAGCAAAAGTGGGCTTCCCAGGTGGCATTAGTGGTAAAGAACCTGCCAGCCAATGCAGGAGAGTAAGATCCCTAGGTGGGGAAAATCCCCTGGAGGGAGGATCTTTATAACAAATAAAGATGGTTTTGTTTCTGTGTTTAGTCCTTATCCTTCAAAAGTTATTGGTTAATTCTTAATCAAAAATGAAGAGTTTTGCCTTCTTCCTCATAAAGGAAAAAATTCCTACAGAGAAATCCAAAGTGAAGTGAAGTGAAGTCACTCAGTCATGTCCGACTCTTTGTGACCCCTTAGACTGTAGCCTACCAGGCTCCTCTGTCCATGGGATTTTCCAGGCAATAGTACTGGAGTGGATTGACATTTCCTTCTCCAGGGGATCTTCCCAACCCAGGGTTCAAACCCGGGTCTCCCGCATTGTAGACAGACGCTTTACTAGGTCACTTTTTGTCTCTTAATATTATGTAAGACTGTACCTATTATCGGAGAGGGCAATGGCATCCCACTCCAGTACTCTTGCCTGGGGAATCCTATGGACAGAGGAGCCTGGTAGGCTGCAGTCCATGGGGTCGCTAAGAGTCGGATACAACTAAGCAACTTCACTTTCACTTTTCACTTTCATGCATTGGAGAAGGAAATGGCAACCCACTCCAGTGTTCTTGCCTGGAGAATCCCAGAGACGGGGGAGCCTGGTGGGCTGCTGTCTATGGGGTCGCACAGAGTCGGACACGACTGAAGCGACACAGCAGCAGCAGCAGTACCTATTATGTTTACACTAACTAGGTTGTAGTAAAAACAAAGATGACATCAGGTATTCAGGCCTAAATGAACCTACAATAGTGAAATCAAAAAAGCAAAGAAAGGAGCCAAGCCAAACATGAGCCTGAGGGTTGATTAGAGACCCAAATATGCACTCTTCAGCTAATATGCAGGGACATCCTTGGCTGAGAAAGAAAACCTGTGGTCAGTGGGGCATGCAGCTTCACTTCTTCCACTTGTCTTTCAGTGTGTCATTACTGCAAATTAAATAATTCAGTTGAAAGCTAAAACATTTGCTGCACTGGCTGAAGAACCTCTAGACTGCAATATGTGACATACTTAATTGAATCCTCTTCCACTAAAAGTCAGAATATAATGGAGTTCAAACCTGAGCCTCTCAGGCCTCCCCTGCCCCATTTAAGAAGGATGAGTGTATAGAAGCTGACACAGTTGACTTTTTAACTGCTAAGGAAGGAAGTTCCTTTAAGCCTAAGAAAGCAAAACCATCTGGTATTGCACAGCTGTGGAAATATTGTGTATCTAATTATTTATGGAGGTACCTATAATTTGGTCTTGGTATATCCCAGAAGACTTTGAAAAAGCAGAGTTTCATCATGATCTCAGATCAATAGCTTATAAATCATTATTCTGGTTCAAGATTTTTCTCATAGAATGAAAAATGGAAAAATCCTGTTTTCATTAAAGAAACACAGACTGGTTTATGCAGAGTCATGAGAGAACATGCCTATGTAGTGCTGTAGGAAAAGGAATTGTCAGTCACTCTATATCCTTGGCCTTTCAATTCCATGAATTAGAACCAATGAAAGAAACATATTTAACAATAGATGGGGCATCTAAACATCCAACTATTCACTGTCTTATACCCTCTACAGACTTTACTACTAAGAAAGGATAACTCACCCTTTTAAAATAAAATCATAAAAATACAGAATGTTAGAGTTTAACACTTCAGAGAAATTTTCTGCTTTTTTTAAAGGCAGATTAGAGCTTTGTTTTTGTTTTTCTTTGTTTGTTCTTTGCCAGATAAATC
Source organism: Bos taurus (assembly GCF_002263795.3). Classification (NCBI taxonomy): domain Eukaryota; kingdom Metazoa; phylum Chordata; class Mammalia; order Artiodactyla; family Bovidae; genus Bos; species Bos taurus. The sequence goes on along the minus strand of NC_037329.1, from coordinate 45,011,855 downwards.
TTCCTTGGGAGAATAAATGGAAAGCTAAAAAGATATTTTTAAAAATATAAATGTTTGAAGAATCAGAGAGTTTCAAAAATAGTCCAGGTTTGATCCACGATACAGGGTGCTTGGGGCTGGTGCACTGGGATGACCCAGAGGGATGGGATGGGGAGGGAGGTGGGAGGGGGGTTCAGGATGCGGAACACATGTACACTCATGGTGGATTCAAGTCAATGTATGGCAAAACCAATACAATATTGTAAAGTAAAAAAATAATAATAAAATAAAATAAAAATTAAAAAAAAAAATAGTGAGCCTCTGAGAAAGTGGACTCCAGTAAAGGAAAGGAACACAAAGAAAATGAACTCAAGAGTCAGTGTATTGCTTTTACCCTAAAGGCATTTGCCAATTCACCAGTGGTGGCTTAAAGGCTGAGAAGTCAAGCAGAAGCCTGTGTCTGAGATGACGAGAAGCTAAATAGAACTTCCAAACATTCTAAGAGGCCAAGGAAGATACAAACTGGAGTCCACAGCACACTAAAGAAAAGGAATCTTGATAAATCACCAAGGCTTTCAGTCAGGACCCCACAAAGACTGTTGTGAACCCCTGCAAAGAGGGGTGAGTCAGACAGACAGCAATGAATGAGACTCACAAGTAGTGAAACCCAGCTCTAAATCAGCTCAATTTCTGATTGTATTTAGCTGGCACCCCTTACCTTAACTGCCTGTTTAAAACACAAGTAACTCCTCTCTGGAAAAAAAAAATTTCAGAATCAAATTTTGCATACATGATATCTGGCACTGAATCCTATATTATCAGGAAACAAAAGCATTTGATCAAAATCAAAAGAATAATAAACAGTATAAACAAGTCCACAGAAAGTTTATTGGCATTATTAGACATGACTTTTTAAAACTATGAGTAATACCTTCAAGATATTAGGTGGCAACTTGGAGAATTTCAGCAGAGAAATGAAAATTATTTTTAAAAAAGGAATCAAATGAAAAATTTAGAACTGGAAATACAGTAAGTAAAATTAAGAGCACAGTTGGTGAGTCTAACCACAGATTAAATAAAGCTGATGAGAAGATTCATGAAACCTTAGGTCAGAAAAAATATACAAACTGATACATGGAGAAACAAATATTAATAGAAAATGCAGACATTAGCATAAAAGACATATAGTACACACACGTATGTAATGGGAGCCTAGGAAGGAAAAGGAAAGAAAAAAATAGAGAAGCAATATTTAACAAAGTGATTTTCCAAAACTGATGAAAGAAACCAAGCCACAGATTTGAGATATTTCACAAGCCCCTGCAGCATATATACAGATAAAAGAACACCCAGGTATATCACTGTACAACTGCTGAAAACCAAAGTCAAAAAAATTACTAGCAGCCAGAGAAAAAAGATGATGCTTCATTTAAAGACACAAATAAGCTGACAGATGATGCCATAAAGAAACAATGAAATCCAAAAAAGTTGGGGTGACATTTCAGTGTGTAGAGATAACCCTACTACTACCCTACTACTCTGCCTCCCGCATACCCAATGAGACAATATCCAGAGGGGCTAATTATCTAGCCCAGGCACAGCCAGACCAGAACTTTGAGTTGCCCACCACTCTCCTAGTTTACTTGCATTCTTCCCCACTGTGCCCTCAGTCATACAGTCACCAAAAGAAAATAGAAAACATTCTACTCCAACAAAGAAACTACTGCTTTCCATACATATTCCTTTACAAATATGGATTTGGGCATCCCACTGAAGAAAATCCCTTTACACAACCCCACTGCTAAATGACAACCGAGCATATACATTCAACTGAAAACACACAGATTCCATTCTCACTCTGAATAAATTTGTTGCTAGGAAAATGCCCATTAAAAAATAGCCTAATGTACAAGCTTTATTGATTTATTTAATTGCTACATTCCCAACTCATCTGGAAACTGGGGGAGGGAAGTATCATTATTCTGTGTGTGACTCTTTATTCTCCTGAATATCTTTCATTCCAGGATCTCAAACAGGACACACCTGCATGTTCAGACAGCCTCGACAGACCCATTTTATTAAGGAAAAGTTTTGCATAGACAACAAAGATCTTTTGGTGCACAGGAACCTCCACTTCCCTAAGTCATCTATTCCACAGCTCCAGCAGTAGATATTTAAAAATGTCATTCTCCTTAATGCCACATCAGAAAATGTGGCCTTTCAACACGAACATTTGTGCAATTCAGGACAATGGGGGGTCTCCTTAAATGACTTTCCCTGAATACTTTCAGGGATACAAATTGCTCTGCATGATGACAGAGATTGGTAATACTTCTCATTTCTGTAAAACACTATTTCCCCTTTTTTCCATAATTGATATAGTTATAGAGCCTCTAGCAAATAAAATGGAAGCTGCTCACGTTTAGAAATGGAAAAGGGATAGCATCTACTGCAGGAGTTTTCTGTCAGGTTTACAGGGAAGAATCAGAGACTATAAAGCCTAAGGATTTAATTCAGAACATGTGAGAGTATTTTCTGTGTAGCTGACTTCAAAGTGCCCTCTGATTGTTTCACGAAATGCTGCCGAGCACTCAGGGCACCAAATGAATAGGGAAAAGCATATTCATTTTGCTGCTACTAAATACAGGATTTTATATCTCTGAACATTTTAAAACTAGTCATTACCTAAAAATAGTCTCATTATTTTTATTAATTGCAGCTCAAAATTTGCCCTTTAAGTAAGGTCCATGAGTGGGAAAAGTCTATTTTTGCCACTGTAATCCTGTATCTTCACAGTAGCATCTGTTCTAACATGATCTTGCTGTGCTAAACATCTCAGTAACCACCCGTCTGTGTGCCAGATGGAGGTGACTGCTCTGACTCTACGTGGTACCTGTCAGCAATCCAGCAAACTAAAGGAGTTAAATTACTCCATCTGCTCTTTCAAATTGCCTGGAGACTGCCCCCAAAATGTTCATGTTTTTGTTTGTTAATAAATAATAAAAGAACACTTTGTCAATTATGTGCCTTGACTGATTCATAATTTGTGCTAACAAATTTCTGTCAATAATGAGTGTGTCAGCCAAGAAGTACTTATTAAATGCCCACTACCTATTTTCATTATACTAGTTACTTTAAGATATTGAAGAAAATAACTATAATATTAAGGAGGAGAACATACCCGGAAAATAATTCATGGTTCAAGCAGCATTATACATCATGGGTAATGTAATAATGCAAATTAGATGATACTGACAATTAAAGAAGAGAAATAAAATTTCTCTTCAAATTCAAAACAAAGGAAATAAAATTTTAAAAATAGGAAAACAAAAAGATCAGAATGAGAGGTGAACATAATGTGTGTTTGGGAGTGAAGGTGGGAGAATCCACATTTCTTTAATCAACAAATACTTAACATGGACTACAAGCTTCAAGCTATGCTAAAGACAACAGTGGAGAAAAGAAGAACACAGAACCTTCCTTCCAAGAGTCATCATGCTAGTAGACAAAACAAGACACAATCACAAGATGGTAAAGGAAGACCCTGAGCACATCGCCTCCCACCGAATCTATACCTACATTTAGAGCAATTCCTCCCAAAGAAGACCTGAAGCCTGACTGAGCAGTTACTGCACATAGAAAGACCACATAGAAAAAAAAAAGAAAGAAAGACCACATAGAAACAGATAGAAAGGACAGACATGGTATCCATGGGAACCTCATCCCTATACAGTGATCTGCAGTAGAGAAGGATGGTGCTGAGAGACCCTAGTACAGGCCCTCCTGCCCTAGGAAACAGCTAAAAAAAAAAAAAAAGCAGCAGTAAACAGAACCTAGATGGGAAATCCATTTACCAACACTGATGTTTCTGCCAAACAGGGAGGGAACTGCTGGAGCCTTCTCCAAGGTCAAAGGCACTGGTCAACATCAATGTTTGAGTTCCCCCAGGACTTGCCTCCAGCCTGCACCCATTCCACTTCTAGCCATACCGCCAATACAGCCTTCAGCACAGTGCTCCCAAGGGACAGCCCCCAGCCCACACCCACTCAAGCACCAGCTTCCCCACCAACACAGCCCCAGGACAGTGGACCAGGAATTGCACCCAGCCCACTGACTCTCTCCAGCCAGCCTGCCAAAGCCTCCAGGCACAAGCAGCCTACACAGGGGATGCTCCCACACAAGACCACTCCATCAAAACTAGGGGAGATAGCTGTTTCACCTAATTCTCCTAGAAACCAAAACCAAAAGCCAAACAAAATTAGGAGACAGAGGAATACATTCCAAAAACCTAATGAAACAGAAATAAGTAATTTACATGGGAAAGAGTTCAAAAAAGCAATCATAAGGATGTTCACCAAACTCAAGAGCGGAAGAACACAGGTATCGTGACCTCAAAAAGATATGTTTAAGTCCTAATCCCTAGTACCTGTGAAATGACCTTATTTAGACATAGCATCTTTGGAGTGAGAGTGAGTGAAGTCACTCAGTCGTGTCCAACTCTTTGTGACCCCATGGACTGTAGCCTACCAGGTTCCTCTATCCATGAGATTTTCCAGGCAACAGTACTGGAGTGGGTTGCTTTGGAAATGTATTTAAATTAAAGATCTAGAGATGAGATTATCCAGTATTTAGAGTGGGCTCTAAATCCAATTTCTCTCACAAGAGAAAGAAGAGGGGAATACATACACAGCCAAGAAGATTATATGAAGATGGAAGCAGAGATTGGAGTGATATGCCATAAACCAAGGAATGCCAAGGATTACCAGGTAGACAGCCACCAGAAACCAGGAGAAAGACAGGGAACACCTTTTTCCTCAGAGAGCCTCCCAAAGAAATCAACCCTGCCAGTACTTTGATTTCAAAATCTGTCTTCCAGAACTGTGAGAGAATAAATTTCTGTTGTTTTAAGCCAAAAAAAAAAAAGAAGGAATTCAGTGAGAACTTGCACAAAGATTTAGAAAATAAAAGAACTGTCAGAACTGAAAGATAAAACAAGTTAAAAATTCACTAAAGGAAATCAATAGCAGATTACATGATACAGAAGAATGGATAATAGATTAGTGTAAATCATGCAATCAGAACAACAGAACCAGATACCAAAACCAGACAAAGATGTCACAAAAAAAGAAAATTATAGGCCAATATCCCTGATCAATGTAGATATACAAAAAACTTAGCAAACCAAATTCAACAATGATTGAAAGGAAAATACAACATGATCAAGTGGGCTTCATTCCAGGGATGCAAAGATGGTTTAAAATTCCTAAATTAATCAATGTGAGACACATTAACAAAACAAAAGATAAAATCTTACGGTCATCTCAATGAATGCAGAAAAGTATTTGACAAAATTCAACATTCATTTATAATTAAAAACTCTCAACAAAGAAAAACCTCTTTCCTCTCAACCAAAGTAGGTACAGAGGAAACATACCTCAATACATTAAAGACCATATTTGACAGACCTACAGCTACCATCATACTCAGTGATAAAAAGCTGATCAAGATCAAGACAAAAATGCCTGCCACTTTTATTCAACATCGCTTTGAAATCTCTAGCGACAGCAAATATACAAGAAAAAGAAATAAATGGCATGTAAATTGAAAAGAAAGAAGTAAAACTGTCACTATTTGTAGATATTTTATATGTAGAAAAAACTTGTTTAGTCTACCCAAAAAACGATTAAAACTGATAAATGAACTAAATAAAGTTTCAAGATACAAAATTAATATACAGAAATATGTTGCATTCTACAGATTAATAAGGAATTATCAGAAAGAGAAATGAAGTGAATAGTCCCATTTACAACTGCATCAAAAAGAATAAAACACCCAGGAGTAAATCTAACCAAGGAGATGAAAGACCTGTTCTCTGAAAACTATATGACACTGAAGAAACAAATTGAAAAGACACAAATAAATGGAAATAAATATTGTGCTCATGGACTGGAAGACTCAGTACTCTTATAATGTCCACACTACCCAAAGCAATCTACAAATTCAATGCAATCCCTATCAAAATACCAGTGGCATTTTTCATAGAACTAGAACAAATAATTCTAAAATTATTATAAAAAATTAAAAATTCTAAATAGCCAAAGCAATCTTGAAAAAGAAAAACAAAGCTGAAGGTATCCTTGATTTCAAACGATATTACAAAGTTGTAATCAAAATAATATGATATTGGCACAAAAATAAACATACAGATAAATGGAACAGAAAGAAAGTCCAAAAATAAATTCATGTTCATATGGTCAATTATTTATAACAAAGGAGGCAAGAATATATACATGGGTTTCAATCTCTTCAATAAGTTGTGCTGAAAAAACTGGACAGCTATATGCAAAAATAATAAATAAAATTGGACTACTTTCTTACAGCATACACAGAAGCTAAACTCAAAATGGATTAAAGATTTAAATGTAAGACCTAAAGTCATAAAACGTCTAGAAGAAAACATAGGCATATGCTCTTTGAATCTTGGCAATATTTTGGGGGATATGTCTCCTCAGACAGGGCTTTCCAGGTGGCACAGAGGTAAAGAATCTGCCTGCAGTGCAGGAGGCACAAGAGACATGGGTTTGATCCCTGGATCAGGAAGACCCCCGGAAGGAGGAAATGGCAACCACTCCAGTAATCATCCCTGGAAAACTCCATGGACAGAGAAGTCTGGCAAGCTACAGTCCATGGATCTCAAAGACTGAGCAAATGAGTGTGTGTGCTGGGAAGCCTCCTCAGGCAAGGTAAACAAAAACAAAAGTAAACAAGTGGAGCTACATCAAACTAGCAAGCAAAGGAAACCAAACTAAACAAAAAGGCAACCCACCAAATAGGAGAAAATATTTGTAAATGACATCTCTGATAAGGGATTGATATCCAAAATATATAAAGAACTCATACAATCCAATATTTTTTTAAATATGATTTAAAAATGGGCAGAAGATGTGAATAGACACTTTGCCAAAAAAGACATACAGGTGGCCAACAGGCACATGAAAAGATATTCACATCACTAATCACGGGAGAAATGCAAATCAAAATCACAATGAGATTCTACCACACAACTGTCAGAATGGCTATTGCCCAAAAGTCTACAATAACAAATATTGGCAAGGATGTAGAGAAAAGGTAACCTGGGTATACTGTTGGTGGTAATGTAAATTGGTACAGCCACTAAGGAAAACAATATGGAGTTTCCTCAAAAAACTAAAAATAAATCTACCATATAACCAAGCAATTCCACTTCTGGGTATTTATCTGAAGATAACAAAAACATTAATTCAAAAAGATATGCATACCTCTATATTCATTGCTTCCCTGGTGGCTCAGATGGTAAAGAATCCGCCTGCCATGTGGGAGACTCGGGTTCAGTCCTTGGGTTGGGAAGATACCCTGGAGGAGGGCATGGCAACCCACTCTAGAATTCTTGCCTGGAGAATCCTCATGGATAGAGGAGCCTGGTGGGCTACAGTCCATGGGGCCACAAAGAGTTGGACATGACTGAGTGACTAAGCACACACAATGTTCATTCCAGCATTATTAACAACAGCCAAGATATGGACACAACTTAAGTGTCCATCAGTGGAAAATGGATAAAGAAGATGTGATATATATATATATATATATATATATATATATATACACACATAATTACACACCAATGAAATATTACTCAGCCATAAAAAATAATAAAATCTTGCCTTTTGTACAACATGGATGGACCTAGAGGGTATCATGCTAAGTGAAATAAGTCAGACAGAGAAATCAAATACCATACAATCCCACTTATATTTAGACTCTAAAACAAACAAAATAGAAACAGACTCATAGATACACAGAACAAATTGTAGTTGCCAGAAGAGAGGGAGGTGGGAGACAGAAGAAATAGGTGAAGGAAATTAAAAGATACCAACTTCCACCTACAAAATAAGTCTTGGTGATCTAACTTTCAAGCATATAGTCGACAATATCATAACAATTCTATATGACGATGGAAGGTAACTGGTCTTATTGAGGTATTCACTTCATAATGTATAAAAATACTGAATCACTATGTTGTACACCTAAAACTAACATAGTATTGTATGTTAATTATAACTTAGAAAAGATTCAATCACAAACATCTCTAATAAAACAGCTGTTAAAAATTGCCTACTTAATGTCAATTGTCATGTTTAAAATCTTATAATAACAAGACTGGTTCCTTTTGTTAAATGGGATATGTTATTTCCAGTAAAAAAAAAAAAATCTACTATTCTTGCTGACCATCTCCTCCAACATTTGACCAAGCCCCCTAATATTCTCTACATTGTGCTAGCCTGACCATTCGTTTAATGATGATTAAATGCAGTGATGATAGCTCAGAAATTATGGTAAAGATTCCTTTGATATGACAAAAGTGAACAAAAACCTTTTTTAGACATTGGACCTGACAATCCACTGATCAATAACTAATATAAAGGTGTATTACTGCGGCAGAAGTTCGAGATGGAAGAGGGCCACTTGAAGCCATTGTAAGGAAATAATAAACACAAACCAAATGTCTACTGAAGTCTAGATACCTTTTGAGATCCAAATATGAACATTTAAACCTTTATTTTATGCTCTGTGGAGACACAAACCTCTCAAAATCTTCAGAGAATTTATTAGGAATTTTATATTCTCTTGATGGTCACCTCTAAAGATCCTAAAATTTTTGAATTAGTTCTATTAGAGAATACCTCACCACATTCAATTTCACACTATGTTGATCTAAATGTGGAATTCCTTTCCTTAACCTCCCACAAACCAATCATTCCCATGGGTATCTATATATGGAAAAGACTTGACTGAAAGCTTTGGATGTGGGGCAATTTGTATGGCCACAAGACAGACCAAAATGCAAGTTTAGATATTCTAGCTGCAAAAATCACTCGGTCATTTGCCCAACTAGAATTTCAATCTCCTGCTAGGTTATATTCAAATTTACTCTCACTCTCACTTCTCTTTCCTCTGTTCCTCACCTCCATTTCCCATTTATTCCAAATTAAGGGTAGTTTGTCATCTTGGCTTCTGCCAATCTATGAATTTAGAATTTCTTTCTATACCCCAAAGTGGCTTATCAAGGTATTTTCCTAAGCAAAGTCTATTCCTTATGAGAAATTCTAATATCAACCATTAAAGTTACAAAATGCTTTACTTCAATACAATAATAATTTTTAAAGCTTGCAGAGTAGCAGAGAAAGTGGTAAACTCCTGCATTTTTCCAAGTTTTAGTATCAGTTTACACTGCCTCCAAAAATTTAGTAACACATGTTAGGAACAATAATAATGTTTACACCTTTTGCCCTGAAATTCCACTCCCTAGAATTGTGCCCATTTCATAGTAAATACTCAATACATGATAGCTTTTATTGTTAGTTATTACTCTAAGGATATTAAGTTTATGTTTATTGAATGCACAAAATGTTTTTTACAGAATCATTTACTATAAAACAATTTGGAAATAATGTGCCTGAAAATTGGTGAAATGTTAAATAAAACACTAACATTTCATAGGATATAACACAGCTGTTAAACATTTCCATGTTGCTACTGGACCATATATCACCACAAGAAATTTTTTTGTGAAAAAAATTACCAGAAAACAATGTTACATTTAAACTATGATTAAAAGTATGCAGCAAATACATACACAGTTAAAAATGTAAAGAAAACATGAACAGAGTAAAAATTCAATAGAATATATTATATCAGTGTTTTTGGTATTTTCAATTTATGTTTTGTTATTTCCCTTGCTGCAATGCCTTTTATACGATAAATAAAAATCATAATCATTTACTGTAACCCAACAAGTTCTTCCTCCAAAATAATTCTACAAATCATGTAAAATTTTGGTTAAGTTTCAATGAACAGGGTCTTTCTTTGAAAGATAACTAAGAAGTCTGGTCCATGAAGAGATGGACATGCCAGAGTCTTTAAGCAGCCATGGAGAAGAGAAAGGCAGGCTTCAGAAGAAGATACATCAGAATTAGAATCTCTGGGAAGCTACTTGTTTTATTTATAAAATGAGAATAATTATACATACTTCATAGGGTTGGGTTTGGATTGAACAAATATTGTCTTTTTTAACGCCACTGCATAATGTGCAATGCTGGGCACATAGTAGGTAACCTTGAATATGCTTTGCTTTATAACTGAGAGCATCCTAGAAATGCTCTCTGATTGTCTGCTTGCATTTAGATGGCACTGTAATCTTTATCGTACATGGTAAGTGAAGACTTCACCTGTAAGGCCTGTTAGAGGGCTTGATAGGTTCCTTCTTGAATGATTGGTGAGATGGATGGCTTGCCTCTCTTGAGCCCTTACTCCAGGGCTGTTGTCTCCAAAATAGGCTGTGCCCACCTCAGTTCAGTTCAGTCGCTCAGTCGTGTCAGACTCTTTGTGACACAAATATTAGGATTTCTACTTCCAATTATTTATACCTTGTTCTTATAAAATTTATTTTGTGTTTAATAATTCACATATTATTTTTATAATTAGTTCCTCAAAATAACATGTAAGGTAATAAATATGTATACTGAGAACATCTGTTCAATTTTTATTGACATGTTTGAACAAAAAAGTTAAGGGAATACCACTCTGGAAGTAAATTAGAAGAATTATCACTAAATTTTATTTCAACAAAAGAAGATGCATATAATAATATATGATAAGGTATCTTAACCATCATCTCAGCTGAAGCATCTTATAGTTGTTCAGTTTTGCCTTTTCACACTCTCAATACATACAACATCCCCATCACTACCCTGCCAAGTATCCAGGCCCGCTCCCTTTCCCTAGATTTTGTCTTATGCACATCCTGGAGCCCTATGAGATGTAGACACAGAGGAAAATTAAATGGAAGTGAAAAGCTCACCCAAAGTTTTGTAGTATGGATAGTTGTCATTCCTATCAAGCGAATACCTGGGAGAAATCAAACAAAACACTCTCCAATCTGGATGGTAGAACCAACTAGCAGAAGCTCAAGCGTCAGTAAGAAAATTCCACCTCAGTGAAACCTGAGTGAAAGACAGTGAGGACACAGCATTCATGAATACCTGGTCTTCCAGGTTCACTGACGCAGCACTTCCAGGGTTTTCTCCTTTCTCCCCAGGATCAGCTCACAGGCTTCTTTTAAAGAAGGGCTTCTCCCTTCTCCCTATATTGATCTTCTTCTTTATATTTAAGTCTTTAAGTCATTTTGAGTTTATTTTGTGTAGGATGTGAGGGAGTGTTCTCACTTCATTGATTTACATGGGGCTGTCCAGCTTTCCCAACACCACCTGCTGAAAAGACTGTTTTTCTCCATTGTATACTCTTACCTCCTTCAGTGAAGATTAACTGACTGTAGATGTGTGGGTTTATTTCTGGGTTCTCTATTCTACACATCTCTACATCTCTCCATGACCTATATGTCTATTTGTGCCATTACTATACTGTTTTGACAACTGGAACTTTGTAGTATAGTCTGAAGTCTGGGCGTGTTACGTTTCCTAGTTTGTTCTTTTTCCTCAGGATTGCTTTGGTAATTCTGATCCTTTGATGGTTCTACATAAATGTTAAGATCATTTGTTATAGTTCCATGAAAAACGTCATGGGTAATTTGACTGGGATTCCATTAAATCTGTAGATTGCTTTTAGTAGTACAGCCATTTAAAAATATTAATTATTCCAATCAAAGAGCATAGTATATCTTTCCACTTATTTGAATCATCTTCAATTTCCTTTATCAATATTTTATAGTTCATAGAACATATGTTGTTCACTTCCATGGTCAGGTTTATTCCTAGGTATTTTTTTGGATGTGATTTTAAAGGGAAATTTTTAAACTTGCCCTTTCTGATATTTCATGGCTATTGTAAATAAATGCAACAGATTTGTGTGTTAATCTTGTAACCTTCACACCTTGCTGAATTTATCAGTTCTAGTAGTTTTTTGTGTGGAGTCTTTAGGATTTTCCATACATAGTATCATATTATCTGTTTATAATGACAATCTCACTTTCTCCATCCCAATTTGGATAGCTTTTTTTTTTTTCCTTGTCTGACTGCCATAACTAGGACTTCCAATACTATGCTGAATAGAAGTGGTGAGACTGGGCATCCTAGTCTTGTTCTGCATTTTAGTGAGAAGGCTTTCACCTTCCTATTTTTTTTTTTTAGTTTGACAAAACTGGAAGCCCACAGTCGCAGTCATATCAATGAATACCAAGCATTTTTTTAAAAAATGAAAAGTTTTACATGGCACATTAAAAATTAAATTGCTTAAAACTGATGATGAAGACAAAATCTTAAAATCATCCAGAGAAAAAAGACATATTGAATAGAGGAATAAATATAAGAATGACATCAGATTTCTCATTGAAAACAGTGAAAAACCAAACAGTGAAGGTACATCTTCAAAGTAATGAAGGAAATTAACTGTCAACCTAGAATTCTATACCCAGTAAAAATATATTTTAAAAGTAATGCCAAAATAATTCTTTTCAAAAATAAAACCATGAAAAACTTCATTTTCAGGAGACCTACACAAGAAAGACACCATATAGAAATCTTGAGCTAAACAAAGAAATGAAGAACAACAGAAATGACAATTATATTGGTAAATATAAGACACTGTTTTTTATTTCTTTAAAAGACAGTTGACAGTTTAGGAAAAATGCAATAACCATGTACTGTGGGGTTTATATATAGAGATTACTGCTGCTGCTCAGTCATATCCAACTCTTTGCAACCCCATGGACTGTAGCCCGCCAGGCTCCTCTGTCCAAGGAACTTTCTAGGCAAGAATACTGGAGTGGGTTGTCATTTCCTTCTCCAGGGGATCTTCCTGACCCAGAGATCAAATTCTCATCTCCTTCATTGGCAGGCAGATTCTTTACCACTGAGCCACCAGGTGAAGATTTAAAGTAACAAACAGCACAAAGCCTGGAAGGAAGACAATCGAAGCATACTTTTAAAGGATCTTTTACTATACATGAAGTGCTATGATATTACTTGAAATTAGCCTTTGACATATTAAACTCTTAACCTCACTGCAACCACACACACACACACACACACACAATGCATAATAAGCAGATATGAGACTTTTTTTAATGGAATCATAAAAAAAGGGGGGGGGGGCAGAAAAAAATAGAGGGATGAACACAAAACAAATAACAAGATAATGGATTTAAAAACCAACTAAGGGAATGCAAACTAGTACAGCCACTATGGAGAACACTGTGGAGATTCCTTAAAAAACTGGAAACAGAACTGCCATACAACCCAGCAATCCCACTGCTGGGCATACACACCGAGGAAACCAGAATTGAAAGAGACACGTGTACCCCAATGTTCATTGCAGCACTGTTTACAATAGCCAGGACATGGAAGCAACCTAGATGTCCATCGGCAGATGAATGGATAAGAAAGCTGTGGTACATATACACAATGAAATATTACTCAGCTATTAAAAAGAATGCATTTTAATCAGTTCTAATGAGGCAGATGAAATTGGAGCCTATTATCATAGGCAAGTAAATCAGAAAGAAAAACACTAATACAGTATATTAATGCATACATATAGAATTTAGAAAGATGGTAATGATGACCTTATATGCGAGACAGCAAAAGAGACACAGATGTAAAGAACAGATTGTTGGACTCTGTGGGAGAAGGCGAGGCTGAGATGATTTGAGAGAATAGCATTGAAACATGTACATTAACATGTGAAATAGATTGCCAGTCCAGGTTCGATGCATGAGGAAGGGTGCTCAGTGCTGGTGCACTGGGATGACCCTGAGGGAGGGGATGGAGAAGGAGGTGGGAGGGAGGGTGAGGATGGGGAACACACGTACACCCATGGCTGATTCATGTGAATGTATGCAAAAACCACCACAATATTGTAAAGTAATTAGCCTCCTGCTGCTGCTGCTGCTGCTAAGTTGCTTTAGTCGTGTCCGACTCTGTGAGACCCCGTCCCTGGGATTCTCCAGGCAAGAACACTGGAGTGGGTTGCCATTTCCTTCTCCAATTCATGAAAGTGAAAAGTGAAAGTGAAGTCACTCAGTGGTAGCGACCCCAACTAGTAGGGACCCCATGGACTGCAGCCTACCAGGCTCCTCCATCCATGGGATTTTCCAGGCAAGAGTACTGGAGTGGGTTGTCATTGCCTTCTCCTAATTAGCCTCCAATTAAAATTTAAAAAATTAAAAAGGAAAATAAAATAAAAACCAACCAATTCAACAATCATATTATATGTAAGCAGTTTAAACACTGCAATTAAAAGGCAGAGATTGTCAGATTGCATTAAAAAATAAACAAGACCCAACTGTATGCTGCCTACAAGAAATGTACTTTAAATATAGACACCAATTGGTTAGGAATAAAATGATGAATAAAAACAGACTTCACTAATACTAATCAAAAGAAAGCTGAAGTTGCTGTAATATTATTACTAAAGTAAATTTCAAAGCAAATACTGTTACCAAAAATAAGAGGGACATTTCATAATAATAAAAAGGTCAATTCATTATGGAAAACACCAAAGGTTTAAGCACCAAATAATGAATCTTCAAAATACATGAAGGAAAAACTGATAAAACTTCAAGAAGAAATAGGTAAACCTACAATTTTGGTTAGAGATTTTACTCTCCCCTTACATACTTTTCTAGGACACACACAGCATGTACCAAGATAGACTACTTTCTAGGCCATAAAGCAAGTCTCAATACATTTAAAAGGTTTTAAATCTTACAAAGGATTTTCTCTGACCATAGTAGAAATCAATTAAAAATAAATAAGAGAATATGTATGAAAAATCTCCACATATTTGGAAAGTTAATGACAAACTTCTACATAAACCACAGCTCAAAAAAAATCAAGATGTAATTTAAAGTTAAGTGACAATGAAAATACAATATATTAACATTCATGGGTTATGGCTAAAGCAAAATTTTGAGGATTCAAAATGCCTATGTTAGGAAAAAATATTTTCAAATCAATGACCCCAACTTCTACTTTAGAAACTGGGAAAAAATTAAACACAAATTGACCAGAAAAAAAAAGAAACAGCAAAGGTAAAGACAGAATCAATAAAATCAAAACAGAAAAACAAAGAGAAAATCTATGAAGCCAAAAACTTTATTATTTGAGAATATCAATAAAATTGTAAACCTCTAGCCAAACTGATCAGGAAAAAAAAAAATTACTGATATCAAGAGTGAGAGAGAGGATATTATTATAAATTCTGCATATATTAAAAGGAAAATAAAGGAGTAACATGAGTAACTGTAGGTCAGTAACTCTGACAAACTTAGATTAAATGGGCAAGTTGCTCGAAAGTTTTAAACTTTAAGAGCTAACTCCAGTAGAAGAAGGTATCTTAAGCCGCCCTTAATCAATTGAAGAAACTAAATTCATCAAAAATGAATTTAGCAAAAAAATTCAGCAAAAAAAATTTTTTTTCATTAAAAAAAAACCCACTCCTGGCCCACACAGCTTCAATGAAGAATGCTACTACCAAACATTTAAGGAAGAAACAATACTAATTCTACACAAACTCTTCTAAAAAATTAAATAGGGAATACTTCCTGGTTAATTCTATGAGGCTAATTTTACCCTGATATCAAAACCAGAAAAAGACTCTACAATAAAAGAAAACTATAGTCCAATATTCCTCATAAACATGGATGTATAAATTCCTAGGAAATATAGTAAAAGGATAATATATCATTACCAAGTGAGACTTATCCCAAGGATGCAAAGTTGGTTTAACATTCAAAAATTAATTAATATGATTAACCATGAGATCAGATCAGATCAGTCACTCAGTCGTGTCCGACTCTTTGTGACCCCATGAATCACAGCACACCAGGCCTCCCTGTCCATCACCAACTCCCAGAGTTCACTGAGACTGACGTCCATCGAGTCAGTGATGCCATCCAGCCATCTCATCCTGTCGTCCCCTTCTCCTCTTGCCCCCAATCCCTCCCAGCATCAGAGTCTTTTCCAGTGAGTCAACTCTTCACATGAGGTGGCCAAAGTACTGGAGTTTCAGTTTTAGCATCATTCCTTCCAAAGAAATCCCAGGGCTGATCTCCTTCAGAATGGACTGGTTGGATCTCCTTGCAGTCCAAGGGACTCTCAAGAGTCTTCTCCAACACCACAGTTCAAAAGCATCAATTCTTCGGTGCTCAGCCTTCTTCACAGTCCAACTCTCACATCCATACATGACCACAGGAAAAACCATAGCCTTGACTAGACGAACCTTTGTTGGCAAAGTAATATCTCTGCTTTTGAATATGCTATCAAGGTTGGTCATAACTTTCCTTCCAAGGAGTAAGCGTCTTTTAATTTAATGGCCGCAGTCACCATCTGTAGTGATTTTGGAGCCCAGAAAAATAAAGTCTGACACTGTTTCCACTGTTTCCCCAACTATTTCCCATGAAGTGATGGGACCAGATGCCATGATCTTCATTTTCTGAATGTTGAGCTTTAAGCCAACTTGTTCACTCTCCACTTTCACTTTCATCAAGAGGCTTTTGAGTTCCTCTTCACTTTCTGCCATTAGGGTGGTGTCATCTGCATATCTGAGGTTATTGATATTTCTCCCGGCAATCTTGATTCCAGCTTGTGTTTCTTCCAGCCCAGCGTTTCTAATGATGTACTCTGCATATAAGTTAAATAAACAGGGTGACAATATACAGCCTTGATGAACTCCTTTTCCTATTTGGAACCAGTCTATTGTTCCATGTCCAGTTCTAACTGTTGCTTCCAGGCAGATTTGGCCTTGGAATATGGAATGAAGCAGGGCAAAGACTAATAGAGTTTTGCCAAGAAAATGCACTGGTCATAACAAACACCCTCTTCCAACAACACAAGAGAAGACTCTACACATGGACATCACCAGATGGTCAACACTGAAATCAGATTGATTATATTCTTTGCAGCCAAAGATAGAGAAGCTCTATATAGTCAGCAAAAACAAGACCAGGAGCTGACTGTGGCTCAGATCATGAACTCCTTATTGCCAAATTCAGACTTAAATTGAGTAAAGTAGGGAAAACCACTAGACCATTCAGGTATGACCTAAATCAAATCCCTTATGATTATACAGTGGAAGTGAGAAATAGATTTAAGGGCCTAGATCTGATAGATAGAGTGCCTGATGAACTATGGACTGAGGTTCGTGACATTGTACAGGAGACAGGGATCAAGACCATCCCCATGGAAAAGAGATGCAAAAAAGCAAAATGGCTGTCTGGGGAGGCCTTACAAATAGCTGTGAAAAGAAGAGAAGTGGAAAGCAAAGGAGAAAAGGAAAGATATAAACATCTGAATGCAGAGTTCCAAAGAATAGCAAGAAGAGATAAGAAAGCCTTCCTCAGTGATCAATGCAAAAAAATAGAGGAAAACAACATAATGGGAAAGACTAGGGATCTCTTCAAGAAAATCAGAGATACCAAAGGAACATTTCATGCAACGATGGGCTCGATAAAGGACAGAAATGATTAACCATATTGACCAACTAAAAAAGAAAATCCGTTTATGATCATCTCAATAGATGCATAAAAAGCAATGACAAAATCCAACATCCATTCCTGATTTAAAAACTCTCAGCAAACTGGAAATAGAAGGGAAATTCCTCAACCTAATATGCAGATGATATGCCCTAATGGCAGAAAGCAAAGAGGAATTAAAGAGCCTCTTGATGATGGTGGAAGAGTAAAGTGAAAAAGCTGGCTTAAAACTCAACATTCAGAAATCCAAGACCATGGCATTCGGTTCCATCACTTCATGGAAAATAGATGGGGAAAAAATGAAAACAGTGACAGATTTTATTTTCTTGGGTTCCAAAATCAATATGGACGGTGACTGCAGCCATGAATTAAAAGATGCCTGCTCCTTGGAAGAAAAGCTATGACAAACCTAGACAGAATATTAAAAAGCAATGACATCACTTTGCCAATAAAGATCCATATAGTCAAAGCTATGGTTTTTCCAGTAGTCATGTACAGATGTGAGACCTGGACCATAAAGAAGGCTGAACACTGAAGAATTGATGCTTTCAAATCGTGGTGCTGGAGAAGACTCTTGAGAGTTCCTTAGACTTCAAGGAGATCAACCAGCCAATCCTAAAGGAAGTCAACCCTTGATAGTCATTGGAAGGACTGATGCTAAAGCTCCAATACTTTGGCCACCTGACGCCAAGAGCCAACTCATTGGTAAAGACCCTGATGCTGGGGAAGACTGAAGGCAGGAGGAGAAGGGGACAACAGAAAATGAGATGGTGGGATGGCATCACCAACTCAATGGACATGAATTTGAGTAAACTCTGGGAATTGGTGAAGGACAGGGAAGCCTAGTGTGCTGCAGTCCATGGGGTCACAAAGAGTCAGATATGACTTAGCGACTAAGCAACAACAACAACTAAAGGGTATCTATTTAAAAATCTACAGCTAAAATCCTAGTAAAGATTAGGATTATCCATTTCCATTCAGCGTAGTAGTGAAGGTTCCAGAGAGCACTGTTAGGCAAATATATATACACACATACACACACACACATATACACATAAAACAAACGGCATACATAAATAAATGGCATCCAGATTGGAAAGGAAGTAGTATTTGTTTACCAAATAACAAGGTAACCATCTACTGAGAAATCTCTACAAAATTTACCAAAAAGCTACTTGAACTATAAGTGAATATAGCAAGATTGAAAGATACAAGATCAGAGTATAAAAATGATTTGCGTTTCTGAATACTATTGGAACAATAAGAAGTTAAAACTTTTAAAATATCATTTACAATGGCACAAAAATAGAAAATATTTAAGGATAATTTTGAAGTGTAAGATTTAGTGTAAGATCAATACACTAAAACCTACAAAACAATATTGTTCTCTGTTTTTGCTAGATTTTACTCATTCATGCACAATTTCTTGCCCACACGTCTTGCTTATAGCATCTATTTGTTGTTGCTGTTCAGTGCTAAGTCCTGTCCGACTTTTTGTGACTCTGCAGTATCAATAGTCACATGGAAAACAGGAAAGGTTGTCATGAGGTCTCCGCAAGACCATTCGAACATGACCGGACAGCACCCTCTATGATGGACTGAACTAACCTGCTCTGTAAATGGTTTCACTTAGCACTAAGAAATAATACTGCTGGCCATCAGAGTCAGTAGCAGCATATCCTCAATTTTTGAGGGAGGCTCATCTCTGGATTTAACAGATTTCTTATTTCTATAGAAAAATTATTTGCCAGCCATTAGTGGGGTGCCATTGCCTTCTCCGAAGTAGATTGGGACATTATTCTTGTCCTAAGACAAGGACAGGAATACTGTATTCATTTTGCAAACGTGGGGTTAAGGAAGGAATATTTGAACTACGCAGCTCTTCCCAAATTCTCTTTTGTTTATTTAAAAGATCTATTGGGAAGAAAATACTTACATAATTTTGGGCTTTTCTCATAACTGGGCCACAGTTCCAAATCTTTGGCGTATAAGCCTGGAGTCACTGTTAATTGCTCCCTCAAGACCTCATGCACATTTTTCTCAGATGTATTTTCATCAGCTGCATTCAGTTTAACAGACATAAAGTGGGAAAATACTTAAGGAAAACATTTCAAATGCATTATTAACAAGTAATGACCAGAGGTTTTTCTCTTAATAAATTATCATAAAGCTTTCTGAGACAGATTGAAAAGCCACATGTGAATGACTTTACATATTTCTACCTATGGATATTTTGTAATCAATTATAATAGCATTATATACCTCAGTTCTGCCATAATACATTCAATTACATACTTAACATTTCCTGCTAACCTTTCCAAATACAGGAAAGCAATCCTACCTACCTGATTGGTATGTTTGTCTATTGTATATGTTATTCTCATTATCTTTAATTCAAGTAGACATTTGCTTTCTTTGGTTACATTGCTGGATAACCAGTTATGTACCTGATTTGTAGATACATTTAAACTCCAGTGCCTCAGGGGATTGATTCATACATATTGTTGTCATTATGCTTTATTTTAACAATTTATCTCTTCATAAAGTAGATTGGTACAACTACCCCCTTTTACTGAAACCCAGAGATATTACCACTATATTCCTGGGTGAATTTGTGCCAGTCAGTCAGAAGGGTATTAGTCCATGAGGTTCTAATCCATCACATATCCCAGACCTACCCCACCTCCCAGGAGAGCCATAATTTTTCAGAACTGTAAAGCAAAGGGTTAAAAAGGTAGACAGCATTGTGAAAAGTACTTTACAATACAGGTCATTAATAATTAGTAATTCTAAGTAATTATAATACTACTGAGCATAAGAGACCTTCTCCAAATACATTGTTCTTCCATAATTAACTTGCAAGATCATGGAATAGGAGACATTTAAAGAACATAAACTATTTAGTACAAGGGATTTTTAGAGATGGTTTGTTTTCTTTGGCATAATCAGTGGAGTTGAAGGGAGACACATAACCTAAACTGCAAAATGTGCGTCTGTGTTTAATTAAGATCATTTTGAAGAGCACGTATTAAGCAATGTGATTTTAAGGCTTAATCATTGTAATAGAACCAAAAGCTGAGAGAAGAGTTAATTGATCAGCTTGTTGTTTTGTCTACAGACTGATTTTTGTTCTCACTACATTGATTTCTTTTTGTCTGAATGGGCTAGTGGTATGAATTTTATTTAGTAGATACTTATCCTAAGAAATAAAATGCTCTAAAGCTACAGGTGCTCTGAAATCCATCTCAGTTTCATTTCCTAAAATTAGCAAACTTGACCAACTCCATGTAAAAAGTATCTTAAATATTTTCAGTCCTAGAAGATTCTCTCTGTCCTATTCATCCTGCCTCAAATTTTTCCCCAACACATAACTTTTGACTACCTTTTCATAGGTCCAATCCACCTTAAATCAGGTTCAAAAGATACTTCAAGGGGAGCAAAGAGGCCCAGAGGCCTTAACCTAGTCTCTGTCTGGCCCCAATGTAATCATACAAATACCATCTCCCCAGGAAAGAATCAATTTCCCCACTGCCCAACAGTTAAAATTTTGGTCCAAATCATTGAAGCAAAATATCTTTTCACAAAGTACCTCAAGATCTTTAATAGTCATTCACAACAGGCATAGATGCAGTCAAGCCTAATGTTTCAATTCAAGCTTAGAACACACCTATACAAATAACTTTGCAGAACCAAAGACTGAACCAAAGAAGTTTCGATTAGTTCAAAGAGCAGTCAATCCTTTTGGGACAACAAGCCTAAAATATATCTTAAAATGTAAATACATTTTATGTTAATCAGTTCAGTTCACTCGTTCATTCATGTCCGACTCTTTGCGACCCCGTGAACCGCAGCATGCCAGGCCTCCCTGTCCATCACCAACTCCCAGAGTTCACTCAAACTCATGTCCATCGAGTCAGTGATGCCATCCAGCCATCTTATTCTCTGTCGTCCCCTTCTCCTCCTGCCCCCAATCCCTCCCAGCATCAGAGTCTTTTCCAATGAGTCAACTCTTTGCATGAGGTGGCCAAAGTACTGGAGTTTCAGTTTTAGCATCATTCCTTCCAGAGAAATCCCAGGGCTGATCTCCTTCAAAATGAACTGGTTGGATCTTCTGGCAGTCCAAGGGACTCTCAAGAGTCTTCTCCAATACCACAGTTCAAAAGCATCAATTCTTCGGCGCTCAGCCTTCTTCACAGTCCAACTCTCACATCCATACATGACCAATTTACCAAATAAAATAACTTGATGTTTTCCATTTATTTACCTGCCAAAGAGCAAGGAACTCTACTGAGACAAAGAGAAAGATCTTATGGAAGAAATTTCCTGGAACTAAGGTTAAGATTTTTTTTTCCATTTTTGTTGAAATATATATAGCAAGAAAAGTACATGGCATATATATTTTGATGAACTTTCATAAGTCAAACATATCTGTTTAATTCATAGACATAGAATAAGAAAGAGAAAACGTTCAGACCCCAAAAGTCTCTCTCATGTATACTGTCATCATGTCTATTTTTTTTTTTTTTTTTGGAGTCTAATTACTTTACAATATTGTATTGATTTTGCCATACATTGACATGAATCCGCCACAGGTGTACACGTGTTCCCCATCCTGAACCTCCCTCCCACCTCCCTCCCCATACCACCCCTCTGGGTCATCCCAGTGCACCAAGCCCAAGCACCCTGTATTATGCATCAAACCTGGACTGGAAATCCATTTCACATGTGATAATACACATATTTCAATGCCATTCTCCAAAATCATCCCGCCCTCGCCCTCTCCCACAGAGTCCAAGAGACTGTTCTATACATCTGTGTCTCTTTTGCTGTCTCGCATACAGGGTTATTGTTACCATCATTCTAAATTCCATATATATATGCGTTATGCTATGCTATGCTAAGTCACTTCAGTCGTGTCCAACTCTGTGTGACCCCATAGATGGCAGCCACCAGGCTCCCCCGTCCCTGGGATTCTCCAGGCAAGAACACTGGAGTGGGTTGCCATTTCCTTCTCCAATGCATGAAAGTGAAAAGTGAAAGCGAAGTCGCTCAGTCGTGTCCGACTCTTAGTGACCCCATGGACTGCAGCCTACCAGGCTCCACCATCCATGGGATTTTCCAGGCAAAAGTACTGGAGTGGGGTGCCACTGCCTTCTCTGTTATGCGTTAGTATACTGTATTGGTGTATTTCTTTCTGGCTTACTTCACTCTGTATAATAGGCTCCGGTTTCATCCACCTCATTAGAACTGATTCAAATGTATTCTTTTTAATGGCTGAGTAATACTCCATGCTGTGTATGTACCACAGCTTTCTTATCCATTCATCTGCTGATGGACATCTAGGTTGCTTCCATGTCCTGGCTATTGTAAACAGTGCTGCAATGAACATTGGGGTACACGTGTCTCTCAATTCTGGTTTCCTCAGTGTGTATGCCCAGCAGTGGGATTGCTGGGTCATATGGCAGTTCTATTTCCACTTTTTTAAGGAATCTCCACAGTATTCTCCATAGTGGCTGTACTAGTTTGCATTCCCACCAGCACTGTAAGAGGGTTCCCTTTTCTCCACACCCTCTCCAGCATTTATTGCTTGTAGACTTTTGGATAGCAGCCATTCTGACTGGCATGAAATGGTACCTCATTGTGGTTCTGATTTGCATTTCTCTAATAATGAGTGATGTTGAGTGTCTTTTCAAATTTTTAAAAACCCTATAAGGTAGACACTATCACCCTTCCCATTTCCAGATAATGAAACTGAGATACAGAGAAAATGTTACTTGCTCAAGGCCACATGACCAGCAAATTGGGATTTGAATCCAGGCAGTCTGACCCCAGGGCCCATGCTTTTTACCCCTACACCATGATTTTCTAGCTCATGTAGTCACTGAAAGCCAGCACAAAGTTTTAATCTTATTTAAAAAAAAAAAAAAACTACGAAAGTTTCAGTTAAAAATGAATCAATTTCCCGCTAGTACTCAAGTGGCTTCCTTAGTACCCAATACACCCTAACAAGAAAAACAAGTCAGTTCTTAGAGAGTTGATACTATGGAACGTGAGAAACTCAGTACATTTGTTTGCATATGTTACCACTAGACAATCAACTAGACACTGAGAGAAATTAGACCCATCAACGATGATTGTGTCTACCAACCATCACTGCCTTAGGGTAGGAGGCAGATGAACAGAAGGGGCACTGCAGGCTCCAGACTTCATGTTATCCAGGCACAGCAGCCAGTACCTGGTAAAACTTGTAATATAAACACACCAGCCCTGCAGAGGGATTACCTGCTGGGGGAGAAGGGGGATTCATTAAGTGCTTTGAGCAATGGCAATGTCATTGAACTTCCCAGGGTGAGGAAACTGAAGGTCAAACCTCTTCTGGATGTACTGATGTCATTGTTTTCAAAGCACACTTAATTATTTCCCAGAGACACCTTGTAATGTTAAGAGTTTATATTGAAAGAAATACGAAAAATACATCTTTCTGGTGTGCTAAGTCACTTCAATCATGTCCAGCTCTTTGCGACCCTATGGACTGTAGCCCGCCAGGCCCCTCTGTCCATGGGATTTCCCAGGCAAGAATACTAGGGTGGGTTGCCATTTCCTCCTCCAAGGGATCTTCCAGACCCAGGGATCAAACCCACATCTCTTACATCTCCTGCATTGGCAGGCGGGTTCTTTACCACTAGTGCCACCTGGAAAGCCCATCTCTTTACTGAGAAGAGAATCAGAAGGCCAAGCATTGCCTGGAAGTCTTGGTTCTGAGCTCGAAAAGAGTGATCATGCTTTCCCTCAGCAAAGACTCAGTGAGTAGCTTCTATGTGCCAAGTACTATCCTGGATGTTAGAGATGGAATGGTATTAATAAATGTACAAGTTATATTCCATCAAACTGTTACGCTGCTGGGCTTTCCCGGTGGCTCAGTAGTTAAGAATCCACCTGCAATGCAGGCGATGCAGGTTTGCTCCCTGGGTCAGAAAGATACCCTGGTGGAGGGCATGGCAATCCACTCCAGTATTCTTGCCTAGAGAATCCCATGGACAGAGGAGCCTGGCGGGCTACAGTCCATCAGATCAGATCAGTCGCTGAGTCGTGTCCGACTCTTTGTGACCCCATGAATCACAGCACGCCAGGCCTCCCTGTCCATCACCAACTCCCAGAGTTCACTGAGACTCATGTCCATTGAGTCAGTGATGCCATCCAGACATCTCATCCTCTGTCAACCTCTTCTCCTCTTGCCCCCAATCCCTCCCAGCATCAGAGTCTTTTCCAATGAGTCAACTCTTCACATGAGGTGGCCAAAGTACTGGAGTTTGAGCTTTAGCATCATTCCTTCCAAAGAAAATCCAGGGCTGATCTCCTTTAGAATGGACTGGTTGGATCTCCCTGCAGTCCAAGGGACTCTCAAGAGTCTTCTCCAACACCACAGCTCAAAAGCATCAATTCTTCGGCACTCAGCCTTCTTCACAGTCCAACTCTCACATCCATACATGACCACTGGAAAAACCACAGCCTTGACTAGACGGGCCTTTGTTGGCAAAGTAATGTCTTTACTTTTGAATATGCTATCTAGGTCGGTCATAACTTTCCTTCCAAGGAGTAAGCGTCTTTTAATTTCCTGGCTGCAATCACCATCTGCAGTGATTTTGGAGCCCAGAAAAATAAAGTCTGACACTGTTTCCACTGTTTCCACATCTATTTCCCATGAATTGATGGGACCGAATGCCATGATCTTCGTTTTCTGAATGTTAAGCTTTAAGCCAACTTTTTCACTCTCCACTTTCACTTTCATCAAGAGGCTTTTGAGTTCCTCTTCACTTTCTGCCATAAGGGTGGTGTCATCTGCATGTCTGAGGTTATTGATATTTCTCCCGGCGATCTTGATTCCAGCTTGTTTCTTCCAGTCCAGCGTTTCTCATGATGTACTCTGCATATAAGTTAAATAAGCAGGGTGACAATATACAGCCTTGACGTACTCCTTTTCCTATTTGGAACCAGTCTGTTGTTCCATGTCCAGTTCTAACTGTTGTTTCCTGCGCTGCATACAAATTTCTCAAGAGGCAGATCAGGTGGTCTGGTATTCCCATCTCTTTCAGAATTTTCCACAGTCCATAGGGTAGCAAAGAGCTGGGCATGACTGAAGCAACTTAGTATGCACGCATGCATTACTCTGCTAGTTCTATGGCAAAATGTCAGCACATCTACTCCCAAAACCAATTCTTAGCTTCTTTACACAAGGCTCCTCAGTTCAGTTCAGTTCAGTTCAGTCACTCAGTCGTGTCCAACTCTTTGTGACCCCACGGATCACAGCACGCCAGGCTTCCCTGTCCATCATCAACTCCCAGAGTTTACCCAAACTCATGTCCATTGAGTCGGTGATGCCATCGAAGGATGGATGAGATCCAGTCATCTCCTCCTCTGTCATCTCCTTCTCCTCCTGCCTTAATCTTTCCCAGCATCAGGGTCTTTTCCAGTGAGTCAGCCCATCACATCAGGTGGCCAAAGTACTGGAGTTTCAGCTTCAACATCAGTCCTTCCAGTGAACACTCAGGACTGATCTCCTTTAGGATGGACTGGTTGGATCTCCCTGCAGTCCAAGGGACTCTCAAGAGTCTTCTCCAACACCACAGTTCAAAAGCATCAATTCTGCGGCGCTCAGCCTTCTTCACAGTCCAACTCTCACATCCATACATGACCACTGGAAAAAACCATAGCCTTGACTAGACGGACCTTTGTTGGCAGAGAAATGTCTCTGCTTTTCAATATGCTATCTAGGTTGGTCATAACTTTCCTTCTAGGAGTAAGCATCTTTTAATGTCATGGCTGCAGTCACCAACTGCAGTGATTTTGGAGCCCAGAAAAATAAAGTCTGACACTGTTTCCACTGTTTCCCCATCTACTTTCCATGAAGTGATGGGACCAGATGCCATGATCTTCGTTTTCTGAATGTTGAGCTTTAAGCCAACTTGTTCACTCTCCACTTTCACTTTCATCAAGAGGCTTTTTAGTTCCTCTTCACTTTCTGCCATAAGGGTGGTGTCATCTGCATATCTGAGGTTATTGATATTTCTCCCAGCAATCTTGATTCCAGCTTGTGCTTCTTCTAGCCCAGCGTTTATCATGATGTACTCTGTGTATAAGTTAAATAAGCAGGGTGATAATATACAGCCCTGACCTACTCCTTTCCCTATTTGGAACCAGTCTGTTGTTCCATGTCCAGTTCTAACTGTTACTTCCTGACCTGCATACAGGTTTCTCAAGAGGCAGGTCAGGTGGTCTGGTATTCCCATCTCTTTCAGAATTTCCCACAGTTTATTGTGATCCACACAGTCAAAGTCTTTGTGGCATAGTTAATAAAGCAGAAATAGATGTTTTTCTGGAACTCTCTTGCTTTTTCACTGATCCAGCAGATGTTGGCAATTTGATCTCTGGTTCCTCTGCTTTTTCTAAAACCAGCTCAAACAGCTGGAAGGAAGTTCACAGTTCATGTATTGTCGAAGCCTGGCTTGGAGAATTTTGAGCATTACCTTGCTAGAGTGTGAGATGAGTGCAACTGTGTGGTAGTTTGAGCATTCTTTGGCATTGCCTTTCTTTGGGATTGGAATGAAAACTGACCTTTCCAGTCCCGTGGCCACTGCTGTTTTCCAAATTTGCTGGCATATTGAGGGCAGCACTTTCACAGCATCACCTTTCAGGATTTGGAATAGCTCAACTGGAATTCCATCACCTCCACTAGCTTTGTTTGTAGTGATGCTTTCTAAGGCCCACTTGACTTCACATTCCAGGATGTCTTGCTCTAGGTGACTGATCACACCATCATGATTATCTGGGTCATGAAGATCTTTTTTGTACAGTTCTTCTGTGTATTCTTGTCATCTCTTCTTAATATCTTCTGCTTCTGTTAAGTCCATACCATTTCTGTTTTATTGAGTCCATCTTTGCATGAAATGTTCCCTTGGTATCTATAATTTTCTTTTCTTTTTTTTTTTCTTTTTTATATTCTCTTCTTCCCTCGGAAGGCCGGGTGAACGGGGAAAGGAAAGGAGCGAGACGCCAAGCCCCGCCACCGGCTCCGGGAAAGGGAAATCAGCTGCTCGGCGCCGAGCTTTGTAGCCCACCACCGGAACCGGAACCGGAAGTCGCACCCCTATAATTTTCTTGAAGAGATCTCTAGTCTTCCCCATTCTATTGTTTTCCTCTATTTCTTTGCACTAATCACTGAGGAAGGCTTTGTTCTCTCTCCTTGCTATTCTTTGGAACTCTGCATTCAAATGGGTATATCTTTCCTTTTCTTCTTTGCTTTTCGCTTCTTTTCTTTTCCTATTGACATTTAAATCTTCTTTGGTGAGAAGGGATTCTGTGCCTCACCTAAATTTTGTAATTGACTGTAGACAGAGATGAGGGCTGGGGAAAGAGACTGACAATTTATGGATGTTTGAGAAATATTTGTGCAGTGAGTTTTGAAGAGGGTTACAGAATGTGAAAGTGGAAATTGGAGTCACTCAGTCATGTCCGACTCTTTGCGACCCCATGGACTGTAACCTACCAGGCTACTCTGTCCATGGGATTTTCCAGGCAATAGTACTGGAGTGGGCTGCCATTTCCTTCTCCAGGGATCTTCCCGACTCAAGGATCTTACCCGGGTCTCCTGCATTGTGGACAGACATTTTGAAGCCCCACCATAATTCCATGCCCAGAGTTCACTGCCTAAGGCTAACAAACCTTGAGGAAGCGACAGAGTAATGGCAGAGATGGCCAAGCTCCAAACTGCCTGAACCCTGAAGCTGGATACACAAGTTCTGGTAAACTAAACTCCCCGGAACGAAATTGTACAACTTGGAAAGTTCTCATTCATTTGTGAAATACAACTTTTACTTACTAATAACCCCATTACCTTAGATATTAATGGCTATATTGAAGACACAGTCTCTCAATCAAATATATCATTAACTGAAGTGCTAAATACATAAATAAAAGCACAATTAAGAAATGTGTTAATTTTTTTTTAATTAAAGACATTATTTTGTCATTGATCCTAGACAGATAGGTACTCTCAATAATAAATTAGATATAAATAGATTCATTTAGGGGACATTTCAGGCCACCATAATCACCTTACTTAACATTTTGCTTCTGTATGACGGGAAATGCTAAAATAAAATGTCAAGTATATTTTGGAAATTAGATGTAAAATAGGCAGCTGGTGACATTACAGTCTTAATGTGGCAGAACAGGCTTTGCTTTTCCTATCATTCCCTTCTTGCCTTACCTCCTTACTCTTTCCTAGGTGGGAGTGGAGATGACTGACATAAAAAGAAAACTGGATAAAAAACTTTAGCATAATAATTATACCCATTGGGATAAATAAGAGCGTGTGTGTGTGTGCTTAGTTGTGTCCAACTCTTTGCAGCCCCATGGACAGTAGCCTGCCAGATTCCTGTGCCTGTCGAATTTTCCAGGCAAGACTACTGAAGTGGGGTGTCATTTACTACTCCAGGGGATCTTCCCAACTCAGGACTTGAACTCAGGTCTCTTCTTCTGCATTGGCAGGCGGATTCTTTACCACAGTGCCACCTGCTGTGGCAATAAATGCACCCAAGATCTGAGCATCTCAGAACGATGAAGGTTTATTCTCTGCTCATGCTATGTGTCCAGGGGCAACTGGAGGAAGCTCTGCTCCGTGTCATCTTCTGGCACACAGGCTGAAAAAGCAGTGCCTTCTGCAGCTATTTGCAGAGAAAAAAAGAGAGTGGTTGAGTAAAGTGAAGTTTTTGATAAAGGTTCTGCTAAAGTGAAATACCTTAATTTCAAACTGTGTTGGATGAAGCAAGTCACATGGCCAATCAGTGGGGGCAGGGCAATAGAGTTCTGTTCTTTTTTACAGTAGAGTGTATTTTTTTAAATCAACTTTTATTAGCATACAGTTGCTTTACAATGTGGTATTAGCTTCTCTGTGTAAGTGCACTAGGTTGCTCAGTCACGTCCAACTCTTTACGATCCCACAGACTAGCCCACCAGGCTTCTCTGTCCATAGAATTTTCCCAGCAAGAATACTGGAGTGGATTGCCACTTCCTCCTCCAGGAGACCTACCCAACCCAGGGACTGAACTCACATCTTCTGCAACTCCTGCATCGGCAGACGGATTCTTTACCACTGAGCCACCTGGGAGTCCTGTGTTAGCTTTGACTGCACAGCAAAATGAATCAGCCATACATATACATATTTCCCTTCCTTTCAGATTTCCCTCCCATTTAGGATACCACACTGTGTTTCTTCCCTAGGGGAGAGGAAAGCAGATACCAGTTTAAAAAAAATTACAATAATGCACCAAAGCTTTCTATGAAAGGTAGCTTACTTAAGCAAAATTAAGTTTTCATATCTTTTAGGGGGTTCATTCTATGACCCTAAAGGACCTACGGAAATGAACCATATAGAAGGATTTGGAAATCTTTTTAAACTGAGTCCTGGAAGAGAGCAAGATACTTGGAAATGTATCAAAAGACATTGGAGAGGGAAAAGAGATAGATATCTGGGAAGAAAGGATTCCAAGATGCCTAACTCTTTCAGATGGCCAATTCTGGCTGTAATATACATGCTTCCTTCTTTCTACACAACTGAATATTTAGCTAGGCATATGATCTTCCATAATGAAAATAATTCCCAGCCTCCTTGCAGCTGGTATGGCCATGTGACTAAATTCTGACCAAAGGCCTGTAGACAAAGGTCAAAGGCAGCATTTCCAGGCTGCTCCTTTAAGACAAGGAAATTGTGTCCTTTGCCCTGTTTTCTACCCCATCCTCTGTCCTGCTGCCATTCAGCAACATTGTTACTTGGATTTTGAGCACTAGCTGTCACTCAGAATGGTGAGGCTGAGAGCTGGAAGAAGCCTATGGAGGCAGAAGACTCTTGTGCTTACATTATAAATCCTCTGTACTGTTTGATCTGGAGTTTAGTTCAGTTGCTTAATTGTGTCTGACTCTTTGTGACCCCATGAACCGCAGCACGCCAGGCCTCCCTGTCCATCACCAACTCCCAGAGTCCACCCAGACTCATGTCCATTGAGTTGGTGATGCCAGCCAATCATCTCATCCTCTGTCGTCCCCTTCTCCTCCTGCCTTCAATCTTTCCCAGCATCAGGGTCTTTTCAAATGAGTCAGCTCTTCACATCAGGTGGCCAAAGTATTGGAGTTTCAGCTTCAGCATCAGTCCTTCCAATGAACACCCAGGACTGATCTCCTTAGGATGGACTGGTTGGATCTCCTTGCAGTCCAAGGGACTCTCAAGAGTCTTCTCCAACACCACAGTTCAAAAGCATCAATTCTTCAGCGCTCAGCTTTCTTTATAGTCCAATTCTCACATCCATACATGACTACTGGAAAAACCATAGCTTTGACAAGGCGGACCTTTGTTGACAAAGTAATGTCTCTGCTTTTTAATATGCTGTCTAGGTTGGTCATAACTTTCGTTCCAAGGAGTAAGCGTCTTTTAATTGCATGGCTGCTAGGAAATGGCAACCCACTCCAGTATTCTTGCCTGGAAAATTCCATGGACAGAGGAGCCTGGCAGGCTGCAGTCCATGGGGTTGCAAAGAATCAGACACAACTGAGTGAGCACACACACAGTTTGTTACTGCATTCAATGTGATTTTTAAATACTTAAATTTTAAAAAGATTTTAAAACTTGACCAAGAAAGCATCCTTCAAAGAGGTTGGATTAAAGTGAGTCTTAAAGAATCCAGAGAGTTCAGATAAGCAGAGTTAAAGAGAAAAGAGGGGAAGGAAAGGAAACTGACACCTGTCAAGCATCTCCTAACAATCACCTGCAATTTCTGAGCACTTTCTCTCTCTACTAGGACTTTTGCAAGGACTTTATTTTATTCATTTCTTACAACAACTCAGAAATGCCAACGTTACTGTTGCTATTTTTAGATAAAGGATCTGCTTTTTTTTTTTTAAGTGTTTCAAAATTTGCTCAGAGTTATACAGCTAGTAACTGATGAACCCAGGTTTGTCTACTATAGAAGCTTTTCACTTTACATCGGTAAAAACAAACATAGGCACTCTGGAAAAAATATGCCTATGGTTTTTGAAAAGGTGATCTGCTGGAATGAAATTCATTTCAGGGAAACACCAAAACCTTCTCCCATGAATTGGTGAATGTTCTCTGAATCAAATCTAAATTTAATATTGACTTTAAAAGAATATAATTGTGAGGATATATCTGAAACCAAAATTGAATCTCATAATACTTTCTAAAGTCAAGTAAAAGTGTTTTTAGATTATGGGCATTTAAAAACTATTTATGATATTATTCCTCTCCATCTATGTAGAAAATTAAGTGCAATGTATCCTAAATGAAGCATGCCTTTAGATTTAGGAGGATTATAAAATGCTTACATTTCAAATATACATTTTATATCATACTCATTTAACCATCTCAATTATCTTATTTAAATTTGGGTTAACATGCTTTGCAAACAACCTATTACTCCAATGTATATTCATTTAGCAACACAACATAAATATTAGAACATTTGGAGAAACAATCTAAGTCTATCTAGTAGAATGTTTTGCTGTGGTCCCTAGCTTTTGTCTTCAATACACTCATCAGCTGAATTTGTAGTGTTCCAACTTTCATCTGAATGAGCAAATGTAATTCTGTGTAATATCCCAAATACAGTATACATCACATGCTTCTTTTTTTAACTTTATTTTATATTGGAGTAGAGTTGATTAACAATGTGTTAGTTTCAGGTGTACAACAAAGTGATTCAGTTATACATATACATGTATCTATTCTTCTTCAAATTCTTTGACCAATTAGGTTGTTACAAAATATTGAGCAGAGTTGCCTTAATTACAGAGTTTCTACCTATAATAAGTAAGCCTGCAATTGTCTGACCCTGAGATGCTTCAGTGACTCACAGCTGATAGAAATTAGGAAATTTCCTCAATTTTCCACTTTAAAGCCATACATGTTCAATGATAGGGCTTCAACGGATATACCAGACAGCAGAGATCATATGTATTTTATCTGAATATGAACTTAGTATCTACAACAATTTTTAAAACCAGAAGAAATTACTGGAAATGGCCCACAGTTGACAAAGGTTACAACACAAATTACCTAATGCCAAGTTCTACAGTGGGGGGAATGGAATAGAAGGGTAAATGTACCCCTATGTTCACTGCAGCATTATTTACAACAGCCAGTATATGTAAGCAACCTAAGTGCCCATCAATAGATGAATGGATAAAGAAGATGTGGTGTATATATATACACACACACACAATGGAACATTACTCTCCATAAAAAGAATGAAATTGTGCCATTAGCTACAACATGGATGGACTTCAAGGGTATTCTGTTACGTGAAATAAGTCAGAGAAAGACGAATACTGCAAGACTTCACCTATATGTGGAATCTGAAAAACAAACGAACAAACATAACAAAACAGAAACAGAGTCATAAATACAGAGAACAAACAGGTAATTGTCAGAGGTGAGGAGGTTGGGGGAAGAAAGAATTAGGTGAGGGAAATAGAGGTACAAACTTCCAGTTACAAAATAAATGAGTCATAGGCATGCAATATACAGGGTGGGGGATATAGTCAATGGTTATGTAATATCTTTGTAAATTGACAGATGTATCTTGACTTATTATCATGATCATTTTGAAAAATTTAGAAATATCAAATCATGTTGTACAGCAGGAACTAACATAGGTCAGAGAGTCTTCAAAGGCAAACAAGCAAACAAACTCATAGAAAAAAAGAGATCAGAATTTTGGTTACCAAAATTGGTTACCAAAAGTGACAGAGGGTGGTGGGAGGGGGAACTGAATGAAGGTAGTCAAAATGTACAAACTTTTAGTTGTAAGATAAATCGTAGGTGCAATGTATACAATGATAAATAGAATTAACACTGCTGTATGTTAAATATGAAAGTTAAGAGAATCCTAAGAGTTCTCATCACAAAGAAAAAGTTTTGCTTTGAATTTTGTATCTCTATAAGATGATGGATGTTCGCTAAACTTATTGTGGTAATCATTTCATGATGTAAGTCAAATCATTATACCATATACCATAAACTTACACAGTGCTGTATGTCAATTATAACTCAATAAAAAAAGAAAAGAAAAGCTTACTCCCTTTGCTAACACCTTTAAACCTCTGCTGACACTAAGTTAAATCGCAAATGGGTCCCTTGCCAAAAGTCTATAAATAAACAGCCTTTTAAGTTTGAAGAAAAAAAAAGTCTAAGTGATGCAGCAGAACCAAAGAACAGGTGCGCTGTGGAGAAACAAGTCCAAAGCCACTAAGTATAAAATACGAAACAAATAAAGATAGAGGTGGGAGTCAGGAAAGCAAAATTCAAAATACAGCAAGCAGATATAGGGCCATTCTTCTCTCTGCTCTGAGGACTTTTTGTCCAAAATTACAGGCAGATTGAAGCCTACCTCTCTATCAAACTTCCAATGGATGCTCTCACATTGCTAGTGGGAGTGCAAATAGGCACAATATTTTTAGAAAATTTTAAGTCATCAAGAACCTTAAAACTGTTTCAAACAAAATTTGGATTTCTACTAGATCAACTCAAAAAAATCTATCTTAAGGAAATGCTTCTAAATAAGGGAAACAACAATATGCACAAAGATGTCATTTGGGGACTGACTGTTTACAATAAACAAATGAAAGGACAACACACTATTCGTAGAACCATTAAATAAATTACCCTTCTCAAAGGAATATCACTTAAAGTGAAATACTCTTGCAAAAAAAAATGGAAAAAATGTTTATGCTGAGTGAAAATGCATGAAAAGCAATGTGTGTACCCCCTGGTTTTTCTTTCAGAGGTGAGACAACACCTTCTATCTTCTGTATTCAATTATCTATGAAGAAGATATGTTACTTTTTACAAAAAAAAAAAAAAACCTGTAAACTTTATATTTACATAAACCAGAATATACTCCACAAAAAGTTAAATGAGGATAAGTCCAAAGAAGGCAGTAAAGAAAGAAAGTGATTATTTTCTCTCTCCCACTAGCTAAATATAGTACTGCAGTGTTGATCCAGCCATGGGGTTTTCCTCCTTCTAATGAGGGGCCTGCCACAGCTCTCTGCATATGGCTCGTCTATCATTCAGGGCAGACGAGCATCGAAGCTCGGTTGGCAGAGTGGATTAAACAAGGAGGCTGTGCGTGTTCCTCAGTTTATCAGCAAATCCACAGTGACACGCATTTTCTTTTCTCCTCCACTCATGAATACTAAAACTTCAGCTGTGCGAGTCTCCATTACTCTGTGCTGCGGGCTAAGAGGCCACCCTTATTAGCCTCCACCGGCAGTGGGCGGGGTACACAGCTGCGCGGTGCTCCACTCGCACCAGCAAGGCTGCGGGGTCAGCCCAGAGCCACGAGTGACGTGCGCAGTTTCTTTGAATAATGATTAAGAAAGGGTGTGTGGATGAATAGATGAAAGAAAAACTCAGTTTATCTTCCATCTAGTGAAAGATGAACAGCTTAGCCACAATCTGAACATCAAAGACAGTGACTATTTTTAAAGCTTGAAAATACTAAGTGGCAGGAGATTCCTTTGGTTAATTTTTTTTTTTTTTAAACAGAGAAGCTTAACTGTGGCAAATGGAAGTAATAACCCTCTTTATTTATTCTACTCATCCTCCTTTCCTCCTACTTTCTAAAAAACCCTGAGAGGCCAAGTTATACTGTCAAAATATAGCCTCTCAGACCATATCAGACTATAATTAGTTTCCTTTGGTTTGGCGTCACTGCATCTGCTCAAAAATGCTAATTGTAAAACCAGGGTATAGATATCTGGTTGACTCTTTGCTTGCTTTATGCTTCTGACCCAGAAATCCTTTATCTATGTTATTAAAAAGCATTATTCTGTAATTCAGTGTTTGTCATTTGGTTAGGACCTCTCTGAATGTGGAGACAAGCGATACAAAGGAAGAAGTAATAGATACACCATATCAAGGAATGTTTCGTTACCCATTCATACAGTGCCCAACAACATGAGTGCTCAAAAAATATTTGGTGAGTCGATGAAAGCTATCATCTATTGTTCTAAAATAATTTCATAGGCAAGAACCACGACTTAGAAATCTTTTCTCTCTTCCAGCACACATTACAGTCATGGGTCCATAACAGGTAGTCAATCAAAATCTTAGGTAAATAACTCCCCCCCCAAATTGATATTATGAGCAAACATATAAAACCTGCTAAGCAAGTTTTACGCAGGGTACCTAAGAATTAATCTGTCTTCCACCTCCACATTCTTCCAATGTCCAATTGTTTTTCACAGATGGATATCCAATCATTCTCCCACTTTTAAAATTTAATCATATACCATGACTCCCCACTTAAACACCACCTTGAACTGAATTTGAACACGGATGTGAATGACTGAAAATTATGACTCGTAATAAGCCCCTCCTGCACCTCTCTTTGTGCAGCCTCACTTAGTATAATAAACGCACCTTACTACCCCCGAAAGGAACTGCATTAGCCTCAAGATAATATCGAACACCATGGACACAGCTGAAAAAAAATCAATAATCACTTTACACTGGTATTTGACTACAAGCAAGGCAACTGCTTTGCAAAATCTGATTTTTTTGGAAAACACAGTGGTAAAACAAAGTAGTATGTCTGAAACCTCCCAAAGAAATTTCTCCTGTAAGAGAGTAGTGATGCCATACATAATGGCTCCATATTACTATAGTATAGCATAATGAATTCGAGTAACTTACAGAGCCATTCAGAGCAGCAGATAATTTCTCAGGGCTCTGTGAGAAAACTGACAAGCTCAGTCATTGAGGCTGTACTGAAGACCCTGGACAATAGTACCCATTAATAAGAAACAAGGCATTCAAATGGGTATATCTTTACTTTTCTCCTTTGCTTTTGGCTTCTATTCTTTTCACAGCTATTTGTAAGGCCTCCTCAGACAGCCATTTTGCTTTTTTGCATTTCTTTTTCTTGGGGATGATCTTGCTCTCTGGCTCCAGTGAAATGTCACGAACCTCCATCCATAGTTCATGAGGCACTCTATCAGATCTAGACTCTTAAATCTATTTCTCACTTCCACTGTATAATTGTAAGGGATTTATTTGATTTAGGTCATACCTGAATGGTCTAGTGGTTTTCCATACATTCTTCAATTTCAGTCTGAATTTGGCAATAAGGAGTTCAGGATCTGAGCAACACTCAGCTCCCAGTCTTGTTTTTGCTGACTATATAGAGCTTCTCCATCTTTGGCTGCAAAGAATATAATCAATCTGACTTTGGTGTTGACCATCTGGTGATGTCCATGTGTAGAGTCTTCTCTTGTGTTGTTGGAAGAGGGTATTTGCTATGACCAGTGCATTTCTCTAGGCATAACTCTATTAGCCTTTGCCCTGCTTCATTCCGTACTCCAAGGTCAAATTTGCCTGTTACTCCAGGTATCTCTTGATTTCCTACTTTTGCATTCTGGTCCCCTATAATGAAAAGGACATCTTTTTTGGGTGTTAATTCTAGAATGTCTTGTAAGTCTTCTAGAACCATTCAACTCCAGCTTCTTCAGCATTACTGGTTGGGGCATAGACTTGGATTACCATGATATTGAATGGCTTGCCTTGGAAACGAACGAAGATCATTGTGTCATTTTTGAGACTGCATTCAAGTACTGCATTTCAGATTCTTTTGTTGACTATTATGGCTACTCCATTTCTTCTAAGGGATTCTTGCCAACAGTAGTAGATATAATGATCATCTGAGTTAAATTCCCCTATTCCAGTCCATTTTAGTTTATTGATTCCTAAAATATCAACGTTCACTCTTCCCATCTCCTGTTTGATCACTTCCAATTTGCCTTGATTCATGGACCTAACATTCCAGCTTTGTATGCAATACTGCTCTTTACAGCATAGGACCTTGCTTCCATCACCAGTCAAATCCACAACTGGGTGTTGTTTTTGCTTTGGCTCCATCTCTTCATTCTTTCTGGAGTTATTTCTCCACTGATCTCCAGTAGCATACTGGGCAACTATCGACCTGGAGAGTTCTTCTTTAAGTGTCCTATTTTCTTGCCTTTTCATACTGTTCATGGGGTTCTCAAGGCAGGAATACTGAAGTGGTTTGCCATTCCCTTCTCCAGGGGACCACATGTTGTCAGAACTCTCCACCATGACCCATCCATCTTGGGTGGCCCTACAGGGCATGGCTCATAGTTTCATTGAGTTAGACAGGGCTGTGATCCACATGATTAGATTAGTTCCAAAGAATAGCAAGGAGACTTACGAAAGCCTTCCTCAGTGATCAATGCAAAGAAATAGAGGAAAACAACAGAGTGTGAAAGGCTAGAGATCTCTTCAAGAAAATCAGAGCTACAAAGGGAACATTTCATGCAAAGATAGGCTCAATAAAGGACAGAAATGGTATGGACCTAACAGAAGCAGAAGATATTAAGAAGAGGTGGCAAGAATACACAGAAGATCTGTACAAAAAAGATCTTCACGACCCAGATAATCATGATGATGTGATCAGTCACCTAGAGCCAGACACCCTGGAATGTAAAGTCAAGTGGGCCTTAGGAAGCATCACTGTGAACAAAGTTAGTGGAGGTGATGGAATTCCAGTTGAGCTATTTCAAATCCTAAAAGTTGATGCTGTGAAAGTGCTGCACTTAATATGCCAGCACATTTGGAAAACTCAGCAGTGGACACAGGACTGGAAAAGGTCAGTTTTCATTCCAATCCTTAAGAAAGACAATGCCAAAGAATGCTCAAACTACTGCAAAATTGCACTCATCTCACACTCTAGCAAAGCAATGGTCAAAATTCTCCAAGCCAGGCTTCAACAATACATGAACTGTGAACTTCCTGACGTTCAAGCTGGTTTTAGAAAAGGCAAAGGAACCAAAGATCAAATTGCCAACATCTGCTGGATCATGGAAAAAGCAAGAGAGTTCCAGAAAAACATCTATTTCTGCTTTATTGACTATGCCAAAGCCTTTAACTGTGTGGATCACAACAAACTGTGGAAAATTCTGAAAGAGATGGGCATACCAGACCACATGACCTGCCTCTTGAGAAACCTATATACAGGAAGCAACAGTTAGAACTGGACACGGAACAACAGACTGGTTCGAAATAGGAACAGGAGTACATCAAGGCTGTATACTGTCACCCTGCTTATTTAACTTATATGCAGAGTACATCATGAGAAATGCTAGGCTGGAAGAAGCACAAGCTGGAATCAAGACTGCCGGGAGAAATATCAATAACCTCAGATATGCAGATGACACCACCCTTATGAAAGAAAGTGAAGAACTAAACAGCCGCTTGATTAAAGTGAAAGAGGAGAGTGAAAAAGTTGGCTTAAGACTCAACATTCAGAAAACGAAGATCATGGCATCCGGTCCCATCACTCCATGGCAAATAGATGGAGAAACAGGGGAAACAGTGGCTGACTTTATTTTTTGGGGCTCCAAAATCACTGCAGATGGTGACTGCAGCATGAAATAAAAAGACGCTTGCTCTTTGGAAGAAAAGTTATGACCAACCTAGACAGCATGTTAAAAAGCAGAAACATTACTTTGTCAACAAAGGTCCATCTCGTCAAGGCTATGGTTTTTCCAATGGTCATGTATGGATGTGAGAGTTGGACTATAAAGAAAGCTGAGCACCGAAGAATTGATGCTTTTGAACTGTGGTGTTGGAGAAGACTCTTGAGAGTCCCTTGGACTGCAAGGAGATCCAACCAGTCCATCCTAGAGGAGATTAGGCCTGGGTGTTCATTGGAAGGACTGATGTTGAAGCTGAAACTTCAATAGTTTCACCACCTGATGCGAAGAACTGACTCACTGGAAAAGAACCTGATGCTGGGAAAGATTGAAGGCAGGAGGAGAAGGGGATGACAGAGGATGAGATGGTTGGATGGCATCACCAACTCAATGGACATGAGTTTGAGTAAATTCTGGGAGTTGGTGATGGACAGAGAGGCCGGGTGTGCTGCAGTTCATGGGGTCGCAAAGAGTTGGACATAAATGAGCAACTGAATTGAACTGAACTAAGAAACAAGACTGGGAATTATATTTTCTAAGGAAACAGTTCTTTGCAAATTCTATTAGGTAGAGCTTTCAAACAAGGGAAGGTCTATAAAGCAATCCAGTTGGACAGGAGGACTTGAAATAAACAATCTGGTGGAAAAATAAAGGTGCCCAGGATATCAGCATTCCTTTTAGATTTGGGGAACAAAATCTTGGTACTGTCCAAATTACTCCAGGAAAATCAGTTTATGTGAAAGCTATAAACTATCTTTGGTCCCATTTGTTCTGGTCAGATCAGTGCTTTGTGCCCCAATCTTAATTCCACTGGCCAACCATACCCCTTTCTTAGGCTCAGCTTCCCCAGGAAGGCGTAAGTCCTCTCCATATCCCTAAATCATTTGCCAGCCCTCCTCTTACCTCTCTCAGACCTCATCTCCCAGTTGCTTCTCCCTCATTCACCCTCACATTAACCACTCCTCTGCCTTCCTGGCCTTCTTGATGTTCTCAGAACAAACCAGGCCCCTCTAGGGCCCCATGCTTGCTGTTTCCTCTGAGAACAGTAACAGCCTTCTCTTTTCACATGACTTGCTCCTCACCCCACATTCAGAGAGCTTTCTCTAGGCCCCCATGCTTGCTGTTTCCTCTGAGAACAGTAACAGCCTTCTCTTTTCACATGACTTGCTCCTCACCCCACATTCAGAGAGCTTTCTCCCTGCAGACCCAGCCTAATACCACTATTTAATACCACAGCTTCAAATACACACACACTCATTTGAATATGATCCTCCATTAAGGGGTTTAAATAGAACCAAATAAGATGGCAGAGTAGAAGGATGTGAACTCATCTTCTCCTGTGAGAACTCCAGAATTACAACCTGCTGCTGAACAACCACTGACTGGAGAATGTTGGGTCCCATCAAAAAAAGATAACCCCACATCCAAGGGCAAAGGAGAGGCCCCAGCAAGATGGTAGAAGGGGCAAAATCATGTTTAGAATCAAACCCCTTACCCACCAGAGACACTTAGAGGGCTGAAACAAACCTTGTATGCACCAGGACCCAGAGACCCCACAGAGACTGAGCCAAAACTGTGTTTGAGTGTCTCCTGCGAAGGTACAGGTCGGTAGTGGCCTGCTGCAGGGGAGGGGCTCTGTGTGCAACAGACCTGGGTATGGCATAAGCCCTCTTGGAGGAGGTTGCCATTAGCCCCACCACAGAGCTGGCAGAACTTACTTGGACTTGGGAAACATATGCTTGAAGGGCACAAACAGAACCTTGTGCACACCAGGACCCAGGAGAAAGGAGCAGTGACCCCACAAGAGACTAACCCAGACTTGCCCATGAGTGTCCAGGAGTTTCTGGTGGAGGTGTGGGTCAAGGGCAGCTTGCTGCAGGGTTGGGGGCACTGAGTGCAGCAGTG
Organism: Bos taurus; assembly: GCF_002263795.3. NCBI lineage: Eukaryota > Metazoa > Chordata > Mammalia > Artiodactyla > Bovidae > Bos > Bos taurus. Next base: position 44,970,886 of record NC_037329.1, on the reverse strand, counting down.
TGTGCATGGGGCCTCCTGAAGGAGGCCAGGCAGGCTACAGTCCATGGGGTCACAAAGAGTCTGATAGGTTGAGTAACTAACCTCACTTTCACCATTATCTTCATTAACTCCAACATAGTTTGGCCTCAGTTCAAACAACAGGGAGGGAACACAGCCCCACCCATCAACAGAAAATTGTATTAAAGATTTATTGAACATGGCCCTGCCCATCAGAACAATCTCTTATCCTTATCAATCAGAGGGTAGATAGAATGAAAATCACATTCATGGAAAACTAACCAAACTGATCACATGGACCACAACCTTTTCTAACTCAATGAAACTATGAGGCATGCCATGTAGGGCCATTCAAGATGGATGGGTCATGGTGGAGAGTTCTGACAAAACGCGGTCCACTGGAGAAAGGAATGGCAAACCGCTTCAGTATTCCTGCCTTGAGAACCCCATGAACAGTAATGAAAAGGCAAGAAGATAGGACACTGAAAGATGAACTCCCCAAGTCAGTAGGTGCCCAATATGCTACTAGAGAAGAGTGGAGAAATAACTCCAGAAAGAATGAAGAGACAGAGACAAAGCAAAAACAACATGCAGTTGTGGATGTGACGGGTGATGGAAGTAAAGTCCAATGCTATAAAGAGCAACACTGCATAGGAACCTGGAATGATAGGTCCACGAATCAAGGCAAACTGGAAGTGATCAATAGGAGATAGAAAGAGTGAACATCAACACTTTAGGAATCAGTGAACTAAAAAGGGCAGGAATGAGTGACTTTAACTCAGATGATCATTATATCTACTACTGTTGGTGAGAATCCCTTAGAAGAAATGGAGTAGCCCTCATAGACAACAAGAGTCCAAAATGCAGTACTTGTATGCAATCTCAAGAACGATAGAATGATCTTTGTTTCCAAGGCAAACCATTCAATATCACAGTAATCCAAGTCTATTCCCAGACCAATAATGCTGAAGAAGCTGAAGTTGAATGGTTCTATGAAGACCTACAAGACATTGTAGAACTAACACCCAAAAGAGATGTCCTTTTCATTACAGGGGACTGGAATGCAAAAGTAGGAAGTCAAGAGATAGCTGGAGTAACAGGCAAATTTGACCTTGGAGTACAAAATGAAGCATGTCAAAGGCTAACAGAGTTTTGCCAAGAGAATGCAACCGGTCATAGCAAACATCCTCTTCCAACAACACAAGAGAAGACTCTATACATGGACATCACCAGATGATGATTGATCATTCTTTGATCAACTGATTGATTATATTTTTTGCAGATTGACTATATTATTTGCAGCCAAAGACGGAGAAGCTCTATACAGTCAGCAAAAACAAGACCAGGAGCTGACTGTGGCTAAGATCATGAACTCCTTATTGCAAAATTTAGACTGAAGTTGAAGAAAGTGGGGAAAACTACTAGACCATTCAGGTATGACCTAAATCAAATCCCTTACAATTATACAGTGGAAGTGACTAATCGAATCAAGGAATTAGATCTGATACAGTGCCTGAAGAACTATGGACAGAGGTTCCTGACATTGTACAAGAGGCAGTGATCAAGACCATCCCCAAGAAAAAGAAATTCAAAAAGGCAAAATGGTTGTCAGAGGAGGCCTTACAAATAGCTGAGAAAAGAAGAGAAGCAAAAGGCAAAGGAGAAAAGGAAAGATATAGCCACTTGAATGGAGAGTTCCAAAGAATAGCACGGAGAGATAAGGAAGCCTTCCTCAGTGATCAATGCAAAGAATTAGAGAAAAATAATAGAATGGGAAAGACTAGAGATCTCTTCAAGAAAATTAGAGATACCAGGGGAATATTTCATGCAAAGATGGGCACAATAAAGGACAGAAATGGTATGGACCTAACAGAACCAGGAGACATTAAGAAGAGGTGGCAAGAATACACAGAAGAACTGTACAAAAAAGATCTTCATGACCCAGATAACTACCACGGTGTAGTCACTGATCTAGAGCCAGACATCCTGGAATGTGAAGTCAAGTGGCCTTAGGAAGCATCACTACGAACAAAGCTAGTGGAGGTGATGGAATTTCAGCTGAGTTATTTCAAATCCTAAAAGATGATACTGTGAAAGTGCTACATTCAATATGCCAGCAAATTTGGAAAACTCAGCAGTGGCCACAGGACTGGAAAAGGTCAGTTTTCATTCCAATTCCAAAGAAAGGTAATGTCAAAGAATGTTCAATCTACTACACAGTTGCACTCATCTCACACACTAGCAAAGTAATGCTCAAAGTTTTCTCAAGCCAGGCTTCAACAGTATGTGAACCGAGAACTTCCAGATGTTCAAGCTGGATTTAGAAAAGGTAGAGGAACCAGAGATCAAATTGCCAGCATCTGCTAGATCATCAAAAATGCATAAGAGTTGCAGAAAAAAAATCTACTTCTGCTTTATTGACTACGCCAAAGCCTTTGACTATGTGGAGCACAACAAACTGTGGAAAATTCTTCAAGAGATGGCAGTACCAGACCATCTGACCTGCCTCCTGAGAAATCTGTATGCAGGTCAAGAAGCAACAGTTAGAAATTAACATGGAACAACAGATGGGTTCCAAATAGGGAGAGGATTACATCAAGGCTATATATTGTCACCCTGCTTATTTAACTTATATGCAGAGTACATCATGTGAAATCCTGGCTTATTTAACTTATATGCAGAGTACATCATGTGAAATCCTGAAGCAGAAGCTGGAATCAAGATTATTGGGAGAAATATCAATAACCTCATATATGCAGATGACACCATCCTTATGGCAGAAAGCTAAGAAGAACTAAAGAGCCTCTTGATGAAAGTGAAAGAGGAGAGTGAAAAAGTTGGCTTAAAGTTCAACTTTCAGAAAACTAAGATCATGTCATGGCATCCAGTCCCATCACTTAATCGCAAATAGATGGGGAAACAATGGAAACAGAGAAAGACTTTATTTTCTTGGGCTCCAAATCACTGCAGGTGGTGACAGCAGCCATGAAATTAAAAGACACTTGCTTCTTGGAAGAAAAGCTATGACCAACCTAGACAACATATTAAAAAGCAGAGACATTACCAACAAAGGTCCAAGCTATGGTTTTTCCAGTAGTCGTGTATGGATGTGAGAAAGCTGATCAGTAAAGAATTGATGCTTTTGAAGTGTGGTGTTGGAGAAGACTCTTGAGAGTCCCTTGGACTGCAAGGAGATCCAACCAGTCCATCCGAAAAGAAAGCAGTCTTGAATATTCATTGGAAGGACTGATGTTGAAGCTGAAACTCCTGAATACTTTGGCCACCTGATGTGAAGAACTGACTCACTGGAAAAGACCCTAATGCTGGGAAAGACTGAAGGCAGGAGGAGAAGGGGATAACAGAGGATGAGATGGTTAGATGGCATCACTGACTCAATGGACATGAGTTTAAGCTCCAGGAGTTGGTGATGGACAGAGAAGACTGGCATGCTGCAATCCATGGGATCGCAAAGAGTTGTACCTGACTGAGCGACTGAATTGAATTGACCCATTAAGGCAAGAGTTTCTGGTTGTTTTGCTTCCCCACTATCTTCCCAGAACCTAGAAAAGTACTCAGAACATAGTAGGCTCTCACTAAATGTTTAGTGAATGGAGGACTGGATGTTACTGTGAGGTTAATTGATTTACTTTAAATATCAACTGATAATATATGAAACAGTTTACATTCACAATGGTTTTAGGTAACACTGCCAAGATAAAATATAGATCAAAACACTCAAACCATAATGGTAGTAGTCAATGTTTTACTGATCAAAGGTTGTTTTTTTTTTCTTCTTGTTTTTGTGGAATCTTAGTTCCCTAACCAGGGATTGAACCTGGGTCACAGCAGTTAAAGTGTCAAGTGCTAACCACTGGACAGCCAGGAAATTCCCTGATGAAAGTTTTTTTTTTTTAATTGATGTCCACTTTATCCATTTGTCAAAATTACTGAGTGGCAGGCAGAAAGGAGAAGAAGTATAAATGAAATAGGAGTAGCAGATGATGACACTTGTTGAAACTGCATGGTAGGTACTTGGAAGTCCATTATACCATTTATATTGTATAGGTTTGAAATGTTCCATATTCAAAGATCTTCTACAAACCTATCGGAGAAGGCAATGGCAACCCACTCCAGTGTTCTTGCCTGGAGAATCCCAGGGATGTGAAAGCCTGGTAGGCTGCCATCTATGCGGTCGCACAGAGTCAGACACATCTGAAGCAACTTAGCAGCAGCAACTAAAAACCTATATTGAAGATTAAGGGGCACAAACTACTGCATATAAAATAAACAAGCTACAAGGATATACTGTACAGAATAGGGAAAATAGCCAATATTTTATAACTCTAAAATATGGAAGTGAAAGTCACTCAGTCGTGTCCAGCTCTTTGCGACCCCATGGACTATATGGTTCATGAAACTCCCCAGGCCAGAATACTGGAGTGGGTAGCCGTTCCCTTCTCCGGGGGATCTTTCCAACCCAGGGATCAAACCCAGGTCTCCCTGACTACAAGTGGATTCTTTACCAGCTGAGCCACCAGGGAAGCATAAAATATGGAATACAACCTTTAAAAGCTGTGAATCACTATGTACACCTGAAATTTATATAACATTGTAAATCAGCTACAATACAATTTTTTAAAACCTGTATTGAAGCTTGGAAAAATAAGGAAAAAGAAGCTTATCAGTTTTCATGGTAGCCTATGAGTTATTTGATATTTTGATGTCTTTCTCTACATTCACATTTTTAAACTCTGTGCTTTCCCCAGAATCTCTGCTCAGGAACACAGCTACCAGAAGTCACAGAATTCCCCCAAGTGAACTTTAAAGGCTTTCCTATCTTGATCGAGGTCAGGAAGCCATGCAGGCATGAAGCCAAACTGTGTAGAACACCGTATCTGGAAAGGAGGATGCGGATCACGGCCTTTGGAGGCAGTGAAGGGATGCCCCGCCTAGAAGGGGTGAAAGCAGGTAAAGGCTCATTGTACACACCTGCATCAACCTCCCCTGTAGCCTAGAACGGGACAATAGGCCTGATTACAGAGCCAGCTGTGGCAAGCCAGTCCTCCTTCCTCCTGACTCATCTCTCTAAAATACAGCCAATCCACAGCTCCAGGAATAGCTAAAACCCTTTACAAATAATGCTGGATCTGGAGATTAAAAACACTTTTGAATGCTAAAACAGTCCTGGAACAAAGAAAAGTCAGTGCTGCGTTTTTATACCCCTTTTTAGATATCTAAAATCTTCAAAATTCAAAAGGCACATAATTTTATACAAGAAATGATGTCTGTCTTACAGGATGGTGATCATTCAACCTTGCTGATGCATGTTTTAAATTATTTCAGCATATGAAATATTTTTCACGGGCTGGGGCAAGTTCATTCTAACCTCATTGTCAGAGAAAGACCTATACCTTCTGAAACAGCCTGGAAGAATATAACTACAGCTCTCACCTCCCCAAATATGACCAACTGAATTTAGAAGAGATATTAGAGCTTCATGATTCTACGCTGACACTCTGACCTCTATCTAATCCATTTGCCCGCCACAGTTCACCAATTCACTGAAGCCCTAACTTGAGGAAAAACAGAATACCATACTTAGGTTCATTTAAACTCCTGACTGCTTGGCCAGTTACTGCCTAGCAGGTACCTGATAGGAAATTTTCCAAAGAAACTATTTAAAGTAGAGGTTTTAAAGATTGGTGACTAGCAACAGTAATAATGTGTTCGACTATGTCTATTATCCACCTTATATATTTGTTACAAATAGTTGCAGGAAAATAATTTTAAAATGCCAAGAAGACATTATTTCAATAAAAAAGCTTCTATCACCACCGAACACCCATTAGGATGACTCCTATCCAAAACACAAAAAATAACAAGATTTGCTGACAATATGGAGAAGCTAAGATACTTCTGCTCTGTTAAGAGTATAAAATGATGTGGCCATTATGGAAAACAGTACAGCAGTTCTCCCAAAAGTTAAGAACCCAATTACCATGCAATTACTGGATCAAGTATTACATGCCAAAAAGAAATGAAACAGTCTTGAAGAGATACCTATACACTCACGTTTACAGCAGCATTATTCACAATAGCCAAAAGGTGGCAGCAACCCAAGTGATCATCAACAGATGAATGGATATACAAAATGTAGTATATACATCGGAGAAGGCAATGGCACCCCACTCCAGTACTCTTGCCTGGAAAATCCCATGGACGGAGGAGCCTGGTAGGCTGCATTCCATGGGGTCGCTAAGAGTTGGACACGACTGAGCGACTTCCCTTTCACTTTTCACTTTCATGCATTGGAGAAGGAAATGGCAACCCACTCCAGTGTTCTTGCCTGGAGAATCCCAGGGATAGGGGAGACTGGCGGGCTGCCATCTCTGGGGTTGCACAGAGTCGGACACAACTGAAGCGACTTAGCAGCAGCAGCAGCATATACATGCAATGGAATATGATTTGACCTTAAAAAGGAAGGAAATTCTGACACATGCTACAATACAAATGAATCTTGAGGACTGAATATTAAGTGAACTAAGCCAGTTACAATAATATAATGATAATGTATGATTCCACTTATATGGGTCACATAGAGTAGTCAAATTTATAGAGACAGAAAGTAAAATGTGACTGCCAGAGGCTGGCAGAGAGGCCAGTTGTTGTTTAGTGGGTGTAGAGTTTCAATTTTAAGAGATGAAAAGAGTTCTGGAGACTGGTTGCACAACAACATAATACACTTAACTACTGAAAAGTATGCTTTAAATGGATGCCATGATCAATTTTATGTTGCATGCGTTTTACCACAATATTTTAAATCAAGGGAAAAAAAGGCTTTTGTCTAGTAAAACAAAGACTTTCTCCTCCTGTTTTCTGGAGTCTTGAAATCATTACTGACACTAGAGGTACAGGTAGCCATGCTCTGATACAGCTTTCAGATTAATTGCTCCAAGGCTGCAGTGTAAATCAACTGGAAGCACCAGAGCAGGGATGCAGATGGCAGTGAAGAAATCACGGTGGCTACAGCTTGATGAGGTGCAACTTTGAGAGACAGGGAAGCTGTGTTTGGCTGTGTCCAATACCATAAAAGGCACCAGATAGAAAAAGTCCAAATCAGAGCTTTCAACTATCTCAGCAACTGATTACATACTGTATCAGCAAGGTCCATCATATAGACTGTACCACTCAGGGCAGGAAAATATGAGACTATGGACCCAATTTCAGATTAAACAAATGCATCGATGATTGTAGTTGGATCACCCTTTCCTGCCACTCAACATCCCTCACACTCCTTACACACAGATATACTGAACAGCAACTGTAAACCAACTGCTGGATACAACTTCGGCATTCTGGTGCCAGAAGAGCTTCCAGAGATAAGCTGTCTCAAAGCAACCTCAATCACTTGGTATTAGCTGTCTTGAATGTGATGCTGGGAAGGTTCTAAAGTTACATCTGGGCTCAGTTGCAAACTATGACTTGATGGCCCAGATCATTCAGAGAGGCTGAAACAGAATTGGGAATAAAACTACCTGTCCAGAACCTGTTCTGTTGAAAAGCAACTCCTCATGGATGAAGAAGCAAGTTGGTAAGCCATAAAATGGAATCTGCTTTACATACCCCTTCTAGGTTTCAGCTCACAGAACAGGAAAGGACTTGAAGGTGGGAGGAGAGAGGGGAATAGTTTTGGAATATCTTCTTCAATATAAACTGTGCTTGAGTACTGATGAGAGAACAGATCTGATATCAGTTTTCCATTATAGCCAGAAGTGGAAGCATGTTTTATTTTCAATAAATTATTCTACTACTGAATGGTACCAAAAACAAAAAGGCTCACCCATAATGTTATCATCTTAATATATTCATACTGTTCATGGGGTTCTCAAGGCAAGGACACTGAAGTGGTTTGCCATTCCCTTCTCCAGTGGATCACATTTTAATATATTCAACTTAGTATTTTGGTATTTTCTTAAATTATTTTCTCCTATGCTTTTTTATATCATTATTAGAATAGTGTGAATACAATTTTATATCCTAGCAAGAACTCTAAGGGAAAACGTACAAAATTTTAAAGTGTAAATCCCTTTAGAACTCTTTAGTAAGTGATATGAGGATTCAAATAGTCAGATATAATCTGTGGCACCAAAGAACTTATGATCTACTTAAGGAGACCAATGGCAACCCACTCCAGTACTTTTGCCTGGAGAATCCCATGGATGGAGGAGCCTGATAGTCTGTAGTCCCCAGGGTCGGTAAGAGTCGGACACAACTGAGCGACTTCACTTTCACTTTCACGCATTGGAGAAGGAAATGGCAACCCACTCCAGTGTTCTTGCCTGGAGAATCCCAGGGACGGAGGAGCCTGGTGGACTGCCATCTATGGGGTCGCACAGAATCAGACACGACTGACACGACATAGCAGCAGCAGTAGCAGCAGCAGCAAGGAGACCAAAAAAATGCATAACACTTAAATATTTTTCAACTCAATGACGAAGCCTATAATTTCTTGACTTCAAAACAAAAAATAAAATTATTTTCTTTTTTTTTCATAAACAAATGGCCAAAGGGGGCTTTAAATCTAAAACTTGAATAACTGAACAAAATGAACATCACAGGGCAATTTCAGGAATTTTGCTTAAGCTTCCTTTCTTTAAAGAAACATCTATAAAAATTGCTTTCCTCCATCTTTCAGCTATTATATCCTCCCAGTAGTAAATATGCTACACGTGCTTGTGGGTCAGCCAGCCAGCTTTTGGCTGACCTATATATCTAGTTAATTTAAGATCAAGCCACCAAGGTACTAAGCAGACCACAATGTCTGCTTCTGATGAGCTGTTATCCTGTGAAGCCAATGTGCTAAGGATAGGATTTCACAGTAGGGATTTTCCACATCTATGTTGTAGAAGAAATTATCTGTGGTGTAATAGATTTTTTTGCCAGACCAACTGAGTCAGCACTTTGTAGTGTCAATCCCTCTCCCCTCTAAGGTTTTAGATTCATGTTTATTCTGGAATCGACGCAGGCCAGCATGATGCCTTAGAAGTCATTCTTCAGACCAGAGAGGGCCAGGAGGGGCTCATGACAATTCTCACTCTTTTGCAGCCAGACCCGACGGGCAGCTGTCTTTAAAGGAGTTTCTCCCTTCAGGGTAAATTGCTTAGCCAACGAATCTGTGAAACACATCATATGTATTAAAACCTGACTTGTATGTATGAGTCTAAGGATTTCTCAAAAGCAAAGTGTAAAATTATGAAAAAATGTTATTCGTTCTTCTTCTGAATAAAGTGACTTGGCTACTTCAATTTGCATACCCAAGCCAAAATTTCTTTATAAATAAAGCATGGTGTGATATGAAGTTTATGTTTCAAAGAAAATACCATTAATAATACTTTGAGTTTTATAATATCCATTCTATCCAACATAAACAAATGAACAAGCCCATAAAGACAAATAAGTAATTTAACATGAAGCAGGGGGGTGTTTCAGGTAAGTCAGATGTTGGCAGGGTAGTAACATCTTTTATTCTTTTTTGGTACAATTCCTAGATTTCTTTAAAGTACATGTAAATTAGCCTTTTGACACTTACATGTTCCCAGATATTTATAAACTCTCAAATCAGAACGTTTTTGATACCTACTAGTTCTCTTCCAAATCATGTTTCATCAGGAGTCACACATTGCTGAGGCAGACCGTCACATCACTCAAGTCTTTCCCTCTCAATGACCATTTTCACACACACACCTATTTGAAAACACATTTTGACATTACAATTTTGGACAGAACAAACCTTATTTACTTTCAACTAATGATAGGAATGTTGTTATGGATTAATTTTGCCTTTCAAATTATTGAACTGCCTATGAAAAAGGCCAAGTTTCTTTGCTTGAGTTGTAAATGATGGAATATCCCAGATCACCTAATTTGGACCACTCACTAAATGTATTTTCTAATAAAACACTGTTGCTTTGATTTAAAAAAAAAAAAAGAAAGAAAGAAAGAAAAGAAAATTAACAGAGAAAAACAATGCTTTTAAAACTATATTAAAATATAGGAGCCAGGCAGTCTTCTAGGCTCACCAGAAAGCAAATACTGAGCTGTCACCTACTATCCTTTCAGTTCAGTTCAGTTCAGTCGCTCAGTCGTGTTCAACTCTTTGCGACCCCATGAATCGCAGCACGCCAGGCCTCCCTGTCCATCACCAACTCCCGGAGTTCACTCAGACTCACCTCCATCGAGTCGGTGATGCCATCCAGCCATCTCATCCTCTGTCGTCCCCTTCTCCTCTTGCCCCCAATCCCTCCCAGCATCAGAGTCTTTTCCAATGAGTCAGCTCTTCGCATGAGGTGGCCAAAGTACTGGAGTTTCAGCTTTAGCATCATTCCTTCCAAAGAACACCCAGGGCTGACCCACCCTCAAATCAAACCTTTTCAAAACTGCAATAAAGTACATATCATGGACCTTGAAATCCAAGAGAAACCACTTAAAACTGCAAATATCAAATCCTTGAAGGATAAAGATCAAGTGGTATTGGCTAGCTGATATTGATGCAAAGCTCACAGTGCCGTATATAAATATTCTTGGGACGGTTTAAAAAGACACCAGAGGACTCCGATAGCGTAAAATGGAGAGATTTAACATTCAGAAAACAACATCATGGAATTAACAAAAAGTTCACTTTAGAAAATGGCTGGTATAAGTGTAGAGGATCAACTAAACAAGTTCTGTGTGTGTGTGTGTGTGTGTGTGTGTGTGTGTGTGTGTGTGCTCAGTCATATCTGACTCTTTGTAGCTCCATGAACTGTAGCCTACCAGGCTCCTCTGTCCGTGAGATTCTCCAAGCAAGAATACTGGAGTGGGTTGCTTCTCCACTCCAGTCCAGAAGATCCTCTCCAAGGGATCTTCCCAACCCAGGGATAGAACCCGTATCTCCTGGGTCTCTGCATTGGCAGGCAGCATTCTTTACCACTGAGCCGTCTGGGAATCCCAAACAAGCCTTAGAGGGTTTAAATCAAATAGATTCTTCCTTGTGCTGGTTGTATTAATATCTTCAAGGGACTGCTGGAGGTAGGTGGTCTACTGCACATTAGTAAACTTATAAGAGCAAGTGTCCCTTTTATTCTATCCATATCTATAGTAGACTTATTTCTTTAAGTAAATATTTTTCTAAATATGACATCTTAAGTGCTTTTAAGGTCATTTTATGACTACAAAACCCAAGAAAACACATTCCATTTTTTTCTAAGGTCATAAAAGAAACCCGAATAGAAAAGCATAGAAAGGTGCAGCAATTATCGTTTATTACACCAATAAATAAGCTTTGGTTTCCACAGCCAAAATCAGAGTTGAAGCCAAGAAAAAGCCTGAGCAATGACAAAGAAAAATGTTTTTCTCCTTTTCCCATTCTTTTAAGATTTCCAAAGGATCACTAACATGATCCAAGTAAACCGCAGAGGGAAATGGGTGGCAAATGGCAGTCATTGGATTACAATACAGTAATACTAGCACTGAGAACTTAATGAAATGAAATTCTAGTTCTATAGATAGCAACAATATAGGAACTGCTAAGGTGTAGTATTAAACAGGCTTTCTTCACTGGCTCGGAGAGTCAGCCAAATGCCTGAATCTGACAAACTTGTTTTCAACCTAGAATGCAATAAATCTTTAAACATGCAAAGACACAGAGAAAAAAAAGTCTTCCAGTGCAGACTGAAAAAAAAATCTCTACGCTTGAAATGCCAAGAGAAGAGAAGCCTTCTTTGTCAATGTTTGCAGACTAGAATATTTTGAAGAAATACCTAAGGGTGCCCAAGCTTTAAAAGAGTGAGAAAGCCTTTTGCACTCACCCTGCCACTCTTTGCATTTGACATCTGTCAAGTATCAAGGAAGGAAGGACAAACACAAAAGAGAGAGATAAAGAACACAACCCAGCAATCTGTTCAGGCTTTGCCTGTGTTTCTCATGGATCAGAATATGCACAGAGATCCCTGTCTTTTTCCACGTGGTCAAGAATTGAGTAAATAAAGGGGAAGAAGGGGTTTTGAATATGCACTTAAAGAGGAGCGTTTTTTAAAAGACTTGGGGACCTCTGTGTGATGGTTGTTTTGTTGTTAAAAAGCAAGAGGTCTAATACTGAATTTCCTGATGTTTATGTCAAAATACACACCATCCAAGGACCTGTCTTGGGGCCTTAGCTTTGCATCTATAATGAAGAAAGAGATCACCTTTGTCTTCAATCCCAGCTCTAAAAGGCCTTCAACCTGTACACAGGGAAGACCCTTTCAAGTCTAGTTTTTACCATCGTTTCTCCTTCTGAATCAAAACCATTGCTTGTATTCACATCCTCAGCCTCCTAACAAAAGTAACATGCAATTCATTTCTGATTCTCAGAAGTGAAATATACTAGGTAGGAAATTACACACTAGAATTACACGGGCAATTAACCAGCTTTGTCAATTGAAGTAGTGACAGCTGTTAATCATATCTTTTAATTCTTTTCTATTTTTTAATCTGTTATTATTACTCTTATAACAATTTTCTGATCTCTTTGCTTTCTCTCAATCTTTTTCTCCTTCAGAAAATCCTCAGTGAACTCTTCCTGACCTTCTTTTATGTTGAGTAATTTTCCCCCTGGAAACACTCGCTTCATTTCATTTCAGCCCTCTAGTTTCCTCATTCTAGCTCCCTCTGCTGATTGCAACCAATTTGTTTTCAAAGGTCCAGGCAGCCATCAAAGGAAAGCACTAACTCACACGCCTGCTCTGTAACCTCCAATGATGGTAGAAAAGAATATGGTTTCTTGGTCAAACATGGGGACATTTTTCAGACCATATGGTCCACCCTTTTATTAAAATGAAAACTGAGTTGTTTTTTTTTTAAAGACTCCACTGAAAATAAGTGTACTGTATGATTTTAACATTCCTTCCATAACTAACCATTATCACACGACATCTGCATGGACCTACTGACTTCTTGCTCTGATTTTAAGTCACTGACAAATCACATGATTATTATTAATGCCATCACTATGCTGTGAAAATTCTGGACAGAAGGAGTTGGTTCAATAGCAGTTCTATTAGTTAGGGTGTCTAGTGGAAACAACAGAATCTCCTCTGGCTAACTGAAGCAGAAAGGAGATTTTATTAAAGGATATTAGGTAACTTACAAAATCATAGAGAGACTAGAGGTTCAGGTTCCAGGAAAATGCCCCAAACAATGCCACAGATCTAGCCTAAGGAGGACTTGACTTTACTGTCCCTGCCACCACTTCCAGTACAAATGCTATTTCTTGCCACCTATGCCACACCTGAAAGTCAGCTGCCCCCACAGCCTGGCAAACCAGAGAATGAAAGTCAGCACTGTTCTGTTTCCTCCTGTCTAGCAAATGAAAGCCTCACACAGACATTCTCACTGGAAGCCCAGCATCCCACACTTAACTCTAAACGCAAAGAACACTGAGACAGACTCATCACGTTTGGAATTTCCCCAAATATGCAAAGGCTATTCAAAGGTAAATGAGCAGCCAAAGATCTCACAAATGGAGACTTCAGTTGCTGAATGAAAAGCAGAATTCCAGGCCCCTCTGGCTCCATCCCCCTGGTCTTGCCCATTTTACTGCAGCACATTACACTCACAAATGACACATTTCTGCAGTGAACAGAGAGAAATAAACATTCTCTCTAGCCACACACATCCAGAGCAATAGTGGAATGCAGTAAGTCCTTAGTCAGACTTATTCCAACAACAACGAATGCTTACACATTTGCTTATGTTCAATCCAACAAATAAACACCAGGTACTGGTTATATCTAGAACTTGTTCTGGGTGCTAAGGGAACATAAAAAGATGAGTAAAATACTGTCCAACCCTCAAGGAATTTATAGCTTGGGAACAGGAGAAAGATTTGGAGACTAAATGGAATACACCTTGATAAATGCCACACAATAAAAAATACGTGCAAGGTGTCAAGGGAAAAAAAGGAACAAGCTGGGGAGGTGGGCTAACAATCTTTGACTTAAAAGTGCAAAAGAGTTTCACAGATGAGGAGAAAGGACTGTTCAAGCAGAGAACCTAGTGAGAGCTAAAGTGTCTCAGCATTCAGCAATGCTAGGCATGCTTCCAAGCATTTTACATGCAGTAACTCATTTCACCCACTCAACAAACCAGTGATGCAGCTACTGTTAATAGTCCTGTTTCACACGGAGTCGAATGTGGGTGTCCTGATGCCAGCATCCAGGCTGTCACCATGATCCCAGCATCCATGCTGCTCTCCTGCAGTAGCCCAAGTACAGATACTGAGGTGTACAAGAGTACAGAGCATTCAACGTACAGCTGAAAGGTTGTGTTGTCCCTGCATATAATGGCTTGGGGATAAAGAAAAGACTGAAAGATAAAGTTATCATTAACTGCCTTAAATTTAAATAGTTTTCTTAATCAGCAAGAGCTACAATCAATGTGGCTTATCTTTACCAGTGTTGTAGCCATGCATTCCGGGAAACAAACTCACTCAGAAGGACAATGCAGATAGTGAAGTGCAGTTCACTACACCGGCAGGCCCAGGCAGAGTCTCCTCTTAGCCAAGGACCCCAACCAGTTTTTGTGAAAACCTTAAATACCCTAAGTGTACGTGCCCAAACCCACCTCCCCAAATTCCCTGAAACTAGTCTGAACAAAGGAAGAGAAAGATACAATCAAAGTTAACCCACGATTCATTTGCCTTAAGCCTAGGTAGTTAACAGTGGACAATTATCAATAGGCCTGTGGTGATAACCCAATAAGCATAATAGAATTTATGATTCTACTTGGTTACACAGATAATTAGGGTATTCTTTTAGGCAATGGAGAGTCTAGGTATGAGCCCTGGGGTTCTTCCATCCGGGGGGTCTGGTTTTCCAGTTGGTATGTCGTTTCCATAGATACTAGGCATATAGCTCAAAGTCCACAGTCCGGCCCAAGATGGAGTCCTGCTTTCAAGATGGAGCCTGTTCTGTCTGTTTCCTCCTTCACCAGGACAACAGCAGTGAGGGGGAAGGGTAACCTTCTCTTTTTTTAATTATTTTCAAAACATAATAGAAAAAGTGGAAGCTGTGAAAAGCAAAGTGAGTCTTGCTCTGTGCTACAGTGGTTCCCAGATAAACTTTGGGGCCTGAGTGTGCCTGGTGACAAGAGGCTGCCCTGCTCCTCTGACAAGCGGTGTTGATGCCCAAGGTGGCTTGGCTTGGGTAGGCACCTCTGTTCATCTTCATCCCTCACACCACATCCCTGGGACCATGATCACTTCAGAGGGAAGCACAGTAAAAATTCTACTGAAGCCAAGTTCAGAAACCTTGTCACTTGAGGCACAGAAAATTAAGCCAAGCTACTTTTTTGAAAACCTCCCCAAACAGAATAACAATAATAGGAAAGAAGGATCAGCTGGTTTACTTATGCGACTCGTCCATCCCTGACGTCTGTGATCCTGTGATATGATTCCAGTGTGCCTTCATGGAGGGCTGTCTGCTGAGCTAATTGTATGCACCCCTTTGTGCTTGCCTCTTATGTTTATTTCATTACAATATTTACAAAAGGACTTGGGAAATAAGTCACTATGCAAATGGAAGGATGAATACACGATTCAGAGGAATATTAAAATTCATTAACCTTATTTACATTTAAACTATTATCATGTATATTGGAGCACAGTGCACCTGCCAGAATGGATGCGGAGCCACATCAGCAGTCCACTGAATAATCTATTCACTGTCTTTATTTACCCGTCAAGTAAGGCAAAAACTTCCTCATCTCGGACACATTCAAAATCACGACCAAGCTGATCTAAATTTAATACAAATTTATTCATTAGCGGTTCTTATTTCTAGAGAAGTCTAAAACAAATTTCAAGTTGTCCTTTGGCATTTGGAGGCTCTAAATTCCCTTAAAGAATTTTTCTCATCTTTGTTAATTTTGAGGTACTATGATTCTCTTATCATCCATGAGGAAATGAAGGAGACCAAGCTCATCATTCAACAGACTGACAAGAACAGACATATATGCATGACACCATCCCTCGCCTCCCCCACCCCCACCCCAGTTCTATAAGAAAAGTAAAAGTATAGAAGAAAAACAATCAAGTTGGTGGCTTGGTATTAGTTAGGCAAAGCAATCAACTGTTTGGAATTTCCACTTTTTCAGTCATTTATTTGATACTATCTTGATCTAATTAGTGTATGGGCTCAAGTGACAAGTCAAAACAGCGAGCAGAGCCACTGTGATGCTTAATGCCCTCTGTGGCAGTGGGAACTGAATCTGCCTCAGACAGTCCGCTTGTTTTGGGTTATGTAGCAGAGAACACAATAGGAAAAATGTGTAATGTTCGGGTTATGTAGCAGAGAATACAATAGGAAAGATGTATAATGTATAACCGCTGTCTGCTAGGGTAAATCCAGTTAGAGGGCAGTTTTTCTGTTCTAGCAATACCTTCATGGGTTTGTGAATGCAAGTTGGCAAGTGGGAGTTGATGAGAGATAACACAACAGAGAGATAATATTTTGAAGGTCCAAAGGAGCTAATGAGAAGGGAAGAAGCTGAGTGCTGTAGGAGGTGAGGGTCAAAAGAACAGCCCCAAAGCCAGTACAGCTGAAAAGAACCAACAGCAATTTCTAATAGGCCATTATTAACTGGCTTCTTCTGGGGTATTTAATATAAATACTTCCTTGCCACTCTTATCTTCAGTAAAGTCTGCATGTTCCTAAGTGCTTTTTGTGAGTGGATACTTACAAGGACTGTTTAGATTTCCATCTAAGTCAATGTGGGGCAGCAATGAATCAGCATAAGAACCTGGAACCTAGAAGCAGAGGGCTCAGTGCAACAGGCCTGGAGAACATGTGGCATCTAAGAGCTGCTGCATAATAAATAATCGATCATAATCATATAATCAAGTCATGGAAATGGCACGTTTGAGCAGTGGCTCTCAAACTCTAACTTGCACCTGAATCACCTAGTGGACTTCTTAAAATAAATCCCTATGCTCCCACCTGAGATTTTCATTCAGTTGGTCTGGGGTGGGCCCGAAACTTATATTTCCATCAAGTTCCCAGGTAATGTTGATGCTCCTGGAAGGGGGACCACACTTTGGGAACAATTCTCTCTAGCTCTAAAGATGGTAGGCACCCTCAGCTGACATCATTTTGGTAATTATCACCTGAAAGCCCTACTACCCATAAGGCAGAAATTCTTAGTTCTTGATGTGTATTAGTATCACTAGGGAGATTTTTTAACATATCAATAATAATGCCTAGGCCCACCCCACTAGTTAAAGCAAAATTCTCAGAGATGGGAAACGAGGCCTTGATATTTTTTAAACGCTCTCCAAAAGCTGCCTGTAATGCCAGGATTGGGATGTACCACCATAAGGTAACAATCAAAGGCAGGATCCTAGTAAGCAGAATCATGCTTTCTGGCACATGGAACTCTAATGTGGAGAATGGAAAATAGGACACACTGGCTTGAGTGGACAAGCCCAGAGTGTGGAAAGAAAGACAGCATTTAAAGAACCACACCACAGCCTCTCACTCAAAGGCTCAAAAGTAGCAGGCAATCAAAAGCAGAACAGACTTTTTTAAGCCTGGAGATTGCTGCTGCTGCTGCTAAGTCGCTTCAGTCATGTCCGACTCTGTGCGACCCCGTAGACGGCAGCCCACCAGGCTCCCCGGTCCCTGGGATTCTCCAGGCAAGAACACTGGAGTGGGTTGCCATTTCCTTCTCCAATGCATGAAAGTGAAAAGTGAAAGTGAAGTCGCTCAGTCATGTCCGACTCTTAGCGACCCCATGGACTGTGGCCCACCAGGCTCCTCCGTCCATGGGATTTTCCAGGCAAGAGTGCTTGAGTGGGGTGCCACTGCCTTCTCTGAATCTTTAGTCTAGCTCTACTCATTTTCCCCACTTAATGCTTTCCTCTTCTCTCTACTCCAAACACCACTTTCCATTATCCGGACTCCAAGCACAGTTTCAAAATGCTATGTCCTAACTGCTGCTGCTGCTGCTAAAGTCACGTCAGTTATGTCTGACTCTGTGCGACCCCATAGACGGCAGCCCACCTGGTTCCTCTGTCCCTGGGATTCTCCAGGCAAGAACACTGGAGTGGGTTGCCATTTCCTTCTCCAATGCATGAAAGTGAAAAGTGAAAGTGAAGTCGCTCAGTCGTGCCTGACTCCCAGCGACCACATGGACTGCAGCCTACCAGGCTCCTCTGTCCATGGGATTTTCCAGGCAAGAGTACTGGAATGGGGTGCCATTGCCTTCTAGGCATGTCCAATAGTGAAAATATTTCCAGATCCTGGGCAAGCTGTAACACTTTCCCTCACTTACTTTTCTTAGTCATGTTTTCCCTGCCATACACTATTAAGGGTTGTACTTTCTCAGGAGTGAAGAGTTAAAATATTTAATGATGCAAACAGTATGGGCACCCATGGTCCTACTGAATGTCAGTCCATCATTTGACAAACACTACTATAGTCTTTGATGTAAACACTCTGAATCCTGAATAGAATGATAGTATTCTAGGTTCCAGGAAATAGGGTAAAATGAAAGTTTACTAATATATCTGTAGCTGTACCACAGTTAAAGAGATCCAAGACTTGTTCTCTTTTAAATACATCATTATAGAAGGTTGTTATAATAAGGATAGAATATATATTAAGTAGTATTCACTACTCTCTTTTTAGCTGAGTTCATATTATTCACACGTACCTCACAATAACTACAAATACTCATAAACATACACCCAAAAAATTCCTATGATAATATCAGATGTTAATTTTATTCCTAAAAGTCAAATGTCCTAATCAAAAGGTTGACCAGCTTCCACAGACCATCTGTCCCACTCAGGCACTTACTCTTTTCTTTTCTAACAGAAGCTGTTCTAGCATCAAATTCCTCTTTAACATGTACCTGCTTCCGTCTTCTGGGACAAAGAATTGTACTATCGTCGTGAAGAAAGGAAGGCTGAGGACATTCTCTTCCAGAATAAATCAAATCAGATTTATTTTAAAGAACCCTTGATTTTTAAGGACTTTTCATGAAGGAAGAAATAGATCACTAATTTTGCTAGCTTTTAGCATAAGTAAATACACAAAGAAAATTATTTGCCTTTTAAGTGTGTGCTGAATTTAATTGTAGAATTAACCTTTTGTAAAGTGTCTAAACCAGCAAATCTTCTTAGCTAGCCAGAAGGACCTATTTTCTATACTGCTCCTCTTGTTAACTTAGAGCCAAGAATCAATTTGTTAATTGTTCACATTCTGGATTATCAGTGGCAAATCCCTTTTTCAACTTTGAAGAGTCCTTTTAGATTAAAAAAAAAAAAACTTTAGCATGACTTTGAGTGCTCTTGTCATAGTAAAGATGAATAAAAAGAGGTCAGTTGCTTCAGAGTGAGTCTTCTCTCAGTAAGATAGATTAACTCGGGTTTAGAAACACGATATTAGAGGTTTCACTTAGGGCTCCTACATCTTCCATGACATTGATTTAGAAAGCAGAATGCCAGCTTCTTAATTTACCATCAGAGGATATTCCCTCTGGAGATGGTCACCAGGAGACCAAGTCACAAATCAGAAAGATGTTAATGACCCTAGAATGGGGAGCGGGGAGGGGGTTGCAATGGGACAGTCTTAGTAAACCTAATGTATGGAGGTTAAAGTATGAAAATTAATCTAAGGTCACAGTGACTCTCACTCTTTAGCTTGCATCAGAGTCACCTAGAGGGCTTATTAAAACACAGATTGCTGGACACAACTGCCCCCAGCCCCAGTATTTCCAAATCAGTGGGTCCACAACAGGAGCCAGGAATTTACAGTTTTACAACTTCCCAGGTGATGCCAACACTAGTCGCAAGCCCACAGTCAAGGGCACCAGATGAATCACCCTTGTCCACTGATATATTTGTCTGTATAACCAGTATTGATATTTAGAACTAAGTCCATCCTCCCTTGAACAATGGTGAATTCATAAATTTTCACTCTCTCAATCAAGAATTCTTTATCAGTCAACTATGGGACAGTTAAAGCCCATGTTATAATTCTCAAAAATGTAGTGTGTGCTACTTGTGCTTTACATTAAAGCCTTCCTGATGAAATTATTGGAAACCTGCTATTCTCTCATTTAAAAAGCATGTTTACAACAAACCTCTTAAATGTGCTGCTTGGGCCAGTTAATTGCATGCACTGAGCAATGATTATAAACATCTACTTCAGTCTTCAGCAGTTTACTAATTTCAAGGTCTGAAGATACCACCTGGGTTGGGAAGGATTACATTCATCTGAAAGTAACAAAAAACTTGCTTTATAGAAGCCTTGACCACAAGTTTATTTTTTACACATAATAAGAAGTCCGAATTAAAGTAGCCCCGTGCTGCTGCAGCTTTTCAAGTCTGCTGTCAGTGACCCAGACTCATGCTTCCTGCTCTGCCATCCCTTGTATGTTGGATTTAGTCCTCCTGCTTATTGCTTCATTGTAAAAAGATGGATGCTGCATCCTCAGCCTCGTGTCATTATTCCAGGCAGAAAGAATAACAAAGTAAGGAAGAAAGGAGAGTACCTATATCAGAAACTGAAAAGCTTGCCAAGAAACCCAATTTAAATTTCCTTGGCTGGCACTATGAAAAATGACCAGCTCTAGTTGTTCAGAAAGGTGATCATTTTAGCTGGATATATAACCGGGCCTTCTTCCATAGAATTGGCATTCCATTCAAAAAGATGAAGGGAAGAGCTCATTTAACAATGTATGCTCCACTGCTGTTTTTGAATACAGCATCCCCATCACAGATCTCAGCTCTCAGGATGTCAGGACAGTCCTGACAATCTTCAACCTTAGCACACCATCACCAGACCAGGTCATAAAGCAAGCAAGCAAGCACCCTTTTGTTCTTTTGTATTTTATACACGCTTCTTCTTATTTTGCAAATCCCTTCAAATCATTAGCATGAAATATCAGTGTCACCAAAGTGCTAGAGATTTGTAAACATATCTATGAATTAAAGTATTTTCCCATCAAGTATTTCTACAGCAGCCCAGGGGCTCTCCCTCCACGTAGGCAGGACTCCAGAGAAGGCATTTCAGTATTCCCGTGACACACTGTGCCAGGGCACTGCACGGGACAGCAGGCAATTGCAAAACTGAGTAAGACATCATCCCTGACCTCCGGGAACTTAGAGATTAATATGAGAATGACCAGAGTAGGAAGGAAGGGGGAGGACGCACTGGATCTTATTCCTTTTACATTCATTTCTTCTCCCACTGGTGGCTCAGACAACAAAGAATCTGCCTGCAATGCAGGAAACCCAAGAGATGCAGGTTCAGTACTTGGGTCACGAAGATCCCCTGAAGAAGGGAATGGCAACCCACTCCAGTATTCTTGTCTGGAGAATCCCATGACAGAGGAGCCTGGAGGGCTACAGTCCATGGGGTCACAAATAGTCGGACATGACTGAATGACTAACACTCACTTTCACTTCTCCCACTACATAGGGAAGGCTGATTTCTCTGTGTAAGGGAACCAAAAGGTGGTGCATCTGAGTCATGATGAAACAGCATTCCTGGCTCACCACAGCAGATTCACTGTCTGACTGTCGTGTCTCCTTTATTCCCCAGAAAAGCTATCCTCCAAACCCAGTCTGGTATGGCGGTTCAAAGTGTAAGCCCTGGGGTAAACACCCAGCTCGTACATTTAGTGCGTGAACCTTGAGCCAATGCTTAACCTCTGCACCTTAGTCGCTTCATCTGAATATGAGCTGGATGATAGCAGAGTTGATTTCAGAGGATCTATCTCAGGTTTCAAATGTAAGGATAAAGAACCGTGCTCAACAGAAACACGCTGCTGCTGCTGCTGCTGCTGCTAAGTCGCTTCAGTCGTGTCCGACTCTGTGCAACCTCATAGACAGCAGCCCACCAGGCTCCGCCATCCCTGGAATTCTCCAGACAAGGATACTGGAGTGGGTTGCCATTGCCTTCTCCGAAGAGACCCACTAGAGGAGCATTAACTAGGACTTGTAAATAGCATCATGTGGGAGAAGCTAGGACTTGCTCTGCACACAGCACTCTGTACTTACACTCTGCCTCAGGCAATGTCTGGACCTTTTTTATAGAAGCCCCCCAGATTTTTGCTCAAGAATGTTCCCTGTGGAAGGATCTGTTCCCCATCCTAAGGCCTTGTCTAGAATCAGCCTCAATGGCATTATGCATTTGTTTTCCTGACCAGAAGCCAGGGGATGGCTTCTCCTGTTTTTAACAATAAAAGAGTCCACATGACCCAAGGAAAACAGTCCCTCTCTTTAGGGAAGAGTCTCAGATACAAAGCAACTGAAGTATAGACTTGACTTTATTAGAATTCTTTTGACCACCTGAGCTTCATTTCTCCATGTGCTCAAACAAGGCCAGATAAGCCACTGAGGAGTCAAACTGGCAGGAGCTAAAGCATAAAGAGTATTGTTTTCATCTTACACTGGCATCTAAATTTAGACCTCCTCAACCAGGCTGTCCCAGGTGGATCTGGCTTTCATACCCAGAGGTTTGGGAATTGGCTGCAGCTAATTCCAGAAGGCTGAGGGGAAGTTTGGGAGCTTCATCTACCATCATCAACCAGTGCCATGCAGGTCCAGCACTCATCAGCTCCCTCAGACATCACTAGCTCCCCAAGCAGGAATGATTTTCACGTCCAGGGCAGCCCAAGATGCAAACAGAGACAATTTACTGTTAGACTAACATATGAGTCCCTGCCTGCCACCGTTTCATGAAATGTTAGTCCCTTCCTTTCACCTTTCTGAGGCCAGGATGGTGCATTTCTCTTCTCTTTAGAATGCCCACAGGACTAACCCTGCATCTTGAACACTGTGGGTATTCAACAAATATTTGCCATATATATAAATGGCTGATAATCCAAAGGCCACCTCGGGTGCCATAACTGTTGGCTGGTTATCTCTGAGTGAGATCTTCCATACTGCAGTCCATTCCAAAACAGGATTAGAAACAGCCTCCATGGGCACACAGAGGACCACGGCCAGGAGAATCTTGGCCCAGACTTCAGCATTCAGCATCACTGGGACCTTGCCTTGGAAGCCTGACAGAGAATCCCTACCAAGAGTGGCGCCAAGCCATTGTCTGATGAGTCCCTCAAGGATGCAGAAAGGAGGAGTGCCAGGTTGGCTCAGCTGTTTGGATCTCGCCAAACCACCCCCTCCTTGATTTGTCAGGTTAATCACAGCTGCCTAGATCCTCCTAAAATGGGAAAATTAAACCACTGTAGCACTGCTCCATTATCCCATTAGGGATACATCCTATTCTCATTTCCATTCCAGCAGGCAGACAGAAATGCTCATTCATCACCCTTAAAAAGTAGTAATTAAGGCCCAGACACTCATTTCAATTTTTCTCTTTACCTTGAGAACAACTGCAAAACTGAAATTCCTAGCTATCACCTTGACAGAATTCCCTCCAAGCTTAGGAGGGTTCAGTGACTTGCCTTCTTCCAAAATCAGAACAGTGGTCTTTTTGATTCTCCTTTCTGGACACTTTACATTCACTTAGGCACATACTCAAGGAGATCCAACCAGTCCATTCTAAAGCACATCGGTCCTGAGTGTTCTTTGGAAGGACTGATGCTAAAGCTGAAACTCCAATATTTTGGCCACCTCATGCAAAGAGTTGACTCATTGGAAAAGACTCTGATGCTGGGAGGGATTGGGGGCAAGAGGAGAAGGGGATGACAGAGGATGAGATGGCTGGATGGCATCACTGACTTGATGGACATGAGTCTGAGTGAACTCTGGGAGCTGGTGATAGATAGGGAGGCCCGACATGCTGCAATTCATGGGGTCGCAAAGAGTCGGACATGACTGAGTGACTGGACTGAACTGAACTGAACTGAGGCACATACTTCTCAGCACTCATGCATCTCATGGTGGCTTCCACGTGGCTGTTTGGTGCCTAGATAGACATTTGACATTCATTTCAGCAGCTCAGAATCTAAACCCTTCCTATGTTTGGTATATTCCTATCTGAAGATTAAAATTCTAGGTACTTGCTTTCCTAATGTTATCTATATAACTAGGCTCAAGCGTGTAACCAATCCAAAAGAGATCCATTCATACCAGACGAGACTCAGGATCTAGGGGGACCCAATCAGGAAAGGACAGAGCATTCCCCTGTCCCTCCCTCTCCCCCCCTTTCCCTCTCTCCTTCTCTGTCTGTCTGTCTCTCCTTCTCCCTCTCTCCTAGATACACACACACACACGCACAATGGAAACAAGATTGAATCCTTGACAACAGTGAGGTCAGCACTTGTTGTGCTCAGATGCTCAGTTTTGTCCAACTCTATGCAACCCCTGGACTGTAGCTCACCAGAGCCTCTGTCCATGGGATTTTCCAGGCAAGGAGAAGAGTGAGGTTTCCTCCTTCAGGGGATCTTCCTGACCCAGGGATCAAACCTGCATCTCTTACTAGCCTCTTACTTGTCTCCTACCTTGGCAAGCGGATTCTTTACCACTAGCACAACCTGTTTGTGATAAAAGCAATTTCCTGGTACAGAAGTGATACAAACATTTGCATCTATGGCTTGGTGGCAGCTGAAGACCAGTTCTGGTGCTCATTCTGGCAGACTTGCCTGTGGCATGGCATGATAGCTCTCCCAAGGATTCTATAATTTGCACCTACTACATCCTTTTGATAAACTCTTTTTATTTAATCACTCTATATCTAGTGTTTGCAACAGAGAGCTCTGACTAATGCAATAAATTCTCTAAACTTTTCCCCAAAATCTCTCATGCTAGTGCTCATCTGGGACCCCTATGGGTTGAATCTAAGTCTTGATTCAGGGTACAACTTTCAGACGCCCATTGAGCATACTGAGATGGTTTGAGTAAAGCCCAAACTCACCCAGCTAGTGAGTAGAAGAGTTGGAGCTGAGAGCTGGATCTGGGTTTTCTGACTCCAAACAAATATTTTTTATATATAGTTCTATTTCTCTCAGCACAAATAAACAAATCCCTCTTGAATTGTCAACCCAGCTCAAGTAAGTGTTATATTTTATATTTTCTAGAAGCAATTTTAATGTTATATTAAAAGTATGAGCTGAGCGACTCATCCTTGCCCACTAAAAGCCAAAAATTGTTGTTTCTCGTTGTTACACAATGTAGATCACTGCTAATAACACAGCTTTACAGGCCATTTGAGGCAAAGCTTGTGCTAAACCTACAAACCTTTTTCCTACTCACAGCTAATTGACTTCTCAGCAGTGTGCATTTCTGCCCCTAATCATGGAGTTGTATTCATCTAGAATCAGTTGTGTTTGTCCTGAAACCTGTTTATGAAAATGGTACTTGCTATTGCAATTTCATAATTTAATAAAATATTGGGAAAAACCAATTAACTATTCATCTAAAAAGAATTTATTGGTTTGAAAGGATTCAATAGGGACAAACTTGTGAGGAATTAGGAGGTTTATAACCATAAAAATACAGAAAGTCATCAGATCAGATCAGTCGCTCAGTCGTGTCCAACTCTTTGCGACCCCATGAATCACAGCACACCAGGCCTCCCTGTCCATCACCAACTCCCGGAGTTCACTGAGACTCACGTCCATTGAGTCAGAGGTATAGAAAGATTTTGTTCTCAGAATGCTTTGCAACTATATTGGAAATTTTGAATTGAAGTTCTCAATCTAAAGACATTGACACCGGGAATCATGGAAGATGCAAAATGAACCTGGTTTATGTAAGACAGAAAAGCACGTATTCCAATCAGCTAAACAGTACTTAACAAATGCCCTGAACCCATATAAATATATTGAATAATTAATACATACATATATGCCTGTTTTAAAGTACATTTAAATAAATTGTGTACATTATCATGAATCCTCTTTTTTGACTTTCCATTTTTAGCTGACTTTGTTGATTAACTAACTGTCTCCTGGGTCCAGTCACACTAGACAGAAGATCAGCTACTGTAATTCCACAATATTTTTGGTCCCCCTCCAGGCAGAGGAACCCACCTGTTCTAGATGATACAGTTAGAGTCCTATGTTGCTTGATTCTCTGCTGCCTTTGTTGTTTGATTCTATGTTGCCTATGTCAGGATGCTGTTGACTGAGAGTTTCCAAACTATTTTTACTTGACAAGCCATCTTCCATGAGCTTCCTCTTGTTCATGAGACAGGGAACTGGGAGTCAAATGACTGCAGCATCCTTCCCAGGGACTAAGATCTTTCAAAGAAATAATTGTTATGGTTTGTCCTATGCAGGAAGACAGCCCAGAGACAACAGTGGGTGATGCCAATTTTACATCCAAATATACCAGGTTATAATTTAGAATTTGAAAAGGGTGAAAGGGTGGCAACATTAATGACCCTCTAGAGATAACTGGTCTTGCCAGGTGGTGCAGTAAAGAGTCTGCCTGCCAATGAAGGAGACCCAAGAGATGCAGGTTCAGTACCTGGGTTGGGAAGATTCCCTGGAGAAGGGAATGGCAACCCACTCCGGTGTTCTTGCCTGGGAAATTCCATGGACAGAGGAACTTGGCAGGCTACAGTCCATGGGGTCACAGAAGAATTGGACATGACAGCAACTGACCACTGCATAGATGAGAACAGATTGAGTAGGAGCATGCTCAGTTTTCCTACTAGTGAGCACTGGTCATGAAAGCACATAATAACCAAAATCTTCCAACATAATAATCCATTCACTCTTATTCAAAAGTTACTAATTAAGTACCTACTGTTATGGATTAATGTTTGTGTCCTCCTCAAAACTCATATGTTGAAATCTAACCCTTCTGTGATGGTACTTGGAAGTGGGGCCTTTGAGAGGCAATTAGGTTGAAATGTCGTCATCATGGAACGCCTATGATGATATTCACACCCTTATAAGAAGAGGAAGAGATATAAGAGCCCTCTCTCTCTCTATGAGCATATACCAAGGAAAGCCCATGTGAGCACACAGTGAGAAGGAAGCTGTCTGCAAGACAGAGAGCAAGCCCTCACCAGACACTGAATCTGAAGACACCTTAATCTCGTACTTCTCAACCTCCAAACTATGAGAAATCAATGTCTGTTCTTTAAGCCACCAAATCTATGGTATTTTGTTATACCAGTCTGAGCAAACTAAAGCACCTATTCAGTGCCAAAAACTATTCTAGACATTAGGGGTTCAAGAGCAAACAAAACAAAGTCCTGCTCTCACGGAGGTTAGATTCTAATGGAATCATTTATCCTCCCCACCAGTCAGTCTGCGAGCTCCTGGAGGGTACAAAGTATATCTAAATCATCTTTTTATTTCTAGCACTCAGCACAATGTCTGGCAGAAAGTAAATGTTTAAATAAAATTGAATAAAACTGAAGCTAACTTTCTGAGAATGAGATCTCACCAAACTTGGTAGTTGTTTTTCTATCATGCTAGAACTTCTTTGGATTGTTCTTTTTTCTCCAAGTTTGATTTGATTGATACAACAACCTTGTTTGAATTATGCCTCCTCAACTGCACATAGACAATCCTATTTCTCAAGGAGGATTTTTTTTCTGCCAAAAATAGACTTCACTTCAGGAAATTGGATTTCAAAAGATTACATCATGGCTTCCAAAACAATTTTTAAATATTTCATGTTTACATACAGGAAACTTAAATCAGGAGAGCCAGCTCCAAAGTAAGCAATGGAAACAGTTAAGATCAAGATATATAACAAGGGAATCCTATCCAATCATGGTATAAAAAGAATAAATGTTAAATCTCCACAAACTGTATATAAACATTCTGAATGTATATGCAGGTATCCACATTAGTCATTTTGTCTTCTTTTCACAACAACCATTATTGAAACGTAATATTTAAAATGCTACCACTAATTTTTATTTTTCTAGTTTATAGATATTTTTAATATGGAAATTTTGATTCAGCAAATATTTGAAGGCCTACTTTTTGCCAGGCATTGTGCTAGGGACTCTGAATGGGTTTAGGATATATCATCATCCAGTTCTCACACTGATTTCTCTGAAGATACAGATAGACATTATCTTTTAAATCCGTTTCTACAGACAACTTCCCATAGCTTGTGAGAAGAAAGTTACCATGTAATTCTGGGTACTTGTTTCCCTATCACTTCTAAAAGAAAATTATTTTCTTGAAACAATAGAAGAAAATTCAATCTGATCATCTGCATGAAATCTAATAGTCTGTTCTGAGGATGTTGTCTTCCAGACCTGGTAATTGTATTTTTGCTTGTGAAACTGAAGAAATAGTGCCCGGCAAGGCCAAAGAGCTGAAGCTTCTGGTCTACCACAGCCTTGTCCTTTTAGGCTTCTAGGCAACTCACCTAGAGGAATAAAGACAAACGTCTCCACATTCTTGGGTGCTTGCAGAGAAGCACTCATCTATGTTAGCAAAGCAAACTGCAGTTTTAATAACAGTAGTATTAGTGCTGTTCTTAATATTGGTCTCAAAAAATAAATGGGCTTCCCTGGTGGCTCAGAGGTTAAAGTATCTGCCTGCAACACAGGAGACCTGGGTTCGATCCCTGGGTCAGGAAGATCCCTTGGAGAAGGAAATGGCAACCCACTCCAAAAATAAATGAATAAATAATAAAGTAGGCCTACAGGAAGTGGTGGGCTTCTCAGATGGCTCAGTGGTAAAGAATCTACCTGCCAAGCAAGAGACACAGGTTTGACCCCTGAAGATCCCTTGGAGAAGGAAATGGCAACCTACTCCAGTATTCTTGCCTGGGAAATCACATGAACAGGGGAGCCTAACGGGCTACAGTCTATGAGTTCGCAGAGCCAGACATGACTTAGTGACTAAACAACAACACAGGAAGTGATACAACAGCAAACATCCAACTGACAAACTGTAATCTAGACTAGACCATCCAGATCTTCCCAAAATACAAATAGAAGACATATCTTCAAGAACTTCTTCTTCAAATAGATGCTGATACAGTCCTAGCAGCATTAAATCCTACAGCCTAGGAGATGACTGGGGAGGTGTGGGGATTCTAAGTTTCTTTCATTGCTATAATAATCATCAAGAAGATAAATGGAGAAAAATGCAATACACTTATTAGAAAAACCAATGGTACTGTGGTTTTCAGTCTGTGGACAGGGAGGCCTGGCATGCTGCAGTCCATGCGGTCACGAAGAGTCGTACACGACTGAGCGACTGAACTGAACTGAACGATACTGTGTCTCACAATAAACTCTTAGACGAATGTCTGCTTACCTGAGCCTTAAAATGGCTCATGCAGCTTGAATCCTTTCAGAAACAAAACAGCAAACAGTAAAACTCATTCATGTCCTGCAGACAGCTGCCAGCCCGTCCCTAATGGCCCTCACTACGGGATGCTAACTACATGGGCAAAGAGAAAGTAAATGGCATTTAGTTGAATGCTTTTTTAAAAACAATTAAAGATGGCCTTCCTATTGTGCCATCTTTCCTCCCCACATGCTCGGCTTCTCTGGATGGAGCTGTATTATATAACTGCACTTATAAAGACAGGATAATTTGCTGGACCCCAAGGAGTTCCTGGAATACTGAGAGAATATGTTACGAGATGGACTCCAAAAGAAGAGCATCTGGTTGCCCCAAGTATAATGCTCGAGGCAGAGAAATCACCGTAAATAGCTTTAACAGAGACCAAATGTGTCCGCTTCAATCCAGTATTTTATCACCCACCAAGGGAATTTATTGGGGTGAAGGGAGAGAGGGGGAGTGAAGTCATTTTAGCAGGGCATGGTTCATAACTCTTTTATTAGGATCAACAGGTCAGGGATTTTAATAGCTGTAAGATGGAAAGTTAAAATCACTGTTATCCAGCTCCATTTAAAGAATGAAAACAGAGAAAACTGAGAAAGAAGAAAACTAGTCCCTCCAAAGCTGGGAGAAGAGGAGGGATTGTATTTAAAAGGTGATTTGGAGAATTAGAGGGGAAGGTTATATGCACTTTTTTTGCTTAATCAAAATATCCTTTGGTGGGGGAAACCAATTTACCTAAAATTTCCCAAGGTGTGCAATAGTCTGATCCTGATGAATTTGGGATTTTCTTACCCTGTCTCCAAGGAAATGAGCTGAAGACTTTAGTCTTAGGAGAATTAGTTTGTAATACTAGAAGCGAAATAATAGACTTTTTCATAGGCGGACTACAACCATCAAATACACTGGTTTGCTGCAAATTAACAAAAACACAATGAACAGTTGGTAAGTCAAGTACACATCTATACAAAAAGTGAATGCATAATTAAGAATTATTTATTTTATTTAAATAACATGACTGAGCGACTTCACTTTCACTTTTCACTTTCATGCATTGGAGAAGGAAATGGCAACCCACTCCAGTGTTCTTGCCTGGAGAATCCCAGGGACGGGGGAGCCTGGTGGGCTGCCGTCTATGGGGTCGAACAGAGTCGGACACGACTGAAGCGACTTAGCAGCAGCAGCAGCAAGCAGCCGCAGGGCATGGATAAAGGATATTTTAGTGTACTGTAAGGTACACCTCACTCTTTCTGAGGAGGTTGGAGAAATACCGTACAAAAAAAATCAACTGACTGAATTCTGGGGAAACATAATCTCAAAGGGAAACTCAGGCATTCCGTGAAGAGCCCAGAGGATCAACTAAATCTCTAGCATTTTTCCATGTCAGGAGGGCAGAAAAAGTAACCATGTGCCACTGCCACTGGAGACCTTGCCCAACGTCCTGGCATCACTTGATTTGGAAAATTCTTCTGACTTGGACATGAAATTTGACCACAACAACCACTGTACTCTCCTTCCTACTTCCTTAAGTGAGTCTGTTTTAACTGCTCTGAATCCACTCTCCAGAGAAGTCATTACCTATTAGATGTCTTTTGGACCAAGCTGAATGTTCTTCTACTTAAATGCTGCATAAATAGAATAATAAGAAAGAAAGAAGGCCTGGCATATGGACCAAAACTGAGACTTCTCTCTGATTCCATCTTCCAAACTATTCTTTTCAGATCTAATTGTGCACAGGCAATTTGAATCAGAAATAGCTTCAGTGTTTCCCCCACTGCAGACCCACCATTCTCATAATGAAAGAGCTAACTGCCATCTTCATCAGCACACTGAAGCATGAAAACAAGCCAAGCCTCACTGCAGATGATTGATTCAGCCACTAAAGGCATCAAAATCTTATAATAGAGCTGTCTGAACAATATCAAACGCCCACAGAGATGTGGGGAAAGAACTCAGACCTAGCTCCTCAAAAATAAACCCTGTTTAATTGGAATCACCAGCCTCCTCGCCTTTGTCTTGCCCTCTCACCCACTATGTCAACCACCATAAAGTCCCACCTTTGCCTTGCCCAGCTGGAGGAACTGCTTGATTTAATAAAGGACCAATACCTTGACCAGTGTGCTCTGGATACTTTCTCTTCTTGACCACGTATCTCCCAACATCTTTTGACTCTCTGGCAGCTGCCTTTGATCTCTACACCAAACCTACATTTGCTGAATGACAATTACCAAACCTGCATTTGTTGAATGACAATCACCAAACCTGCATTTGTTGAATGACAATTCAGCAAGGCTCTCTGACCTCCACTACATCTGACATTTTTCCCTCTGAGTCATCTCGCTCCGTTCATTGCACACGTCGACTATCATTCATCCCTTTTGCTATAGCCAGGAAAGCCAGGTCCTTCCAAACCCGAAGCTATCATCTTGAGCTGACTGCAGTGGTATAAACTGCTGCCCAGCATCCACTCATTTCCACCCATCCCTCCTCCTCCTCTCTGAGCTGTCAGTCAAAAGTAGGAACTTGTTTAGTGCCTGAATGTTTCTACTTATAATAAAGTAATCACAGTGACTGTTGTTAAGCAAAGCCAGTCTTAGCCACATAGTCACAACTAGGTTTTGGTGAGGCGTCTTCATCTAAGAATGACAGTCTCTGAAGCGTGTTCTTGTCACCTTGGAAGGGGTACAAGGAAAGATTACTGCTCTTGCTGTTTAGTCGCTAAGTTGACTCTTCTGTGACCCCATGGACAGCAGCCCACTTGGCTGCTCCATCCATGGAATTTCCCAGGCAAGAATACTGGAGGGGCTGCCATTTCCCTCTCCAGAGCATCTTCCCAACCCAGGGATCCAACCCACGCCTCCTGTGTCTCCTGCCTTGGCAGGCGGATTCTTTACCACTGAGCCACCTGTGAAGCCCAAGGAAAGATTGGGGTGTGACAGAAATGTTCTATAAATCAGTTAGGGTAGTTGTTACCTAAATGTATACATTTATCAACAAACTCTACTTAAAACTGACACATTTTAGTATACACAAAGTATACTTCAAAAAGGGGATTGTTAAAAATATATATATGAACAGATAAGTAGGCAGATAGATGATAGATAAGATGAAGCAAAACCAAACTCATCTGAGTGACAAACCATTCCCAATTTCCTAATTGTTAGAATTTCCCAAACTGAACACAGTTTGGAGTTTTTCCTTCATTCAGAAATTGTTAACGCAAAACTCTAAGAGGCCAGCATGTCATCTAAATCCTGCCAAGTGTTTGGTCAGACAGCATGAGTTATTACCTCGACGCAGCTTTAGGGAAAACTAGCAACCTAATTTCCCCTATATATACACTGCTGGAGGCAAGAAACTTGGTTTCACATGAGAATTTCCCAGAATCAGCCTCCACCGCAATTCTCACTTGCGGTGGCTAGGGAGGGATTCCAAACCAAGGGGCAGGAAGTCAAAAGCCATGTGAAGAAAATTCTCAAATATAATGTTTATAGAGGAAAATAACATTTGTTTTCTTCAAGTGCAAGGATAACCAAGGTGAGAGCCAAGCTCAGCTGCTCCTTATAAATCAAAATAAGCCTTTCACTTTTACATAATAAAGCAGAGAAAGGAGAAAGGACAGGCTGCAGGGTGGTGCTCTTCTCCAGTGGGAATACTAAAGGAACGGCAATGTTGATACAATGTGCACGGTATATAAATCACACAGATTAGAAGTAACAAGGCACACAATTAAATGTAATATTGGGAAAGCATGAGTCTTCTTTGACAAGGTTGAATTGTTCAATATAAATCCTGGGAAGTACCAATATGAATGAGGAAGAAAGAAAGAAGATCTGGAATGGAGTAGAGTATCTGAATATAAGATGTTACAGAGTAAAGGGAAAATGCCATAAAATACTGTGTGTGTGATCAACCCTTGATTATCCATGTTAGCAGCATATAGGAATGCACATAAATTTCAAAACACTAGGTGACTAAGAAATAATTTATATTTAATTTTAGAGGGCAAAATTTAGAGTCCCACACAGGGACTCCTACACACACAAACACACAAACACACATACACACACATTTTACACTTCTTTGGTCTTAACATTCTTCACATCCCATCCTATTGTTCACAGTATGCATTCCCACTGAAGTGGAAGAAATCAGGCAACAAAAGATATGTGCACATTTTCCATGAGAATTTCACTGTATTCTTAGACAAATGACTTTAAAGTAGCTCAAAGAGAAAGACATCACTCCTTGAAAATACTGCTCCTTTGCTCACATGAGCTAATATAAAATTTATTTTAATTTAACAAGCTAGCAGCTTTCCAGCTATAAATTAGAAGGTATTTCTAAACCCATTGCAGTAAGTCATCATCAAGGCAT
This sequence comes from Bos taurus, assembly GCF_002263795.3. Taxonomy (NCBI): domain Eukaryota; kingdom Metazoa; phylum Chordata; class Mammalia; order Artiodactyla; family Bovidae; genus Bos; species Bos taurus. The sequence continues at coordinate 44,937,253 of NC_037329.1, read as the reverse complement.
TTCTTGACCATTCAAAGTGACTGTGCCTAACCCATAGAGTCATGAGAATCAATCTGATCCAGTACCCTGTGTCCTTTTAACAATTAAAAACAAAACAACTACACTTGTTTATGTCATCATTTAAATACTACTTAAATATCCCAAACATACACATGGAAATATACACCTGTCTTCCTAGACACACTTAGCTGCCTAATTTATGTACCCATATAATAATGTATAAGTACCAATACGCACCAGGCATGGTACAAAGCACTCTACACACATCAACTCACAACAATTCCATGACGTAGGTATTGTTACATCATCACATAACCAAGAGGATAAGCACTGGGCACAAAGTCATATGGCTAATAAGTGATGAAGCCAGGGTTCAAACTCAGGTCTTCTTAGCATCAACAAGACAAATCTTTAAAGATAACATTCCTTCTTGATCTTGCAAGGGACCAAAATGACACTAAGGTCTGGAGTGTGTAAACTGTATAATAATACATCATTTAATGTACAACCCTCTGTCTCAAAACACTTCTATTAGGTTGGTGCAAAAGCAATTGCGGTTTTTGCATTGTTGAAATCATCCATTTGATCTTGAAATACATTCTTAAATAAATGGGGTTATGTTATACATATTTTAATGTGCCTTTCTCACTTTACGTTTTTTTGCTAATGACATTCAGTTCAGTTCAGTTCAGTCGCTCAGTCGTGTCCGACTCTTTGTGACCCCATGAATTGCAGCACAGGCCTCCCTGTCCATCACCAACACCCAGAGTTCACTCAAACTCATGTCCATCAAGTCGGTGATGCCATCCAGCCATCTCATCCTCTGTTGTCCCCTTCTCCTCCTGCCCCCAATCCCTCCCAGCATCAGGGTCATTTCCAATGAGTCAACTCTTCGCATGAGGTGGCCAGAGTATTGCAGTTTCAGCTTTAGCATCAGTCCTTCCAAAGAACACCCAGGACTGATGTCCTTTAGAATGGACTGGTTGGATCTCGTTGAAGTCGAAGGGACTGTCACGAGTCTTCTCCAACACCACAGTTCAAAAGCATCAATTCTTCAGCGCTCAGCTTTCTTCACAGTCCAACTTTCACATCCATACATGACCACTGGAAAAACCATAGCCTTGATGAGACAGACCTTTGTTGGCAAAGTAATATCTCTGCTTTTTAATATGCTACCAAGGTTGGTCATAACTTTCCTTCCAAGGAGTAAGCATCTTTTAATTTCATGGCTGCATTCACCATCTGCAGTGATTTTGGAGATCAAAAAAATAAAGTCTGACACTGTTCCCCATCTATTTCCCATTAAGTGATGGAAGCAGTTGCCATGATCTTCATTTTCTGAATGTTGAGCTTTAAGCTAACTTTTTCACTTTCCCCTTTCATTTTCATCAAGAGACTTTTTAGTTCCTCTTCACTTTCTGTCATAAGGGTGGTGTCATCTGCATATCTGAGGTTATTGATATTTCTCCCGGCAATCTAGACTCCAGCTTGTGCTTCTTCCAGCCCAGCGTTTCTCATGATGTACTCTGCATATAAGTTAAATAAGCAGGGTGACAATATACAGTCTTGACATACTCCTTTTCCTATTTGGAACCAGTCTGTTGTTCCATGTCCAGTTCTAACTGCTGCTTCCTGACCTGCATGCAGGTTTCTCAAGAGGCAGGTCAGGTGGTCTGGTATTCCCATCTCTTAAAGAGTTTTCCACAGTTTATTGTGATTCACACAGTCAAAGGCTTTGGCATAGTCAATAAAGCAGAAATAGATGTTTTTCTGGAACTCTCTTGCTTTTTCCATGATCCAGCGGATGTTGGCAATTTGATCTCTGGTTCCTCTGCCTTTTCTAAAGCCAGCTTGAATATCTGGAAATTCATGGTTCATGTATTGCTGAAGCCTGGCTTGGAGAATTTTGAGCATTACTTTACTAGTGTGTGAGATGAGTGCAATTGTGCGGTAGTTCGAGCATTCTTTAGCATTGCCTTTCTTTGGGGTTGGAATGAAAACTGACTTTTTCCAGTCCTGTGGCCACTGCTGAGTCTTCCAAATTTGCTGGCATATTGAGTGTTGCACTTTCACAGCATCATCTTTTAGGATTTGAAATAGCTCAACTGGAATTCCATCACCTCCACTAGCTTTATGTGTAGTGATGCTTCCTTAGGCCCACTTGACTTCACATTTCAGGATGTCTGGCTCTAGGTGAGTGATCACACTATCGTGATTATCTGGGTTGTGAAGATCTTTTTTGTACAGTTCTTCTGTGTATTCCTGCCACCTCTTCTTAATATCTTCTTCTTCTGTTAGGTCCATACCATTTATGTCCTTTATTGAGCCATTTTTGCATGAAATGTTCCCTTGGTATCTCTAATTTTCTTGAAGAGATTTCTAGTCTTTCCCACTCTATTGTTTTCCTCTATTCCTTCATCACTGAGGAAGACTTTCTTATCTCTCCTTGCTATTCTCTGGAACTCTGCATTCAGATGTTTATATCTTTCCTTTTCTCCTTTGCTTTTCGCTTCTCTTCTTTTCACAGCTATTTGTAAGGCCTCCTCAGACAGCCATTTTGCTTTTTTGCATTTCTTTTCTATGGGAATGGTCTTGGTCCCTGTCTCCTGTACAATGTCACGAACCTCAGTCCATAGTTCATCAGGCACTCTGTCTATCAGATCTAGGCCTTTAAATCTATTTCTCACTTCCACTGTATGATCATAAGGGATTTGATTTAGGTCATACCTGAATGGTCTAGTGGTTTTCCCCACTTTCTTCAATTTAAGTCTGAATTTGGCAATAAGAAGTTCATGATCTGAGCAACAGTCAGCTCTTGGTCTTGTTTTTGCTGACTGTATAGAGCTTCTCCATCTTTGGCTGCAAAGAATATAATCAATCTGATTTTGGTGTTGACCATCTGGTGATGTCCATGTGTAGAGTCTTCTCTTGTGTTATCGGGAAAGGTGTTTGCTATGACCAGTACGTTCTCTTGGCAAAACTCTATTAGCCCTTGCCCTGCTTCATTCTGTATTCCAAGGCAAAATTTGCCTGTTACTTGACTTCCTACTTTTGCATTCAGTCCCCTATAATGAAAAGGACATCTTTTGGGGGTGTTAGTTCTAAAAGGTCTTGTAGGTCTTCATAGAACCGTTCAACTTCAGCTTCTCTTGCATTACTGGTTGGGGAATAGGCTTGGATTACCATGATACTGAATGGTTTGCCTTGGAAATGAACAGAGATCATTCTGTCATTTTTGAGATTGCATCCAAGTACTGCATTTTGGATTCTTTTGTTGACCATGATGGCTACTCCATTTCTTCTAAAGGATTCATGCCCACAGTAGTAGATATAATGGTCATCTGAGTTAAATTCACCCATTCCAGTCCATTTCAGTTCACTGATTCCTAGAATGTTGACATTCACCCTTGCCGTGTCCTGTTTGACCGCTTCCAATTTGCCCTGATTCATGGACCTGACATTCCAGGTTCCTATGCAATATTGCTCTTTACAGCATTGGACCTTGCTTCTATCACCAGTCACATCCACAACTGGGTATTGTTCTTGCTTTGGTTCCATCCCTTCATTCTTTCTGGAATTATTTCTCCACTAATCTCCAGTAGCATATTGGGCACCTACTGACGTGGGGAGTTCCTCTTTAAGTATCCTATCATTTTGCCTTTTCATACTGTTCATGGGGTTCTCAAGGCAAGAATACTGAAGTAGCTTGCCATTCCCTTCTCCAGTGGACCACATTCTGTCAGACCTCTCCACCATGACCTGCCTGTCTTGGGTGGCCCCACGGGCCTGGCTTAGTTTCACTGAGTTAGACAAGGCTGTGGTCCATGTAATCAGATTGGCTAGTTTTCTGTGATTATGGTTTCAGTGTGTCTGCCCTCTGATGCCCTCTCTTAACACCATCTTACTTAGGTTTCTATTACCTTGGACGTGGGGTATCTCTTCATGGCTGCTCCAGCAAAGCACAGCCGCTGCTCCTTACCTTGGATGAGGGGAATCTCCTCACGGCCGCCCCTCCTGACCTGGAACGTGGAGTAGCTCTTCTCGGCCCTCCTGCACCCGCACAACTGCCGTTCTTGAACCACGCAGAAGCACGTCAGCTGCAACAAACAGGACTCGCTGCTTATTTTATATTTATTTTAGACTATGGAAAAGATTAGACAAAAATCAAATTCGAGTGATTCTCCTATTCAAGTTCAAAATGTCTTAAAGTAGCAAAGACAACTGGCAACATCAACAACACAATTGGTCCAGGAACTGCTAAGGAACATACAGTGCAGTGGTGGTTCAAGAAGTTTTGAAAAGGAAACAGGAGATTTGAAGATGAGGAGTGTAGTGACAGAATCCCAAAGCACAGAGTTTTATGCTCCTGGAAGAAACAAACTTATTTCTTGTTGGCAAAAACATGTTGGTTGTAATGGCTCCTATTTTGATGACTAAAGATGTGTTTGAACCTACCATAATGATTTAAAATTCACAGTCCAAAACTGCAATTGCACCAACCTAACGGAACTGTGCCTTAACTTCTAATGGGCAGAATAGTTCTTAGAGCTTCCTGAGATGCTGTTCCCAGGTTGTAACCTCAATCTGGCTTGAACAAAATTTTTCATTTCTTTCTTAGATCGACTGATGAAGTTTTCATGGACAAGAGCTATTTTTTGTTAGAGAAGCTGGTACATCAAAGTGATTAAGAACACAGACCAAGTAGCCAGACCACCTGGCTTCAAATTTCAAGTGTGGCCTTGGGAGAGTTACTTGTCTTACTTAACTTGTCTAACTTAACTTACTTGTCTGTGCCTAGCTGCTGCTTTTGTAAAATGGGGATAACACTACTCAATATATCATGTTTCTTTATAAGGGTTACATTTATGTGTGATACTGGCATTGTGAGGATCTTTTTTTAAAGGTCTTTGTCTTTTAAAGAACTGTTTAGAGAAAAATATTTAAGAGGCTAAGATAGGGGAATTGGAGGGCTATAAACAAACAAACAAAAACTGACCATGACGGAATAATAGTTAAAAATGAAATATGAAACTGCCTTATGATCCAGCAATCCCACTGCTGGGCATACACACTGAGGAAACCAGAAGGGAAAGAGACACGTGTACCCCAATGTTCATCGCAGCACTGTTTATAATAGCCAGGACATGGAAGCAACCTAGATGTCCATCAGCAGATGAATGAATAAGAAAGCTATAGTACATATACACAATGGAGTATTACTCAGCCATTAAAAAGAATACATTTGAATCAGTTCTAATGAGATGGATGAAACTGGAGCCTATTATACAGAGTGAAGTAAGCCAGAAAGAAAAACACCAATACAGTATACTAATGCATATATATGGAATTTAGAAAGATGGTAACAATAACCCTGTGTACGAGACAGCAAAAGAGACACTGATGTATAGAACAGTCTTATGGACTCTGTGGGAGAGGGAGAGGGTGGGAAGATTTGGGAGAATGGCATTGAAACATGTATTAAATCATGTATGAAACGAATTGCCAGTCCAGGTTCGATGCACGATACTGGATGCTTGGGGCTGGTGCACTGGGACAACCCAGAGGGATGGTATGGGGAGGGAGGAGGGAGGAGGGTTCAGGATGGGGAACACATGTATACCTGTGGCGGATTCATTTCAATATTTGGCAAAACTAATACAATATTGTAAAGTTTAAAAATAAAATTTTTTAAAAAATGAAATATGAGTATGTGGGGGTTCATATACTCTCTATACACAGATACTCCTGTTTGTGTTTGGAATTATCCATAGTAAAAACATTTTTTAAGTATTTTATGTAAAACATTCAAAATTATACCTGGCATTCGGTAAGGACCATATAACAGTTGGTATTATTACAGCTAGAACTGCATTTTCAAGGACTTATATGAATTTATTTTAATTCTATTTACATTTAGCCTCTTTTTTTTAATGTCCACTACATAAGGAAAAGGAAGCAATAAGCGATATCTCTAGTTGGCTTAGAAGAAAAGGCAAATTAAGCCATCCAAGGAACTGTTATCAAAAACAATGAAAGAATAGTATTCAGATAAGTGCTGAGGTGACAAATTCGATTTAGTGTCCAGCTCCTAAAAGAGTCCAAGTCATGAGAAAAAAAACTAAAAATAGAGTTTTCTGTACACAATCTAAGTGGCATTGTGTAGTAGAAAGAGAATAGCATGTGAAATCAAATAAAAATAATAGTAATAACAATAATACTAATCCTCATGTACTAAGGAGATATTTTGTGTGAGGTACTGTCACAAGTGGTTTACACTGATCCCATCATTTAATCCTCTCAACCATTCAACATATGAAGTAGGCATAACAATGTGTGTGCACACTCATGCTCAGTTGTATTAGACTCTTTGCAACCCTCTAGACTTTAGCCCACCAGCTTCCTATGTCCATGGGATTTCCCAGGTGAGAATACTGGAGTAGGTTGCCATTATCTTCTCCAGAGGATCTTCCCAACCCAAGGATCAAACCTGCATCTCTTGGGTCTCCTGCATTACAGGTGGATTCTTTACCACTGAGCCATCAGGGAAGTTACCTCCATTTTGGAAGTATGAAAACTTTGGCTAAAATAGGGTATCTAAGACCTGTCACATAAGACTGTGACTGCTGCAATATTTTTCTTCCCCAAACATAACTGGCTCAGGGACTGAATTCCAAAGTATTTACCAGGCTGACAAATGAATGGCAGGACCATCATCACTCAACCAGCTAGTTAACACAGGTGCCAACACACTCAAGCCAACAGCAAGCTGACTCTAGAGCCCTTACTCACAATCACATCACCGTAGAAGACCCAGGTTCAAGTCCCCCTCCATTTCAGCTTATACTCATGCAAGTCACCTCACTTTTAATCTAAGTCATTTCTATTGCTTCACATTTCCTGCTTCTTTTTGTCTAAAGCAACAGGTGGCACCCTTTGCAAACCTCAGCAGCACTGAGTATTAACAACAGTCAAGAGGAAACAGGAAATCAGTTAGTCAGTTCAGTGTCTCAGTCATGTCTGACTCTGCGATCCCATGGACTACAGCACGCTAGGCCTCCTTGTGCATTACCAACTCCCAGCATTTACTCAAACTCATGTCCATTGAGTCGGTGATGCCATTCAACCATCTCATCCTCTGTTGTTCCCTTCTCCTCCTGCCTTCACTCTTTCCCAGCATCAGTTCTTTTCAAATGAGTCAGTTCTTCATATCAGGGGGCCAAAGTATTGGAGTTTCAGCTTCAGCATCAGTCCTTCTAATTAATACTCAGGACTGATTTCCTTCAGGATGCAATTGTTGGATCTCCTTGCAGTCCAAGGGACTCTCAAGAGTCTTCTCCAACACCACAGTTCAAAAGCATCAATTCTTCGGCGCCCAGCTTTCTTTTCAGTCCAACTCTCACATCCATACATGACTACTGGAAAAACCATAGCTTTGACTAGATGGACCTTTGTTGGCAAAGTAATGTCTCTGCTTTTGAATATGCTATCTAGGTTGGTCATAACTTTCCTTCCAAGGAGTAAGCGTCTTGTAATTTCATGGCTGCAATCACCATCTGCAGTGATTTTGGAGCCCAGAAAAATAAAGTCTGTTGATGTTTCCATTGTTTCCCCATCTATTTGCCATGAAGTGATGGGACCAGATGCCATGATCTTGGTTTTCTGTATGTTGAGCTTTAAGCCAATTTTTTCACTCTCCTCTTTCACTTTCATCAAAAGGCTCTTTAGTTCTTCTTTGCTTTCTGCCATAAGGGTGGTCATCTGCGTATCTGAGGTTATTGATATTTCTCCCAGCACTATTGATTCCAGCTTGTGCTTCATCCAGCCCAGCATTTCTCGTGATGTACTCCACATATAAGTTAAATAAGCAGGGTGACAATATACAGCCTTGATATACTCCTTTCCCGATTTGGAACCACTCTGTTGTTCCATGTCCAGTTCTAACTGTTGCTTACTGACCTGCATACAGATTTCTCAAGAGGCAGGTCAGGTGGTCTGGTATTCCCATCTCTTTCAGAATTTTCAAAAGTTTGTTGTGATCTACATAGTCAAGGCTTTGGTGTAGTCAATAAAGCAGAAATAGATGTTTTTCTGGAACTCTCTTGCTTTTCTGATGATCCAACGAATGTTGGAAATTTGATCTCTTGTTGCTCTGCCTTTTCTAAATCCAGCTTGAACATCTTGAAGTTCTTGGTTCACGAGAACTTCAAGAACTGCTGAAGCCTGGCTTGGAAAATTTTGAGCATTACTTTGCCAGTGTATGAGATGAATGCAATTGTGCGGTACTTTGAGCAATCTTTGGCATTGCCTTTCTTTGGGGTTGGAATGAAAACTGACCTTTTCCAGTCCCGTGGCCACTGCTGAGTTTTCCAAATGTGCTGGCATATTGAGTGTAGCACTTTCACAGCATCATCTTTTAGCATTTGAAATAGCTCAACTGGAATTCCATCACCTCCACTAGCTTTGTTCATAATGATGCTTCCTAAGGCCCACTTGACTTCTGAGTCTTAACAGCAGTCAGGAAGAAGCAGGAAAGATCTCAACAAACCCAAGATCTCCATGTGGTTGTTGTTCAATAATGCCAGTGCTGCTTATCAACACACAGCTAATGCAGTAGCTGTCAACCCTACTGCACATTACATTCATCAAGGGAGCTTTTAAACATTACTAATTACTGTGCAGCGGAGGTTTTTTTTTTTTTTATGTTCCCTATATGACTCTCCTGAATCCAGTGCTGAGATGTGCTGAGCTCTAAGATGGAAGACACATAGCGTTAGCATGGAGATTTAATGTAGAAGCTAAATAACCTAAATATTGAAGTAAACACTCCAGAACAGTTTCTTCTACTTCTATTTATTTGGAAAATTAGAACTTCCCTGGTGGCTCAACGGTACAAAATCTACCTGCCAATGCAGAGATGCAGGTTCAATCCCTGGAGGTCGGGAAGATCCCCTGGAGAAGGAAATAGCAACCCACTCCGGTATTCTTGCCTGGGAAATCCCATGGACAGAGGAACCTGGAGGTCTACAGGTCTATGAGATCACAAAAAGTCGGTCACGACTTAGTGACTAACCAACACCACCAAGATTAAATAGGTTAGTGTATTCTTCATAAGTTTACAAGATAGGCATGCATACATATGTACACATACATATATGCAAACATATATGTGAAGAGACTTAGCAATGAAACAACAGCAACACCTAGATTAAATATGTTAGTATACTATTCATAAGTTTACAAGATAGGTATGCATACATTTGTACACATACATAGGCACAAACATATATGTGATAAATACGACTTTGTGAGTGCATTTGTGTTACACGACTACAGTCCTATATTCCATGCATCAGGTTTTTGGATAAAAGTAACATCAAAATTTCAGTAATACACCCATTCTACCATCATACACATACACACACTTCATGCTAATGCTCTGTAAGGCTGGAACCTCACCTTCCCATCTTTCTAAGATTGAAGAGCATAGGTATTTGAGCTGCTGACAAATGAAAATGTCTTGACTCAAGTACAGTCACATTTGAACCAAGGAAATGAATGCCTTAAACTCTGCTGGTTTTCTCTTTTCATTTAAATTGGAACATTTTGATTTTGACTTCTGCTTGATTTTTATATAGGCATATGTTTAATAATTTTTCAAGTGTCACACAAAGAATTTAATGTGCACAACTGAAATGGGGGAAAGGCCATAGTACTAAGATATTTAATATAAATTGAACATTCTTTCCACGATTTTCTGGATGACTTACCTCCATAAATTATACCCTTTGCACTATGACATTTGTTTCCCCCAACTGTTTCTATATGGTACAATAATTACATGGTCTGTTGAATTCAAAAGGGTTATTGAAAGAGCAAATATAAGGAAATGTAAAGGAAAAGCTGCAGTTTGGTCTCTGCTGGTACATAAATAAAGATAAGTGAACAGGAATTTCCTGAAAAGGAAGGAAGACATCACGATTCTGTTCAGGCTACATTTTACACAAAGCTCTGTATTGGAAGACATGCACCTGTGTGCTCAATCGCTCAGTCATGTCCAACTCTTTTCGACCCCACAGACAGCAGCCCACCAGGCTCCCCTGTCCCTGGGATTCTCCACGCAAGAACACTGGAGTGGGTTGCCATTTCCTTCTCCAATGCATGAAAGTAAAAAGTGAAAGTGAAGTCGCTCAGTCGTGTCCGACTCTTAGTGACCCCATGGACTGCAGCCCACCAGGTTCTTCTGTCCATGGGATCCTCCAGGCAAGAACCCTGGACTGGGTTGCCATGCCCTCCTTCAGGGGACCTTCCCAACTCAGAGATCGAACCTGCATCTCTTACGTCTCCTGCATTGGCAGGCAGGTTCTTTACCACCAGCACCACCTGGGAAGCCCCAGACATGTACCTGCTGCTGCTGCTGCTAAGTCGCTTCAGTCGTGTCCGACTCTGTGCGACCCCAGATACAGCAGCCCACCAGGCTCCCCTGTCCCTGGGATTCTCCACGCAAGAACACTGGAGTGGGTTGCCATTTCCTTCTCCAATGCATGAAAGTAAAAAGTGAAAGTGAAGTCGCTCAGTCGTGTCCGACTCTTAGTGACCCCATGGACTGCAGCCCACCAGGCTCCTCCATCCATGGGATTTTCCAGGCAAGAGTACTGGAGTGGGGTGCCATTGCCTTCTCCGAGACATGTACCTAAGCCACCTTAAAAACAGTGTGAGTTTCTCATGCCAGTTTTCCCTTATATAAGCAATAAAGAATCACAAAACAATAGGAAAGTCTGCTTGAATACCATTCTGATAGCATATAAGAACAAATAAACAATTTATATATATATAAAACTTGAAGATAAAAATAAACGAGATTGGATAGATTGTCCTCATGGACCTGTGAGCTATTTGAATTTGAGTACACCCTTTACAATACTTCCAGTTTTGTTTTAGTATCTTAGATGTTTAAAGCTGAAGTGGCTGATAAAGTTTGTCAAGTCCAAAAGCCAGCTGTTGTTTGGTTCAGTCATTAGGTCAAGTCCAACTCTTTCTGTGACCACACTGTAGTCCACCAGGCTCCTCTAAATCTCTAAAAAAGAGATTTACCAGGCAAGAATACTGGAGTGGGTTGCCATTTCCTTCTCCAGGGGATCTTCCCAACCAAGGGATCGAACCTGAAGCACCTGAATTGGCAGGAGGATTCTTTACCACTGTGCGACCTGGGAAGTCCTGACAGGAGGTGCCAACAAAACCTCAGTATAACCGATATACACAGCTTCAGCTTCTGCATCACTCTCTGACTGCCACTGGGAAGGCAAGGAGTGGATGCTGCTGCATACCTACTTCCCTGCGCTCCGCACATACTGTGCTTTCAAGGTTGCCTCTGGTGTTCTTTTTCCTATATCAAAACATGGCATGTAGAAGTGGGGGAAGATGAGAAAGTAGGAAAAAAAAGCACGTTATGGTTTTACCTGGACCTCAGCTCCCCTGTGAAGAGTCCAGTGTACTCCAAATGTATTTATGCTGAAATTCTAAATAGAATCCTGATAGAATAAGAACTAAAATTATCTTGTTGCCAAACAAAAGGCTTCTGCATTGAAATGTGACAGCTCGTTGCTCAAGCAGCTTGTTGCCAGAAGGATACACACCGTTTCCAACAGAAAATTGGTTTCGGGAACTCACCCAACAGCCCAGACACAAAATAAACTTCCCTGGCTCTTTGCAACAGGCCAAGGCCATTGGGATTCACCCCTAGCACGTTCAACAGAGCCTTGAATCTCCTTCAAATTAAAAAACCCAAGCTAACTATATCAGATTATGCCTCAAATGTCAAAGACTGGCATTGCGTTCTGGGGCATTTCAATTTCTTCAGTGATTTTACTCCACAGAATTGTTCTTGACTACAGACAGCATGCCTTAATTAAGCCCCAGTAGAAATGAATTTAAGCTCTCACCTGAGAAAATATATTCCACCATTACTCAAGAATGTGGTTTGCCACTGCATGAACCATTTAGCACTATTAAGTACACAGGTTTTCCAAAAGTTCTGTCATTACTGCCTTCAGAAAAGCACGTGCCCCTCATAGTTAGTTAGCATTTGAATATGGATAAAGAAAATTCATGATTTGGTGGTGTTTCCAAAGATAGACTCTAAAATTTATTTCTTGTTTGTCTGTTTCTTAAAATTGCACTGCAGATGCGAATTTAGCAATCATGAAGCCTACTCTGCTCGTTTTGGGGCTTCCCAGATGGCACCGTGGTAAAGAATCCACCTACAATGCAAAAGGCTCAAGAGATGCAAGTTCGATCCCAGGGTTGGGAAGACCCCCTGGAGTGGGAGATGGCAACCCACTCTAGTTTCTTGCCTGGGAAATCACATGGACAGAGGAGCCTGGTGGGCTACAGTCCATAGGGTCACAAAGAGTCTGACACAACTGAGCTCATAGTCTGCTCCATGACTGAGCTCATAGTCTGCTCAGCTTACTGATTAGAAAAAAGGAGACCCAGAGGAGCCAACTGATCTGTTCAAAACCAGAGCCCTAATCTAACTTCCCTGTTTTCTTATGCTTCTGTTCAAAGGCATAGAGAAAGTATATGAAAAAATAGAAAGTCTCAACTACGCAGATTCTCCCCAGAAGACAATAAGCCCTTGCAGGTGACTCCCAGGGGCCTATCAAAAGTTGCCAAAGATTCCAGTCACTTTTCCATCTAAAAGAAAGGAAGAAACCCTAAAGAAAAAAATGGAAAAATCATGAGAGAGTCCTGCTCAAGTCCCAGCCCCCCATTAAACTCTTAAGGGTTTTTTTTTTTTTTTTAGTTTTATATGCATGTATTATTTTAAAGAAAAATCTGAAAGATAAAATCCAAATGTATGAATCAGATAAATCAGGAAACATGGTTAAAATTTTACAAAAACAGAATGTTTGCTTTACTAAGCTCTTTACTACGTTTTCTCTGAAATAATGACCTCCCTTATACTGATGTATAGAACAGTCTTACGGACTCTGTTGGAGAGGGAGAGGGTGGGAAGATTTGGGAGAATGGCATTGAAGCATGTATAATATCGAGTTGCCAGTCCAGGTTCGATGAACGATACTGGATGCTTGGGGCTGGTGCACTGGGACAACCCAGAGGGATGGTATAGGGAGGGAGGAGGGAGGAGGGTTCAGGATGGGGAACACATGTATACCTGTGGTGGATTCATTTCGATATTTGGCAAAACTAATACAATATTGTAAAGTTTAAAAATAAAATAAAATAAAAAACAGAAAACTAAAAAAAAAAAAAAGAATATTCTATTCAGGTGCAATCTTCAGGGCCATTTCTACTGCATTAGGCAACATATGCCTCTGTACTGTTTACTCCACTGAATTTAACTTTACTTTCTCACTGTAATTAGGAGCAAACACAAAGTGTGAGATACCCAAGACTGCAATGAGCTGGTGCCTGCTCACAGAGGCTCACAAGAAGCTGTTATAGGCACCTCTTTCCAACTCTGCATTCAGTGGTTTAAGGAACTAGACAGCTAATCCTGGATGGACCAACATACGCAGGGCACAGAGAAGGCATAAAGAACTTGTGTAAGGCAAAACAAGGCATAAAACCTTGTTTGCTGCTGCTGCTGCTAAGTCGCTTCAGTCGTGTTCCACCAGTTGCTTAGAATATACTTTTAAATCACACAGAAAGGGCCCAAGGCCTTGGGAGGATTCCATGTCACCTGAACCCTAAGGTCTGGCAGCTAAACTCCTTGCAAAGGAAAAGAAAAGAAAAGGGTATCGCACTTTGGAATGGAAGTGTAGGGAAGGCATCCCAGTGACTCAAGTTCTGTGCCAGGCACAGAAATCATGGCCGAAGCAATGTGCCAGTACCACGACGCAGTGACAGTGAAACACGGCAGCCAGGAATGCACTGGGCAGCGGACAGCTGAGCCTAGTGGCCCCAAGCACACTCACAAAAGAGAGGTAAATGAGGCAGTCTCACTGTCACCCAAAAGCAAGAAAGCCCAGGGGAATATGTGGGAGAGAACAATTGGTAGCATCAACAAAAGATGACACATCTGTACCCTTTGGGCTGGTGTCATCAGGAGACACATCTGTTAAGTGGAGCATAAAGGATGGGAAGACACTAAAGGGAAGCTGTGCTTTGGCCTAATTGTCCCAGACCTGTCCCCTCACATCCAAGTTCCCTGCAGCCTGAATTATCTCATCCAAAGACTTAATGACAGAGCAAATAGTCAAATCAAAAACATGCATGTCCATCACCCACATAGGGGGTCACTAGTCACTGAGACTATTTGTGTACAGGAGTAAATCACCAGGCTCACAGCATGCTAATGACAATATTAAACGAGGTCCATTATGTCACTCTAGTAAAGAGTGAAAAAGGATTTTTAATTAGCAGAGTTCTGATAAATTCTATAGTACAACCTCAATCGGCGCTTATGTGGGGAATAGGACATTTAGGGTCCATTTAGTGTCATTATATTCCCTATGGACTCCTTGGTGATCTTTATCCACCCAAGTCACCATAAGGGTGATATGAACCTATTGAACCTGACAATGGCCGATTTGTTATCCATTGCTAAACATTACTAGTCTTACATTAATTAAGGACACAGCATGTGAGTTATCTAGCATCCAATCTATAGCCAAACTGTTCCATTTTGTCCTAAAGCTGCTATGGCTTTCCAAAATTCAGAGGATGCACACAAACAAGAATAGGTTAAAATCATGACTGCTATTTAAACTGACTTTCCCAACTGAGCCAGACAATTATAATACACATGTATGTGTGTGTAACAAATTTGAATATCAATTTCATTCATGCATCCAAACATTTCTTTTCTTATTACCCAATTCCTAAGGTATGAATAAGAGCTTAACTGAGAACAGAACTTGTTTATCTTCTCATTATTGATAGCTTTGGCTCCATTTACATCACTGGGGTTAATGATAATATTTAGGGCAGGAAACACGTTTAAATTTTATAAGATTTATTGGTCCAGTGTTATTTAAAAATTATTATCTAATACATTTCCTGTTGTGTTAATAGTGAAATATTTTGGCATTAAGAACAAAAGAAACTTTGCCTAAGGCTTTTCTCATTTGCAAAATGAACTAAAAAACAAAGCCCAACATTCTCCTTATTCCATTATCCCATTATAGGCTCAATCGGCCAATAAAAAGCATCCAGCTGGGTACATAGACTGGGATCCAACAGTAATTTATTCAGTTCAAATTCTTCCAATTAATCACCTCACCTCAACAACTTCCAACTCTTAGTTCATTTTGTCCCAAATAGACCCAGCCTAAATGACTGTTTTGGAAGAAAGTAACTGTTTTACAGGTCGATCAAGAAATTTCCCCTAGAAGATAAAAGGCAAGCAGATTGAATATGGATATTTACCCAATTCTAAGAGAATTTGTTGTGTTCTGCAATAATTTGGTCTTACATCTGTGGCCCCCACTAGGCAGGATTGGTCACCCAGTCATAGTACAAAATACCAAAATTTCAAACAATTTGCAAATACACTAGAGTTCACTATGGGTAGATTTTTTTTTTTTACAGAACATTTTTACCTTGTTTTCAATAATACATGTTCACTGTAGACAATTCAGAAAGCATAAGCAGGCAAAAAAAATGACATCACTCATATTTTCTTTTTATTATATTTCTAAGAGAGATTTTATGAATGTTTGGCTCTGTAATTTTTCAGCCCTCTGTGTGTGTGTGTGTGTGTGTGCAATATTCTAGAGATTTGAGTCTCAGAATACCTTGCCCACATTACTTGCTTTAGCCACATATATTCACTGATCTCCATCACACTAAGACCATATCTGGTCTCTATCTCAGAAAGTCTTGAGCTTAGAACCCTAAGTTTTGAGTTCATGATCTTCACTGTTTCTCATGGCCATAACTGTTAACGAAATTTTTGCCTAGATTATGTCACCTTTACTCCTTATCCACTCCAAACTTGTAGTCAACATTTTGGATCTGCCGGTGAGTCCTGCTGGGCTTGCCTGCCCTACTGGACCCTTGGCCCTACCAGGCAGGCCCTTTAGATAGCAGCCTCTGCCTTCTATTCACCCTCTTCTCTGGTCTCCAAGCTCCAGCACCACCAGGCTTCCTGCCTACATTCTCTTTCACTGACACCTGCATAGCACTGTCTCTCACTAGATCTCTCAACACTGCAGTCTTCTGTGTTGGGCCTTTCCCAATGGGTCTACCTAAACTTCCCATGTCAGCTCTATTGGTCTGACACATCCTTCACTAAAAGAAACCCACTTCTGACGCCTGCTATGTGTAGACAGTCTATTAAGGGCTCTTTATTCAACACTTGAAACCTGAGGAGATTTGTTACCCCTTTTTTCCTGAGATAAGAATGAAATCATTTTTGTAGACCAGTATTTTACCTGCATGATCAATTATGCTAAATTTTATGCAGTTGTAAAACAAGTATAATTTCCATTCTTGAAAGAAAAGCACAGATACACATAGCTTATCACTTCACCTCAGACAGGGAAGACTGCTGCATGGTTTATTAGTTCAGGGAGTTGTGATAATATTATTCAATGTCAATGATGTTATAAAAACTCACTGGGCTTGGAAATAACATAATTTTCATTAAGACACTTTCAACCTTGCTCTGACTTTGGCCCTTCTGGTCTTATATTCTTATTTGAGTCCATCTTCCATCTGCATTTCCAACTCTAATACCAACATTTGCCACTATAGGAGAAGTCTGCATTTTTGTTTAGAAAAAAATCAGTATATAATATAAACTTAACCATGACTATCTAAGAGCTTGCATTGCTGGTTGAATATTGCTATTTTCAGCTCACAATATATTTTTTGTTATAAAAAATCTAGGAAGTCCAAATTTGGACCTCTTAAGAGTTCTCATTTCTTCTCATCCACTCTTCAGAATGCCCAATGCGGTAACTGGGCAAGAGAAAACAAGTCTGGTTTTCTCTTCTCCCTGCAACAACTCTCCACTTTCAAAACAAACACCCCGTGCATGCATGTGCAAGTGCCCACACACACACACACACGCACCATGGACTAAAATTTAGATCATAAGCTATTCAATGAACACCTAGCTAGCTGTAAAAGAAAAACAGTCTGGGAGTGGATATAAACATATGTTATTTCAGGAGACAAAATATAAAACAAGCTGGGAAACACCACCAGAGAAAAAGAAGAAAAAACATGTTTGGGACACCACCCTCCCCACTCCCTACTGTAATCTCAAGGGAACAGTAGGTGCCTCTCCCCAGAAATGTGAGTGATTCCGGACAGGAAGAATTGTTGACCATCTGTCTGGTGAGCAACAGACCCAGTATGATGCTTGACAAGACATCAACAGAGAGAAGGAAGGTCAGACAGGGCTGGGCAAGCATCACTTCCGGTTTCCCAAGTGGAGTGGAGGTTTTGAGGCTTCTTGTGAACTTCAAGTAGGTACCTGGAAGTATCTAGTGAGATGATTATCCTGCTTGCTAGCCCCAGATGAGGCCTGCTAGAAGAATGAAAAAAAATTGAAAGGAAGGGAAGCAATGCTGTCTCCATAGGATCCTCTGCAATAGGCCATAAAGGGTAACCATTGGACATCGAAGGTCATCTATAACAATATAACACACATGAGTCAATGTTGGATGTCATCCACGTCTCCAAAGTCAACAACGAACATCAACAGCATTAGCATCTGGGTAAGAAATGAGATTAAGGGAGTGGACAGCCTTTATGTTGCCTCAGCATACACCATCCCCATAAACAAACTCCCTCTCTTCCTTCCACTGCCAGGTGATGGAACCTAGAGCCCAAAGAACTAGAAGCAGGACTGCGAGTCAGAGAAAGAGAAGACAGGGATAAGGAGCTGTGAACAGCTAAATGAGAGATAGTATCACATAAATTTGACTGAACATTTACCCTAAAGCAAGATTTAAATTTTAGTTGACTAGAATACATGAATGTGACAAGATTGTTTTTCCACTCCCAAGTGAGAACAGCGACTTTAAAAGAAATCAAGTTATACTAAAGATATAGAGCTTTGATTTTTCCCACCTAATTTGTAATCATCTGTATAACTTCTGATGTCATGTACAAATAGAAATCGGAAGGAAGAGAGCTGACCCATTATGAAGGGAACTGAGAAATTAGATGATGAATAGGATGAGATCACAATGACACACCAGGGAGAGTGTATTAGTCTGGTTTGAGACTGATTTTCTAGATCCAAGGTGAGGTCAAGAGCAGATTCTTCTTTGCCTAAGGAATTACACCTCTACACAGGAATACAAACTTTCAGAGCAAAGTAAAATGACAAGCAGCATTTAATGCCTCTGCCCAACTTCTCAAATACAATGGGAAACAAAGGGAGTACCTCTAGCCAAAGAGGGGGAGAACAGATCTTTCTCAACATTCCAGGCAGGACATCACAATGGTTTGGAGGTCAAATTAAGGGAATAAGTACAGTTTGGCAGCCGCAAGTCCTCAGAAAAACTGGGTTCTTTATCATAAATCCAGCCAAAAAGAAGTCCATCAGCAGGACCAGCAGAACCAGGCAGCAGCACTGGTCAGCTATGTATGTACTGCCTTCAGTTCAGTTTAGTTCAGTCGCTCAGTCATGTCCAACTCTTTGCAAACCCATGGATTGCAGCACGCCAGGCCTCCCTGTCCATCGCCAACTCCCAGCATTTACTCAAACTCATGTCCATTGAGTCAGTGATGCCATCCAACCATCTCATCCTGTGTTACCCCCTTCTCCTCCTGCCTTCAATCTTTCCCAGCATCAGGGTCTTTTCAAATGAGTCAGTTCTTCACATCAGGTGACCAAAGTATTGTAGTTTCAGCTTCAACGTCAGTCCTTCCAATGAACACCCAGGACTGATTTCCTTTAGGATAGACTAGTTGGATCTCCTTGCAGTCCAAGGGACTCTCAAGAGTCTTCTCCAATACCACAGTTCAATACCATCAATTCTTCGGTGCTCAGCTTTCTTTAGAGTCCAACTCTCACATGTATACATAGACTACTGGAAAAACCATAGCTTTGACTAGACGGACCTTTGTTGGCAAAGTAGTATCTCTGCTTTTTAATATGATGTCTAGGTTGGTCATAATTTTTCTTCCCACGGGCAGCGTCTTTTAATTTCATGGCTGCAGTCACCATCTGCAATGATTTTGGAGCCCAAGAAAATGAAGTCTGTCACTGTTTCCACTGTTTCCCCATCTATTTGCCATGAATTTATGGGACCAGATGCCATGGTCTTAATTTTCTGAATGTTGAGTACTGCTTAACGGGGCTCAGAGACTGAGCAACAGGCACCCTTGCAATAAAGCGACATAGTTTAATCTGACTTACTGAGTGGCCAGGCATATTTTACATTTTTCAAAATCTGGAGTAGCCAGGCAAAGTTTTTAAATTAAAAACTGCTCAATCTTGCTTCAAAAATCAAAGTGAAATTTTTTAAGCAAACTTGCACCAGTCAACTTTATATTTAAGGTCTATGGGAGTCTATTACAACATAGGGAATGATCTGGAAATCAGAGAAAGGAAATCTCAATTGCTAGTAGAATTTATTTGGAAGGGTCTCAACCCCATGGATTGGAGAAGGAAATGGCAACCCACTCCAGTATTCTTGCCTGGAGAATCCCAGGGATGGGGGAACCTGGTGGGCTGCCGTCTATGGGGTCGCAGAGTCGGACACGACTGAAGCGACTTAGCAGCAGCAGCAGCAGCAGCAGCAACCCCATGGAGGATTGTCTAAGGGATCCCTAATCAAGACTCCTTGCACTGTTCGCCTAATTTCTTAATCTCATAGTACCAAAGCACTGTTGAGGATATAGGGTTATTTGTGCTTATAGATATTTATATACAGAAAAAAAGACATTTTAAAATTTCTTCTATTTATAAAAATATTTCTACCACTAACAAATCCAAGTTCACATATCAAAATGCAAAAATTAATATGTAGTCAGGCTTGTGGTCTGAACAAAGAAAAATAGGCTGTAAAGATATTGGCAAGCCAAACAAATATCTGAATAAGTAATCTTAATATCTGTATTACTTGTATGGCTCCGTAATTACAAAAGGGATGAAAGATAACATTATTGAATCCTATTTTCAAATGACTTAGAATCTTTATCTCCATTGTAACGTGCCAAAATTTCTAAGAAGATATTTAACTACACTCCACTTGGCCTCATTTAATTTTGAATAAATGTGTTTACCACTTTGAATATACTGTCTTATAAATATTTTATCAACAAGAAGTTTTAGCACTCCCCAACCCACCAACTACAATGAGAAAGAACAAAACTAAAACCGTCTTCCTCCAGTTGGACAGAAGAAAAATTTCCATACATATCCACAGATTTTGACAAATGTGGGGAATTTATCTTGAGTCATTCTGAATGGAAGCTTCTAAATTCCAACTGTGAGAGACCTGTGAAGAACATTAGTTATCAAGCTTTTAGGATTAAAACTCAGCCTGTTCCTTGTGTGTGATAACAATCTTTAAAATCTATAGATGATTCAGCTAAAGTACATGGAAAAGCTAATGCAAGGTTAGATTAAAAGGCTGTTTGGTAGAACTCAGATGTACTTTTCTCCTATAATTAATAGCTGTAAAAAACAATCATACCATCCTACTCTGTCACACACACATAAAAGCATCTTTACCTCAGTTTGCATTTTAGGATTTAAAATTACTTGAACCTCCTCAGAGTGTCAACTTCAGAGAAAAATGAGAAAGGGGCATTATGACTTTCTTTAAAGGATAATACCTGTCTCTGCCCTACACTGAATTCTTTGAGCCCAATTTCGAAAACTAAGTAAATGGTACATGAGCATACGGACAGCCTTATGGCTGTAAATCACTTCCCACCCTGGGAAACAGAGAAAAGCAAGACAATGGTTCAGAAGAAAAGCACTAAAATAAAACAAAATTTTATGCCTGTTGAAGTCTTTTTTCAATCATTTCCAGAAATAACTGACAAAATAATGCTTCTAAATGTTCAAGCCAAATTAAATTGCTTACAAATCATGGTTGCCATAGTTTCAGGTGCCCAGAATATGGTGCGTGGACTAAACACTGCCTTGCAACAAAAATGCCTGTGCATTAAGTACAAGCCTCAAAAAAAAAAAAAAAAAAACCACACTAATTACAGTGTTCTCAGGCATTTGAAATCTTTCAAAAATAACAGTAATAATGATTAATAACAATTCTTCTGAAGTGTCAGCCTATCTTACTTGTTAGTATGACAGCCATCACTCATCCCTGAGTTCACAGGCTTATCCTCACATTAAAACCTAAACCTTCCATAGATATCTAGGAGGGAACTAAACAGCATTATGTTACTGTTGAAGTCACAGTCAGTCTTTGACCCTACAGGTAATCAATGCTTAATAAGAAACCCTCGATTTGCTTGTAAGTTGTTTAAAGTTACTTTCCCAAGAGAATCTCTAACTTCATGGTGGATTTAAAAAAATTTTGTCACTAAAACAGATCTCTATTTTCTCTTCCTTTATTTCCTCCAGCCCACTCCAATATGGAGTTTTGGGGAACTTAAAATCCAACAGTTGATCTGTCAACATTTATTGAGCAACACTATATTCAGACACTGGCTATACCCCCCAAAAGAGGTAGAGCCCCTGGAAATGAGAGCCCAGGCAGGAGTTTATGGGACAGGTAGTTAGCATAAGATATGTTAAATTCTGAGGTGCCCTGAGCATCCAAGCAGGATATATGAGTCCAGAGCTGATAGGACAAATTGAGGCTAATGCAGATTTGGAAGGCATCCTCCATTATTTAGAACTGCACACATGAGACTAGTATGAAGGAAGGAAAAAAGCAGTGAATCAAAGGCAGAACTCTGAGAAGCATCCATGTTAAACGAGGTGAGCAAAGAAAGTAAACCACAGAAAGGCTTATGACAGAAATGTCAAAAACTGTGAAGAGTGAGATTTTACCCAACTTGCAGGCTAACTTATTTCACAGTTGCTGGCAGAAGACAGGAGACTCCTGGATCAGGGATAAAGGACTTCATTACTGATAATTGCTGTAGCCAGAGTATCAGCATTTTCTTACACTGGTCCCCCAAGTACCAATTCCCACAAGGTAGTGCTATACTACATCTCTTCTGCCTCTCCTAGGTAAAAAGTTAAAGAAAAGAAAGGGTCTGGACAGTGAAGTTAGAAAAACTGACCAAAGGGTATAAGACCTTAGTCCAAAGGCTGGTCCAAGGTGACCAGAGTCACTTCCTGCCATGGAACAGAACTATGACATCCACCAAGCAAAATGGATTTACTATATCTGCCAGTCATTTATGCAGACCACCACTGGGTTCAGATCACTGAGAACAAAATCAAACCGTTATAGGAAAACACCCTAGGTTTAGTTATAGCGACATCAACAATAGTGAGAAATCCTAACCAGGAACATTAAAACTCTTTTTCCGTCATTTATTCACCATATCCCCAAGCCACAGGCACAACAATACATTCTCAGTACATAGAGACAAAAACAATCAAACTAAAAAATCAAACTTACGTGGTGAGGAAAGCTAGTCATCAGGTGCTCAGTTCAGTGGTGCAAATCACTGCCATGTTGACCATTGGCATAACATTTCTTAAGCAGGGAGTCCTCTGGAAAAGTGCTTACACATTTGCTTGGGGACTTTAAATATGTTTTAACCCCATAAGTATCCTTAATTACTTAAGCATATGTGTTTTGTGCTTCACTAAGGAAGTTAAAATCTCTAGACATAGGTTTATGAATTTGGGGCAACTCAAAGACCTTTCCTTGTTGCAAAATATGACACTTCCAAGGAGATCTAATCATGTAAAATATAGTGCTTCTATGAAGATCTAAACTGTAGTTTTAAAAAATAAACAGATGACTAGGAGAAGGAGAATCTAATTGTGGGTCATAAAAATGTATATTTTGTGTAATTATGTATGTATTTTTAATGATATGAATTGAATATAGCATCTTATTAAACTATATTACAATTATTAAGACAACAAAAATCACTCAAATACCGTTTGGATCAGTCTCTATACAAATACCTGGTATATAAAGAAATCACGCCTAGTTTCATACCTTCTGTGAAAAGACTTAACTAGTCACACATATCCATTTTTAACAGTACCTTCTATCACTTCAATTATGGGATTTTTTTTTTAACAC
The DNA here is from genome assembly GCF_002263795.3 of Bos taurus. Lineage (NCBI taxonomy): Eukaryota > Metazoa > Chordata > Mammalia > Artiodactyla > Bovidae > Bos > Bos taurus. The sequence goes on along the minus strand of NC_037329.1, from coordinate 44,914,082 downwards.
ATAGAAGTCTTTCAAGATCCTTTTATGCCCACACTTCATAACGTATGTATTAGTCTCTCAAAACCCAGGTCAAGACCTGCCCTGACATCACACCTCACTCACTACTACTAACTACTACTACTAAGTCACTTCAGTCGTGTCTGACTCTGTGCGACCCCATAGACAGCAGCCCACCAGGCTCCCCCATCCCTGGGATTCTCCAGGCAAGAACACTGGAGTGGGGTGCCACCTCACTCACTACTCCCACCCTAACAGAGCTTGTCACAATCTCCAGAAGTGATCACAAGTTTGCCTACTGTTGTTTATACAAGGCTGTATGGTAATTTATTTGCTCAAGCATTTGTCTTCCCCACTATCTACCCAGCAGGCTGGGACTCTGCCTTCAGCATCTTTGAAAGGGACGGGAGAGTGAGTACAGAATCATTTCCAAACCTAATAAGGCAAGTAAAGAAATTCCAGTGGAAAAGAGCCCTGCCATCAGAGAGGAAGCTTTTAATGAAGTTTTTTCTCCAACAGTAAATCATTGCTCCCTCTTGTCCTATCTTCTTCTAAATCTGTTTTTTTTAATTAATTTGTATGAGATTGAATATCTCCTGAGTGTCAGCAATAAGCATTAGATACTATAACTAATAGTATCTAACTATTAGATACGCTACTTCCCTGGTGGCTCAGACAGTAAAACGTCTGTCTACAATGCGGGAGACCCGGGTTCGATCCCTGGGTCCGGGAGATCCACTAGAGAAGGAAATGGTAATCCACTCCAGTACTATTGCCTGGAAAATCCCATGGACAGAGGAGCCTGGTAGGCTACAGTCCATGGGGTTGCAAAGAGTTGGACATGACTGAGCGACTTCACTTACTTACTATAACTATACCCCAAAAGAAATAGATTAGAAGCTCAGGAATAGAACCAGTGACTTTGAAAATACAGTGAGACCATCAACAAACTTGGTCATACAGGCTGCTGGGCAATCTGGGCCACAGAATTAGTAGTCAGTCCAGACCTCCCAGAATCAGGCAGGGAGGCCTCCTGTGTGTATCTCAAAGTCATTTCAGAGGCTTTGAAAAAAGACTGTAAAACCCAATAACCCACAGAAACACAGGAGGCAAGGATGGAAAAATCTTAGCAAGTCGTGATGGTCTTTGTTAATCGATCAAGAAAGAAAAAGCTTTATCAATTCTTACTATCATTTCTTACTAATCATTCAATTCTTTTTAATACTGGTAAATTCTCACCAGTCATTCTATTGGATATTCCTTGGAATCTAAAAAAAAAAAAAAAGTGAAAGCCAAGGTGCTTGCTAATAAGTAACAAAATTAAAATGTGGAACAAGACCTCACCTAAGAAACAAAATAATTTGCAGCAACATGCATGAACCTAGAGATTATCATACTAAGTGAAGTAAGAAAAAGACAAATATTATATGATATCACATATGTGGAAGCTAAAAAATAATACAAATGAACTATTTACAAATAGAAATGGACTCACAGACATAGAAAACAAATTTATGGTTACCAAAGAAGAATCGTGAGGAGGTACAAATTAGGAGTATGGGATTAACAGATACACAACAAGTAAAATAGATAAACAACAAGGATTTACTGTAGAGCACAGGGAACAATATTCAAAGTCGTTAATAACCTATAATGGAAAAGATTCTGAAAAAGACTATATATATATGGACTTATTGTCCACATCTTTTACATGAGAGAAAGACAAAGTTTGCGTAAGAAAGTCTGAAAAGTCTAACACATTTGGAACAGATTTTTCAAGCTGTAGTCATAGTATGTGCAAGGCCGCGTGTGCTGCTTGGAAATGTTTTTAGACACCCTGTTTGTTGTTGTTTTACATTCACTTTAAAACTCCAAGGAAAGCTGGAGTAGGGATTAATAGTTCATAATAAATTACAAGCTTGGGCAGTGAAGAAAACTCCAGAGTGTTATGAGGTGTTAAATAAATTGAATTGGGTAAACTTTCTGCCCCATCGTCATGATGGCCTTTACACTTCTCACAATGTGGAGACAATTAGGTGTTTGCCTGGCTTGGAAAGATAAATGTCCAACTCCCAGACAAAAGTGTTGATTTAGCATGTGTTGTGTGACCACAGAATTCTTGTTCTAATCAATTCTGGCTTTGATGTTTGCAAAAAAAGAAAAAAAAATGCATATGAGTAAGGATAAAGAAGCGAGACAGACAAAATGATGGCAAAACTTAATTCAAAATGCAAATATTTTCATTTTCTCCCTTATTATTGAAGTTTTCCTGCAGGGATAGTCATAAAAGGACCCCAGGGGCAGAACAGAACCAGTACAGCTGTTTTCAAATATTACTAAAAGCCAGTCTTCTATGCATTTTAGATACAAGCTCAAAATGGATGCATAATTTTTATGCAAAACTATTTGCCTATTTCGCTATATAGCTTGGTTTACCCAGGCTGCTCCCCTGTTCATTATACAGTCTCCTTATCAACTCATAACTGTATGCATTATGGAGAGGTCTACAGTAACAACTAAAGCAGCAGGCATCCTTCGTGCATGGGGTTACTCCAGTCCCATCCAAGTCAGTTTGTTAAGACAACACCATTAGCATTCTTATGGAATGGAGCCTAACACATCTGTGAATATCACTATAAAGTATCTCTCCTACTGAAAAAAGAGAATAGAAGAATTAAAGCAACCCAAAACTTCTATTTTCGTGGGAAGGGAAAGAAGCAGGACTTGCTTGGACTTCTTTTTTTCATCACAATATATTTCTGGTCAAAATTCTGTCCAAAAAGAATTAACTTTTTAAATGATTATTTAATATTACTTTGTTTATAAAAAATAATAAAGAAGATTACTCTGGTGGTCCAGTGATGAAGATGCCACGCTTCCAGTGCAGGGGGTGCAGATTCAATCCTTGGTCAGGGAACTAAGATCCCATATGTGGCATAAAAATAAATAAATCAACCAAGTAAATATAAGACCTATTATGGGAGTTGCTGCTACTGCTGCTAAGTCGCTTCAGTTGTGTCCGACTCTGTGCGACCCCATAGACGGCAGCCCACCAGGCTCCCCCATCCCTGGGATTCTCCAGGCAAGAACACTGGAGTGGGTTGCCATTTCCTTCTCCAATGCATGAAAGTGAAAAGTGAAAGTGAAGTTGCTCAGTCGTGTCCGGCTCTTAGCGACCCCATGGACTACAGCCCACCAGGCTCCTCCGTCCATGGGATTTTCTAGGCAAGAGTGCTGGAGTGGGGTGCCATTGCCTTCTCCAATTATGGGAGTAGACCCCCCAAAAATGGTTGAAGAAAACACAAATAACAACATTAATATAGCATCAAGAGATGTAATACAAAATACATATATAAAAAATATTTTCAATTTTAAGATAATATGATACAACTTCATATCTATGAACTGGAAAATCAGATAAAATGGGTGATTATAAAATACAAATTAACTATACTGACTCAAGAAGACTTCTTAAATTTATATGGATTCATAAATAAAGAAGAAAAAATTTTAAGTACTAAAAACTCTGCCGTAAAGATACCAAGATGTTTTTATAAGAAAGCATTACCAAATCCTCAAAGAACAGGTAATATCTATGCCAAATGAACCAAGCAGCATTCTTCCCAGGAACAGAAGAATGGTCAACATGAGAAAATCTACTGATACATATCACTACATTAAGAGATTAAAGGAGGAAAAAAATATAGAAGTTTCTTTAAAAGTGTTTGACAAATTTACCATTAGTTCTCAATTAAAAAAAAAAATCTCATTAAACAAGGAATAGAAGGAAATGACCTGAATTTAATAAAAAAAACTTCTACCAGCAACCTATAGAAAATCTTATACGTAATTATGAAACTTAATAGTTATGAATAAGACAAGTACTTCTATCACTGGTATTTTTCTACACTGTTAATGACTTCTCATGAGTCCTTGTTTTGAGCATACAGTAATTCATGACTGAAGGTGTACAGTTGGTCATGAGGAGCACAGACAGAGAAACTAGTTAGAAAATTCAAACAACAAACGTATATTTTTAATACTCAAAATTTAGTGTCTAAACCTTTTCAGGATTGTTTTCTCTTTATAAGCCTGCTGAAGAAGCTCTAACTTCTCTAAATAGAATTCTCTGCTATCAGATCAGATCAGATCAGTCGCTCAGTCGTGTCCGACTCTTTGCGACCCCATGAATCGCAGCACGCCAAGCCTCCCTGTCCATCACCAACTCCCGGAGTTCACTCAGACTTATGTCCATCGAGTCAGTGATGCCATCCAGCCATCCTCTGTCGTCCCCTTCTCCTCCTGCCCCCAATCCCTCCCAGCATCGGAGTCCTTTCTTTTTTTTTTTTTAATTTTATTTTATTTTTAAACTTTACAATATTGTATTAGTTTTGCCAAATATCAAAATGAATCCACCACAGGTATACATGTGTTCCCCATCCTGAACCCTCCTCCCTCCTCCCTCCCCATACCATCCCTCTGGGTCGTCCCAGTGCACTAGCCCCAAGCATCCAGTATCGTGCATCAAACCTGGACTGGCATCTTGTTTCTTACATGATATTTTACATGTTTCAATGTCATTCTCCCAAATCTTCCCACCCTCTCTCTCTCCCACAGAGTCCATAAGACTGAGTCCTTTCCAATGAGTCAACTCTTCACATGAGGTTGCCAAAGTACTGGAGTTTCAGCTTTAGCATCAGTCCTTCCAAAGAAATCCCAGGGCTGATCTCTCTTCAGAATGGACTGGTTGGATCTCCTTGCAGTCCAAGGGACTCTCAAGAGTCTTCTCCAACACCACAGTTCAAAAGCATCAATTCTTCAGCTCTTAGCTTTCTTCACAGTCCAACTCTCACATCCATACATGACCACAGGAAAAACCATAGCCTTGACTAGACAAACCTTTGTTGGCAAAGTAATGTCTCTGCTTTTCAATATGCTATCTAGGTTGGTCATAACTTTCCTTCCAAGGAGTAAGCGTCTTTTAATTTCCTGGCTGCAATCACCATCTGCAGTGATTTTGGAGCCCAGAAAAATAAAGTCTGACACTGTTTCCACTGTTTCCCCATCTATTTCCCATGAAGTGGTGGGACCGGATGCCATGATCTTCGTTTTCTGAATGTTGAGCTTTAAGCCAACTTTTTCACTCTCCACTTTCACTTTCATCAAGAGGCTTTTTAGTTCCTCTTCACTTTCTGCCATAAGGGTGGTGTCATCTGCATATCTGAGGTTATTGATATTTCTCCCGGCAATCTTGATTCCAGCTTGTGTTTCTTCCAGTCCAGCGTTTCTCATGATGTACTCTGCATATAAGTTAAATAAGCAGGATGACAATATACAGCCTTGACGTACTCCTTTTCCTATTTGGAACCAGTCTGTTGTTCCATGTCCAGTTCTCACTGTTGCTTCCTGACCTGCATACAGATTTCTCAAGAGGCAGGTCAGGTGGTCTGGTATTCCCATCTCTTGAAGAATTTTCCACAGTTTACTGTGATCCACACAGTAAAAGGCTTTGGCATAGTCAATAAAGCAGAAATAGATGTTTTTCTGGAACTCTCTTGCTTTTTCCATGATCCAATGGATGTTGGCAATTTGACCTCTGGTTCCTCTGCCTTTTCTAAAACCAGCTTGAACATCAGGAAGTTCACGGTTCACATATTGCTGAAGCCTGACTTGGAGAATTTTGAGCATTACTTTACTAGCGTGTGAGATGAGTGCAATTGTGCAGTAGTTTGAGCATTCTTTGGCATTGCCTTTCTTTGGGATTGGAATGAAAACTGACCTTTTCCAGTCCTGTGGCCACTGCTGAGTTTTCCACATTTGCTGGCATATTGAGGGCAGCACTTTCACAGCATCATCTTTCAGGATTTGGAATAGCTCCACTGGAATTCCATCACCTCCACTAGCTTTGTTTGTAGTGATGCTTTCTAAGGCCCACTTGACTTCACATTCCAGGATGTCTGGCTCTAGGTCAGTGATCACACCATCATGATTATCTGGGTTGTGAAGATCTTTTTTGTACAGTTCTTCTGTGTATTCTTGCCATGTCTTCTTAATATCTTCTGCTTCTGTTAGGGCCATACCATTTCTGTCCTTTATCGAGCTCATCTTTGCATGAAATGTTCCTTTGGTATCTCTGATTTTCTTGAGATACCAATGAGATCCCTAGTCTTTCCCATTCTGTTGTTTTCCTCTATTTCTTTGCATTGATTGCTGAAGAAGGCGTTCTTATCTCTTCTTGCTATTCTTCGGAACTCTACATTCAGATGTTTATATCTTTCCTTTTCTCCTTTGCTTTTCACTTCTCTTCTTTTCACAGCTATTTGTAAGGCCTCCCCAGACAGCCATTCTGCTTTTTTCGCATTTCTTTTCTATGGGAATGGTCTTGATCCCTGTCTCTTGTACAATGTCATGAACCTCAGTCCATAGTTCATCAGGCAGTCCATCTATCAGATCTAGGCCCTTAAATCTATTTCTCACTTCCACTGTATAATCATAAGGGATTTGATTTAGGTCATACCTGAATGGTCTAGTGGTTTTCTCTACTTTCTTCAATTTAAGTCTGAATTTGGCAATAAGGAGTTCATGGTCTGAGCACAGTCCCTGCTATAAAGTTATCTAAAAATTAAAGAAAATACACTTTCTTACATATACTGCTTGACAGGAATATGAGTCAGATGATAATCCGTACAGTAAGAAGCATTTTAGTGCCTCAAGTTCCATAGGAGCTCAGGTCAACTACACTATAAATTCATCTCAACAGACCTAATTTGAGGGAAATGGCATTACAGTAAGTGAACGGAACATAAGCTCCACAGGCACTGTGCCTTCCACCGAGTGGTCTTCATTGCTAACAGAGAATGCTGACCACATTTACTTTAATTAAAGTCTGTGACTTGTGTATAAGTAGAAGAACATTTCTTCAGTGCATCAGTTTTACCTGCTTGGGATCCAAACCAAAGGATATAAGGCTAGAAGAAAGACAACTAGACTATTCTATGTCTTTGTGACACAGCACCTTTGAAATAAGTATGACAAAAATATATATACAAGGTAAACATTAGCAATACTAGGTTATGACCCAAAGTACAAAATTACTACACATGAGTCAATACTGATATAAATTATTGAACAAAATTATTTTTAATATAAATTTATTTATTTTAATTGGAGGCTAATTACTTTACAATATTGTATTGGTTTTGCCATACATCAACATGAATCTGCCACGGGTGTACACGTGCTCCCCATCCTGAACCCCCCTCCCACCTCCCTCCCCGGACCATCCCTCTGGGTCATCCCAGTGGACCAGCCCCAAGCATCCTGTATCCTGCATTGAACCTGGACTGGCGATTTGTTTCTTATATGTTATTATACATGTTTCAGTGCCATTCTCCCAAATCATCCCACCCTCTCCCTCTCCCACAGAGTCCAAAAGACTGTTCTATGCATCTGTGTCTCTTTGCTGTCTTCGCATTAGGAGAAGGCAATGGCACCCCACTCCAGTACTGTTGCCTGGAAAATCCCATGAACGGAGGAGCCTGGTAGGCTGCAGTCCATGGGATCGCTAAGAGTCGGACATGACTGAGCAACTTCATTTTCACTTTTCACTTTCATGCATTGGAGAAGGAAATGGCAACCCACTCCAGTGTTCTTGCCTGGAGAATCCCAGGGACAGAGGAACCAGGTGGGCTGCCGTCTATGGGGTCACACAGAGTTGGACATGACTTAAGTGTCTTAGCAGTAGCAGCATACAGGGTTATTGTTACCATCTTTCTAAATTCCATATATATGCGTTAGTATACTGTATTGGTGTTTTTCTTTCTGGCTTACTTCACTTGAACAAAATTATTGAAAAAATAAATTAAAGGAAAAAATACAATTCTACTACAGAGAAGAATTCCAAATAATTTATGTAGATACTCCATCCATAGGGAGGTGCAGCATAACTCTCACCCTAGAAGTGTGGGCTGCACATGGTGACTTTGCAACAAGTACAGTAAAAAAAAGGAGGAAAGAGAAATTTTACAGTGGAGAAACCTGATTGATAAACAGTACTTCAGTTAAGTGATCAAGGTCAACATTAACAGTGAGGCCAAATTGATAGCACACATCCTTGATATGATGAGAATGATACTTTATCTACATGGTCTTCCTCCCAAAAACCTAAAACCACAGTCTAATCATAATAAAAATATCAGACAAATCCCAACTGAGGACCACTCTATAAAATACCTGTCAGTTCCGGGAGTTGGTGATGGACAGGGAGGCCTGGCGTGCTGCGATTCACGAGGTCACAAAGAGTCGGACACGACTGAGAGACTGAACTGAACTGAACTCCTCAAAACTGTCAAGGTTATAAAAATATAAGAAAGTTTGTAAAGTTTTCCTAGCCACATGAGCCTGAGATGTTATGTCTAAAAGTTATGTGGTGTCCTGGATGGGATCCCAGGGTGGGAAAAGGACATTAGGTAAAAACTAAGAAGATGAGAATACAGAGTGGACTTTAGATGATAACAATAATAAATCAATATTAGTGCATCAATTGTGACAATAATAGGGCAAGCTGGATGTGGAGACATGGGAACTCTACTCTCTTCACAATTTTCCGTAAATCTGAAACTATCCTAAATTTAAACATTTATTTAAAAACAACAACAATAAAGTACAGAGCAGTGACCTGTCTTCCTTTTTTATTTATTTCTCCAACAGCTCCCCACAAGTGAAATGATAAAGTATAGCTTCGGCACTCACAAAATTAATATTCATTAAATACCTTGATTAATAAATTAGCTGGGTAGAGAATTTTACTTTGGAGATGATTTTTCCATTGAACACAAATCTCCCTTATCTTCTAGTTTCCAGCATTGCTACTTTAATACTGATGTCATTCCAGTTCCTAAATTTTTTTTATCTCTAACATTTGTAGAGCGCTCTTATTGTCCCTGGGTTCCTGAGAGTTCATGATGCTGTGCTATTTTGCTGGAATTACAATGGATCCTTCAAACAAAAAATTCATCCCTTTCCATTCTAGGTTGTATATTATTCTGTTGATTTCCTCCCCTTCATTTTCTCTGTTCTCTCTACCTAAAGACACCTATTATTTTAGATTTTGGATTTTCTTATCTGTTACCCTTATTTTACCTTATTTTTCTTGTTTTCCATCTATTTTCTTTTTTCTCCACTTTCTGAGACACTTCCTCAACTTGATATTCCACCATTATTTGAGTTTTTCCAAGAACTCTTTTTGTTTTATTTTTTTTATTGTTCTTTTTTAAAAAATTAATTATCCTATTTTTGCTTCCTGTATGATATTTCTATTCTCCAATATTTTAATTGATGTGTTTTGAGAAGTTGTCTTATCCCTGAATAGTCTGGTGTCTCATGTTTGTTTGTGTCTGTCTTTTATGAAAGAGGGCTTCCTCTGATGCCTGGTAATTGTACATGTCTGCACATATTTAAGACTGGAGAGTCCAAAGTTGATTAGAAAAACTGGAATATTTTTCAGACCTTTTTAAAAAAGGAAATCCTGTCACATGCTACAATATGGATTCAGCTTGAGGACACTATGGTAAGTGAATTAAACCAGTCACAAAAAGATAAGAATTGCATGATTCCACTGACATGAGGTATCTAAAGCAGTCAAACCCAGAAACAGAAAAATGATGGCTGCTAGGGGCTAGGAGGAGAAGGAAGTGGGGAGTTGTTCAATGGGTAGAGTTTTAGTTTTGCAAGATGAAAAAGCTATGGAGATCTCCTGTACACCAATGTGAATGTATTTAATACTACTAAGCTGTATAGTTAAAAATGACTCAGGTGGCAAATTTTATGTTATCTGTTTTTTTAACCACAATTTAAATTAACTTTTTTAAAATGTTGGTTAGAAACTCTGAGCACTAAGGTGGGACTGGTTTGCCATGGGCTTCAGTTCCAAGTGGTAAGACAAGTTATTTCAGTGAAGAATCCTTGATGTTAATGTCATAAGAGCTTTCCTCTTGGAGAGCCATGGCCTGCTCATATTTCAAAGAATGATTGCCCAAATTCCACTTTTACAAAAAGGTATGGGGCTGGCTGCCAGCTTTCTGCAAGGTGTGTAGGGAAAGACAGTCAATGATTTCAGTGTTGGGTGTGCAAATTTTAACTCCTTCTTCCCACTTTCAGGGTGCTAAGTCACCTGTCCTCAGTGGTGCTTGGGGTCCTCCAGTGACTTTCTACATTACCCTCTCCAGAGAATACATCTTCAGTCTTCCAGAATGTGAGAAGAGCAAGTCATCATATAGGTCTATGGTGTTGGGATATCAATTTGGCAACTGAACTGGGAGCTTCAAAATCAGACTACTTTCCTTGACCTTACATATGGGTATTAGCTCTAATTCTTGAGCCTCAGAGACACAATGGTGCAAATCCATCTGTTACTCAACTTTATTGCTGACTTGAAATTCAGTTATCCCAGGTCTGCTTAGTTAATTCCCACTTTTCCACCTACTTACCAACTTCTCAAAGTTTGTTGTTCATTCCTCTCCTGTTCTCTTGTCTTTGTGTGTTTATGCCTTTAAAAAAATAGTAACTGTTGTTTTAAAGAGGTTTGGTGTTTGACAAGCAAGTGATGGCTATTGTATATATACAATCCACTATCTTCACCTAGGAAAAAATGGCTTGTTTTTCCAGTTTCAGATTCAATTTCCTATGTTGGGGTGATACAGTGAAAAGAGTAGAAGATTTAGATTAACCTTAGCCAGATTTTGAGTCTGACACTTTCTTCTTGTTATGTGAGTGCAAGTTAACTAACTTTTTATTCTCAGTTTTTCTGTTTATAAAATGAAGGTGGCAAGTTACAGGTTCATTTTGAGGATAATATGAAAAACATATGAAAAGCATATGTCAAATAATATATATAATCCATATGTGAAAGATCAGACTTGCTTACAAATATTAATTCCCCTTCCTTGTCCAAGATTAGTTGTTCAACTGACCTTCCACTAGCAACTGTAACATTTTAATGAGACTTGGTTTCTATAATGACACCTCCAATCACTTACCAGACATCCTCTCCAATCTGAGGTCCTCTCTTGATTCAGTTTTAGTTGGATCTATGTCTCATTTGGATGCTATGCCATTTAGCTGCAGTAGGCCAAATTTTAATTTTTTATATTTTTATAAAAATGAATGCATTATTTTTTAATCCTTCAATTAAATCTGCTTTTACCTTAATATGACATTATATTTTCAAAATTTCCCTTAAAAATAAAATAAGCTTACATTAGGTATCAAGATATGGAAGACCACGTATAACTTTAACTGTCTAAGGAGCCCACAGTGTTGTTCATTTCCTTGGGGGTGGAGAGCAGCTGGTTACTGGCCACCATATAATTACATTTTCTCCCAATCCACACAGTGATAACAAAACAAAACCATCTGCAGCAAAAGCATGCCAACATTTTACAATGAACTGGGACTAAGCACAACTCCATTTAGATGATCAACAGATTCAAAAAACAGCAGATTCAATTTAATTATTAATTAAATTTACAAATATTTCTTAAGCACCTGTTATGTTCCAGGATTTGTCCTAGGTACTTGGGACACAGGATTCATAGAAACAGATTTAAATAAAGAATTCTTGCCCTCATAGAGCTTATATTATAGTAGAGAGAGAAAACATAGATAAAAAATAAATTATAAAGTATATTTAATAGAATAGGGAAAGGAGGATCAGAAGAACTATTAAAAGAGAGGCTGCAATTTAAATAGAGGAACACCTCATTTTATTGCACTTTGCTTTACTGCACTTCTCATATATTGAATTTTCTACAAATGGAGGGTATGTGGCCAACCTCCATCAAGCAAGTCCATTGGCACCATTTTTCCAAAAGCATTTGCTCACTTCGTGTCTCCGTCACATTTTGGTGATTCCTGCAATATTTCAAACATTTCAAACATTTTCACTTCCTAGGTGGCACTACTGGTAAAGAATCTACCTGCCAATGCAGGAGATGCAGAAAACTTGGGTTCGATCCCTGGGTCAAGAAGATCCCTTGGAGAAGGGAAAGGCAACCCACTCCAGTATTCTTGCCTGTAAAATCCCATGGACAGAGAAGCCTGGTATTAGGACTTCCCTGGTGGTTCAGTGGGTAAAGAATCCACCTGCAATGCAGGAGACGCAGGAGACATGTAGGTTTGATCCCTGGGTCAAGGAAGATCCTCTGGAGAAGGGAATGGCTACCTACTCCAGTATTCTTGCCTGAAAAATCCCATGGACAGAGGAGCCTGGTGGGCTACAGTCCAAAGGGTCACAAAGAATCGGACACAACTGAGCAACTAAGCACACACACATACATTATTATATTTGTTACAGTGACCTGTGATCAGTGATCTTTAACATTACTAATGCAGAAAGATTACAACTTACTAGGCTCAGATGATGGTTAGCATTTCTTAGTAATAAAATACTTCTTAATTAAGGTATATACATTGTTATTTAGACATAACGCTATCACACACTTTATAATAGATTACAGTATAGCATAAATGTAACTTCTATATGCACTGGGAAACCAAAAAACTCGTGTGACCCACTTCATTGCAATATTAACTTTATTACAGTAGTCTGGAACCCACAATATCTCAAAGGTAGGGCTATAGATTAAACATTTCTAATATATTCTAGGGATCACCACCAAATCAGTTACAGTTATTTGGCTACAAGTAACAGAAACCAGCTCTAAACAAAAAATGAATGTGTGAAATGTGTATCCGAGAATACACAAAATTGACAGTAAGATCGGAGAAACAAGCTGGAAAAGGTCAAGAATCAGGGCAGTTCCAAAGTAAGTGGATTTAATCAACATTCTTACCACAATACCATCACTGGAATGAACGATCTACCACCTTACAACCTTTCTGCATTAGCCCAATCAATATTGGAAGCTTCACAAGGGTCTGATTAATCTAGCTAGTAACACATTCCTACTCCTAGTGGGTAGATAATTTTCCAAAGACAGGAAAATTTCTAGAGGGAGAGAAAACTCTTCAAAAGGCAATTAGCTATATTCTCTAAGATTCCAAATATATGATACTCTGGAAAAAGGTAAACAATGGAACAGTAAAAAGGTCAGTGGTTGCCAAGGCTCAGTGGGAGCAGGAGAGGGAATGATGAAGAGGCAGATGGCAGAGAAAATACTATGGCACCATAATGATGCATGCATGCTATTATTATACATTTGTCCAAACCCACCAAATATACAATACTAAGAGTTAACTGTAATGTTTAACGTAGCCTATGGACTTTGGGGTGATTACAGTGTGTCAATATAGGTTTATCAACTGTAATAAAATTACCCCTCTGGTGGGGAATGTTGGTAATGAGGGAGTCCATGCATATGTGGGGGCAAGGAATAGACAGGAAATCTGTACCCTTCCCTAATTCTGCTGAGAACCTAAAACTGCTATAAGAAATAAACCTTTAATTAAAATTTAAAAAAAAAAACAGAAATTAGTGTGTTTATGCTAAAACAGGGAAAATGGGTGATAGGGAACCAAAACCCAAAATATGTCTACTACCGCTAGTGCCAGCTCCTGAATGTCTACACAAAAACAGCAATCTGGTTGAAAGGGGACATTAGGGTATTTTTTTAATTTTACTTTATTTTTGACTGTGCTGGGTCTTCATTGCTACAAGACGGCTTTCTTTAGCTGCGGCGAGTGGGGGCTACTCTCTAGTTGTGGTGGACAGGCTTCTCATTGCACTGGCTTCTCTTGTTGCAGAGCTCAGGTTCTAGGCATACAGGCTTTGGTAGTTGTGGCACACGGCCGTAGTGGTCTTGGGGCATGTGGGATCTTCCTGGACCAGGGATCAAACCTGTGTCCCCTTCACTGGCAGGTGGATTCTTATCCACTGAACCACCAGGGAAGCCCAATAGGGTATTTTTTTTTTTTTTTTTTATGCTGCATTTCACTAGCCATCACACAGCTTTGACTTCGATTCTAACTCCATTTGGGTAATTTGAAGGGTTGCTGAAAATTACTGGCTAATTTAAGCTTCTCTAAGCCACAGCTGGGCCCTCTCTACCGACCACAACCCCAAAGACACCCCCTGATTTGCTATAATAGTTTCTTTGACCTTATTCTGTAATCTCCAGCAGGATTAACCAGAGAGGTCACCACATAGAATAATGACACAACAATGGCATTTAGAAATAAACCACAAAGTGCATCCTAGACTGAACTAAACAATGATTAGCCAGTTGGATTACTCTTTAGGTATTTTTTATTATCCATGAAAGATGTCAAAACTTTTTAAAAGAGGACTCTGTTCCACAGAAGCAACAGCATAGATTTTAATCCCCACATAAAAACAGACAAAACAACTACACATGTGCCAAAAAAAAAAACCCATAGACAATATTTATAACAAAGTGTTTTCACTTATCATATTGACACTGGTTGTATTAGTATTATTATTCCAAGATGTGTGTGTAATAAAGTATAAAACAAGCTAGTAATCAAAAGTATATTGCAATTTTCTCATCTCTCAAGTCCTTGACAACCATGATTCCAAACGTCAAAGGAGATAAAGATTTAATATAGGAGAATATAAGTAAAAATTTTGTATTTCCAAATTTGAATTGGAAGTATTAGTATGAACTCATGAGGCTTTTAATCTTTAAATATATATATAGTATGTACTTAGCTATACCTGGCAGTTCAGTGGTAAAGAACCCACCTGCAATGCAAGAGATGCAGGTTTGACCCCTGGGTTGGGAAGATCCCCTGGAGAAGAGAATGGCAACCCAGTATTCTTGCCTGGGAAATGCCACGGACAGAGGAGCCCGGTGGGCTACAGTCCATGGGGTCACAGAACTGGACACAACTTAGTGACTAAACAACAAACAACAATATATTAACATATAATATATGTAACATATTAATATGTAGATAATCTAGATTAAGCATATATTTATGGATATATTGTGTGTGTGCATATGTTATATACATTTAATTTTTAGCACTGTCAGCTGAAAAGGCCTAAAAATACTGACCAACCCAGCAACGATGAGCATCCCTATTACATAAATGTGGTCTTGAAATTCTACTTCCTTTAAGAGAAAGCAAGGCTTCTTGGAGAAATGGCTGATTCTAGGTTAGGAGCAAGAAATGTACCAGGTGAGGCTGGAAAATTCTGTCACCAATAGTAAGGAAGTTATCGATGACTCTTAGGATCACGTCAAAAGACCCTGGAAAACAACCTGAAGATGCTTCCAAAAAGCAGAGTACTTAATAATTATTGGATGAATAAATGCACTAGGTTTTCATATGTGTATAGATATATTTCTGGGCTTTTAACTTTGTTCCAATCATCAGTTGATCCTTGTACTGATAATTTGTTTTAATTACTATATTAATTATAGTAATATAATTAATTACAAATAATTAACTGTGTCATTATTATTCCTCAAAATTTTCTTGACTCAGGATCACAAGTTTCATGGAAAAACCCACTGTTGATATTTTCATTTGAATTTCATTGTTTACAAATTAATTTCAGGACAGTTGTTATATGGCATTGGGTAATCTCACCCACGGGGTTTCCCTGATTACTCAGATGGTAAAGAATATGCGGGCAATGTGGGAGACCCAGGATCGATCCCTGGGTTGGGTTCCTTCTCCTGGGGAAGATATGGCAACCCACTCCAATATTCTTGCCTGGAGAATTCCATGGACAGAGGAGTCCAGCTGGGCTTTAGCCCAAGGGGTCACAAAGAGTCAGACACAACTGAGCAACTAACACTTTCACGTTCAACCTCACCCATAAACAGGGAATGCTTCTCATTTATCTAAATATTCTTTCATATTGTTAGTAAAATTTTATAATTTTAGAAATAAGATCTTACATATTTTTTCTTAAAGTTATTCTTGGTTCCTTATCACTGCTGTTGCCACTGTATATGAGATCGATATTCTAATCACATTTCCTAATTGCTTTTTGTCTCTGAATAAAATGCCATTAACTGTTTCATAATTTTATTGTATCTAGTAACTTATTGAATTTTCTTACTAGTTCTAATTTTCTGGGATTATCTAGATAGAAAATCATATAGCCTATGAATGCCAACCATTTTGGTTCTTGTTTTCCAGTTCTTATAGCTGTTATATTTCTTTCTTATGGCATACAATAGCAGGAGTCTCAGTATAATGTTTATATAGCAATCATTATTATTACCTAGTAGTAATACCTCTATTAATTGGTTTTTCCAATGCATTTGTATTTTATTTACATAATAGTAATACCTCTATTAATTGGTTTTTCCAATGCATTTGTATTTTATTTACATATGGATAAGATCTTATATGAAATATATATATAATAAGATTCAAGGATGAGTTTAAGTTGGAATGCTCTAAAATATAAGCAGCCTGTCTTTATCTAAATGTCAAAACCAAGCACCTACCACTAATATCTGGAAGTGCTTGAATGAGCCATTTGATGTCAAAGAATTAACTATTTGTAGATCACAGCTCTTCTGACATGAACTGCAGTTTATCACAGTACAAAAGTTCTGAATATGTAGTTCTTTGAGATGCAAATGAAAACATTCTTCAGTCATCCTAAATAAATCCCAAATAAGCAACATGGCTGATGGGCAGAGTGTAGTCTGTTTTCCTTTCAAATGTATCACCACTATACATGATACTTGCTGTGCATTTGACATGCTTTTTCAGCTTAGGAGGAGCTCCGGATTTGCAATTACATCTTATCTGATGTTAATGTCTTTTATTCCTAGAGTAAAATTAACTTAGATACGATGCATTGGATCATGATAAGCAGTTGCAAATTTTGTTTGCTTATATTTTACTTTTTATTTTTATATCTCTGTTCATAATTTTGCTTTCTTATATTATCCTTGTATATTTTGTTTTATTATCAGTTACACAAATATCATAAAATGAGCTTGAGAATAAAAAATTCCTCTTTATTTATTACAATAACTTATACACAGGTAATCTGTATCCTGAGGGTTGTTAGAATTTACCCGTAAACCATCTGTGTATTTTGTATTTTTTTACATGGGGTGATTTTATTTTATTCAATGTTGTTAATGAAACTTGGTCTGTTCTAGTATTCTATTTCTTCTTTACTCCAATTTGAAAACGTTTATTTTTTTAGAAAATTGTTTCTTTAATATAAGGCTTCAAATGCACTGGTAGAAAACTGTTCATGATAATCTCTAATACTTGTTTAAATCCTTTTACCATCAGTAGTTCCCCATCTCTCTAATATTGTTTTATTCTGCATTCTCTCTTCTGAGTGATATACATCACTTAGTAATCTTAGCAATGCCAAAGGAGAATTAAATTATGAGTCTTTCTCTGAAAAGGTCTTTATTTCACCCTATCTCTTGAATGAAAATTTAGTTTGATATAGGATTCTCAGTTGATAGCTTCTCTCAGCCCTTTAAATATACTGTTCATTATCTTGAGCTTCTATTTCTGGTAATGTAAAATCTGTTGCCAGTCTAGCTATTGTTCCTTTGTAAGTAATCTCTTTTCTTTCAGGTTGCTTTGTGGGTTTTTCTCTTTGTTTTTGGCAAATTTACAATAACATCTCTAGTTGAAAGAGAGGAATTTAAAAATTAGGAACATGGACGAGCTATATTCAACCAAAACAAAAGCAGAAAAATTTACAGAACTAATGAAAGGCATTTTCCTTAGATCGGAGAAATACAACATCACAACGGAATAGTTGAAAATATATCCATTACAAAAAATAGCCAAAATAAATACATATATCTAAAAGTGAACATAAATTTTAAAAAGAATTTAGCAAGGTCACAAGATACAAAATCAATATTTCTAAATCAATTGCATTTTTTTGTGTTTTTTTTTAATATCAATTTATTTATTTTAATTGGAGGTTAATTACTTTACAATATTGTATTGGTTTTGCCATACATCAGCATGAATCCACCACAGGTATACACATGCAATTGCATTTTTATATGGAAACAGTGACAGATTTCATTTTCTTGGGCTCCAAAATCACTGTGGATGGTGAATGCAGCCATGAAATTAAAAGACACTTGCTCCTTGGAAGAAAAGCTATGAAAAACCTAGACAGCATATTAAAAAGCAGAGACAAGGTCCATATAGACCAAGCTATGGTTTTTCCAGTAATCATGTACGTATGTGAGAGTTGGACCATAAAGAAGGCTGAGCACCAAAGAATTGATGCTTTTGAACTATGGCGCTGGAGAAGACTCTTGAGAGTCCCTTGGACAGCAAGGAGATCAAACCAGTCAACCCTGAAGGAAATCAACCCGAACATTCACTGGAAGGACTGATACTGAAGCTGAAGCTCCAATACTTTGGCCACCTGATACGAAGAGCCAACTCGTTGGAAAAGACCCTGACACTGGGAAAGATTGAGGGCAAGAGGGGAAGGGGGCAATAGAAGATGAGATGGTTGGATTGCATCACTACTCAGTAGACATGAGATTGAGCAAACTCCAGGAGATAGTGAAGGACAGGGAAGCCTGGTATGCTGCAGTCCATGGGGTCACAAAGAGTCTGATACAACAGTGACTGAACAATAATGAGCAATAAAAAAAATCAGAAAATCAATTTTTTAAAAAGATGATAAGATAACACTCAGTTCAGTTCAGTTCAGTCACTCAGTCGTGTCCGACTCTTTGTGACCCCATGAATTGCAGCACGCCAGGCCTCCCTGTCCATCACCAACTCCCGGAGTTCACTCAGACTCACATCCATTGAGTCCGTGATGCCATCCAGCCATCTCATCCTCTGTCCTCCCTTTCTCCTCCTGCCCGAAATCCCTCCCAGCATCAGAGTCTTTTCCAATGAGTCAACTCTTCACATGAGGTGGCCAAAGTACTGGAGTTTCAGCTTTAGCATCATTCCCTCCAAAGAACACCCAGGATTGATCTCCCTTAGAATGGACTGGTTGGATCTCCTTGCAGTCCAGGGGATTCTCAAGAGACTTCTCCAACACCACAGTTCAAAAGCATCAAGTCTTCAGCACTCAGCTTTCTTCACAGTCCAGCTTTCACTGCTGCTGCTGCTGCTGCTAAGTTGCTTCAGTCGTGTCCGACTCTGTGTGACCCCATAGACAGCAACCCACCAGGCTCCCCCGTCCCTGGGATTCTCCAGGCAAGAACACTGGAGTGGGTTGCCATTTCCTTCTCCAATGCATGAAAGTGAAAAGAGAAAGTGAAGTCGCTCAGTCATGTCCGACTCTTAGTGACCCCATGGACTGCAGCCCACCAGGCTCCTCCATCCATGGGATTTTCCAGGCAAGAGTACTGGGGTGGGGTGCCATTGCCTTCTCCGCCAACTCTCACTAGCATCAAAAAAAACATCAAATGCCTAAAACAAAATCTAATAACAGATAGGCAAGACCTCCATGCAAAAAGTACCATGGGCATGCTTTAGAGTATTTGATATTATAAAGATGTCAATTCTCTCCAAATTGATCTATCAGATTAGATCAGTCGCTCAGTCGTGTCTGACTCTTTGTGACCCCATGAATTGCAGCACGCCAGGCCTCCCTGTCCATCACCAACTCCCGGAGTTCACTCAGACTCAGGTCCATCGAGTCAGTGATGCCATCCAGCCATCTCATCCTCTGTCATCCCCTTCTCCTCCTGCCCCCAATCCCTCCCAGCATCAGAGTCTTTTCCAATGAGTCAACTCTTCACATGAGGTGGCCAAAGTACTGGAGTTTCAGCTTTAGCATCAGTCCTTCCAAAGAAATCCCAGGGCTGATCTCTCTTCAGAATGGACTGGTTGGATCTCCTTGCAGTCCAAGGGACTCTCAAGAGTCTTCTCCAACACCATAGTTCAAAAGCATCAATTCTTCGGCGCTCAGCCTTCTTCACAGTCCAACTCTCACATCCATACATGACCACAGGAAAAACCATAGCCTTGACTAGACGAAGCTTTGTTGGCAAAGTAATGTCTCTGCTTTTCAATATGCTATCTAGGTTGGTCATAACCTTCCTTCAAAGGAGTAATCGTCTTTTAATTTCATGGCTGCAGTCACCATCTGTAGTGATTTTGGAGCCCAGAAAAATAAAGTCTGACACTGTTTCCACTGTTTCCCCATCTATTTCCCATGAAGTGGTGGGACCGGATGCCATGATCTTCGTTTTCTGAATGTTGAGCTTTAAGCCAACTTTTTCACTCTCCACTTTCACTTTCATCAAGAGGCTTTTGAGCTCCTCTTCACTTTCTGTCATAAAGGTGGTGTCATCTGCATATCTGAGGTTATTGATATTTCTCCTGGCAATCTTGACTCCAGCTTGGGTTTCTTCCAGTCCAGCGTTTCTCATGATGTACTCTGCATATAAGTTAAATAAACAGGGTAACAATATACAGCCTTGACATACTCCTTTTCCTATTTGGAACCAGTCTGTTGTTCCATGTCCAGTTCTCACTGTTGCTTCCTGACCTGCATACAAATTTCTCAAGAGGCAGATCAGGTGGTCTGGTATTCCCATCTCTTAAAGAATTTTCCACAGTTTATTGTGATCCACACAGTCAAAGGCTTTGGCATAGTCAATAAAGCAGAAATAGATGTTTTTCTGGAACTCTCTTGCTTTTTCCATGATCCAGCGAATGTTGGCAATTTGATCTCTTGTTCCTCTGCCTTTTCTAAAACCAGCTTGAACATCAGGAAGTTCATGGTTCACATATTGCTGAAACCTGGCTTGGAGAATTTTGAGCATTACTTTACTAGCGTGTGAGATGAGTGCAATTGTGCAGTAGTTTGAGCATTCTTTGGCATTGCCTCTATAGATTCAATGTAATCCCAATCAAAACACTACCACTTAGGTGTCGGCTTGTTGTTATTCAGTCTTTCAGTTGTAGGCTAGCAATAGGCTAGAGGGTAATTAACTTGATTATAAAATAGCCAAAATCATCTTCAAGAAGAGTAACAAAATTGGAGGACTTCATTACCAGATATCAAGACATATTACAAAGCTACAGAAAATAAAATGTTATTGGTACAAGAAGAGACAAATAGACCAGTGGAAAAAATTGAGTCCAGAAATAGACCTAGACACTTGTAATACTGTGGAGAAGAAGTGATCTTATCGATAAATGGTTCGAGATCAATTGGTGAGGAGGGGAGGCGGTAAATATCAATGCCTACCACATACCACATATATATAAATATCCATTTCAAATGAACTGTAGACCTAAATGTGAAAGGCAAAGCACAAAACCCCCAGAAGATTACACAGGAAAATGTGTTCCTGACCTTAGGTCAGGCTAGGATATTTTTCAAAGGAACATAAAAAGCACTAAGTAGTAAAAAAAAAAAAAAAAAATCAATAAACTAGACAATTTTATTTTATAATTTTTATTCATTTAAGTGCACCATTAAGAAAGTAAAAAGACCAGCAAACTTGGGAATTAATTATTATTATTACTATTGCTTTGTCTTTGTAGTTCAGTCCCTATTTCTCACGTTCTGCTTTACATAGTTAAATTTTTATGTTTTTTTTAATAACTATGTCAAGCAAAAAAGACCTAATCAGACTCTTAATCAAATTTAGAGTTATGTCTGGAATCACTTCGACATTAAAAAAAAAAAAGATATATATTCATTAAACGTGTTTGGGAAGAACCCAGAGAACACAGCAAATATACAGACTACAATGCTTAAAAACAGCTGACGCATAAGATACTAAGTTGAGTAACAATCTGAAAAAAAAAATCATATTATTTTGAAATTCTTTGAATAGAGAAGATAAACAGAAGCTTCCAAATGTGAACCATAAATCAAAAGTTATAAAGACAAATAATGTATATAATAAAGGCACTGGTTTGTGATAGGGCTGCTTCTCATGTGGGCAAACCCTATGAATTCTGCTCCAAGATGAGTAACAGCAAGAATTTATTTATTTGATGATGATTAAAGATGTTCCCCAGCTGAGATAACTCTACCAACTAGTAAAAAAAAAATTTCAAAGACAGACACTTTGCATTGTTGAATCTTTTGTAAAAAGTAGTTATTTATTATTATTCTAATTTTCCATAAGCTATAGAGATGCAGTTAGCTGTGTCATATTTTGTTCACAGGGCATAAATCAAACAACAGTAGTTACTGCTAAGAGCCAAATTCTTTATTTTGCTATGTCAACTGTTTCATAAATTTTACTGAAAATGATACCCCAAGATAAAAGGCTCTGGTTAAAATTAATTTTTATTTAATATCCATCCTAATTATTACAAATGCAGAAGCAACATGCTGGTATTTCATTATAGTCAATATTTATATTCCTTGAAGGCCTATGTGTTTCTGGCTAAAAAAAATGTGAAATAGTTCTATAATTTGAGACTTTAAGATAAAGAAAAATGAATTGACTGAAATTAATCAAACAGCTTTATAAAATATATATATTCCTTACATATCCCATTTAGGTATATTCCATATACCTATACTCTCTATATAGGTTTATATATTCAGGAACCAATCACTATGTAAACAATTACACTTGTCTATACAGCCAACAACCTTCTATACCACCTCGGGAAATGTGAGCAAAAATTTCTTCCAGGTAAAGTGCAACTATTAAATTTCCTTGAAGTAAATCAATATGTTCCTTTCTACTTACCCTCTCTTCCATAGCAACAGAAGCAAGAAACAAAACAAGCCTATTTAATGTGCAAAAGACGTACCTTGCTTTTAAATGTTTCTAGTCTAGAAGAGAAGCCATTTTTATTTCAGCACTTTCAAGTCTTTGAACATTTTCTTGCCCTACTCTATGTCAGTTTATATTCTTCATATATCAGGCTTGCCGATTACCCTGAACGAACATAAACATACCCCAGTTATTTAAAGTAAAGATAAAAGCAAATACCTTCAGGTCAGACTGCCTAGATTCAAATCCTAGCTTCATCACTGCCCAGTCATTTAATGTCATATGCCTTAGTACACTCATCAATAAAATGAAGGCAATGATAATATCTTTCTCCTAGGTTTATTATTGCAAACTAATCCAAGCCAAATTGGCCATTCAACAATCATCAGGTTCTTTTGGTAAACGATGAAAACCTCCTTGAAATAGATTCCACAATTCAAAGTAAAGGGGAGAGCTTCCCTGGTGACTCAGGTAAAGAATCCACCTGCCAATGCAGAATGGTTTGGCAAATACTGGTTTGATCCCTGATCCAGGAAGATTCCACATGCTGTGGAACAACTAAAGCTGTGCGCCACAACTACTGAGCCTCTGCTCTGGAGTCAGGAAGCTACAACTACTCAGCCCACGTGCCACAACTACGGAAGCCGCGGTGCCCTAGAGCCCGTGCTGTGCAACAGTGAGAAGCCTGCACACCATAACTAGAGAGTAGCCTTCCCTCACCACAGCTAGACAAAAGCCCACTCAGAAAAGAAGACAGCACAGCCAAAAAAAAAAAAACATAAAGAGGAGCAACCTTCCCCTTCTCCACAATTTCCTTCTTGGTGGAATATTAAATAAAATTTTGGCTTAAATTAAGCCAAAATTCTACCAAATGCACCAGCAATTAATAGCAAGCAAACACAAGGATAATCACATAATCTATCATTTTAAGTTTGAGAAAGCCCCACTCTGTGTTCAAGCCATCCAAAGTTCCCCTTGCATGAAAGGTTCACTCTGAGGCCAGAGCAACAGAGTTCTGATGGCAGGACATTACCTGCTCAGGAAAGGTAACAAAGCCTTCCTTAAACCAAAGGAGTACCACAGTACTACACAGAGCTAAATCACCTGGGACACAGCATGCACTCTGCACACTATGCCAGTTTATCAAAATGTGGAGAAAGTTCGGTTACAAAGATTATAAACCACAGATCTTAAATGCAAATGAAGAAAAAGAGCTTTACAGTGGGTTATGGAACAGATCCATACAGAATCCTCCATTGCTTATTCAGTAAATATTAAGTTGAGGTTCATTTTTATTATATACTAAATAGAAGTTTCTGATAGTCATGGACCTACCAAAGAGAATTTCAAATGAGGCCGAGTAAATATTTACTTGACATTCCCATGTCGTTAGCACCATGCTAAGAGTGATTCAATATACAAAAGAAATATATTTTTCCTACTTTCAAAGGGCTTATAATCAAAATGAGGCAAAAAAACACAAATGAAGTAATAGCAAAAGACTAATATTGTATGTGAAAGCCTTCGACAGTGTGGATCACAATAAACTGTGGAAAATTCTGAAAGAGATGGGCATACTAGACCACCTGACCTGCCTCTTGAGAAAACTGTATGCAGGTCAGGAAGCAACAGTTAGAACTAGACATGGAACAACAGACTGGTTCCAAATAGGAAAAGGAGGACATCAAGGCTGTATACCATCACCCTGCTTATTTAATTTATATGCAGAGTACATCATGAGAAACGCTGGGCTGGAAAAAGCACAGGCTGGAATCAATATTGCCGGGAGAAATATCAATAACCTCAGATATGCAGATGACACCACCCTTATGAAAGAAAGTGAAGAGGAACTAAAGAGCCTCTTGATGAAAGTGAAGAGGAGAGTGAAAAAGTTGGCTTAAAGCTCAATATTCAGAAAACTAAGATCATGGCATCCGGTCCTATCACTTCATGGCAAATAGATGTGGAAACAGCAGAAACAGTGGCTGACTTTATTTTTCTGGGTTCCAAAATCACTGCAGATGGTGACTGCAGCCATGAAATTAAAAGATGCTTACTCCTTGGAAGGAAAGTTATGGACAGCCTAGACAGCATATTGAAAAGCAGAGACATTACTTTGTCAACAAAGGTCCATCTGGTCAAGGCTATGGTTTTTCCAATGGTCATGTATGGATGTGAGAGTTGGACTGTGAAGAAAGCTGAGCACCGAATAATTGATGCTTTTGAACTGTGGTGTTGGAGAAGACTCTTGAGAGTCCCTTGGACTGCAAGGAGATCCAACAAGTCCATCCTAAAGGAAATCAGTCCTGGGTGTTCATTGGAAGGACTGATGTTGAAGCTGAAACTCCAATATTTTGGCCACCTGATGCAAAGAGCTGACTCATTTGAAAAGACCCTGATGCTGGGAAAGATTGAGGGCAGGAGGAGAAGGGGACAACAGAGGATGAGATGGTTGGATGGCATCACCAACTCAACAGACGTGGGTTTGGGTGGACTCTGGGAGTTGGTGATGGACAGGGAGGCCTGGCATGCTGCAGTTCATGGGGTCGCAAAGAGTCGGACATGACTGAGTGACTGAACTGAACTGAATATTGTATGTATAAACACATACACAAAATTTGTGTGCAAAATTTTCACATGCTTTTGAAGACCATGAAGAAAGAAACCAAAGAAGGTGAGGTTTTCAGGGGAAGTCTCAGGCAAAAGGCAAAATCTGAGCACAAACCTTATAGTAGGATTTAGACAGATTGAGGAGCAGGCGTTCCCAAATCTGGATTTGATGTTGGAAGAAGTAGGACGATGTCTCACTGGAGTGATTTGAGTTGGGAGGCTCAATATGAATGGGTACATGGTGAGCTGAATAATGACTCACCAAAGAGGATCATGACCTAATCATTCAAACCTGGTACATGTCACCAAACATCACAAAAAGGACTTTGCATACGTGACTATGTTAAGGAACTTGAGGTGGGGAGATTATCCTGAACTATCCAGCTGGGCCCAATGTAATCACAGGATCCTTACAAGAGAGAAGCAAGAGAGTCAGAGCCAGGGACACAGATACAACAAAGTGCCGAGTGATGTGGCACCATGGGCTAAGGAATGAGTGCAGTCTCTTGAAGCTGGAAATGGCAAGGAATGGATTCTCCTTTAGACTTTCCAGAAAGGACCAGCCCTGCCAAGCCTTTAATTTTATCCCCATAAGACACACTTTGGATTTCCAGAATTACAACAATCTGTGCTGTTTAAGCCACTGAATTGGTGATAATTCATTACAGCAGCAATAGGAAACTAACACAGGGTAGATGTGATGAAAGGCTGAGCTCAAAAACTCCTGGATTTCCCTGGTTGTGCAGTGGTTAAGACTACATGCTTCCAACGTAGGGGGTGTGGGTTCAATCCTTGGTTGGGAAACTAAGTTCCCTCATGCTGTCAAGCATGGCCAAAAAACAAAAATCAGGCTAGTTACAAGATTTTTTTCCTAGGTAATGCAGAAGAGACTCACTAACTGAGAATGAATTGTCAATGTCCTGTCCCAGCAAACAAACCTGCAGTTTTTTGTGTCTATCTTCTCTCTCAAGGACTGCATTAATGATTTGTCCAGAGATTTCTGTTTCTACAATAAAGCTGTTGTCTCAAGCCTACTTGCTGCCAGAAAACTCAGAATCCTGATAAGAACCAACTAAAAGCCCATATACATTTAGAACTTGAAATCCTGTTTACAGGAACATGCTTTGGGAAGCTCTTTATTCTTTTAGAGAATTCAGCAGAGTCTCGCACTGAGGGGAAATTATGCATGCAGTCCATAATCATGCAAGAAACTTCAAACATGTGACCTAAAAATTTAATTCCAAAATTACACAATGAGAAGATTTAATTTGCCTTTCACTGACACTCTGTCATAGTCTAAATTTAAAGAGTCAAAATTTTAGTTACACAAAAATACAAAAATGGAACAGATTTTCATAGCAGAGCCCAAAACTTCAAAAAGACACCAGATCATACGTAAAATGTGGAGATGTTTGCAAATATCTTTATATAAGATGTGTTATAAATGTGACTTGTTTTCCTGATTACCATAATTACCAAGCCTAGGAAAATATAAACACAAAAATGTAATAGCACCAGAGAAAATGAGGACGGTTGGTTTGGGTTACAGCCTCTAGACCGGTAGTCTTACCAATCACCTTCAGTGTGCAATCCAACTTTAATGGTACAAATAGCATGACAAATCTTTCTTCCCATTTGACCTAGACCCACCAAGAAAGAGGCCCAAATCTACATTTAAAATGAAAGCGACTAGGCAGCACCTTCTAGAGAACACTGGATCTCACTAGGATAGAATCCGTTTTTTGAATGGCAAAGTTTCTAAGCGCTCCAGAACTCAAACAACTTAACTCACTGAACCCTATGGTACCATGTTACATGTTTCAGTTAAACCTTGAAAGCTGGGCAAAAGGAAATGCTGACCAGGAGGAGGTTACTGTCGCTGAGTTGTGACAGGACATCTCAGGATCACTGAGCACAGAACTGAACACCTTTATGCTCCTTTACTTAACCCACAACTACTCCTTGAACAGTTCTGAGGCGTCCTGAAGTGACTAAATGATAGTTTACATGTAAACTCCTTAGCATAGTGCTTGATACACAGTAAGTGTTCAATAAATAACAGCAATGTGGAATATGATAATGGCAGTGATTACTGGCATGAAGATAGAGGGCTGTGTCTGAGCCTGAATAAACTAGACTCCCCTACAACCCACCTCGAACAGGGAGAGCCTTCAGCCTAGAGGGAAAACTTCCGTAACAGCCTTTGGTCCCTGGAACACAGCTGAGCTCTTTCTTAAGCTACCTGGCTGCCTTAAATACCATGATGGTTCTGTCACTACTGTTTCAGGACTTGAGAGTTGGTCCAGTACTATGTAGCACAGGGAACTCTGCTCAATGTTGTGTGGCAGCCTGGATGTGAGGAGAGATTGGGAGAGAATGGATACATTTTACATATATCTACATGGCTGAGTCCTTTTGCTGTCCACCTGAAATTATCACAAATTGTTAATTGGTCCAATGGGCTTCCCTGGTGGCTCAGCTGGGAAAGAGCCTGTGATGCAGGAGACCCAGGCTCCATCCCTGGGTTGGGAAGATCCCCTGGAGAAGGAAAGGCAACCCACTCCAGTATTCTTGCCTGGAGAATCCCCATGGAAAGAGGAGCCTGGCCAGCTACAGTTCATTGGGTCACACAGAGTCAGACACAACTGAGTGACTAACACTTCACTTATATTCCAATATAAAATTAAGTTAAAAAAAAAAAACAGAGTTGGTCCAGGAGAAGCTACCAATTCAACCCTAAAAGGCTGCAAGAACTAACAGGCCTACTTTCTAATCTCTCTCATGTTCACCATAAGCCAATATGTGTGAGAAATTCATGCGTGATCCGGATCACTCTTCAGGGGAGAACTTTCTCTTGACCTGTGATCAGCAGATAGTCTCCAACTGTAAGCTCTTTCACAGTCTGCCTCCACTCAAGAGAGCTCTTTTACTGTAGATAATGCCTATTCTGTGGCTGAGCAAAGAAGGGGTATAAAAGCTTGACCATTTTGGCCCAATACAGGACAACTCTGCATCAGTTAGCCTCGAGTTGGCCAAGGTTTTATCAGGCCTGCATCAAAGTCCAAATATTTTCTCTGCGTCTGCTCATTTCCTTCCTCAGGTGTTAATCCCTAATATGTTTTTGCAGCCCAAACTGACTTTCATTGTATGGAAGGCACCATAAGGGGGGAAAGAAGAGGATGAAATAAAAGAAGACTGTCAGATTCCCAAAGTTGTATAGGCAAGAAACAGGCCAATAAAACTACTCATCTGCAAATACATGCTATCCCTCATGAAGATGGATGACTCCAAGGGGAGAGCTTCAAGTCCAGAGGGTGGAGCTTCGAACCGCAGAGAATTATTCCCAGGCCTTGAAACCTAATTTCATGGATGGATGAATCTGCATGGATGTATTTCAAAGTTGCCTGGGACTGGTGACTCCTTTATTCCTTCCATCTCCTCCCCTTTTGAACCGGAATGTTTATATCTATCCCATGCCTATCCCACCATTGTTTTGGGGGAGCAGGTATTAATAATCTGTTTTTCCAATTTCACAGATTCACAAATGGAGATGAATTGTGCTGCATGACTACCCAGAACCTCATCCATAACTGATGAGATTTAGGACTTCTGAACTGATAAGATTTATATTAGGTTTTTGGATTTGGAGTTGATCTGCAATGGGTTGACACTTCTGGAGGTGCTGGTGAATGTATTTAACGTGTGGGATGGAAGTAAATTTGAAGGGGATAGAAGGTAGACCACGATAGAACAGCAGCCCCCAAAGATGTCCTTCCTAGTCCCCAAAACCTACAACTATTTTATAAGAAAAAAGCCACTCTGTAAAGACGATTATGCTAAGGATCTTAAAATGGAGAAATTGTCTGGACAGACCCATCACAGAGCTCACAGCAGCAATAGAAACTAATACAAGTGCCCACCCAGGACACTTTTAGCTGGATCTAAGAGCTTTATGTTAAATAGTAGCTTGAGATCAACTGATTTCCGAATGTGAATCACATTTTTTTTCACAGAACTGACTTTAATCAGTAAAGCATTAAAATTTAACATAACACTCTGGGTACATAATATTAATTAACAGATTGTATCTGAATAAAGAGTCTATATATATTTGAGACTGCAGTTTCTAACTCCAAGCCAACTCTTGGCACCTTGCCAGCACCATACTACCTCTAGAAAATGGTCAGTTACAAACCTTGACATCTCTACCAAGAGGGTTGGAATCCAGTGTCCAAGTGCAAAAAGGAATCAGACATCTGTTCAACAGAGAATCACTGTCAAGTCTTTCCAAGAAAATGGAGGAGCAATTTACCTTCCTGTCCAATCCAGAATACCAAATCGAATGGGAAAAAAAAGAAAGTGGGAAAAAAAAAAAGCGAGTAACTTTCCTTTTTCTAATAGTGTAGAAGAGGGACCTGGCATTTGTTTGGATTTTCTTTTCATTCTGAGCAGAAGGTCCTGGCAATAAACATCTAGAAGCTTGCCCATTATGAACTGTTTGGTTTCTTTTCCCCTGTTTCATGAGGCCATGGTGATATTATACTCTTGGAATTCCTCCTTTCATCTGCTTCCTTTCCCCTGACAGTTCATAAAGGATGGCCACACTGGGAATGAAAGCTAAGCAGTTACTCTTAAAATATCAAGAGAATTCAGGCTCTGTACACCAGAAAGATAATTTTTTTCTAAGTTGCAGTAGTTTCAATTTTCTGGGGCAGCACCCAAATTCCCATGTGGTCCTGTAAGATCTGATCTAATAACGCCAAGGAAAAAGCTCCACTAACCTGATACAAAAATTGCATATAGGCCTTTTTGTGCTATTATTCTTAATAAAAACGGTTGTCATGTATTGGTTTTATACAAAGGGCTAAATTCTCTTTGCACATTCTCTATACACACTCTTGTTTAACTCTCCCCAGAACATTTCAGATATTACTGCCTCTGCTTTATACATAAGAAACTGAAGTTTAAAAACCTTAACAAACACGTGCTGATCTCTACTGTTAATTAGAGGACATAGATAATTAGAACACTGGTCTAACTAAGTCAAAGATCCACAGGCTTAACCATTATTTACCTACTGCTTCCCTTCATTTCTGCATGAGAAGCAAGCAGTAAACTTAGGATTTAAAATATTCAACATGATAATGTTTTATTACATTTATTTGATGGAAAAAGTTTTTCATAATTCCTGCTAACCCCTGACCCTTCTCTGCATCTGAAGCTCTGAAAAATGTGGGCATGTTTATGCCATATGCAATTGTTATTGAAGATTACATGCTGGTCTTCCTATCAGACCAGACAGACACCACAGCTTCATGGGAGAGATATTAGATACTGTGTCTTTTCTTTAGACAGTAGCCTGCGCCATCTCTCTCGTCTGAGTATGTCCCAGAGTCCCCAGATTTATAAAGGTTTTGGAAGGGCAAAGTATGTGTGCTTTTGTCCCCAAATAGAGCCTGTGGAAGTGGCAAGTGTCCTAGAGAAGCCTCTCAGAAACTTCCACAACAAACATGGCATTGGAGAAGTAGAGCTGAAGTGGCCAAGCAGGGTGGGAAAGCCACAGTTGGAGAGGACAGCCGCTGGGGCCCTTCCCTCATTCCGAGAGGTCTGGCCACCCTGAGGAGAGGCAGCTCTGGGGGGGCCCTGCAAAAGTTTGTCCAACAACATGACTGTCATCTAGAGGACAAACTGACAGGAGAGAAGATGGAAGCTGTCTTTCAGGATGTCTGACTTACAGAGGTGGCAACCAAAGCCAGCCCCTGCCTCACCATCACCACCTCCCACTTACTGACTTTCACTCAGCACTTCTATTGGATTTAGACTCTGCTGTGCAGATGGAGGTAGGAAAATCCAAAACTAAGTTTATCTTGAACTGTTTGTCTCAGCACAGCATGAGATTATACTGAGTTGAATGATATTTAGTTTCTGACAGCTGATAGGGGATTCCCCAGTGGCTCAGTGATAAAAGAATCTACCTGCAATGCAGGAAACAAGGGTTTGATCCCTGGGTCAGGAAGATCCCTGGAGAAGGAAATGGCAACCCACTCCAGTATTCTTGCCTGGAGAATCCCATGGACAGAGGAGCCTGGTGGGCTATAGCCCATGGGATTACAAAAGACTAGGACACAACTTAGCGACTAAACAACAACAGAATGGAAACTCAAAATATAAATTAAATTATGAAGGGTATAAGGAAGGAAAAAAATAATTTCCCCTCTACCCTTCTGAGCTCCTAGTTGAGATCTCTGTAATAAAAGACAGATTAACAGGAGAAAAACAAATAGACATATATACTCACATATACCTGGGAGATACCAGGGAAAAGTGAGTAACTCCCCGAGATGGCTTAAAACTCAAGATTAAAAGCCCATCTTAATTAGGAAATGGAGGGGGCACGTAAGCCTCCTGGGGCAGAGTAAATGATTTTTAAGAAAGATGAATGGGCCCTTTAAAAACAGATGAGAGGTATAAAAGTTCAAGATAAAGTTTGTCTGGGTGTGGTGCTAGCACTAAGAGTCAGTTTTCCTCAGTCGATGAAACGCTCAGGGAGGGGACTTAGACAGTTGAGTTCCTTTGGGAGGATCTGTCTTTAGGCAGAAAAGGGGAGTTAGGAGAAAGCCTCTCCCTGCACTTGCTGCTTTTAAAGTGCCTACAGCTCAAAATAATCAATAAACCAAAGCAGCATATTCTGAGGTAGATTGTCCTAAACTCCTAAAGTCAGAGTTTGGAGTAACATATTCTGCTACCCTGCAGGGGAAAAGATGAGATTTTCTTACACGCATGAGCTTGTAACCTTAGAAAGATGCCTTAGTCAAAAATGATCATCAATTAGATCATAAATATAAATTGTGAGAAAATAATGTTTGCGTTTTTTATTTTTACTTTTAATGAAAAGTTTCAAGCTACTCACAAAAGTAGAATAATATAATGAACTCCAGTTCCAGAAATTATCAAGATACTGTCAATCTTATTTCATCTATTATTACACACATGCATACACGCACACATACTATACTGTGGAGTATTTTATAATGAATCATCAGATCAGATCAGATCAGCCGCTCAGTCGTGTCCGACTCTTTACGACCCCATGAATCGCAGCACGCCAGGCCTCCCTGTCCATCACCAACTCATAGACATCATATAATTTCAAGCAAAAACTCTTCTGCATGTATCTTTAGTAGGATTTAAAAGGAATTTTTTAGCATTACCAAGATACCATTGTCACACCTAGTAAAATTAACAATAGTTCCCTAATGTAACATTTATGCCTGTTTAAATTTCCCTAATTGTCCCACAAACATCTTTTTCAGGCTGGTTTCGTTGAATCAGGGCCCAAACAAGATCCACAGACTGCATTCAGATAATAGGTCTAAGTCCCTTTTAATGTGTAAAAATTTACTCTCTAAAATCTGTCATTTTTAATTTTCAAATACACAGGTAATCACATCTCTGGACTGAGATGAGCACTAAATTCACAAGCTTACAGGCTGATCTAAGTGTGGGCTGGAGTTGTGCTCTAGCTCCAAGACAAATAATTCATCAGAAAGGGGTCTGGCGCCCTCTAATGCTTTTTTCAAATTATAACTTTCTGATTCTCAAACCAATTAAGAAACAGAAAAATAATCCTGATGATGGAACTATTGTTCCATGCTGTTCAACCTTGTAGCTGCATGTTTCTTATATCATACTACATGTGCTTTTCTATAAGAGATTCCTATAAGAAAGGAATTATTTCTTCTTTTTGATAATGAAAGTTAAGTTACTGAATGCCAAGTACAGAGTCAATCCTCACGATATTTTCTGTCATGGAAGATCATACTTCATCATTCAAAGTAACATTACCATTTACATTACCATTTACAAAGTACATTTATAGCAGAATATCTTGCTGCTATTTCCCAGACACCCCATTGTTTTAACAGTACCTTTCTTTCAAACTGCTATTGTTTTATTCTATACATTACTGTATTTGAAGGGTACATAGGAGTTTCTCTAAAAGATATAAGACATATATGTCTTATAGTTGTTTTTGAAGTTGCATAGGATAATGAAATACAGAACAGAAGAAAGAGATATAATGAAAGAAAAACAGATTATTATAACAATCCTTAGAACTGGGAGATAGTAGCAGGCAGCACCAGAAGAGAGAGGTATAGATGCTATTTATCAACATGTGCTAAATCAATATATTTGAAAATAATAATTGATTATACAGTCCTATAATTGATATAAAAAGACAAAGAGCAAGAACAGATACACCTAATCAAGTAAGACTTGTTTGCCTTGAATAATTTTCACATCTATGAGTTAAGTATGTGGATAAGCATGCATTTTCTGCCAAAATGTTAAGCTTTAAACATATTTTTGTTTATGTTTAAAAACTGTCATTGTTCTGCCATCAGCCATTCTTTAAAATGCATTACTGAAAGAAGAGCGTAAAGCTGAATTAAAGTGAAAAAGAAGCAAAGCATAAATTATAGCCATTCTCTAGCATTGAAACATGTATATTACCATGTGTAAAATAGATAACCAGTGCAAGTTCCATGCATAAAGCAGGGCACTCAAAACCAGTGCTCTGGGACAACCCAGAGGGAGGGGATGGGGAGTGAGGTAGGAGGGGGATTCAGGATAGGGGAACACATGTACACCCGTGGCTGATTCATGTTGATGTATGGCAAAAACCACCACAATATTGTAAAGTAATTAGCCTCCAATTAAAATAAACAAATTATACCCATTCTCTTAAATACCAGTTAAACAACCCCCCACAAAGTCCTTCATATAGAAATTCTCAGAGTAGCAGTAACTTAGCTATTCAAGACAGGTCTCTTAAACATGTGAGAAATCTTTTCAACTGTGTCAAGCGAATGCCAAATTTAGGAAAACACTGCCACCTTCGAATTGTTCACAAAAAGCTAAGGTTCAACAATAAGATCCAATATAATTTTGATTAAACACGAATTCAATCTCCAGCCCAGCTCAAACCTGACTTGACTGCAGGCAATCTTGATTTATTCCTCACTCTCCAATGAAGCCTCAGGTTTTATTCTAGGAATGATAGAAATAGGACCAATAGATAATGTTTTTAGTGTTTTCATCACTCTCTATCAGGGTGACCTTGGTTTCAACTGGATAGCTCAGATCTTGGGGAAATGGATGAGTGTCTGATTGTTTTATTTTTGCAATTACACGTTGAAGGGAATGAGAGCAAGACAGTGGATATTCCCACTACAGTTCATTCTGAGGCCAGAATGAGGAATTTCCTCCACAGCTGGGTTCAAAGGAGAGACACAGGACTGGGGTTAGTGGAAGGCTCCCCATGATGGATGGTGAAGTTGCACACTCATATATCTGGTTACCTTCCCACTCTAGGCCACTCCCCCACTGTCCCACCCAAGCAAATGTCAATGAATGACAAAAAAGTGACATCCCCCAGGTTGCGTCCAGCCCAATGAAGAACAGCAAGAGGGCCAGCACTGACCCCATAGAACTAGGAGAGCTGGTCCTTCCAGAAGGACCACTTCTGACTCATCCTCCTGACACAATGGGCACATCTCAGGAAAAGAGCTGTCCAGACTATCAGTTCTCATTATCGGGGGTAGTTCTGTCCCATTAAGTTGCCCTAAACACTGAAATAACTGATGGTACTGAACCATTGTGCCTGGTGAGTGCTAAGGCGCTTCAGTCGTGTCTGACTCTTTGGGACCCGCATGGACTGCAGACAGCCAGGCTACTCTGCCCATGGGATTCTCCAGGTACGAACACTGGAGTGGTTGCTATGCCCTCCTCCAGGGGATCTTCCCAACCCAGGGATCGAACACGCGTCTCCTCTGGCTCCTGCACTACAGGTGGATTTTTTTATCACTAAGCCACCTGGGAAGCCCAACTGAACTTTGCTGCTGCTAAGTCGGTTCAGTCGTGCCCGACTCTGTGTGACCCCATAGGCAGCAGCCCACCAGGCTCCCCTGTCCCTGGGATTCTCCAGGCAAGAACACTGGAGTGGGTTGCCATTTCTTTCTGCAATGCATGAAAGTGAAAAGTGAAAGTGAAGTCACTCAGTCGTGTCCGACCTTGACTTCCAGGCAAACACAGGGTTAGATTCCCACAAGCCTCTGGTCACAACACTTTCATCAACACATCAACAAAGAACCTTGTTTTACACGAGCTTCTGCTGAAAGGCACCTAGTTTAATATATGCTATTGATTCATTAACACTGAATTCGTATCCAGTATTTAAGTCATGCCTGAACGAAGTTTATCAACCACATGCCTTTTCTCAGTAAAATCCATGGCAGCCTTCTGACATCCACGGACACTACACAGCACAGCAGCCACTTTAAAAAGGCAAAATCACCCCCAAAAGAGCACAGACATGTGAAAAACACGGCACTGAATACCATACAGAAGACACCTGCCAACAGCAACAGAGCCGAAATGGAAAACCTGTGCGCTACCTTGGCCCCCCTCAGCTGGGAACAGGCCCTTAGGGCCACTCAAACTTTGTGAGCTTGCGCTCAAGTTCAGGAATGGGGGTTGCAGATACATTTTACGGCATGGATGAATTTGTAAATACAGAGTCCACGAATAATGACAACGGAATGTGTTGTCTGAGAAGAGCAAGCTCCGTTCCTAAAGAAGCATCTCCTCAGGAGCTGGCCTACCTTGGAGCGAAGTGAAGACCGCCGAGTATGACACCAGCCAGCCTTCCTTTTTCACCCGCAGAAACTGCTACGGGCACTGCTCTTGACCACCTGGGTGACAAGGGTCGCTCTTAAAAAGAATGTGGATCGAAATTGGGCCCGCAGGAGAAGACATGGCTGCCTTCACGCATGCGCCCTCGAAAGACTGCGCCTACACGCTGAAACAGACATTGCGTCAATGCCTGATTGACAAGGAGACGGAGACCTATCTGCAGACCAGTGAGCATACCCCCAGAAACTCATCCCATCATGAAGGATTCCTTTCCCTAAACCCTCAACATGCTCTGTCACTTGCCATAGCTTGCATTTCCCGAATTGCAGTTCCTCAGCTATTCCTGAATAAATTCAGTTTCTGGTGATTTGAGTTTGCCTCATTTTACGTCTTTATTTAGGTTGACACACTGAAATGACAGACCTCTTTTGATAACTTATTAATTTACTAGGATGAAGTCCTCTGGCAAATGGGCGGGCTTACCAGCTGGCTTTGTTTCAGCTCTGACCCTTCTGGTTGAGAAAGTATCCCTGGGATTTTAGAGTCAGAGACAGTGAGGACCCCAGAAAAAAGAAGAAAGGCCTTCTCACAATGGAAAATAATAAGGATTAGAGTCATTCATTTAAATATTTTAAAAGATTTCCATTTTATACCCCCATGTGATGGAACAGAATAGATCAGTTCATCGCAGCACAGTTTATAGTAGCCAGGACATGGAAGCAACCTAGATGTCCATCAGCAGATGAATGGATAAGAAAGCTGTGATACATATACACAATAGAGTATTACTCAGCCATTAAAAAGAATACATTTGAATCAGTTCTAATGAGGTGGATGAAACTGGAGCCTATTATACAGAGTGAAGTAAGCCAGAAAGAAAAACACCAATACAGTATACTAACACATATATATGGAATTTAGAAAGATGGTAACAATAACCCTGTATACGAGACAGCAAAAGAGACACAGATGTATAGAACAGTCTTTTGGACTCTGTGGGAGAGGGAGAGGGTGGGATGATTTGGGAGAATGGCATTGAAATATGTATAATATCATATATGAAATGAGTCGCCAATCCAGGTTCGATGCACGATACTGGATTCTTGGGGCTGGTGTGCTGGGACGACCCAGAGGGATGGTACAGGGAGGGAGGAGGGAGGAGGGTTCAGGATGGGGAACACATGTATACCTGTGGCGGATTCATTTCGATATATGGCAAAACCAATACAATATTGTAAAGTTAAAAAATAAAATAAAAAGGTTGTAAGTAAGGTTTTCCTGGTGGCTCAGTGGTAAACAATCCACCTGCCAATGCAGGAGACACTAGTTCCATCCTTGGTCCAGGAGGACCCCACGTGCCTTAGAGAAACTAAGCCTGTGTGTCACAACTACTGAGTCGGGGTTCTGGAGCCAGGGAACCACAACTGTTGAGCTCAGGTACTGAAACTCCTGAAGCCAGAGTGCCCTAAGCACTGTGCTCTGCTTGCAATCAGAAGCTGGTGCACTCCAATGAAGATAACCCCTGCTCGCAGAAACTAGAGAAAAGCTCGCACAGCAAAACCCTGTGCAGCAGCAAAGACCCAGCACAGCCAAAATTTTAAAATATTTTAAAGGGGGTTTAAAGCAGTTTGCTATGTATAGTGGTTGATGACAGACAGCTAACTGCAGACGTACACTCCAGTATTCCCTCTTCATGTGCCCACTTCCCCACTCACAAAAAGAAAAAAAGAAAAAAAATCCGAAGGGAAAATTTGAAAACTTCCAGAATCTATTAGCTGGGCCAAGGCCCCCGGAGGCTAAAAGCTGCAGAAAGTCATGTCCCTTAACATAATAGAGCCAGAGCTCAGCTCTCTTAGAGGGTGAGAAGTGGAGTCTCCTATTGTCATCAGCCTGGACAGAACCCACTTCCTCTTTCCCTGGGGCTTGGAAAATATTGAGACATTCTGATATTCCCTCCCAAGATTATGCTGTGAAACAATGAATCCTGCTTCAGTTATACATTTGTACCTATGGGAAGACAAAAGAGGGCGTTCTCTTTTATAAGAGATATTTTGTAAAATCAAGCAGTGCCTTCCCATGCTGCTATTTAGTCACTAAGTCAAGTTTGCCTCTTTGGTACCCCCATGGACTGCAGACAGCCAGGCTCTTCTGTCCATGGGATTTCCCAGGCAAGAATACTGGAGTGGGTTGCCATTTCCTTCTCCAGGGGATCTTCCCAACCCAGGGATCAGACCCAGGTCTCCTGCATGAGCAGGCAGATTCTTTACCACTGAGCCACCTAGGAAGTTAAACCTTCCCATGTTCCTCCTATTATAGATAAAGGCTTGAAGCAAAAGCAAATATAAGGAAAACTGTTCAAATCATCTTACTATATTTATTCCGAACCAAGGCAAATTCTTTCCTCTGAGTGACAGGTGTGACAGAAATGGCTCTCATTTACTACAAGGAGCCAAGCCTGGGATGGGAATTTCACTGTATTGGCTCAAAACCTTATGAGGTCAGAGTTATTATTCCCGTTTTACAGATGTGAAAACTGAAGGCCCAAAGTCATCAGTCAGTAAGTAGCGTTGCTAAAATTCGATCTTAGACTATCAAGCTCTCAGTCTCTATACTTTTGATTACCACATAGGCAGTGTTCTTCTGACACAGTGCTACTTGTAAGTGATGCCTACTAGCTCTAGCTTATAAAAAGAAAATAAAGAAAAATTTATTCACTTCTGAACATTAGAAATTTAAAAACAGAGAATATTAGTTAATATATGACAAAACACTAATCATTTATGAGCGTTAAGTAGGCTGTACCTATCAGAAAACACATGCTGTAAATGGATAAGGAGAACATAAGATTAAATGTTGCAATGAAATTGCAGCGTAGGACAATTAACACCAGCCAGACAGTTGAAGGTTCTCAAATTCCACTAATCGGTGTAGACACAGTAATCTTGTAGTGGCATATAGGGCGGATTGAGGGCGTGTGGGTGGGGAGAGCAGAGCCAGAAAGGCCAGTTAGAATATTATAATGGCTCAGGTATGAGCTCATTACAGTAGAGCCATTGAGAATGGAAAGGAGGCAACAAAAGCAAGTGACGGTATGCAGACAGAATCCAAAATGCTTGGTAAGGGAAGGGAATTGTGAGCTTTCCAGTCCAACAGGTGCCTTGCCAGGGAGAAAGAAGGTGAGTGAACTGTCTAACTTGGTTGACATTTTTGATAAACCTCAAACATCTATCTTCACCAGGAGCAAGTTGTTCCTCCCAATCTTCATATACATCCCGGGAAAAGGCTACCATTTTTATATTTTATCTTTTTATTCTCCTCAAGAAATTATTCATTTTAAACAAATTTCTCCAACAACAAAAAGAATCTTTTTTATATTTTATGTCCCTCTACTCACCCCCTCCCTAAAAGTCCCTACTCTTTAAGTTAATCTTCTTATAATATCTGAATCAATGAGATATTTGTTAAACTAATTTCCTCCCATCCTTAATCCATAGAAAATCAAAAGGAAGTATTAATATTCTACTCGTATTGCTTTCCTCAGAAAGCAATGTTACTGTGGGATGTTCTTAATATACTTACACAAGTAAGTGAATCTTCATAACTTCTCCAGTGAGCTCCTAGAACTGACAACAGCCAGATACCAGCATAGAGAGACGCAGTGAATCTTCATAACAATCAAATTAAGTCACAAGCGATCTTTGTCTTACTGGTGAAACGTAATCAGGAGCTAGGCAAGTGGAGGGAATTCAGAGAACATGCCTAGTGCTTTCCTGCCAGGGCAATAACTAGCCAACCTGCTTGAGTTTGTCTTGCTAGAATTTCCTATACGAAAGGAAATGATACAAGAATTGAGGACACATCCTAAAGACAGGGTTAGAGATATTAGCTTTATGATATTGGCAAGTGGGAAAACTATGTAAAAAGACAGAAAATTCCAATGAACACACATTTATAAGACATTTATTTCAGTACAAAATCCTGTACTAAATTCTGTGAGGAACGCAGAAATTGTTCATGTATTTCCTAATTTGTGGAATGCCCACTTTGTGCCAGGCACTCTGTTATAAACAGAGGATAGATAAAGTAGAAAAAAGACAAAAATTTCTGCCCTTGGAAATTCCCCGGCGGTCCAGTGGAAGACTCCTTGTTTCCTCTGCAGGGGTCATGGATTCAATCCCTAGTCAGGGAACTAAGAATCACATGGCATGGCCAAGAAGAAAAATCTTATAAGAAAAACCTATAAAAAATTTCTAATCCTCAAGGAGTCCACAGCCACGTAGTGGGAAAGAGAGACAAGAAACCAACAAAAAGTACGGTGAAATCCTATCACAGAGAGGGGCATATAGAGCATGCAACAGGGTCCCACACAGAGAGTCAGTGCAAGGATCAGGAGTTTTTTGAAGGAAAGCCATATGTATTGGTTTATGGAGCTGCCGTCGCAAATTACCACAAAGCTGGTGGCTTAAAACAACCGAACTTTATTCTCTCACGGTTCTGGAGGCTAGAAGCCTAAAATCAAAGTATTGGCAGGATGGCACTCAATCTGGACTCCAGGGAAGACATCTTCCTCGCCTCTCCCCGTTCCTGTGGTTCCCTGCCGTCCTTGGCCTTCCTGTAGCCGTGTCACTCCACCCTCTGCCTTTGTCATCACAAGAGCATATTCCCTGTTTCCTCTGAGTCTCTCCCCTTCTTGAGAGAACACCAGTCACCGGGTTAAGACCTCACTCTTAACTAACCACATCTACAAAGACCCTGTTTCCAAATAAGGTCATATTCTGAAGTTACAAGAGGACGTGAATTTTGAGGGAATACTACTCAACCCTCTAGATCAGGCAAGAAATGACCTAGGCCTGATCTAAGGTGGTGGCTACATAAATGGAAAGGAGAAGAAACCCAGAATGACTCTTTGTTTTCCAGTTTGGATAACACGTTGGTGCCAGCTCTGAGATGAGGTATTCCAGGCAGAGGGAGCTTTTCTTGGGCTGTTGGTGTTACCAAGTTCTTAACATGATAACCACTATTCTTTTTTTTTTTTTGGCTGCACTGAACAGCTTAGGAAAGTGCCTTTGTTAGCCAACTACGGATTGAACCCATGGTGTCATCAATGAAAATGTGGAGTCCTAATCACCAGACCACCAGGGAATTTGCTACAACTACTATTCTTGACCATCTCTTGCTTAACATGTTTTCTAAAACTCAAGAACCTTGAAAAATAGGTATTATTTTCAGATTACAACTGAGAACACTGAAGCTAGAGGGGTGAGGAATTTTCCCAGAAGCACTCAGTTTGGAGGAGGTAAAAGATGAAAGGGAAAGGGTGGGTGGAGAAGATGGAAAAGTCCCCACTTGAGTTTCCTAAGCCAGTATTCCAGGAAATGGTCCTAGAGTAATGACAGTTTGACAGGATAGTTACATTCCTCAAACTACTGTCTTTGGGGAGCTCCATACCTTGTCGCTAACAAGGCTTAGATGGAGAAATTCTCAAGGCAAATTTGACATTTCCTTCCCTTTACTCCTTTATATATGTGAGTTTTCTATAGAGGAATCAAAGAATCTTGTCCCTAAGTTAGAAGTTGTATATAATAACTAAAGCTGTCAAGATTCAGCCATCCTTCTCATTTTGAAGTATGATTTTATATTTATATGTAAAAGCATTTTTAAGAGCCATCCAGTTAGTCCCTATATAGGTTATTAGTGGAAATTGAGAGATGCTCTGTTCTCAGAGAAAGGCAGTAGCATAAAAGCAATACAAAATGCACTATTTGTCCAAGGTTTAGTTGTAATTTTTAATTTCTGAATAGCAACATACTTTATAGCTAAATTTTATTACATTGACAATGTACTCAGAACTTTAACTTCTAAACGGCTAAATGCAGTTAAAATTCTACAAATTAAAATTCCATATATTAAATAATAATTTCATATATGAAAAAGCACAAATATCCCATGATTTGTAAATAGGCATTATTTGGAAAAAAGAAAATACTGGAGTAAAATCTTTACTGGTGATTTGGCAGTGTTTGCATTCCTATATTTTATCCAATAAATGACCTTTTTTACAGAGCATTAAAAGAGAAATTCAGCCATCCCTAAACTACCAAACCAAGTACTGTCCTGCTCTCCCTTCTCATCCCTCCATTGGACTAACATACATCCATAGGCTCTCATCCATAAGCTCTGGGAGCTTCTCCTGACACTTATTGAAGAAAATTACTCAAAACACAAAGAGAAGGCAAAAAATAATTTTGTGACCTTTTAATGCCATGCTAGACAAGCTCTAATAAGCCCACTTTTGAGTCATCTCTTTTGAGGAATATAAGTCCGTTTCACTTAATATCACAATTGATTAGGGCAATGACATTATACAACTCTGTAAAATTAGAAGTTTAACTTCTTAAAAAACTGCTAAGGTGTGATTATTTTGTTTAGCTGAGAAAACAACCTTCCAAATCAGGTTTATTGCACTGACAAGTTTTGTTTCTTATTTAGCAGTTTTTACTAACATGCTTTCTCCTGTTGACTTTTAAATTTCATTTCTTATGTTCTTTTTGAATCAGTTTTGTCATTATGCTCATTTACTCCTCAATAATAAGGTAGATAAAACTTTAACACACTTTTTTCCATGAGAAGTGTGCTAAGAATTGGGAAATGACTAACATATCATAGGTAAGAACTGACTCTCCAACTCTACCCCAAGTGCTTCTCTGTGTGTATAGCAAGCCCTGCTGTAATGGCTTGTTTATCTTTTCTCCGCCAGACTACACGTTGAATTCTAAAGAGTCAGTGAACATTTCTGTTAACGTCACACTGTTGCCTCCAGAACCCAGAGGACAAGCACAGAAAAAAATCCCTGAGTTTCTTACTTAAATGTTTCAGAGTCCTTTCTCCTACTCTTTTCCTTTGTTCATCATGAGCTGAAACCCACACATCTTTTTTTAATTTGATAATGGCTCTTATCACATTCTGCAGCCTCTTTGAAAAGTACCAACTTACTATCTAATTAAAT
This sequence comes from Bos taurus, assembly GCF_002263795.3. Taxonomy (NCBI): domain Eukaryota; kingdom Metazoa; phylum Chordata; class Mammalia; order Artiodactyla; family Bovidae; genus Bos; species Bos taurus. Next base: position 44,871,113 of record NC_037329.1, on the reverse strand, counting down.
GATGGGTTTTTCTCCCAATGGGAGACACATAGGAGGGTTTAGGCTTGACACGGAACAGAATTCACATTATATTCCTAGGCACCAGTAATGTTCAAAAATAAATTTTAATAAAAATCACTACAACCATTTTGAAGATTAAAGAGTCAGTTTTTAATAAGGATAGAAATTGATTACACAAACATATTATAAGGAGAGTGTCACTAAATGAACTCTAAAATGGACATCAATATGTAAAACAATTTATATACAATATGTGAAACAATAATAATCTTCTCAAACAGAAGATGCAATGTTCATACCCATAAACCAGTTAGCAGCAGTCTACAGCCATGAAATTAGAAGACGCTTACTCCTTGGAAGGAAAGTTATGACCAACCTAGACAGCATGTTAAAAAGCAGAGACGTTACTTTGCCAACAAAGGTCCATCTAGTCAAGGCTATGGTTTTTCCAGGGGTCATGTATGGATGTGAGAGTTGGACTGTGAAGAAGGCTGAGCGCCAAAGAATTGATGCTTTTGAACTGTGGTGTTGAAGACTCTTGAGAGTCCCTTGGACCGCAAGGAGATCCAACCAGTCCATTCTGAAGGAGATCAGCCCTGGGATTTCTTTGGAAGGAATGATGCTAAAGCTGAAACTCCAGTACTTTGGCCACCTCATGCGAAGAGTTGACTCATTGGAAAAGACTCTGATGCTGGGAGGGATTGGGGGCAGGAGGAGAAGGGGACGACAGAGGATAAGATGGCTGGATGGCATCTCTGACTCGATGGACGTGAGTCTGGGTGAACTTCAGGAGTTGGTGACGGACAGGGAGGCCTGGCGTGCTGCAATTCATGGGGTCGCAAAGAGTCGGACACGACTGAGTGAGTGAACTGAACTGAACACAATCAAGGAATGATCATCACTCCAACCCAGCTCTTTGTTGACAGGCTATTCTATTGGTGTTAAACTTGTGGTAATAATGAAAACCTGTGCAGGTATCAAGTATAACTGCATCAGTTATCAATTTATTAACTCAGCTTTAAATCCATCCTCTATGCCTGCTGCTGCTAAGTCACTTCAGTCGTGTCCGACTCTGTGCGACCCCAGAGACAGCAGCCCACCAGGCTCCCCCGTCCCTGGGATTCTCCAGGCAAGAACACTGGAGTGGGTTGCTATTTCCTTCTCCAATGCATGAAAGTGAAGAGTGAAAGTGAAGTCGCTCAGTCGTGTCCAACTCTTCGCGACCCCATGGACTGCAGCCTACCAGGTTCCTCTGTCCATGGGATTTTCCAGGCAAGAGTGCTGGAGTGGGTTGCCATTGCCTTCTCCCACTCAGTAACAAATCTGGGCCCTTTAAATATTTCCCCCTTGTAGCTGACAAGATGTTAGGCTTTCTCAGTAGAGGGCGCTGGAGAGGCATTGCGGGAAGAAAGTGTTCCTACTTCAGTGGATTAAATTGGCAGGCTCTTCAGAATCCAGTGTCCCCACCCCATACTTATCCAGCTTTTTCAGCACAGGCAGCTTCTCCAACATTAGGCTCCTACAGCACGGGCGGCTGCTCTCGTGTCCAGCCCCCCAACCCCCGAAAGAAGGCCTCCCCCCATTCAGCAGCTGTAGTACACATTGGCCAGCAGGAACCCCCTCAGGCATGTTATAAGGGCAGGTCCCTGGTCAGCTACCGACTGTGAACAGACTCTTCCAGTACCCTAGAGGATGGATTTCTAGCAAGATCCCCTGGCACAAACCCTCCAGCGAAGTCTGGATTTCAGTTCTGGGGTGCGTGGTGGATGGGAGGAGGTTCTTCATTGGGTGCTCTATCTAAACTCCTTATATCTGCTATTTCTCTATCTGGTAGAGTTTTCTCTATTTCTTATGAGCCAATCCCTCATTATCCCAATTCTCTGTCATTGCTAACAATCCTTTATCTTAAACTTTGCCTGTTCAAATTACTGTGCGCCTCCTCTCTCATGATGGGAACTAGACTGAGACAATACCCCCAGAAGCAAAATGAAAATCAAACACCTTTTTAAAGATACTTTATTGGGTACTTAATATAAACAGAAGTTTCCCATGACAAAAAGTTTAGCCGTACAGAAATGAAATAAGACATTTAAAGAAATGGAGATAATTTACATAGTTGGGATTTAGGTAGCTAAGAAAAAGGAAAGCACATAGATTTGTCTTAAGCTTTTCTACTGCTACAGTTCAAATCATCATAATCTGTTTGTTTACATTGTGATGAGCAAGATGTGTGTTTTATAATCCTGGGGGGGTCTCTGCAGTTCCCCAGATACTGAAAACTGGCTTAATGCTAAATTAAATGCAGGACAGTCACAGACAACCCACTTACAAGTTTTACTTCCCTTCTTCAGTAAAAAAATTTTCAAATCCTTCTGTCATCTTTAAGGAAACATTTCTCAATTGTTTAAGTAGCATTCAGAAAACTATGAAAGGGAGAAGAACAGTTCACTAACCAAGATCATGGGCAAGTTACATTACGTCACTGGGCACCAGTTTCCTCATCTGAGAAAGGAAGATAAAGACAGCGCCTACCTCACAGGGTTCCTGTCAGGACTGAATGAGTAAAGATAGGCAATGCACTTAAACTTATGCCTACCAAGTAAGTGTATGCTCTTATTCCCATCACCACGATCCTATTACTGAAATGTTATTACTTTTACAACTATAAAATAGACACTACATAATTTCAACAAGAGAATCAACATTTCATATAAGCAGTTAGGCTAAGTAAGTGGCAGGAAAAATGTCCTGTATGTCCAGTAGCCTTATACCAATATGGGATTTAGTCAAGTAGTGACTACCTGCATCAGAAATACTCACCATCTAAGTAGCTTCTCAGGCAAGTTTTGCTAACATTTTAATTCTGTTAGTAGTAAACATAAACTTTATAAATGTTAAGCTTATGTAACTTTATAAAGGTATAAATATTGTCAATGGCATAATAATAATCATTCGAACTTCCTATATGTTAGAATGAAGGCTCTTTTTAAAATTTATTTATTTTTAATTGAAGGATAATTGCTTTACGATATTGTGTTGGTTTCTGCCATACATCAACATGAATCAGCCATGGGTATATACATGCCCCCTCCCTCTGAAACCTCCCTCCCACCTCCCACCTCTCGAGGTTGTCACAGAGCCCCAGTTTGAGTTCACTGAAGGCTATTTTTTTCCTAAGAATTTGGGATTGCAGAAAAAGTGAGGTTTCCTCAAAGTTTAGTGAGTTTTTTAAGTTTTATACCTTAGATATTATCTTTGGGTTTAACTCTTACTGATGGACAGCTACATAACTTCAGACAAGGGTTTCTGCCTTCTCAAATCCTAGTCTCTTCTCCTGTAGCATGAGAATGGCAATGCCTATGATGAAAGATGGTCACAAGAATTAAATGACATAGGGAGTTCCCTGGCAGTCCAGTGGTTAGGACTCGGCACTTCCACTGCAGGGGGCCCAGGTTTGATCCCTGGTTGGGGAACTAAGATCCCATAAGCTGTGTGATACAGCCAAAAAAAAAAAAAAAAATTAAATGAGATAATGTGTATAAAGCTGGCATCACGCATGACATCACCACTGCTCAGTAAGGGAAGGAATCAATCAGCCCTTCTTGTCACTACTGCTGAGGATTTTATTACCTAACTTTTTGTCTTATTAATTCCATGACCTCTTTTTTAAACAAGTATGTGTCAGGAGGAGATCCTATAACATCGATGTGTGTCTTATAGAAATTAACCAGAACCTGAAGGTAACTCAAACTTAGCCGCTCACATGCCAACTTAATATTTTCTTTCTCTCTATCTTCCTTTCCTTCCAAAATAAATGTCTCCTTTCTAAGCTCAAAGTGAAGAATATGTGAATATTTCTCAATGGACTCTTTTACCTTTTTTTCATTGTTTGACTGAGAACCACCTTGAGCATTCTTTATACAAAGTGTGGTAATTTCACCATCCACTGTCTCTTGACATAGAACATGAAATCTTCTCAGTGTGCTTTCATAAAATTTTGTCCTCTTCTTCAGGTAAAGGAAAGTATCTGTGTCAAGAACAAGACTTTCTCCTCTTTTCGTAGTCTCGGGTGTCAACGACCTGGCTGGCTTTAAAGAGTGACTGCTTCTCCGTGTACTTCCCCTGGGGCTCTGTCTATTCCTACTGTTTTCTAAAAGAAAACTTGCTTTTAATAGCAAAGATTCTTTGAGCTTCTCGATAGCCAGAAATGTTCCTTGAACGGAGATTCTTCCGTTGGCTTCCAAAGGACTGAAGCATAACGTTGGGATTTCCCTTTTCAGGTCCATTACCAGACTTTCTAGACGGATTTGACTCCGAAAAACAGAAAGATCAAGGACAGCCTTTACAGAGCTGAAGATCTAAAATTAAACAGAGAAGTTAAAACAGCACCACCTAGGGGAAAGACTGCATAAATCCAATCTTGTTTTGCCACTTTCTGTCTGCCCAGCAGCAGCCCTAACCAGGCCTCCAAAGCCTCACACAGTTTTGCTTCTTGCCCCATAACTGCCCATTACAGGGGCCCCACAACCTATCAAGGCCACAGTGTTCCATTTGGGGTTCACAGTTCCTCACTGGATTCCCCCAAATAGAGTGGGTTAAATATTATTTAGAGGCAGAATGTTTTTTGAATCAAAGTTTTAAGCAGAATGCATAGATAAACCGTTCCAGTGGTGCTCTGTGGATAGGGGTCCCTGGAGAGAGCCCTCCCTCCTCACGAGAAGGTCATTGGATGGCTGCAGAGAACCCTACCTTTGTTACAGAATTGTTTTAAATCAATGCTTTGAATTTTACTTTTTCCTCTTACTTCCTCCTTACCCGTGTCTTCAAAGCTCCTTTTTAATGTTCATCCAAATTGGTTTTTTACCCCACAAAATAAGTCTTCAGATAGATGCCAGACATCATCCATGACAGTATAAGAGCTCATTGTCACTTTAAAAGTATCAAGAGCATCATAGAAAAACAGGAAAACAGAACAAGCAATAACCAAAAAACTTTCAAGACACAGGCCTTTAACACTGACCCAGGTTAAGGAGCTTGCACTTTCTTTTCTAGAAGTCATGGGGTGAGGGTGCTTTGTGCCTCCTGTGTAGGAGACACCTGGCAGAAAACATGGGATCTAGACAATCAACATGGCTTCAGCATCACACCTACCTTTTCACTGAAGTGGGAGACTATGAGTTGAGCAGATCCAGCCATGCCTGCTAGAGAGTGTTTCTTTTTTCTGACGACATTCTCTGCAACTAAGTGGAAGAGGGACCATCAGAAAGGTTTGTGGATACAGTAATAATTATTTTAATGAATAGTAATAGAGATGTTCAGTTCTTTTAAAATACCTAAGATTTTTTCTGTTTTTCCTCTAAATTCAGCATTTAAATCCTTTTTCCTTCTAGTTTAACATATTACAATTTATACATATATATATATAAAACACATGCATGTTATGTATGTTACATATATAACAAACACCTAAAAGTATATCCCCCACCACTCTGTTAATTATGGTCATCAGGAGACTTCACCTTTCTGAATCCAGGATATCACACTATCCCGGCTGGTTTTCCTCTGAGTCACTGGCTGACCTGCTCAGTCTCCTTCACTAATTCTCCTTCCCTCCGCGTTCTCTCAAGGCATTGGCATGCACCATCCATGAGGCTACAGAGGTGAACAGCTCCGCAAACCCAACTTTCTCACCTATGTCAGGTGTAGGCCAGGAAGAGAATGGCTCAACGTGACCTCAGGTCCAAGCCCCATTTCCCCATTCCAACTTTCCCATTAATAAAGCAGTGCTTGTTTATGAGATTACAGATAGCTTTTGTGGGGCTTTTTTTTGTATTTTACAAGTTTTCTACGATAAAATGTATCACCTTTATCTCATGATATAAATGGATATAAAATACAGAAAACAAGAAGTCTTTAAGACTTTTTCGGTTACTGACAACTCTATCATAAAGCACTTACACATATATTCTTCCTAACGCACTACTGTGCCACTTTTATATTCAAGAATAGAAGTACTGTTTTTTAAATTTAAACTTTACCAATCCCATAAATCATTTTGTTGTTGTTTTTGTTGCTGCTGTTGTTTAGTCACTAAGCTGTGTCCTTCTCTTTGTGATTCCATGAACTGCAGCACACCAGGCTTCCCTGTCCTTCACTATCTCAGTTTGCTCAAACTCATGTCCATCAAGTTGGTGATGCTATCCAACCATCTCATGAATTATTCTACTGAAATTCAATTTTTAATTTCATTCCAGAAAGTATTTCTAAGGTTATAAAAATTTGATTTGGAAATACCTGTTTTTTCTTTGAATGTTACATATGCAACTCCCTTAGTTCTTGTTGGATACGTCACATCTTCAACAACTCCACCCCCATTGTCAGTATCTTCAAAGTGAATCTTCACTAATGTGGTCACTAACTGGTCATTAAGATCAACTGGAAGATCAGCAACTACAACTGTTCTTTCAGAAGCGTTGGATTCCTTAACATTCAAAACTGATGCCTGTGAAAGAAACAACAGGACACATTTTAAGTATATGATTCTACTTAATATAGGCAATATTACACACCAGTGGGAAAGGCTATTATATTTCATAGCCTTTATTTAATAAAGGACCTCTGGGACTGATCAGATACCTGAAAAGAAAAATATCAAGGAAAGGAGCCTGGCCTCACACCATATACCATCATAAATGCTATATAAATTTGCGAGTTAAAATGGAAAATGTAAAGCCTTCTTTTAAGAAATGGAAAACACTGCTTAATATTTGTCAGATGTTAGAAAGACCTAAAAATAACTGTAATCACAAAGGAAAAAATTAAGAGAGAGTTTTCTAAATAATTTTTTTTTTAAGTCAAGCTAATCACAAAATGTGGTAGTTTGGAGTTGACCACATGTCTTCTTAAATGTAGAGTTGAAAGTACATATGACAATAAGAAATACATTCTCTCTTTTTTTCGGTCAAAACTAGGGAAAAGTCACCATAAAAAAATAAATAAATGAAACCCTACCAATAATATTGGGACTGCAGTGGAGTAAACCCTACCTTTCAGCACACATCTGAGATACAAACCAACCACTGAGAGCACATGCTATTGCAGACCATGGAACCCTGGGCACAGAGGATCAGCTGCAAGCAGATCCTTCCCTGAGCTCACTCTCAATTCAATTCAGTTCAGTTCATTTCAGTCGCTCAGTCGTGTCTGACTCTTTACAACCCCATGAACTGCAGCACGCCAGGCCTCCCTGTCCATCACCAACTCCCAGAGTTTACCCAAACTCATATCCATTGAGTCGGTGATGCCATCCAATCATCTGATCCTCTGTCATCCCCTTCTCCTCCTGCCTTCAAACTTTCCCAGCATCAGGGTCTTTTCTAGTGAGTCAGTTCTTCGCATTAGGTGGCCAAAATATTGGAGTTTCAGTTTCAACATCAGTCCTTCCAATGACCACCCAGGACTGGTCTCCTTTAGGATGGACTGGTCGGATCTCCTTGCAGTCCAAGGGACTCGCAAGAGTCTTCTCCAACACCACAGTTCAAAAGCATCAATTCTTTGGTGCTCAGCTTTCTTTATAGTCCAACTCTCACATCCGTACATGACCATTGGAAAAACCATGGCCTTGACTAGACGGACCTTTGTTGGCAAAGTCTCTGCTTTTAATATATGCTGTCTAGGTTGGCCATAACTTTCCTTCCAAGGAGTAAGCGTCTTTTAATTTCATGGCTGCAATCAACATCTGCAGTGATTTTGGAACCCAGAAAAATAAAGTCAGCCACTCTTTCCACTGTTTCCCCATTTATGTGCCAGGAAGTGATGCAACCGGATGCCATGATCTCAGTTTTCTGAATGTTGAGTTTTAAGCTAACTTTTTCACTCTCCTCTTTCACTTTCATCAGATCAGATCAGATCAGATCAGTCACTCCATCGTGTCCGACTCTTTGCGACCCCGTGAATCGCAGCACGCCAGGCCTCCCTGTCCATCACCAACTCCCAGAGTTCACTCAGACTCACGTCCATCGAGTCAGTGATGCCATCCAGCCATCTCATCCTCTGTTGTCCCCTTCTCCTCCTGCCCCCAATCCCTCCCAGCATCAGAGTTTTTTCCAATGAGTCAACTCTTCACATGAGGTGGCCAAAGTACTGGAGTTTCAGCTTTAGCATCAGTCCTTCCAAAGAAATCCCAGGGCTGATCTCTCTTCAGAATGGACTGGTTGGATCTCCTTGCGGTCCAAGGGACTCTCAAGAGTCTTCTCCAACACCACAGTTCCAAAGCATCAATTCTTTGGCGCTCAGCCTGCTTCACAGTCCAACTCTCACATCCATACATGACCACAGGAAAAACCATAGCCCTGACTAGAAGAACCTTTGTTGGCAAAGTAATGTCTCTGCTTTTCAATATGCTATCTAGGTTGGTCATAACTTTCCTTCCAAGGAGTAAGCCTCTTTTAATTTCATGGCTGCAGTCACCATCTGTAATGATTTTGGAGCCCAGAAAAATAAAGTCTGACACTGTTTCCACTGTTTCCCCATCTATTTCCCATGAAGTGGTGGGACCAGATGCCATGATCTTCGTTTTCTGAATGTTGAGCTTTAAGCCAGCTTTTTCACTCTCCACTTTCACTTTCATCAAGAGGCTTTTTAGTTCCTCTTCACTTTCTGCCATAAGGGTGGTGTCATCTGCATATCTGAGGTTATTGATATTTCTCCCTGAAATCTTGATTCCAGTTTGTGTTTCTTCCAGTCCAGCATTTCTCATGATGTACTTTGCATATAAGTTAAATAAACAGGGTGACAATATACAGCCTTGACGTACTCCTTTTCCTATTTGGAACCAGTCTGTTGTTCCATGGCCAGTTCTAACTGTTGCTTCCTGACCTGCATACAAATTTCTCAAGAGGCAGATCAGGTGGTCTGGTATTCCCATCTCTTGAAGAATTTTCCACAGTTTATTGTGATCCACACAGTCAAAGGCTTTGGCATAGTCAATAAAGCAGAAATAGATGTTTTTCTGGAATTCTCTTGCTTTTTCTATGATCCAGCGGATGTTGGCAATTTGATCTGTGGTTCCTCTGCCTTTTCTAAAACCAGCTTGAACATCAGGAAGTTCATGGTTCACGTATTGCTAAAGCCTGACTTGGAGAATTTTGAGCATTACTTTACTAGCGTGTGAGATGAGTGCAATTGTGTGGTAGTTTGAGCATTCTTTGGCATTGCCTTTCTTTGGGATTGGAATGAAAACTGACCTTTTCCAGCCCTGTGGCCACTGCTGAGTTTTCCAAATTTGCTGGCATACTGAGTACAGCACTTTCACAGCATCATCTTTTAGGATTTGAAATAGCTCAACTGGAATTCCATCACCTCCACTAGCTTTATTCATAGTGATGCTTCCTAAGGCCCACTTGACTCCACATTCAGGATATCTGGCTCTAGGTGAGTGATCACACCCTCGTGATTATCTGGTTCGTGAAGATCTTTTTTGTACAGTTCTTCTATGTGTTCTTGCCACCTCTTTTTAATAGCTTCTGTTAGGTCCATACCATTTCTGTCCTTTATTGAGCCCATCTTTGCATGAAATGTTCCCTTGGTATCTCTAATTTTCTTGAAAGATCTCTAGTCTTTCCCATTCTATTGTTTTTCTCTATTTCTTCGTCACTGAGGAAGGCTTTCTTATCTCTCCTTGCTATTCTTTGGAACTCTGCATTCAAATGGGTATTTCTTTCCTTTCCTCCTTTGCTTTTCACTTCTCTTCTTTTCACAGCTATTTGTAAGGCCTCCTCAAACAGCCATTTTGCCTTTTTGCATTTCTTTTTCGTGGGGATGGTCTTGATCCCTGTCTCCTGTACAATGTCACGAACCTCCGCCCATAGTTCATCAGGCCCCCTATCAGATCTAGTCCCTTAAATCTATTTCTCACTTCCACTGTATAATCATAAGGGATTATGATTATAATACACTCTCTCTTAACTTCTTATATTAATGTTTTAATTTATTCCCCAGCTCATTTAGAGAACTGGACCTATAAACTTCTCCCAATACTTCTATAGGTAGTCCAGCCTGATTGCAGCAAAGCTCAGTTATAATCTATTCCCAAATTATCCCCAAGGAGGACAGGATGTCTCATGGGTCCAAGTCATGGTTGATCGATCACAAAGATGTTTTGGTTGTCAGTTCAGAGGAGTCTGTATACTCAGAGTCAGACTTCACTGGTGATAGGCAAACTGCTCTGACCTCCCTGATAAAGAAAACAGTCTAAGCACACATACAATGTCCTATCCCAAAAGTACATTAAAATAAAAATGAAAATAGAATAAAAAAGAGAATAAATCCAGTTAAGGGGAACAATCAGCAGCACAGGAGAGATTCCAACAAATTTTTTGAAGACTGGAAAGACATAAAAGTATGTGGAAGGATATGACAGGGGAAACCCAGAGTAAAGAAGAGGGGGCTGCAATGGAAAGGGGACAACCTTCTTGGCAGAACCTCAGAAATTAAAAAAGGGACAGAATGATTAGTTGAAAAGCTAGCAGCAAGACAAAACTAAATGAACATTCTAGGGGGAATCTGACTTGCTAGTATGGGTGCTGGCACCCCAGAGCCAACACCCCTCCCACTCTTTCTGGTATTTGAAAAAGCCCAAGCCTAAAGATCATCAGAAAATTAAAGCATGGCATGTTTGGAATAAATTACAGACTACAAATAAAGACTCTGTTTGACACAGCTGTTAGGAATATTTTTTTGTAACTGGAAAAAGGAAAAATACACATGACATTGGGCCAAAAGGAGAAAAAGTAATACAGAATCTATTAGACCCTGCTGTATACAATATTTACAGTTTGCATAATAATATGAACACTCATAAACTTTTAGGCGAATTCTGTAAAAATCTTCAAAATTACAGAAGACTTAAATATGATTACAGAATAATATGGAATCATTCAACCCTCTCAATAGAAGAATAAAGGCAAAACTAACAGAAGTTGAGAAAAAAAGAAAAATCTAACTTACATTACAGAAAATCATGTAAATACTATCAAAATCTTAAGTGTTTTATGAAAGAAACAAAAATAGTCCATAGGAGAATTTAAAATACTATTAAAACTTCCAAACTTGGAAGAAGGGAAAAGCCAGAGTTCACTTCAGTGAAATCCTCATTTATCACAACAGGAATTCTATAGAAAATGACTGAAGTCAATGATAACTGATCTCTCAGTATCTCCTTTGACATTTCAGCCTGTAGTTATTAAAATAGGGTGGCAAAAATGTACCTGCATTTCTTAGAATACATAATATCTTGTCAATCAGTTGATCAATTAACTAATACAGTATTAACTAAGCATGTGCTCTATCCCTGGCAATATGTTGGGTACCAAAGATGACACACACAAGATATAAAACACCCCTTACCCTTTAATTGTTCCACCATAAAAATTTACTGAACATTTATTATGTGTGGGGCACCTGGATAGGCTTTAGGATTACCAAAACACACACAAAGGGGACCTCCCTTATGGGTGAGGAGGAGCCAGACACATATATAAATCATTTTAGCAGTGCTTGGTAGACACAAAAAGAGGAAGGTCTTCTTCTTTACAAGAAGAATAGACCAACAATCGAAAATGTGAGAAGGATACAAGACCATTCACAAGAAAATGCTAAAACACACAATAGAAGCCATTCAGAATTAAGAAGCAAGGTTAATGCTGGCTAAAGCAGTCAAAGAAGACTTCATGAAAGAGAGACCTTGATGGCTGAGGTCAAATTTTAATTAATGGTCAAATTTAATTAAAAATGCAAACAGAGTTCACAGCAAAACAAAGGGACACGAGTGGAGGATGCAAATAGCTTCTGTTGAGACAAAGAAAGCAAAGGTCTTTCGTGTTTCCTAAAAAGGAAATTCATAATTGACTCTTTGTTATGGTAGGTACTTTCAATGGAGCAAAACAGTTTCTTAAAATATTTGGGGACAACTAGATTGCATAGGAGACAGGAAAAATATAAAAATGTGTTCCTCCATCTTGGCCCCAACTGTAAGATGTAATTATCTCAAAATAGTTCTAGAAGAGGGAAAAAAAAAAAATGACAGACTATTCAGACATTCAGGGAATCTTGTTTCATACAAGATTTGTCTTGACTTACTATGCATCTGGCTCTAACAGTCTGTGGTTAAAGTGGCTAATGAATAAGCATCCTTTTTGTCCTTCATCAATATCAAAGAAAACCTTTCAATCGATTTAAATTCAGAGAATCTTACTTCTTCGCCACTACCTTCAGCAATACTAGTGTCATATTTCTTTATTCAAATGTCTAAAGTTTATCTTTGAAATCAACAGACAGCTATTCATCTCTTCCATCAACCATTAAGAAGAAAAAGAGAGGTCTTGGAGATAGCCCTTTCAATAGTTATCACATGGAGATACAATTTTTTTGAAATAAGAGCAACATTCTGACCAGGAGGTATCAAGGTGATGGCATTTTCCCTGTATCAGTGATACGTTTTAAGAGATTTTTGACCATCCTATCAGAAAGCAAAAAGATATAAAGAAAAACTGAATTTATTTTTGTAAGGAAAGCACTAGGGAGAGATAATTAAATTTATCCACTTCGTTGACTTACATTCCTTTTCTTAAAATTGGTTTCCTTCACGTTGCCTTTACCGCCCACAGTAAACAAAATCACACTTGAAACTCACAACTGCTTTGGCCTTTCTCACCTGAAATGGAGGGCCCCTGCCACTGTTTTCAGGAGCTTGATGGAAAAAAGGAGCCTGCCTGTTTAGTGGCTCTGTCTTGTCCCGCTCTGTGGGACCGCCCTGGACTTTGGACCTCCAGGTTCCTTTCTGACTACGGGATTTCCCAGACGAGAATACTGGAGTGGGTTGCCATGTCCTCCTCCAGGGGATTTTCCCCACCCGATGGAAAGAACACGGAAGTCTAAATCTTAAATTTGCTAACAGTTCTTGAAAGATGGTGACAACACAAAGCCCTTTGTGTCTAGAGAAAGAACTAAGGCCGCAAGAGAAAAGAATTCCCGCTAAGACACCAGGCTGCTTTCCCAACTTGTGTCCTTGGCTCCAACCCTTCTGGCTGGCCCGTTAACAAAGGAAACGGTGGCCTCCATTTCTGGGCAATTCTCTCCGCTCCTGTTCCCCAAAGCGTGGGCGGACAACAGTTAGCCCTAACACTGCCACTCCTCGACCAAGCGACTGTGTCCCGGCCAGCTCGGTGCGGGAGGCAGCCGCGGCGATGCGCGCCTTCGGAGCTGGCCGCACAGCCGCGGTCAATTTCAGGAGCGTGCCGAAATGCCACCCCTGCAGGTGCGGAAAGGCTGGACTGGGTTTGCCTCTGGGGTTCCTACTCGCGCCTCCCCCGGTCACCCCTCACTCACGCCCGTCCTCCGCATCTTGGGGGACCGGATGACGGCACGGGGACCACTCCGCCCTGCAAAACCCAAAACAAAAGCAACTTGCCATGGCGGAGGAGAGACTCGCCTTCGGCGGCCGGCGGGGCCCAGAGATGGGGGAGCCTGGGCTGGAGGACAGGTTTTGGTTTCGGTTTTCTCTTCTCTCTTGGAGACCGCCCCTCCACCCCACCCCGCGGTTCTGCGGCCTGGAGGCCTCGGGAGGGGAGCAGGGACCTGGGACAGCGGCTGTCAGGACGCCCCCGGTAGTTTTGCAACTTTTGAAACCAAGCTGGAGAGAGGCCAGAGGATTCCCAGGCGGGAATGCGGGGATTCTCCCCGGGGCTGTGTCCTGTGCGCAGTAGAATCTGAATGATCCTTCTTTACGCCCTTATTATCTCCCTAGCCCTGTTCCCACCACGCCATGCTTGTTTCTCCTCTGTCACCTACCCAGGGCCAGTAGCCACGTGTGCAGGGCGCAGGATGGACGGCTCACTGTCCCTGCCAGAAAAGAGCTCACCACCCTGTCCACCCTGTGCTCAGATTCCTCAGCCAGACACCTATTGGGGACACAGGGAATCTATATACATAGCTTCAGAGTCAAAGAGAGCATGAGTAAGAAAAGCAGGTGGCTGACTAGTATGCAGAAATCCAATTCCACAAGAAATACAAGCTGATATCAGAACAGGATCCCTTTCTCTGAGGATTAGATTGGCAAAAATTAAAAAGTGTTGCTAATACCCATTGTTGGCCAGTGTGGGGAAACATCAGTGTTGCTGCCACCGTAGACAGGTATAAACATTTCTAAGGATTTGGGCCCCTCTCAAAAATGTAAAGTGTAAAATAAAAAGTTAAAATGCATAAATCCTTAGAATTAGCAACTCCATTTTCAGAACTGAACTGAAGTTACAATGCACAAGAATAACTAAGATATTGTACAGAAATTTTAACCATGCATTGCTTGTAATACAATTTTTTTTCAGACACTGGAATCCACCCAGTTTAACCAAGAATATAACTATTTATTATATGGCCAATGGCACATTTAATGAGCCAGGCCTATGGCTATGAAGATTTTAAAACAATGAGGTAAATCTATGTGTAATTTCCCAATTTATATTTTATATTCAGATCCTACACTTAAAAGCCCACTCTAATGTCTGATAAGCATGTAAAATTTAATGAGAACTTCCTCTCATTCTTCCCTCTTGGTAAACTGCACTAGCATCCACCAAGGAGCTTAAATTCAAGACTCACTTGTCTTCCTTAATCCCTCTTTTCCCAGCTGGGTTAGTACGTTCCATTAACTGCACACTCTCCAACTTTATTTCTACCACCCAAATCAACTCAGCCTTTCGGCCTTGTTCCCCTTCAATTCATTCTGGATACCACACCCAGTAAGATATTTTTAAAATGTACATCAGGTTTGATCACTGTTCAACACTTCATTGTTTTTCCATTGCACTTTGAATAAGATTTACATCCCCACCAAGGGGGGTTTCCCTGGCCCCGCTTCTACCTCTTGGCCTTGTTGGCTCCTCCCTGATATTCACTTAACTGCCTCACTGCTTTCCTTGAAGCCTTAGCTCAAATGAGTCTTCTTCAGAGAGACTCTGATCACCGAGTCCAAATTTGTCCCCCCAGTTATTCATTTCAGTTCAGTTCATTTCAGTTGCTCAGTCGTGTCTGACTCTTTGCGACCCCATGAATCGCAGCACGCCAGGCCTCCCTGTCTATCACCAACTCCCGGAGTTCACTCAGACTTACGTCCATCGAGTCAGTGATGCCATCCAGCCATCTCATCCTCTGTTGTCCCCTTCTCCTCCTGCCCCCAGTCCCTCCCAGCATCAGAGTCTTTTCCAATGAGTCAATTCTTCACATGAGGTGGCCAAAGTACTGGAGTTTCAGCTTTAGCATCATTCCTTCCAAAGAACACCCAGGGCTGATCTCCTTTAGAATGGACGGGTTGGATCTCCTTGCAGTCCGAGGGACTCTCAAGAGTCTCCTCCAACACCACAGTTCAAAAGCATCAATTCTTCGGCGCTCAGCTTTCTTCACAGTCCAACTCTTACATCCATACATGACCACTGGAAAAACCATAGCCTTGACTAGATGGACCTTTGTTGGCAAAGTAATGTCCCCAGTTATTATTCCATCTTAATAACACTCACCTCTTTCTAAAAATATCTTCATACCTTCGTTTCTTTTTTCTTAACCTGTCACCTGCACCAACAATGAATAGTAGGGTAGTAGGAAGGGGGACCCCTTCAGGGCAGGAGAGGGGGCTTTTGTCTAACACTCAGAAATGAACTGTCCGAGGAGACACACGTGCTGACAGAACAAGAGATTTTTGGGGGGAGGGGCAATGGGATGGAGAGTGAGGGGGTGAGGGAATCCAGGAGAATCGCTCTGCCATGTGGCTGACAGTCTCAGGTTTTATGGTGATGGGATTAGTTTCCAGGCTCTCTGGCCAATCATTCTGACTCAGGGTCCTTCCTGGTGTGCTGTGCATTGCTCAGCCAAGATGAAATCCAGCAAGAAGGATTCTGGGAGATTGGTAGGACAAATGGGCTGGCTCTCCTTTTGGCCTTTCCTGAATTCTTCCAGTGGGTAGCAGCTTGTTAGTTAAGATAACTCAAGCAAGTGCCTACTATCAGGCCTGGCCAGGGTGGGCAGTTTTGCTCAATGGTTTCCCTAACAGTAGTACTACTCACCAATATTCTGCTTGTCCTCAATTCAATTTCATGTGGAGGGACTGGCCTTCTCCCTTTGATGCTAGACATGGTCATATGATTCATTCAGCCAAGAAATGTAAAGAGAATTGATATGTCTCATATTTGGATGGGAAAATTTCAGTGCTTTAGCCCAAGAGCCGCCAATGCTCTCTTTGCCTTGGTGCTCATAGAAGCATGTATTGAAAGGAACATGTGTCAGTGAGCCAACACAGAACACAGCTGCAAGAGGGAGTTGCCTGAACCCATAACAAAATTTACATGATTACAAAATAACTTTGATGTTTAAAACCACTGAACCTTTCTTCAGCAATATCACCTAGCATACTCTGACTAATATATTGAAGCCATTAGAATAAAAGAACACCATGAAAATATCTGCAAATCACACATCTGGTAAGGGATTTGTGTTCAGAATACACAAAGAACTCTTACAACTCAAAAATAAGATAACCTATTTTAAAATGGACAAAAATTGAACAGACATTTTGTCAAAGAAGATACATGAATGGCTAATATGCACATGAAAATGTGCTCAACATCATTAGTCATTAAAGAAACACAAATTAAAACAATGAAATATCACTCCATACCGACTGTAATCAAAAAGACAGATAACAGCAAATGTCAAGAATGTGGGGAAATGAGAACTCTCATGCATTGCTGGTGGGGAAGTAAAATGTTACAGCCATCTTTTTAATATAATTTACAGTTTTTCAAAAGTGAAGCATAAATTTACCATGTAACCAAGAAAATTTACTCCTGAATAATCCCCCAAGAGAAATGCAAGCAAACACTTACAAGCAAAAATTCATAACATTATACATAATAGCCAAGAAGCAGAAATAACCCAAATGGCCATCAATTGCTTAATAGATAAATAAAATGCATTATGTTGATATATGTATATATATGTACACACACAAGGTAACACTGCTTGGAAATAAAAAGGAATGAAATACTGATATATGCTATAACAAGGATGAAGCTCAAAAAATCCTGCTAAGTACAAAAAAACTAGCCACATAGTGCCCCACCTAACCAGAAAAGACAAATACGTGAGGAGAGAAAGTAGAAAAGCAGTGCCCTGGGCTGGAGGTGGAAACAAAGATTAACTGTAGATGGACATGAACACCATAATCCAAGTTGGGATCCTTCCTCTCCAGGGAATAATGAGGGATCTCAGAATAGAGTCAACAATGCAGGGCTGACTCATCTGTGGAATCAAACCTGGCCTAGACTGACCCTTAACATCGTATGTGCCAACTATTCCAACTTATATGTGCTTATAGCATTCCAGATATACTAAATGACTCCTTGGCATATCGAATATTTCAAACTGAAGGAAATGGGAGGTAATAGAAAGACTTTCCGGAGAAGACAATGGCAACCCACTCCAGTACTCTTCCCTGGAAAATCCCATGGATGGAGGAGCCTGGTAGGCTGTAGTCCATGAGGTTGCTAAGAGTCGGTCACAACTGAGTGACTTCACTTTCACTTTTCACTTTCATGCATTGTAGAAGAAAATGGCAACCCATTCCAGTGTTCTTGCCTGGAGAATCCCAGGGACGGGGGAGCCTGGTGGGCTGCTGTCTATGGGGTCGCACAGAGTCAGACACGACTGAAGCGACTTAGCAGCAGCAGCAGAAAGACTTTCTGAACTTCTCCCGAAGCAGGTCATAAAATCCTCATGTGAGAGGTGCTCTCCCTGTACCCATGGGAAAGGAACATTCTGATCTCCAGAGACAGAGAGAAACAGAGAGGAATCTGAGTGAATAGGCTTCACTAAGCTGGGAAAGATGGAGGGCAGGAGGAGAAGGGGACGACAGAGGATGAGATGGTTGGATGGCATCACCGACCCAATGGACATGGGTTTGGGTAGACTCCGACAATTGGTGATGGACAGGGAGGCCTGGTATGCTGCGGTTCATGGGGTCGCAAAGAGTCAGACACGACTGAGCGACTGAACTGAACTGAAGCTCCCCTCCTTTTACTATACTTAGCTGATGTTGTTGTTTAGTCGTTAAGTCCTGTCTGACTCCTATGACCCCTTGGACTTAGCCTGCCAGGCTCCTCTGTTTATGGGATTTTCCAGGCAAGAATACTGGAGTGGGTTGCCATTCCTTCTCTAAGGGATCTTCCCCACCCAGGGATTGAACCCTTGTCTCCCACACTGGCAGGCAGATTCTTTACTGCTGAGCCAGTGGGGAAGCACACTTAGCTGATACTCTGTATCTGAACATTGCCCTCCTTCTACAACATCACTCTTCAACTCTAGCAAGGAGACACTCGGGTGTAACCATTTCTTCTGGTCTTAATTTCCTTATGAAGGTTCCCATGTCACATAAAACTGATATTAAATAAATGTGTATACTTTTCTTCTTTTAATCTGTCTTTGTCAATTTAATTTCCATATCCAGCCAGGTATCCTAAGAGGCTTAAGGAAAACTTGTTTCTCCCACACCATGCCAGACTGTCTCTGGGGAAGCATGACTCCAAATGTGCCCAAAATAATTCTGGCAGTTTATTACTAAAACTGCATCCAAAAGAAAAACATTTAACCTCTTATAGTCCCAGTTAGAAAGCCTCCTCTCTCACTACATGTTTTTCTGTCTCACAGCCTAAGTAAAATCAAATTGGCTGACATTTTTCTGAATGTTTTTAATCTGTGATACCAGAAAAACAAAAACAAAGCCTATTACTAGATATGTCACCTGTATCTTGATAATTAATTATCTTCTTAAGATGTGGTATTCATTGTAAAGATTTCCAAAGATAGGATAGAAAGAAAATTATTTTTAAAGGTGTAGCCGTCGGTACTGAAATGCAGCAGTGGGATAGTCCTTTGTTGCACAATTTATACAAGTATAGACTGATGCCTGCCTTTCCAGAAAGCAATTGTAGCCATAAGTTAAGACCCTTAAACGTTAACTTAAAAGCCATAAGATCCTCAACATATCAACCTAATAAGTATCACCTTGAAATAAGGTCAGCACTGCAGAAACATATTGTGTAACGAGATATACAAAGGTTTATGTACAACTTACCACTTTTAAGTGTGAAAAAAATGGAAACAATCTTAATGTCAAACAATTGGGGAAATAATAGCCTAGGATATATTCATAAGATTAAATGTAACATGATTAAAAATGAAAAACTAGAAAAGACATAAAAATATTTTCCATTATCCATGAGGGTAAATTTTTAATGATTTTTATCATCTTCATTATACTTTGTGTATTTTTCAGGAATAAGCATCCTTTACTTTTAAGTATCAACTAAATATCATTAATGCTATTCACTATACAGTTTTGGCTTTCTGCCTTCCAAGCATATGATGGGATTGAATATCCTAGTTCCTTTACAGTTTGGGTGGAGCCATATATGTAACTCTAGTTCAGTTGTGAATGGAAGGAACATATTTGGACCAAGAATTTCACTGTCAGTTCGAGACTCTTCAAAACTCTTTTTCTCTGGTATTGCATCCAGCAATAAAGCTGGTGGTCACTGAGTGCCTACCATGGGCATTCCTTTTGACCCATCATGGACATGTAGCATGAACAGTAAGTGAATTTTTGTGGTTTTAGGTCTCTAAAACTTAGAGATAATTTATCACATTAACATCACATATTCTAACACAATTAATACAGAAATTGGCATTCTTGAGTATTGCTGTATGTGTGTGTGCGCGTGTGTGTGTGTGTGCACGTGCGCACACGCTCAGTTGTTCAGTCATGTCCTACTCTTTGCAGCCCCATGGACTGTAGCCCAACAGGCTTCTCTGTCCATGGGATTTTCCAGGCAAGAATACTGTATTGGGTTGACATTTCCTCCTCCAAAGGATCTTGTAGGAAAACAAAAAAGAAAAAGATAATCCACAACACAATCTAAAACACTTGGCTTTGGCTCAGAGTCCAAGCAGCAGATGATTAGAAAAGAGAGATTAGAATGGTAGCATATATTATGTAGTGGGAAAACATTTGGTAAAACCATCACACATGATAGCTTGGAAAACAGATAATGTACCTATTAGCTTGAAGTTCTGTGTTTTTTTTTAAAGACAGTATGAAAACCAGAATTAGTAGCATATGTCTCAGTGAGCTTAACAAAGTAATATAAGAAAGAAATGAGCTTAAAAAAGAATTGGCCAGGTTGAAAGCAAGAAAAATGGGGAGTAAAGGCCAAAACTATGGGAACTTGCAGAGTTGGACGTACAATCCTTTTCATTCTTAAATGATAAAACTGAAAAGACCTTTGAGTAAAACAGGCTGATTAGATCTTCTGCAAGGATAAAATCAATGATCATATCAAGATTTAAATCTGAACAAGTTAAGGTCCCTCAGAGTAAAAATAGCAATTAAGGTTGTGGAATTCAATAAACACTTTCAATTAGACAAACTAATTCAGGGAAAAGAAACTATAAGTGGCCTGATAGACTCAAATCAAGTGAAGACAGGGAGAGAAGAAGGGAGCCAAAAGAGCAGAGAATTACAGCTGTTTCGCTTCCTGGGTCAGAAAGTTCCCCTGAAGAAGGGATAGGCTATACACTCCAGTATTCTTGGCCTTCCCTGGTGGCTCAGACAGTAAAGAATCTGCCTGCAATGAGGGAGACCTGAGTTCCAATCCCTGGGTTGGGAAGATCCCCTGGAGGAGGGCATGGCAACCCACTCCAATATTCTTGCCTGGAGAATCCCCATGGACAGAGCGGGTGTCAAAGAGTCGGACACAACTGAGCACAACTAAAAACAGACGTCTAGGAAAACAAAACCAAAACCAAAGTTATGGCTATTAGCATATGTAAACTGACTGGACTTTAGTCTATTTTAATAGAGAAAAAGCCTATTAAGTTTTTTTAAATATACCAGCTAACCAGCCACCGGCCCAGGTAAAGAAACTATAACTGTTCAAAACTTTAAAAAATTGGTACCAAACATTTATCATAGAAAGTGTACCAAGTGAGGAAGCTTTTCAGCCTCCAAGAAAAATATATTATGAATGTCCATTCTAGATATGGCCCAGGAGAATAATGAAAAAAGAAGAAGGTCCAGGACCTATGAGAACAATGAGCAAGAGACAAATTTCCAGGGAGTCACAGTCGCATCAAAAACTCCATAGGATTTCACGATGGCTCTGGCCCAGTGACGGCTTTGTGCCTCCCATTCTTTCCTTTTCCAAATGCAAGAGAGCAGTTATCTTATTCTGGTCCTACTACTGTCTATGGGGAGGATGGGGGGGTCTCTCAGACTTGATATAGAAATTTCCACATATCACCAAGAGTTTTTGCACCTTGAGTTTGATGTTATGAATGGGTGAAATTTGAGGATTTTTTACCTTGGAGATGGGATGAGTGTATTTTGTGTGTGAAGAGGAGTGATCCAAATATCGATAACCAGTAGGACAGCACAGACTACCCTTATTCGTATTCTGGGCTCAGCTATTTATCTGGTTCTTCTCATTTTTATAAGACAGAATTTTCTAGTCACCTTATGTTTCAGTGAGGCCATGTGACTTCCTGGCCAGTGAGATGTGAGAGGAAATAACACAGGTCACTTTCGGGTCACAGCATTTAATTTCTGGTGCAAGACTTTCCAGACTTCAGCTTCCCAACCTTGATGATTCTGGAAGCGTGCCTCAAGATGGGGCCTAAAGTGATCAGGACAGAGTCCCTTAATCTCTGCTGAATATTTAGCCTGAGTGACGATTATACTTTTATTCTGCTAGGTCTCCAAGACTTGGAAGGTTGTGTTATCTGAGTGTGACCTAGCCTCTCCTGACTGATAAGTCTACAAACAGCAAAATGCACATGTAACTTCACATATCTGTCTTTTCCTGACATATACTGACAAAATCTTTTCACACATTAATAAGCGGTGCTAGCTCACCCTGGATGCACAATTGAAGGATTCTTAACACTACATGCAATATATTAAATAGTCAATACAGTATTTTCTGGTAAATTTTTAAAGAAAACCTTCCTCTTGTAAAATCTCTAAAACTATAGAAATAAGCACGAGAATCAATGCTTGATTTCTGAGTTCCAGTCAGATCACACTAGGTGAAATGGTGAAAGAACCCAAAGGAAAAGTATAATTTTCTAGAATAAGTAACATATCAAAACCATTGTGAAAATTTTAAATTTAAATTTTACTGCCTGAAGAAGGCCCCCAGAGGAACAAAAGTGACAGTGTCCAACTGTGTTGTAAATATTAGGAAAAATTTATTTCTGATTGGCAGTCTGCTATAGATTCAAAATGACACCCTCTGTGCTATGAGATTAAATGAGGTTCTTTAAATTCTTCTTCTTAATATTTTGGGAAGCTTGAAATAATCTTACTATTTCCAAAGAACAACTGACAAAATTAAAGAACTTTTTCCCCCTAAAATGGTGAACACAAAGTTTTATCATAAACTGCCCAATTTTTAGGTGCCATTTCTTATTCCAAAGAGAAATATGAGAGTAATGAATATTTCTGATGGTACTATAACAACTTTAAGGCCTTCCCCAATGGCTCAGTGGTAAGGGATCCACCTGCAATGCAGGAGACTCTGGTTCGATCCTTGGGTCAGGAAGATCCCCTGGTGGAGGAAATGGCAACTCGCTACAATATTCTTGCCTGGAAAATTCCATGGTCAGAGGAGCCTGGCAGACTACAGTTCATAGGGTCACAAAAGAGTCAAACATGACTGAGCACACACACAATAACAACTTTAAAACCTAAAAATAAAATATCAGAAGCAAAACCAATAGTTTTTTTCTTTAGTTTTCCCTTTTATTTATTTTAGATGGCAGGTAGCATTGGATAGGTTTATAATCTTTTCTAAAAGCATTTAATTTCTGCCATCATTTTAATATGAATTTAATTCTGCTGTTGGCTCTTCATGAAACATATTAGGATTAAAACTGTCCAAATATTCTTTACCAAAGCGAATTTCACCTTCTTCAAAAGGAACCTTGAATTTTCCCATTTAATTTCTGCAGGTTAAAAACAGCATGATGAAAATAAACTCAGTCTCTCTCCAGCTAAATTTTAATCCCCTAACCAGTAGGTATGGTGCAGACATTCATTCCCAGCATCTTCTAAGATGTGTGATGAGTCACTAGCTTTGCACTTACCTCTCTATTCTAAGGTTTTTCAATCCATTAAACTGACTACTTTCATTATAAGTGTAAAAGAAAATTCCAGTATTTACAAGTTCAATTTGGAGGGGGGGTGTCTTGAAAGGAATCAGGGGACACTTGGCATTCTGGGTGAAAGTTCAAGAGAAAGACCACACTCAGCTCTGAGAAAGACTTTGGGACTGTGGGATGAAATGCTGGGCAAAGTGGAAAAGTATTGCTCTTGAATGCCGGAGTCCAGCTCCAGCAGCCAGGGAATCAGCCTGAAGAATGAGCTGTGTCGGCAGAAAATGATGCAGCCTCTGACTCAAGGCGCAGGACTGCATGTTTATTTCAAGGATCAGGTCTTCTTTTATACTTTGACAAAAGCATTAGCTCAGAGGTTTTACATTTTCAGCTCCCCGATGGCACCCCACTCCAGTACTCTTGCCTGGAAAATCCCATGGACGGAGGAGCCTGGTAGGCTGCAGTCCATGGGGTCGCAAAGAGTCAGACATGACTGAGCGACTTCCCTTTCACTTTTCACTTTCATGCATTGGAGAAGGAAATGGCAACCCACTCCAGTGTTCTTGCCTGGAGAATCCCAGGGATGGGGGAGCCTGGTGGGTTGCCGTCTATGGGGTCACACAGAATCAGACACGACTGAAGTGACTTAGTGGCAGCAGCAGCATCCAGATTTATTGTCTCCTTGTTGCCCTTCAAACAGAGTTCCTGCTTCAGCGACTTGTTTACTTGTGATTACATCATAACTCATGCTTATGTCTGGTCTGCATACCACATTCCTCAGTTTATTTCTTATCTTTCTAAATCCTGCTTGCCCCTAGTATCTTAAGCTCACTATCTCCTAAAAAGGCTTCTAGCTATTCTTAATTATTCCTAAACCCTAAGCTCAGCAAACTTCCTTTGCCATAAACATTCCCCTCACAAACAGGTCTCAGATAACAATCCTTCCCATGGTCTCAAGCTGCTGCCTACCTACTCATCCTGGAACATTCTTTGTAAAGATCCTTGAACAAATGTCAATGGTTACTTTATAGATTATTTTTTGGGGCACAACTGCAGAAGGCTTTGTGCTTTCTCATGCATCTCTCAAGAACAATAAGCACCTTAACATTCTTTCCAGCCAACTCAACAGAAGAAAGGAAAGAACAAGTCAGAATCACAAGACCTAACTCTTTCATCCTGGGACCGTGCCTGTGGGATGAGGAAAGGGAGTTAGGGCCATGCCTCCATTTTGTCAGTAATGCCTAACTCGGCTCCTGACACTTGAAGTTCCTTGAGAAGTCAGTAAAGTCTACAGAAATTACAAACTGCTAAATGCAACACTTCTTTGGGGAAATGTTAAGAGTCAAGTCTGCATGATGGTGGACCTAGAGCCAAAACAGACTGGAGCCCACAAGACTATTACAGAAGGAGCCAACGTGGCAGGCGGACAACTGGATGACTTGTGGTTCTTTTCAACAGACATGGCATCCAGCCACAAAATTTATGAACAAAACTTTTAATACAGTTACTGCATTTGTAAACATGCAGCACAGTTGAAAACAAAGAATTTAAAATCACAGAAATATATTTTGTATCTAAGAATAAACGAATACTAAAGAATTACATTTTTAATTTTTTTTAAGGAAAGGGACATTTATTTTTGTCAAGCACTGACAGGAAGTTGGGTTCAGAAGCTCTAACTTTCATAGGATTCCATGAGTCTATTCTTCAAAGTATGCTGTGTGAGGTTGCCCGAGGGAACATTTGACCACCTCGACTTCTCCACCTCCATTCTTCTCCCGCTGAAAGTGAATGCTAATGAAATCCTCTACAACTTCTTCATCCGTCGTCTGAAGGTGTTTCAGTCCAGTCAGAAGCACTGTCCTCTTAGATACTCCTGAAAATACCTAAGGAGGAAAATAGAAAAATAAAAGATAAATGGCAATTTTCTAAGAACTTTGAATTGCAAAACTTCACATTTTATAAGCTCTGCTCAATATTTTGGACACTATCCTAAGAGAGACAAGGGGCCTCAGGAAGATTTTTCAAGGAAGAGAATATCAGAGTTAGATGTGAGTTTCAGAAAGATAACTCTGGCAGAATTGTGACAAGTGGAGGAAAGGAAGGCCAACTCTATGGACAGAGAGACCAGTTAAAGAAGTAGTGAGAAGTGGAAGTGAAAAAATTGAGTGATTAAATGGATGTTGGAGGTGACGCTAAACCAAGAGTTAGGCATGAGTTCTAGTTTTCAGGATGGTAGACTAGGTAGATCATGATGACCTTTCAGGAACAGAAAAGATGACCTTTCTTTTAGGAACAGAAAAAAGCAGCAGTAAAGATAATGAATTCAGAGAAAATAAGAAGGGAAAACCATTTTTAATGCCCAATGATAGTAGATATATGAGAAAAATGTAGTTATGTCTTCACATACAAAAATACAGTGCCACAGTCAATTAAATAAGGTACAGTTTCACATTAAAAAGTATTCTTAAAATAGAAAAATTCATACTGTACCAAGCAGATATGAAGAGACTATTTTGATATCCCTCATAAATAAGATTCAAATGAAAACAGAATCATAACTTTTTATTTTTGTGGGGATGGGGAGTCAAGCAATTAGCTTCCAAAATGAAAGAAAAAAGATGACTTTACCTGAAACTTTTTCAAGTGTGTTTCTGTGTATGGATAAACTGTAACTCTATGGCAGTTTTGATTTATATAAAGAGGATAGTCTTTCATTTTCAAAATCTTGTCAGCAACTAGAAATAAATTTTTAAAAATTATTTTCTTCTTTATTATAGACATTTTCTTCTTTATCATAAATATTTTTAACCAAAGGTAAAACTTCCTTCAAATAGAATGTTAAAGTAAACAGTGACTTGAGTGATTAATTTTTAAGAAACTCTGGCAGGAGGAGAAGGGGACAGCAGAGGATGAGATGGCTGGATGGCATCACCGACTCGATGGACATGAGTTTGGGTAAACTCCAGGAGTTGGTGATGGACAGGGAGGCCTGGTGTGCTGCGACTCATAGGGTCACAAAGAGTCAGACATGACTGAGCGACTGAACTGAACTGAACTGAAAGTCCCTT
This sequence comes from Bos taurus, assembly GCF_002263795.3. Classification (NCBI taxonomy): domain Eukaryota; kingdom Metazoa; phylum Chordata; class Mammalia; order Artiodactyla; family Bovidae; genus Bos; species Bos taurus. The sequence continues at coordinate 44,844,789 of NC_037329.1, read as the reverse complement.
TTAAACAATTCACAGTACATAATTTTGAAAAACATAAGACCAAATGATAACAAGACTTAGATAGCTCCATCTGTCTTAAACTATTAGTCAGTCAATGGACAGTGTGCTACAAAGGCCTCAGATAGACCCATCTTGAGGTACATAAAGTGGGATAACCATCTACAAAAAGTAACCCAGCCACCCTAACAAAACACAGTATTTCCCAATCTTTCAAGAAGTATACATGAAAAATATGATTAGAATACTCTCTATCTTTAGGTGAGAGATTTATAGAAAATTACTATATTACTATGAGATATATAAAATTACTGTAACTGATACATGACATTCAGTAAACCTCTGTAATGATGTTAATCAAAGGTGGAGGGGTGCTGAATGTCATCCAGAAAACATGAATGCAAATTAAAAAAAATTCATCGGTTTTCTCCAACATAAAAAATAATCAGAATTATTTTTAGAAGCATTTTTCTCCTAGAGGGCAAACAGCTAATGTGTCAGGATTGCATAAAGTTTAACAGAAACAGTTCTTAAGAATATCTGACCACTTCCTTTCTCCTCTCACCAGTCCACCTTGAATCAGCAATGTGGTACAGTGATTAAGAGTTCAGACCTTTGCTGGCAAGAACGTGGAGGAATTGGTACCCTGATACATTGCTGGTAGGAAGGCAATGGTGCAGTCACTGTGGAAAGCAGTATGGCAGTTCCTCAAACATTAAATATAGAATTACCATATTACCTAGCAATTCCAAAAAGATTTTGAAGAACATTCACCTAACCATAACTACATAACAGGACAAAGGGAGTTTGGAAATTTAAGGAAATGTCTCAATTTTTATTAAATTAATGTTCTTTATTATTTCAATTTTCTTTAAAAAGCATGTATTTTTTATTATGAAAAAACCGAATCAGGCAATGGCTTTTAATTGTATGGTTGGATTTTTATCATATGTAGTAAACCCAGGAGAAGCCCTAAGAACTAACCAGAGCAAGAGACTTTTTTTTATTGAAAATTACTTGACTTTGGACACAGTGAGGGAAGGAGAAGTTGGGAGGAATTGACAGTAGCACTGAAAATAAAATAGATATGTAAACTAGACAGCTAGTGGGAAGCTGCTGTATAACACAGGGAGCTCAACGTGGTGCTCTGTGACAGCCTGGGGGATGGGGTAGGGGACTGATGGGAGGTTCAAGAGGGAGGGGACATATGTATACTTATGGCTGATTCACATTGTTACATGGCAGAAGCCAACACAATATTGTAAAGCAATTATCCTCCAATTAAAAATAAATTAATAAAAAAGAAAGTCACTTGAACATATTAACAGAAGCAGCTGGAGAATCTTTTATTTTTAATCAAAATAATGTAAACCTCCCTAAGATGATTTTAAAAGTCCATTTCTACTGAAAAAGGGAACAGCTCTTCTCTCCAATACCCCCTTTTTCTTCCTGGAAACAATTCCCTCCATCTAAGAGACCCTTGTCAATGGTAAAAAGTGAGATGGAAGAGACAGTTTTATATATATACACATACATATAGATACATATGTGTGAAAGTGAAAGTCACTCAGTCGTGTCCAACTCTTTGTGACCCCCATGGACTCTATAGTCCATGGAATTCTCCAGGCCAGAATATTGGAGTGGGTAGCCTTTTCCTTCTCCAGGGGATCTTCCCGACCCAGGGATTGAACCCCGGTCTCCCACACTGCAGGCAGATTCTTTACCATCTGACCCACTAGGGAAGCCCTACATGGTAAAGAAGCTGCCTGCAATGCGGGAAACTGGGATTCAATCCCCGGGTCGGGAAGATCCCCTGGAGAAGGGAAAGGCTAACCACCCCAGTATTCTTGACTGGAGAATTCCATGGACAGAGGAACCTGGCGGGCTACAGTCCACGGAGTCGCAAAATTTCTCTGGCACACACCCACTGTGTGATCTTGGGTAAGCTACTTATCTTACATATGTCTTAGCTGCCTCATCATTAAAATGAATATAACACCTACATTCAGAGTTGTGCTGTGGATCAGAGGAGATGTATGTATAAAACACCTGGCTCCATGCCTGGCGGGAGATAAGAAAGCACTAACACGGAGGGACTTGTTATTTCTAATCTTATTCTTAACAGTATTCAGGAAAATCATTTTCAGGACACTACCATTTTATAAGGTTAAAAAATCCCTGTTATTATGCTGCCTAATAATTCCAAGTAAAAGAAATAGAAAAAGAAATATTTTCAGACCTGGCAGAGCATAACTTAAACGCTAGAGTACTGTTTAACTCTCTCAGTGCCGGAATACCTCCACTTTCCACAAAGGTGATGAGGGCGCTCCGGGTCTGCTTGTTATACTCCACGTACTCCACTTCTCCGCCTCCGTTGCGAGACTTAGAGAAACTCAATTCTAGCTTGTCTCTCATCTGACTTTCTGGCAGTTCATCAGGAATGTCGGTAACGTTGATTTTCATTTTAGACACTCCTACGTGAACCTGGGAAATTGTTTCATGTTCAGGAATATGGATGAGAAGTGTCCGTGCTTAATAGCATTCTAAAAAGCTTTGATCACCATGTTACCTGGAATTTGACTCCTGAATTTAACGAAACTGGGTTGGCCGTGAGCATCACATTTTCATTCTGTACCTGCACATGATGGTATTCCATTCTGATCACATTTTGGGCAACTGAAAAATAATTTGGGAAGTATTAATTTCCAGTATTTCAATACATTTTTACACATTTGGCTTAACAAAAAATAATCCTGGAGAGTTTAACTTTTCTTTAATTTTTTTTTATTTTAAAAAAGTGGTTTTTTGGTGTTGTTTATTTTTGGTGATCCTGAGTTGCGGCGAGTGGGGCTTTCTCTCTAGTTGTGGCACATTGGCTCTAGAGTATGGGCTCGGTAGCTGTGGTGCACCATGGCATGTGGTGCCCCATGGCATGTGCGGATCTTAGTTTCCAGACTAGGGATCAAAACTGCATCCCCTGCATTGGCAGGCAAGTTGTTAACCACAGGACCACCAGGGAAGTCCCCAAATTTTCTTTAATTTTCAGGGATCTTATTTTTACATTTTTCTTAGGATTTCTAAATGATAATGGTGTTGCCACCAAACGAGGATATATTAATGTCGAAATACGTCAGCAAAAAGTTACAACGTAGAAATTCTCAAGTTTAAGAAACAAGCCTGATGATCCTTTAGAAATTCAGTACAGTCAACACCCCTCCTTTCCACTGCTGACAGAATTATCAGAGAATTCCCTCAGTACATTAAAGCACAGCCAGAAATTTCTTCCAGGTTGAGTAAGCTGGGAAGACTTTTGTAGATCAGTGTCATTCTGACAATTAATCTTTTTTATCATTTCTCACTTCTTCTTAATATGTTACAAGCACCATAGAAATAAATATTTGTTCTTATCTCTGTCTTTTCCAAAGATTACATATTAAAGACCACATAGACTTAAATACCAAAGAGTGAGTCTTCATTTTTTTTTGGATGGCAGGTCATATTTAACAAAGAATTCTACTTTCACTAAAACGCTCTTGAGATCATTCATTAAAAAGTCAATAGCCTTGGTATACTGATCACAAAACTATCAAATCTAATTTATCCATGCAAATAGGAAAGGCTCAATAACATAATTTTGCCAAAAATCATTAAAATCTAACAGCAACTATATGTCAGTTTAAAATGCATGTATGTGTTTTTTTAAACTGTGTGACATGAGAGTTTATAACACTTTGTTGATATTGGAGCTGTTTATTCTAATATGTCATGAAGACAAAAGATGCCCAATCCTGGGCTTATAAACCTCTCATGTGTTTATGACAACCAGACAGCACACCACAGCCAGAAAAAGAGAGAAACAGGGCTGGAAAACAGGGCGTCGTCATGTGGGAATTCAGATGCCTCGTACCATCATATGACTCTATCACTTGAATTATAGCGTTTTTGTTGTTGTTAATGACAACAGGCAAATAACAGAGGAGGCCAACTATAAGTAATACTTAGATGATGACCTTTCCCTCCCAATCCCCACCTCTCCCTCGCCCCCCAAACCTCCAACATCTGGTGATCTGACGCAGCTGAGAGGCACTACTTGTGTTTCAACCCTTGTGACTCTGACTGTCCAAAGCCAACTCCCATTGATTTGTGTAGGAACCCAAAGTTGTCCCAGAGGAGCAGGACGTCAGAGTCATGCCAAGGGTGGAAGCAGTGACACAGCTATCTCTGAAGAGAATCTTAATCTCAGCATCCCCAGGTAATTTCTATGCGGGATCCCAACTTTCCAAAGCCTCACTTCCATCTTTCAGTTATATCCCAGTGACCACTGCCAACGGCCAACAGGGCTCTTGCCCTCACCCTCCATCCACAGCTACAGGGGTGGAGCCAGGGTGGACAAAGAGTGTGTGCATATAGTGACCTGCCAGCATGCCTTTCTATTTATTTTCAGGCTATAGTAACTAACCAGGCATCAGGAGACATGAGTTATAATCATAGACTCCCAGTACCTGAGCACTGGAAAGGCTTGTGAAGACTATCTGCTCCCACTCATCACTTGACAAACTTGAGAACAGAGGCCCAGACGGTGGCCTGCTCAGAGGAATAGTGGTGCAGTAGAAAGGACAAGGCTACTCGGGGTTTGGTTCGCAGCTCGGCTGATTATCACCTGCATGGACCCTATGCAAGCAAGCTTTTGTTTCCTTAACTGAAAATTTTCTAACATGGAGCAATAATGACAACTAACATTTATTAAGTGTTTCTTATGTATCAGACACTGTGCTAAGTATTTTTTCAACACTTCTTATTTAATATTCAAAGCAACCCCATGAGGTAGGCACTGTCACAAAGCCTGCCATAAAAACTTGAGATTTATAAAGAACCCAACCCAAACTACACTTCTATAAAGAGGCAAAGCTGGAGACTTCCCTGGCCATCCAGTGGCTACAGCTCTTTGTTCCCAATGCAGGGAGCCCAGGGTCGGTTCCGGTCAGGAAACTAGATCCCATGTGCCACACTAAGACCTGGTGCAGTCAAACAAATAAATAAAATACTGGGACTTCTCCGGTGGTCCAGCGGTTAAGAATCTGCCTTCCAACGCAGGGGACATGGGTTGGCCTCCCTGTTGGGGAACTAAGATCCCACATGCCACAGGGCAACGAAGCCTACGCACTGCAACAAAGATCCCAAGTGATGCAACTACGACCCGACGCAGTCAATAAATAAATAAAGTGCTGTTTTGTTTTGTTTAAAAAAAAAAAAGAGGCAAATCTGGCATTCAAAGCTAGATTCTCCTCATTAAGGTGTCCCCAGTTCTCAAGAGGATTCCACACCATGGCAAACATCAGGTCCCACTCCAAGTCTTTGACTCCAGAGCTCTTTTCATTCTCATGCCTTATGCTGCTGCTGCTAAGTCGCTTCAGTCGTGTCCGACTCTGTGCGACCCCATAGTCGGAAGCCCACCAGGCTCCCCCGTCCTTGGGATTCTCCAGGCAAGAACACTGGAGTGGGTTGCCATTTCCCTCTCCAATGCATGAAAGTGAAAAGTGAAAGTGAAGTTGCTCAGTCGTATCCGACTCTTAGCGACCCCATGGACTGCAGCCTACCAGGCTCCTCCATCCATGGGATTTTCCAGGCAAGAGTACTGGAGTGGGGTGCCATTGCCTTCTCCCTCATGCCTTGTGCACTTAGGTAAATCACTTAAACATCTGTGAATCTGGTTTCTTAATGATGTAAATAGTATCTCTATCTTATTACTTTTACAGAGTCATGTGAGTATAAAATGAGATCATGTCTGTCAGAACTCTCTGCTTTGCTACCTTGAAACATTATTACTAGTATTATCATTTGCAGGTAGCAGGAGTAGTATAAAAATGCTGCTATTGGACATCACAACACGGGTTTGCTTTCTAGAGCGCTCATATTCTGCGCTAGTGATCATGTTCAAATCACTCAACATCTCAGAGTCTTGTTTTCTGGTCTGTAAAACAGGGATAATCATATCTACCTCAGGGCACCCCTGTGAGGATGAGACGAAATGATATAAAAATTCTAAAGCAATGGCCAAATATCTACAAAAACTCTTTGAAAGTCCCAGTGCTTTCTAAAGGTAACACGGTCAAGTTTTTGAACATTAGTCATACCTTCTTCTTTTTCAAAGGTAATAAGTGCTTGTCCTTTTTGCAGCTCATAAGGGACTTTTGAGCTCACTTGACATGAATAGGAGATATCTGAAAACTCGCTGTCACTCTCAGGATTCTCCACAGATGTGAACTTTATCTTTGTTTCAGGAATATCCTCATTAATCTAATTCAAACAGAAAGGTTTGATTAAAATCAACACAAGAAGTAACTTAAGTCCTTCCAATAATAATGTGATCTGATCATCCAATAATTCATTTTCCACTGACATCAGAACCCCACAGAACACTGAGTGCCGTCTTATTTATTATCACTAGTAATTGCTTCTTCCCAGAAAAGTACTCAGTAATCTAGTCAAATGCTGATCCTTTAATATTATTTCACAGATGAAATTGTAAGTATATAGTCTCTCACTTTTTCTATTCAATCAATGTTTAAACTGGTCAATATTGTGTGTTGTTCGGGTCTTAAGCCTACATCATTCCTGCAGAAAAGTATCTTCTAAACAACTATCCCAATAATAGGCTGTTTCACAAAGGAATCATTGCACAGTATCTTTGGTCTCCTTGCAAAGAGGTATGAAATAGACATGGGTGCATACTGCAGTTATTTTGACAGCAAACTCAGGTAATGTCATCCAAAGAGAAACTCCTAAATTCAGTTCAGTAACTTAAAATTTATCAAATTTAAATTCCCCCTTCCTCAACACCTGTCCATCAACTTTTTAACCATTCCCACAACTTAGGTTTAAAAAATGTGAAAGGACACCACTAGCAAGATTTGTAAAAAAAAAAAAAAAAATCTGGAGGATAAAGTTAAGTGGTTATACTTAGGTGCTGAAAATCACTAGGATGAACAGGTCTTTGTTGTTTAGTCTCTAAGTCCTGTCTGACTCTTTTTGAAACCCCTTGGACTATAGCCCACCAGACTCCTCTGTCCAAGCAAGAATACTGGAGTAGGTTGTCATTTCCTTCTCCAGGGGATCTTTCTGATCCAGGGACCAAATTCAGGTCTCCTGTGTTGGTAGGCAGATTCTTTACTACTGAGCTGCCAGGAAAACCCTGAACAGACAGTACAATCACACATAAAGGCACAAATGAGTCAGGTGTTTTCATTTCTATTTCTCATGGTCATTTTACATGTTGCAAGAAAAAGTGTTATCATGAAGAGATTAGAAAAAGCCAATGAGTCATTTGGTCTAATCTGACATTTATTCTACAATTTGACATGTCACTTTGGTAGAATTTCTGATTACCGTAAGTCTGATTTCAAAACAATCTGCAGTGTGAAAAGACAGTTTCCCAATAATGGAGAAACATCCAGTATACCCAGAATTGTCAAGAGCTTTCCCCAGTGAGAGTGAGAATGCCTGCTTCTAGTCCTGAGCGCACCATGGCAGGGAGCAATGCACTCAGGGTCCCTAGACCCCAGTTTTCAGTCCTCTGTGAAGTTGATCAACTGAGCTGGCTGGGTTCCCAAGGCCCTTTTGGGTTGTAGGATTAAGTGATTCTAGCTCCGGTCTAAAAATTATGAAGGATCTTAACAGAGACTTCTCTAAACCTCACAAACACAAGAAACCTCACTTTTGATATTTAACATTCTACCCCCAACTTCAGAAATAAAAAGTGATAATGCTTTAAGTATTTTAACAATCTGGGTTTTGATGAAGAAAAAAGGAGTGAGAGCTGTCTAATTCAAACAAAGAAAAAATTAAGAAACAATTTAAATGGTGAAAATACTCTTCCAATTTTTTTTAAAACTGTGAAACTCACTTAAATTATTACTTGGATGAGGAGAGCAATGAAAGAACTTAGAAGACCAAGAATTTGATCCAAAAGTGATTGATAATGACCATCATTGGGGGCTGTGTGTTGTATTAATGTATACATGAATATTAAAACATGCATTAGCATAAATGTGTGAGTGAGTTAGTGTGTGAACTTGCTCAGTCGTGTCCGATTCTTCGCGACCCTATGGGCTGTAGCCCGCCAGGCTCCTCCGTCCATGGGATTCTCCAGGCAAGAATACTGGAGTAGGTTGCCATTTCCTTCTCCAGAGGATCTTGCGGACCCAGGGATTGAACTCAGGTCTCCCACAATGCGGGCAGACTCTTTACCATCTGAGCCACCAGGGAATCCCAACATAAATGTACAGCAAGATGAAATTTTACAGAGAGATCACGCACCTGTGACCAGCAACCAGATCAATCATCAGAACAAGACGAACAACTCAGAAGCCCTCTGGGGTTCCCTTCCAGTTTCTACCTGCCTCTAACAGTAAACACCATACTAACTTCTAACACTGTGCTTTTGTGCTGTACTTAAGTCAAAGCATATGGTATGCCCTCTTTTTTCTTTTTTGGCTCAACACTGTGTCTATGAAATTCATCCATATTATTGCATATAGTTATTGCCTGTTCATTTTCATTGCTGTGCAGTATTCCATTATGTGAATACACCCCAATTTATAAATTCATTCTACTATGGAGGGAGAGTTGAGTGGTTTTCAGTTTGGAGCTGTTGCAAACAATGGTGACATGAATGATCATAATGTCTTAGAAATGACTTCTGTATCATTAAATTTCTTTTTCTGAAAAAAAATAGCATCTGTTAAAAATGAGATACAAAAATAATTAAAGGGGTACCTGGGAGGTCCTGGTGGTCTCCTGTAACTCAGCTTCAAGTTTTTTGATCTCCTCCTTTAACTGAATATTTTCCTTTGTAATTTCACTAATTAATTTCTAAAAAATAAAATAACAGTCCAAATTTAAAGAGCCTCAACCTCATTTTCCAAATGAGTTAAAGAAGCAAAATTTCTCTCTCTGAACAAGGCAAAGAAAGAACATTAGATAGTCTCAGAATAAATATGATCACATGAATAAACATTTATATAATGTTATACATCATTATCTGTTGATTTTCCTACCACTGCCAATGATTATTATCTCTATCATACAAACAAGGAAACCACCTTTCGTGCTAGACCAAGGTCACAGAAATGTTTATAGTAGAGCAAGGATTGAGACCCATGGCTTCTGAATCTTAGCACAGTGCTCTACCAACTCGTTCCTAGCTATTTGTGACTCCAACATGAATTTTAAATTGCACCATAATTGTGGACATATGTTAGTCTGGGGCAATTAAAGATTTTTTTTCCACAGTATAGCTTAGGTAGTTTAAAGCATAGCCTCCATTCCATCTTGGGTCTGATCATATAATTGTTAACAAAGCTCTTAACTTCTAGGTGCAAGTCAAAGAAATGAGAGGAAGTGAAAAAGCAGTTAATGTGAGTTGCGTAAGAGAAAGAATAGAAATGTGATTCTTCTTGTCAGTCTTGAATACTAGAAGTAAAAAAAAAAAAAAAACTGAAAACCCTAATATCCTCCCAAATTCAAGCTAATGTTAGACAAAGACATATGAAACATGCCTCACTGCAAAACCAATAGATATAAGTCAATTTTTAATAGTACTCAGTAATTTTTCCTTTTTACCTGGTTTTGTTTATCTTTCATAATTTCTTCAGCTTGCTCACATTCCTTAAGAACTTGTTCTTTGTTATCTTCATCAGCTGCCATGACTCCCTAATTATTATAAAAAATAAATACTTCACAAACTAGTATAGCCACTATGGAGAAGTGTGTGGAGATTCCTTAAAAAACTGGAAATAGAACTGCCATAAGACCCAGTAATCCCACTGCTGGGCATACACACTGAGGAAACCAGAATTGAAAGAGACATGTATACTCCAGTGTTCATTGCAGCACTGTTTACAAAAGCCAGGACTTGGAAGCAACCTAGATGTCCCTCAGCAGACAAATGGATAAGAAAGCTGTGGTGCATATACACAATGGAGTATTACTCAGCTATTAAAAAGAATGCATTTTAATCAGTTCTAATGAGGTGGATGAAACTGGAGCCTATTATACAGAGTGAAGTAAGTCAGAAAGAAAAACATCAATACAGTATATTAACGCATATATATGGAATTTAGAAAGATGGTAACGATGACCCTATATGTGAGACAGCAAAAGAGACACAGATGTAAAGAACAGACTTTTGGACTCTGTGGGAGAAGGCGAGGGTGGGATGATTTGAGAGAATAGCATTGAAACATATATATTATCATATGTGAAACAGATCACCAGTCCAGGTTTGATGCATGAGACAGGGTGCTCAGGGCTGGTGCACTGAGATGACCCTGAGGGATGGGATGGGGAGGGAGGTGGGAGGGGGGTTCAGGATGGGGAACACATGTTGATTCATGTGAATGTATGGCAAAAACCACCACAATCTCGTAAAGTAATTAGCCTCCAATTAAAATAAATAAATACTTCAAAAATGGTACATACACACAAAGTCAAGAAGAACAAATATCTTTTACCCTTTTATGGATAAAACATCTCTTCTTTGCTATATCTTTTCCCCTACCACCAAAGTCTTTATTATCATGTGAATTATATTCAAACAAATTCTGTATTTCAAATAACTTTCACATCTATAAATATTTAAAAGGTTCTAAAAATCCTTTGCATTTCAATACCATAATAAAACAATAGGTATTAACATTCCTTTGTAGTTCTCATCTCAATCATGATATGACGCTCCATTTTAAAAGACTATTATTTCAGTCCTCTAGACTTTTTCCAAAGGCTTTAATTTAAATATTTAATTCTCCTTATTATACTCCAAGAATGTAACAGAGTGAAAATATCTCCAAACACCTTTCCTCTATGATAACAGAGGTTTTCATAAAACTTCCCCTGAGTTCATACACTTGAACATGAAAAAAAAAAAAATTCATATTTATTGCTAAAAATCTCTGATTGAAATGGCATTCTCTTCAAATATGAATATAGGCAACAGGTCACATGGTATTTGCAGCACCCGTGACAAAAGTCACCAGGGCATGTGCCTCAATTACTGAAGCCCTTGTGCCCTAGAGTCCATGCTCTGCAGCAAGAGAACCCAGCACAATGAGAAGCCCAAGCCCTGCAACTAGAGTAGCCCTCCCTCACCACACCCAGAGAAAAGCCCTCACAGCAACGAAGACCCAGCGAAGATCATAATAATACAGTCTTATAATCAACTGTAGTATACCGGTAAAGTAGAAAGTGAAGTAAAGTGTTGGTCGCTCAGTGTCCGACTCTGCGACCCCATGGACTGTAGCCCACCAGGCTCCTCTATCCATGGGATTCTCAGGCAAGAATACTGGAGTGGGTTTCCATGCCCTTCTCCAGGAGATCTTCCTGACCTAAGGATCGAACCCCAGCCTCTTGGGTCTCCTGCATTGGCAGGCAGGTTCTTTACCACTAGCGCCACCTGGGAAGGTATCAGTATACTGGTATACATTACTAAATTAAAAATTTGCTTTTTAAATAACACTGATAATCATATTTCAATATAATTGGTTTCCTATATAATTCTCTGTATTTTCTTTTAGACTGCTTAAAATACTTTTTGAGAAAAGCTCATAGGCTTTATCAGACTGACATCAAAAGAGTAAAAAGTCTTGCCTGCATATGAATTTACCTAAATGAGGAAGTCCCAGATCAAACACGACACAAGGAATATCACAACTATTTTTACTGTTTTAGAAGCATATTAATAATGTGTCTATCAACACAATCTTCCAAGATTTCAACTGACTAAATTCTCACTATTCCTATAGAACAAACAGAAAACACAGGTATTCCTCTTTAAAAATACAATAGAAGATTAGCAAAAAATTAATTATGGCTTAGTTTACTCAGTGTGAACCCAAGCAGTGTCCAAAAAATGGGTCATATGGTAATTCTACTTTCAATTTTTTGAGGATTTTCCATAACTATTTCCCATAGTGAATGCACCAATTTACACATTCACATCAGGAGTGCACAAGGGTTCCCTTTTCTCCACATCCTCACAGCATTTGTTAACTCTTGTCTTTTTGATGATGGCCATTCCAAAAGATGTAAGGTGTTATCTCACTGGGATTTCAATTTACCTTGCACTAGTGATTAGTAATGTTGAGCATCTTTTCATGTTCCTATAGATCTATCATATACCTTCTTTGGAGAAATGTCTTTTTAAGTCCTTTTGCCCAGTTTTTAATTGAGTTATTTTATATTTTGGTATTGAGTTTCATGAGTTCTTTATATATTTTGGATATTAACCCCTTATCAGATATACTGTAGCTTCCCCTGTGGCTCAGCAGGTAAAGAATCCACCTGCAATGCAGGAGATGCAGGAGACACAGTTTTGATCCCTGATCAAAACAATCCCTTGGAGAAGGAAATGGCAGCCCACTCCAATGGACTGGATTTTCCTGCCTGGAAAATTCCATGCACGGAGGAGCCTGGCGGGCTACAGTCAAAAGGGTGGCCAAGAGTCTGACATGAAAGCACTGTACATATACATACATCAGATACATGGTTTGGAAATATTTTTTCCCATTCCATAGGCTGTCTTTTTACATTGTTTATGGTTTCTTTTACTGCACAGAAGCTGTTTAGTTTAATATGGTCCTGTAACTTCCCAACTTCACTTCTGGAAATATACCCAAAGGAAAAGAAAATCCTAACTTGAAAAGACTTCTGTATCCCCCGTTCATTGCAGCATTATTTATAATAGCCAAGACATGGAAACAACCTACGTGTCCATCAGTGGATGAATGAATAAACAAAGTGTTGTGTGTATGTGTGTCTATATATATATATATATATATATATATATAGTGATTATATACATTGTGATATTATTCAGCCATAAAAAAATGAGGAAATTCTACCATTTGCAACAACATGGATGGACCTTGAAGGCATGATGTTAAGTCAGACAGAAAAAGACAAATATTGTATGATCTCACATATAGAGTCTAAAAAAAAAAAAGAAACCAAATAAAACTCATAGAAGAAAAAGACCAGATCTGTGCTTACCAGAGGTAGAGGGTGGTATGGAGGGTGATTTAGAGGAAAGTGGTCAAAAGCTACAAACTTCCAGTTATAAGATAAATAAGTAGTAGGTATGTAATGTACATCATGATGACTGTAGCTAACACTGCTATGATACATAAGGAAGTTGTTAAGAGAGTAAATCCTGAGTTCTTATCACAAGGAGAAATTTTTTTCTGTCTTTTTTTTTTTTTGTATCTATATTACAAGATGGATGTTAGCGGAACCTAATATGGTAATCATTTCATAATATGTGTGAGTCAAGCCATCATGCTATAAACTTGTACAGTGGTGTATGTCAATTATTTTTCAGTAACACCAGAAAAAGAAAAAAAGAAGCATCAGCAGTCATGAAGCACCTAGATCTTGGCTTCTAATCTAGTTTCCAATGAAAGGATCTCCTTTGAGCAAAAAGGAGCCCTCAAAATGGCAGGAATACACAAGATGAGCACGGAGGCTCCCAGTGGCCAAAGGTACATAAACGTGATTTATCAAGTAAGTAAAAATGTGGAGGACAATAGGAGCCAGGTTCTTCATTGTCAGAGAAGGTGACTGTAAATACGGAAAGGGAGAAAAATAGAATTAATGCTATGAAATGGAACTGGAGATATCAGTATAACCTCATGATTTCTGATGGATTGATAGGAAAATACAGAAATTTAAATATAGGTATAAGTGTGCATACATGTGATATTTCCCAGTTCTGTCTGCTAAAAGGGCCTGGAAACAAAGACAATAGCAATGAGCACATTTAGCATCCAGAATGTGGTTTCTAATACCATTCTCAGCTACCAGGAACCAAGGCTATTCAGAGAAATGGCCGTTTCTAGAACTGGGACAGGAAAGGTATAAGACAAGCATCTTATGATGCCAGAAAGCAAAAAGTGCTCAAAGAATGATGAGAATATGTCACAAGAACGGAGTCCAGCTTGAGGGGGTTCTTACTGGAAAAATTTGGGTAAATTGATTAAGCATAGAGATAAATGACAGTAATAATTAAATCCACTTAGTACTAAAACAGATAGATAGGTTGATATTTTCATGAAAAAAGGACCATTTAAGTAGCTTAAAATACTTGCCCACAAGTACTGCTAACCAAATTCAAGTGCAATCTCAATCACTTAGGTGTTTTGAGTACTCACCAGTTCTGGCACTCACCAGCTCTGCAGGAGATCAACAACTTCAGTAGGGGTAACTATCAGCAGGCCCTTTTGCACTGAACATATCAAGCTGATTTTCAAGAATATAAGCACCACAAGGGCAGTGATTTTTGTTTTGTTCTCAAAAGTATGCCCTACTTCATCCAGAACAATACTGGAACAGTACCAAAAGAATGCTAGGAACATAGTTTGTACTCAAGAAATGATATCTTTAAATTGTGTTAAAGTTTCCTTACACTAAGCAACCTGTTCTTGAACTTCACATAAGTAGAATAATTTAGCATGTATCCTTTTATATGTGCTAAAGTTTTAAACTCAACATGTTTTGGGGATTTGTTCATGTTATTGCATGTATTAGTAGCTTATCCCTTTTTATTGCTGTGTAGTATTCCTTGCATGGATAGTTCACACTTGGTTTATCCATTCTCCTGGTGGTGGGTATTTGGTTGTTTTCAGTTTGGGCGTCACTATGAAGAAAGCTTCTTAAAGCAAAACAATAACAAAAGAAATACTTCCCAAAAAAACACTTATTAATTTCAAAGGGGAACGGAGTAAATTTTAGTGAAGAAGCCAGGCAGACGCCACTATAATGAAGTAGTCAAAGTAAATAATGAGATACATCCAAATTATCTGACATATGATAGGCCCACCAAGAACACGGCAAGACTTCTGTGATATTCCTGCCAAAGATGCATCAGCTGAATCTAAGAATGAGGAAACAGGAAACACACTGACCTGTTCTCTTCAAAAGTGTTAAGCACATGAAAGCCAAGTAAAGACTGAGAAACTGTCCCAGACAGGAGGCTAAAGATACATCGTAACTAAACACCAGGCATAATTCTTAACTCTGTTTGCTATACACTATGTAACAGGGACAACTGGCAAAATTCAAACTAGATTGAAGGATTAGATGGCATTAATGTACCTATATTAATTTTCTGATCTTGATCGCTGTATTGTAGTTATGTAAAGAACACCTTTTCTTTTTTTTTTTTTTCTTACAGGAAATAAATACTCAAGACTTCCAGGTTAATGGGTCATGATACCTACACTCAAATAACTCAAGAAAAAGAAAAGTTGTTACTTGTAACTTTTCTGTAAGTTTGAAAGGGTTCAAAAAAAAATTTTTAAGATACATATTAGTAGTTGTTATCGCATCAACAACTGCAGAGTCTTTACAACCCTATTCATCCCAGATCTTACACAATTTAACCCCAACTAGTCTTTCATGCATTGGAGAAGGAAATGGCAACCCACTCCAGTGTTCTTGCCTGGAGAATCCCAGGGATGGGGGAGCCTGGTGGGCTGCCGTCTATGGGGTCGAACAGAGTTGGACACGACTGAAGTGACAGCAGCAGCAGTCTTACTAGAAGACTAGAAGAAGGTAGAAGCAATGGCACCCCACTCCAGTACTCTTCCCTGGAAAATCCCATGGATGGAGGAGCCTGGTAGGCTGTAGTCCATGGGGTCGCTAAGAGTCGGGCACGACTGAGCGACTTCACTTTCACTTTTCACTTTCATGCACTGGAGAGGGAAATGGCAACCCACTCCAGTATTCTTGCCTGGAGAATCCCAGGGACAGAGGAGCCTACTGGGCTGCCGTCTATGGGGTCGCACAGAGTCGGACACGACTAAAGCGACTTAGCAGTAGCAGTCCTACTTTGGCCACCTCATGCGAAGAGTTGATTCATTGGAAAAGACTCTGATGCTGGGAGGGACTGGGGGCAGGAGAAGGGGACGACGGAGGATGAGATGGCTGGATGGCACCACCGGCTCAATGGACGTGAATTTGAGTGAACTCCGGAGTTGGTGATGGACAGGGAGGCCTGGCGTGCTGCAGTTCATGGGGTCGCAGAGTCAGACATGACAGAGCGACTGAACTGAACTGAACTGAGTCTTATTTAGACAACTCCTGGACCAGGTTCCTTAACCATACTGAACAATCTAAGGGTTTCTCTTCTCCCTCATGTCCCTCAATGTCACATCCTCCCTCCCCTGCCAACCTTAATTTCCACTTAATGAAATCCTACTGTTCTTCAATGTCCATCCCAAATCCCCCCCTCCCCACCCAAGTTCTTGAAGTCGTTTCTGATTCCCCCAGATGATGTTACTTCTCCCCCATAACCTCTTTTGGGGAGCTTTATTTGTGTACTTGTGTCATTTTCCATGGCAAGATGGTCATGACCTTGAGGCCAGGGACTACATTCCCTCTTCCTTGTATTCATTCAGAGAGCGAGTTCACATACTGAAAACACTTAATGTTTATAGGACTGCCTGGTATCTTGACTCAGGTATTTGCTCAGCCCCGGACACCTGGGGCATGCAGTGTTCTATGCAATGTTCTCATTACATTTCCAGAAAGCAGAAACTGCAACGTTCTTTAACTGCTTTTTTAAGTCTATTCTTAAATGCTTGTAATAAAAGCTCTCCATAATACATTTAACTCATATAAATGGTCTACTACATCATATTCCCAGAACTTGTTACAGCATATCTAGTATCTGGATACTTTCCCTCCTTGACGAATGGGATGTATAGTAATAGCTTTCCTTTTATGCACTCAAAGGTAGGCAAAATAATGGCCCTTTTAAAGAGGTCCACATCCTAGCCCCCATAGTCTGTGAAAATGTTGGGTTATGCTGCAAAGGAGAACTAAGGTTATAGACTGAATTAAGGTTGCTAATTTACAGCTGACTTTATAATATAAAGCTCTTCCTGGATTATTGGTGGGGAAAAATGTAATCACCAGGGTCCTTCTTCAAAGTGAAAGAGGAAGGCAGAAGAGCAGAATCAGAGTGAGACGTGACAAGGGAAAAATAGTCAGAGAGATGCAATGCTGTTGGTTTTGAAGATGGAGAAAGGGCACCACTGAGCCAAAGGAGATGAGCAATCTATAGAAGCAGAAAAGACGAGAAAACAGGTTCACACCACTAGTCTCCAGAAAGGTAGGCAGAGCAGCTGACACCTTGATTTTAACCTAGCGACGCCCACCCAGACTTATACTGAATTTTTTTTTTTTTCTTTGGTGGTAATTTGGCCAGGTTGCAGGGCATGTAGGACCTTAGTTCCTCGACCAGGGATCAAACCCACGACCTCTGGAATGGAAACACAAAGTCTAACCACTGGACAGCCAGGGAAATCCCCCATACATAATTTTAAGATAAATCTGTAGCTTTTAAGGTTTTACTGAGTCCATGGTAATTTATTATGGCAGCAAATGAAAAAAACAGTACAAATCACCTCCACCTGTTCACCACCTATTTCCCTAACATATTCACTGTGGTGCCAGGACTGATAGAGGCAAAGCTTCCCATACGCATGCCTGGCAGCAAAAACAAGGAAATGAGGCAAAGGCAGGAAAAAAGGAGGTGGAGATGCAGACACGATTGCTTCTTGTTGTTTTTTAACTTATGTGTGTCGCATAGATAGGGGAACACCACATTCTGTTTTGGATGTCTCTTTAAATAAAATCCCTGTATGTTCTGAAAAATCAGGTACGACTGCCAAACCCTGCGCCTGCCAAGAGACTAAATCTCCCTAAGGAATCTGTTTTCCTAAGAACTTTCTCCAGAGACACTACAGAAACAGTGGGGAAACACAAACCATTTTAAGTTTCAATTTCCTAAATGAAGCAAAGCAAAGGAGACGGGGTCAGAGGCCTGGACTGCAGGCAGAAAGCCCCGCGGGCAGGGGGCAGGCGCGCCCCCTCGGCGGCTAGGTGGTCCCCACGACCTCGGCAGCGGGCAGCGCCGGAGGGCGGCGCAGGGGAGGAGGGCGCAGAGCCAACGACCCCCCCACTCTCCGCCAGGCGTCCCCACCAACCCTCAACCCTCCCGGAGGTCCCCGGCCCCGCGGAGCCCGCCTTGTCGCCACTCACGGCCTCTCCAGCCCGGGCCCACTAGGAGCAGGAACGGCAGCGCGGGAAGGGGTCGCCCACTCACGCGCCTCGGCCGGCCGAGCGCCGCGCCCAGGTTCCCGGAAACCTCGCTGGCAGCGCGGGTAGTCGCTGGAACCCTCGGGGCCTGGCTGGGGCTCCCTTGTCCGGAAGCGCCTTCAGCCTTTTTCAAATGGATGGCTCGCGGATCAACAGTTTGCTTCCTTTTAAAAAAAAGAAAGAAAGAATAAAAGAAGAAAACTACCAAAGGATGAGTTTCTTTCAGTCTAGTCACTGGTCGAATACCAAACCGGGTTCTCCAATGATTAGTCACCAACAAGTTATACCTATTTTCACTTTCGATTTTTAAAATGTGTTGGTTTTGTTTTTGTTTGGAGGAAATCTACTCCCAAAGTATTCCTGAAGTTTCCATAAACACTCATTTTAGGACATGTTTTAAAAATCACTCCTTCGGACTTGTATCCCAGGACGTGTTCTTGGAAAAATGGACAGAAACCAAATAAAGCCAAGTGGCAGTCTCTCTTCAGACAGTAACTCTCACTGTAATCTGTTGGTCACTATAACCTTAATCCACAAATCCTCGCAGCCAGCACAAGGTCTACTTTTGTGTGTTTCTTTTGTAACTTCGCAGGAAATTGGAAAAGTGTGGTGTTCAGCTGATTTCTGTGATCCATGTCCCTTGAAACTTTTCTTATAATCTTTGGCATTATTGTGAAGCTTGTAAACAAATATTTCACTAGGTGTGATCTTTTTCTTTGAAATGGAAAACATCTGGTTTATTTCGAAAACGGCAGTGTTTCTGAATCCTACATAGAGAACCACCCCACAGCTGCACTTACTGTAAATAGGTCAGGGAGCTGATGCATGAAAATAACTTCTAGACAGAAATTCCAGTTGATAGGGCTGTATAGTCATATGTAAAACTGACATATTATCTGATAAAAGATTAACCAAAATCAAATTCCTTTATATCAAGAATATTGATGGCAATCTAGTTCGCGTTGGGCTTCCTAACTGAAAAAAATAAAGTGGTGTGTAGACACTTGTGCTACCCAGTCAAAAGAGCAACAAAATGCTACTTGATACAGCTTGAGAATTACCTCTGGTCCCCCTTAGAATTTTATTTTTTATTTTATTTTTGGCTGCACTGTGAAGCTTGTGGGATATGAGTTCCCTGACCAGGAATTGAACATGGGACCACAGCCGTGAAAGCACCGAGTCCTAACCCCTGAACCACCAGGAAAATTCCATCCCTTAAAATTTTAGAGAACACGAACTCTAGAAATTTAGTTCAAACCTCATTTCTTCTTTTATCTTATTTTTGTTTTTATAAGAAGATATTAAGCAACAGGACCGTGAACACAATGGGACTCATCTAAAATTGACTCCAATATTGTTAAAAGACAAAGGATACAGATAGGAGAGAAGCCATTGGGCCACCCACATGCTGAAGCTGAGCCATGTGTAACAGTCTGAACTCAACTCAGCTTCAGATTCAAGACTCGGCAAAGCACTGAGGTTCTGAAGATAAATAGATCCCAGATATATTATTGTTAATAGTCGTAATTGCAAAGATCTACTGAGAACATCTAAGCATTTTATAAACCTTTTCTGATTTGCCAACAGCAATATGAAATAAGTATTATCCCCATTTTGCAGATGAGGAAACTGAGCATGCTGATCCAAATGTAGGCAATGAATCCATGATGACATTAATATCTTTCTCTATTCTCAACCATGAAATCAAACTCTATGTTGTGTTCTATAGGGCATGAAAAAAGAAGGAATTCTATGGGCACATATGATTAGGAAATCCTGCATACTGGATTTACACTTGGGAGGTTCACCATGCACATCCACACATTAAGAGCTTTGAGAAATATTGCAGGGAAAAATTAAAGCATACATTTAAAATTTTAACTTTATTTAATCTTGAATTTATCAAACTAACTTGACCTTTAAATTCTTTTTTATTTTTCAGGAAACAGCTATTTAAATCTTGAAAAGTTTCTAGTGGAGCAATTTGAACTATGCTTTACTAATGATGGGGTCCCGGACTTGATTCCTCAAAATATGGCACCTTGGATATCGACTATTTTAAGTGGAAGGAGTTTGAGAAAACAATAGAAGCTCTAAAACAGTTACTCTGACCTTCCTTCTCCCCACTATTACCTTTCAAAGAACCTCCTGTGAGAGGTGCTCTCTCTATACCTGTAGGAAAGGAGCATTCTTTCTCCAAAGACAAATGGACCCGGAGAAGAATCCTAACAAATCGGCTTTACCAAGTTTTCCCCAGTTTACTTTGATTACCTCATATTCTCTAACCTATTATATTCTTCCATGACTATCCTCTCTTCATCAAATCTAGCATAAAAATACTCAGGTCTAATTATTTCTGTGGGTCTTCATTTCTTTTTTTTTTTATTGGCCATGCCACACAGCATGCAGAATCGTAGTTCCTGGACTAGGGATGGAACTTGCATCCCCTGCAGTGGAAGTATAGAGTCCTAACTACAGAATGGCCAGGGAATTCCCATGAGTCTTCATTTCCTTTTGAAGAGGCCTTACAAATAGCTGTGAAAAGAAGAGAAGTGAAAAGCAAAGGAGAAAAGGAAAGATATAAGCATCTGAATGCAGAGTTCCAAAGAATAGCAAGGAGAGATAAGAAAGCCTTCTTAAGCGATCAATGCAAAGAAATAGAGGAAAACAACAGAATGGGAAAGACTAGAGATCTCTTCAAGAAAGTCAGAGATACCAAAGGAACATTTCATGCAAAGATGGGCCCAATAAAGGACAGAAATGGTATGGACCTAACAGAAGCAGAAGATATTAAGAAGAGATGGCAAGAATACACAGAAGAACTGTACAAAAAAGATCTTCACAACCCAGATAATCACGATGGTGTGATCACTGACCTAGAGCCAGACATCCTGGAATGTGAAGTCAAGTGGGCCTTAGAAAGCATCACCACGAACAAAGCTAGTGGAGGTGATGGAATTCCAGTTGAGCTATTCCAAATCCTGAAAGATGATGCTGTGAAAGTGCTGCCCTCAATATGCCAGCACATTTGGAAAACTCAGCAGTGGCCACAGGACTGGAAAAGGTCAGTTTTCATTCCAATCCCAAAGAAAGGCAATGCCAAAGAATGCTCAAACTACCGCACAATTGCACTCATCTCACACGCTAGTAAAGTAATGCTCAAAATTCTCCAAGTCAGGCTTCAGCAATACGTGAACCATGAACTTCCTGATGTTCAAGCTGGTTTTAGAAAAGGCAGAGGAACCAGAGATTAAATTGCCAACATCCGCTGGATCATGGAAAAAGCAAGAAAGTTCCAGAAAAACATCTATTTCTGCTTTATTGAATATGCCAAAGCCTTTGACTGTGTGGATCACAATAAACTGGAAAATTCTTTAAGAGATGGGAATACCAGACAACCTGATCTGCCTCTTGAGAAATTTGTATGCAGGTCAGGAAGCAACAGTTAGAACTGGACATGGAACAACAGACTGGTTCCAAATAGGAAAAGGAGTTCGTCAAGGCTGTATATTGTCACCCTGCTTGTTTAACTTATATGCAGAGTACATTATGAGAAACCCTGGGCTGGAAGAAACACAAGCTGGAATCAAGATTGCCGGGAGAAATATCAATAACCTCAGATATGCAGATGACACCACCCTTATGGCAGAAAGTGAAGAGGAACTCAAAAGCCTCTTGATGAAAGTGAAAGTGGAGAATGAAAAAGTTGGCTTAAAACTCAACATTCAGAAAATGAAGATCATGGCATCTGGTCCCATCACTTCATGGCAAATAGATGGGGAAACAGTGAAAACAGTGTCAGACTTTATTTTTCTGGGCTCCAAAATCACTACAGATGGTGACTGCAGCCATGAAATTAAAAGACGCTTACTCCTTGGAAGGAAAGCTATGACCAACCTAGATAGCATATTCAAAAGCAGAGACATTACTTTGCCAACAAAGGTCTGTCTAGTCAAGGCTATGGTTTTTCCTGTGGTCATGTATGGATCTGAGAGTTGGACTGTGAAGAAGGCTGAGCGCCGCAGAATTGATGCTTTTGAACTGTGGTGTTGGAGAAGACTCTTGAGAGTCCCTTGGACTGCAAGGAGATCCAACCAGTCCATTCTGAAGGAGATCAGCCCTGGGATTTCTTTGGAAGGAATGATGCTAAAGCTGAAACTCAAGTACTTTGGCCACCTCATGCAAAGAGTTGACTCTTTGGAAAAGAATCTGATGCTGGGAGGGATTGGGAGCAAGAGGAGAAGGGGACGACAGAGGATGAGATGGCTGGATGGCATCACTGGCTCAATGGACCTGAGTCTCAGTGAACTCCAGGAGTTGGTGATGGACAGGGAGGCCCGGCGTGCTGTGTTTCATGGGGTTGCAAAGAGTCAGACACGACTGAGCGACTGATCTGATCTGATGTCATGTAAAACTTACATTAAATAAATTTGTGTGCTTTTCTCTTGTTCATCTGTCTTTGTCAGTTTCATTTTTAGACCTAGCCAGGAATCCTATGAAGGTCAAGGAAAACTTCTTCCTTCTATCTATCTACCTACCTGTCTACCTACTTATATATCTTAACATGTCATGTAAATCTACACAGCCATGATGTGAGATGTATATTGTGTTACAGATTTGTCTCCCCACTAGATGGCAATGAACTTCTCCCAGGCTTCCCCATAAATGTACCACCTCACCCCCACCCCCACACAAACACATCAGTGTTACATACTGCCCCACGTGTGCTATGAAGTGTGATACTAGGAGTAGAAGAACACAAAGGAGAAAGCAGTCCCTTCTACCTCAAGAAGTCAGGGAATGTTCCCTGCACAGAACAGGTGAAGACAGAGCTGTCTCTTAGAGGCAGAAGCGACTTAGCTTGCATACACATTTAAAGGCAGGAGGAAGTGAACTGAGACCAAAGTTCAGGTGAAAAATCCCAAAAGAAAGAAACAATTCAGGAGGCACCAAGAGTTTAGTGGGTATGCAAACCACAAAAAAACCACCTGATAACCTCTTATGTTATGCTCTTTCTTTTAGAAAAGGTCTAGCACACCAAGTTTATCCTGCTGTTGCCATGATTTTGGTAATCCTGTTTGCAGTTCATGCTTGGGGAAGCTGGAACACTTGTACCGTCCACGCCTAGCACTGTGCAGGGTACAGAGTGATACAAAGGAATTGTTATTGTTGTTTAGTCGCTAAGCGCGTCTGACTCTTTGCGATCCCACAGACTGTAGCCTGCCAGGCTCTTCTGCCCATGGGATTTCCTAGGCAAGAATATTGGAGCCAGGCTTTTCCACCTCCGAAACCATGCTGGTCCTGCAGCTCTGTGGCAAGCCACCAAGTCAGGGTTCTTTTAGGCAGGATGGGGATTGTTAAAGTTGTCAGGAACAAGGATACAAGAGATACAAAGAGATACTTCAAGAGATACAAAGTGAAATTCAGAAGACAGCCAGAGGGCAAAACTGACAACTATGCTGGGAAATTTGGTAATCCAAGATAAAAATAGGTACAACACACCTAAATACAGAATGATCATTCATGTAACGAACAGAGATATTATTTGTGAGATTTCTTATGCCTGTATAGAAGGAGATATGATAGTTTGTGCAGCTTATGCTCACGCACTCCCAAAACATGGTGTGAAGGTTGGGCTGACAAATCTTGCTGCAGCATATTGTACTAGCTTGCTGCTTGCTGGCAGGCTTATTAATAGGTTTGGTATGGACAAAATTTATGAAGGCCAAGTCAAGGTGACTGGAGATAAATACAATGTGGAAAGCATTGATGGTCAACCTGGTGCCTTCACGTGTTACCTAGATGCAGGACTTGCCAGAACTACTACCAGGAATTAAGTTTTTGAGGCCCTAAAGGGAGCTGTCAATGGAGGCTTGTCTATCCCTCACAGTACAAACGGTTCCCTGGTTATGACTCAGAAACCAAAGAATTCAGTGCTACACCGAAAGCACATCATGGGGCAGAATGTTGTAGATTACATGTATTACCTAACTGAAGAAGATGAGGATGCTTACAAGAAACAATTCTCTCAGTACATAACGAACGTAACTCCAGACATGATGGAGATGTATAAGAAAGCTCATGCTCCAATACGAAAGAATTCAGTGTGTGAGAAGAAGCCTAAGAAAGAAGTTAAAAAGAAGAGGAAGAACAGTCCCAAAATGTCACTTGCCCAGAAGAAAGATCGGGTAGCTCAGAAGAAGGCAAGCTTCCTTAGAGCTTGGGAACGGGCTGTCGAAAGTTAAACAAAACCACAATTCCCTAGAAAGATTTTTTCAGATAAAGACAGTAATAAACTTATTGAACAAGCAGCAAAAAAAAAAAAAAAAGAATATTGGAGTGGGTTGCCATTTCTTCTCCAAGGGATCTTCTCACCCAGGGATTGAACCAGAGTCTTCTGTATTACATGGGGATTCTTTACCACTGGGCTACTGGGGAAGCCCACAAAGGAATTAGGTAACATTCTGGTTTTCAAGAGGTTTGAATTGAAATATCTAGAGTAAAGGAATGTTGCTAAGATGGTAGATTTTAAATGCTCTCACCACAAAGAGAAAATGATAATTACATGACATGATGGAGGTATTATCTATGGTAATCATTTGATACTGTGCAAATGTAACAAATCAATACTTTGTATGCCTTGTTCATCTTAAACACACACAATATTATTTGTCAATTGTATCTTAACAAAGCTGTAAAAAAATAAATAAATAAAATAGTAGACAACAGGTTTTTTAAAAAGTAAAAGAAAATAAATATTCTATCCCTTACTATCAGGCAGGGCTTCCCTGAAGGCTCAGCTGGTACAGAATCCCCCTGCAATGCAGGAGACCTAGGTTCAATCCCTGGGTTGGGAAGATCCCCTGGAGAAAGGAATGGTTACCCACTCCAGTATTCTGGCCTGGAGAATTCCATGGACTGCATGTAGTCCACGGGGTCGCAAAGAGTCAGACATAACCGAGTGACCTTCACTCACTCACTATCAGGCAGGCAATACTATATAAAGAGCATGGTATTGGTATGAGTTGTTGATTTGAATACCACTTTCAAGTTACTGAAGTTTCCCAGCCTCATTTTTCTCCTCTGTAGAATGGAGCTGTTGTGAATGAGGTACTGCTACATGTCAAAGGCTAAGCACAGTGCATTACCCAGGAAAAGTGCTTATTTAGCTTGACACTGGTAGCCCAGGTAGCTGTTACTACCTTTTTTTTTTTTTTTTGGCCTCACTTCACCATGAGGGATTCTTAGTTCCCCACCTGGGATCAAACCATGCCCTGGCAGTGAAATTGCAGAGTCCTAACCACTGGACCCACCAGGGAATTCCCTTCTGTTACTATCTTATACATGGGCGAGAATTTTTTTTCCAATTTTTTTCCTTGTATATTTCTTCTGCTTTGTCTTCCTACCTAAAAAGATACTTTTAAGACAAAGACCATTTTTTATTTCTTTTGTGTCACCTGCTGTTACAGTAAAATGATTATACTTAGTACATGCAATATAAATACTTATTTCTAACTAGTAGTTAAATACAGAAATAGGAGTCAAATACTCTGGGTCCAATGTTATAACCGCTTTGAATAGGTTTTCATCTTAGTGTATGAAAGTTTGACTAAGCGCATAAAATATTGTGAGATCGATCAAGCATTTAGAAACAGAAGTTAATCCAAGTAAAATAACAATAATAAAATTAACGTATAAAGGACATTACATTACCTTCTTAAATCATGCCTGGGCCACTAACTTCCCATATAAACATAAATTATCAGTCAGAAAATTCTGGTTTTTGTATAAGTATTTAGAGAATAAAGCTACTGTCTTTGGACAATGCTGAAAAGAACAAGTAATTGTTTTGCTCATGAAATAGATGCTCAGAAATAAACACTGATCCTTAATATCCAAGCCTGTAAGGTATCAAGCAGTAAACCTCAATATTATATTATAGAAATTATTTTGAGAGAATATGAGAATGTTGCTGGCGTTTTCCTGCTTTGCTTACAAACCAGATACTGCTTCTGACAGAATTCTCTCAGGGTGAAGTGATAGGAGGATAAATCCAACCTTTGGCTTAAACTTAAGATCCCAGGGGAGGAAAAGCTTAAAGAACCTTGAGATTTTCACAGCGCTTAAAAAGAACATAGCTTTGGAATGATGGAAAAATCAAAATATTAAATTCTAAATTAATTATGTTATTACCAAAAATCTCAAATGAGAAAGAATAGGGCAAAGCATCCAAATAGATCACTATGGCTTCTCAGGGAGCTCGGCAGTTAAGAGAACGTGCATAAACATAGTGGAAACAACTAAAGAAATGTGATAAGAAGTTTAATTTGCTTGACCATCTGTGATTTTTGATTTGGGAATTTATAGTTTGTTTTTGCCTAAGAAGCTGTATGAGAGGTTCTAAAAATTGCCAAGTAGCAAGATTTGGGTTGGTGTTTGAATAAGTTGTTTCTGATTATTCCCCTGGTTTGAATATTTCTCTACAAGAGGTGTCAAGTCATGGCAACAAGGAAATTCACCCATCTATTCAGAGCATTAAAAATATATCAGGCAAAGAGCTCAACGTTCTAAGTTAAACTTGTTTTCTATTTGGTCTTAGTGTACCCAGTTATACGTAGGGACATAATTTCCGCTAAGATATATCTCAGTGTAGTATATGATTTCTGTTGAATCATGTCCCAAAGTCACAAAAAAGAAAATGTATCTGTGGGTAAGAGAACACCCTGTATACCACAGCTTCTCAAACTTTAATGCCCATCCAAATCAGCTGGCGATCTTGTTAACATGCAAATCCTGATACCACAGGTATGGGGTGAAGGTTCTTCATTTTGAACCTTGCTTGGTGATGCTGACGGTGCCAGGCCTTGGACTATACTTTGAGTAGCAAGGCTGTAGACTAACCAGTTCACTGGAGAACAAAGAAGGAGTGGAAGGGACCCTCCAGTGGCACTCCTGACTGTGTGGCTCAGTCAGGGAACACAGACCTTTTCCTGTCTGCCAGCCTGTTGGCCTAGGTTCATGGGTCGAAGGCAAGGCATTTCCTGGTGTCCATGGTAGTCAGGACAACAGCAGTTCCTGTCTTTCATGCCATCTATTTCAGAGGACAAAGTCTCCTTGTGTGCAGTTAGGCTGCCATTACAGCTACTCTGAAAATGGAAAGGAAGGAATAAGCCATGAGGGTGAATGGATCAAAATGATGCAAAAGTGGAAAGAAGAAGTAAGGAGAAGCCAGAAAAAAAGAACAGGATTAGTGTATCCGGGGATCCTGAAAGGAATATTCTTTTCTCTTTCATTAAGTTATTCATTTCAATTTATTCTGAATAGCTTGCCCTGGTGTCCCCTGTAACAAGATAGAATGACTTCACACACAGAGCTCATTTTAATAACAAAATATCTGCATGGGGCAGTTTGATGATGTTGGACACATAAAGCCAGAGGTAATTCATCCCTCTAAATGCTTGAACTCCTCCAGAGAAATTATAAAGGAAAAACATCTTCATCTCCAATGAAAACAAAACAAAGAAGTGTCCTTTAGATCTGCTTGGTGACTTTATGAATTGGAATAGAAACATTATTGCCTTTGGAAGTTTGACCTCAGCTGTTTTTCAATCATTTGAAGAATAAGAACTCTAATTTTGTTGCCGATACTCAAAGCTTTCTCAGGTAGATGAACAACAACTGGTAGATTGGCTTGTTGTGGAAATTGCACCAACTTAAAATCTCCAAGAGAACTAGGCATAGTCTCTGCTCTGACCCTTACCAGCTCTGTGAATCTGGGCATATGTGATGGATCTGACACAAAATAGGTGCTCAAAAAAATGTGAGTTCTGATCATGTTTCCTTGAATTTTCTAAGGTTTTGTTTCTTAGTTTCCTCATATTTAAAATTAAGATAATAACTTCTACCTAACAATTATAAGGTGTTTGGTGAGCTAATGTACATAAAAATTCTTTTTGAATAGTAGATATAAAAATAATATTATTAATATTGGATTTTGAGTTGATTTTCAGAGGTAATTGTGAAATAGGAGGTAATCGTGAGATGAGAAGTGATTGTAGATGGGAGAAATAACTAGAAAATTTAAATATAATTTAGTATCTCACGGGGTCACCAAGGCAATGACTTTAACCACAGTGGTTGTTCATTGTACTTCTTCTGGTGTTCCAGAAATGTGCATTCCCTGCTGAGGAGGAACGCTGGACAGCCAAGATTTGCTTGCTTGTGTATGTGAGCTCTAGTCTCTATTCTACTGGTTCCCTGGTGGCTCAGATGGTAAAAAACATCTGCCTGCAATGCAGGAGAACCCAGTTTAATCCCTGGGTCAAAAAGATGCCCTGGAGAAGGAAATGGCAACCCACTCCAGTATTCTTGCCTGGAGAATCCCATGGACAGAGGAGCCTGGCAGGCTACAGTCCATGGGAGTCACAAAAAGTCAGACACAACTGAGGGACTAATACACACACACACACACACACACACACACACACACACACTGTCCTACTACCCTGATGATACCCCAAGCAGCAATACAGTTTTCCATGTTCTTCTTTACTGGCTCCTTTCTGTGGCCACTAACCTCATCTGCCCTCTCCTAGGGACACTGTGACCAGATGGTCCAGGTTTCTTAAGACTTCACTTCAAATATTCCACCCAGTTTCATTCTGTGCCATAGCCATTGTCTCTTTTTCTTCACACCCTCTTGTATTATGCAGATGTTGAGAACAGGAATGCAGACACAGTGGGGAAGCAGAGGGTGGGATTGGGAGATTGGGATTGACATATACACACTACCCTGTGTAAAATAGCCAGCTAGCGGGAACCTTTGGAGAAGGAAATGGCAACCCACTCCAGTACTCTTGCCTGGATAATCCCATGGATGGAGGAGCCTGGTAGGCTGCAGTCCATGGGGTCTCGAAGAGTTGCACACGACTGAGCGATTTCATTTTCACTTTTCACTTTCATGCATTGGAGAAGGAAATGGCAATCCACTCCAGTGTTCTTGCCTGGAGAATCCCAGGGACGGGGGAGCCTGGTGGGCTGCTGTCTATGGGGTCGCACGGAGTCGGACACGACTGAAGCGACTTAGCAGCAGCAGCAGCAGCGGGAACCTGCTGTACAGCATAGGGAACTCTGTGATGACCTAGATGGGTGGCATGGAAGTGGGAGGGAGCGCCAAAAGGGAGGGGAATTTTCATGATGGCTAATTTACATCTAGAATTTATTTGCTAATAATTCCTTCACCCTTTCAGCCTACACACCCCTGCCAGATTATTCTTTTAAAAGTTCTGCTGTCATCATGTCATTCCACACCTTAAGCATTTGCAAGTGACATCTAATATATACAGCCCATACTCCAGAGTGCAAGACTCAGCCTCCTTCCCATGCTTCCAGGCCCAAACTGTTTCCTCATCAAGCTGGCTATAGCTCATCTTTTCAACTTTATTGTTCATTCATTCTTTTTCTCTATATCCAACCAAATTAGTCAGCTATCCTCCAACTCCAGAATAGTCTTATCAACCAACTGGTTTTGTTTCTTTCACCATTTCCCCTTCCTGAAATGTTTTCCTTTTCCTTTCAATTACTTCAGTCATACGATGGTACACATGAACTTCTATCAAACACATATCATACCTTAAAGGTAGTGATATGTAACATATCAATAGTTGGTCAGAATGGACACTGAACCCCCAGAAAAGCTCTAGCCAGAAGGCTGGAATGGTGTCTAGATCTTTCCAGGCCAGGCATCAATCCTACAGTTACTGGATCCTAGAAGGTGGAGGGAAGAGGGAAATTGCTGGGAATTCCTGGTAGAGATATGGCCAGGGCAGTAGCAGCACTGGAGTGGGCTTGGGGGGACACTGCAACCAATGACACAGAAATATTTCATTATTTAATACCTGAGATGAAAACACCCAGGGCACAGTGGCTGAACAGTCAGGCTTTGCTGTTGCATCTCCAGGCTCAACTTAAGTTCCTGCGCAACAACCCAGAGGCAATGATCCTACCTCCCTCTAAATTATTTTAGCATGTTTTACCCATACCACTGGAAAATCCCATGGACAGAGAAGCCTGGCAGGCTACAGTCCATGGGGTTGCAAGAATCAGACATGACTTAATGACTAAATCACCACCACCCATACCACTTAATAGGTAGTCATAATTCATAGCCTTGTATTGTTAATTGTCTTTTGAGGGTGCTCTTTTCCAAAACAAGAGTTACACTGTAACTCTGCTTCTTCCTAAATGTCAAATATTTCTTTGCCTTTTTTAGGCAATCATTTATCCTATATTTATTAATGAAAATTGACCGAATGAGAAACTGAGAACTATATACACCATAATGTGGTCATTTCAAATGATCTCATTTATGAAGTGAGGGAGTTACCGACATCTTTGAGACTCTGAGAAGAGCTAGACACTTTCTTCTCAGAAATACCCACACAAAATTGTATATACAATTTCAGGCATCTCATATATCCCCATTGAGTTGATGATGCCATCCAGCCATCTCATCCTCTGTTGTCCCCTTCTCCTCTTGCCCCCAATCTCTCCCAGCATCAGAGTCTTTTCCAATGAGTCAGCTCTTCGCATGAGGTGGCCAAAGTACTGGAGTTTCAGCTTTAGCATCATTCCTTCCAAAGAAATCCCAGGACTGAGCTCCTTCAGAATGGACTGGCTGGATCTCCATGCAGTCCAAGGGACTCTCAAGAGTCTTCTCCAACACCACAGTTCAAAAGCATCAATTCTTCGGTGCTCAGCTTTCTTCACAGTCCAACTGTCACATCCATACATGATCACAGGAAAAACCAGAGCCTTGACTAGACGGACCTTAAAAGTACATTTATAAGGAAACGGCCCTTATACAGGGGTACAAATGTTTCATATTCCTGTCTTACAGAACTTGCTTACATTTATAGCCAGACCACGTTTCACCCAATGTGCACTCCAAGTAAAGCTGGTTAATGTTGACTATGAGCAGACCTCGGACCTGAAGCTTTCAAAGCTCAATTTCTTTTATTAGCACTCTTGGTTTTATAAACAATGAAGTCCATCAACCTTGTTCCTACCCAAATCTCCTGGTAAACTTGAGTCTAGTAGGGTTTCACCAGGGATCCAAACCTTTTTTTTTTCATTTGGAGGATAATTGCTTTACAGTGATGTGTTGGTTTCTGCCATATAACAACATGAATCAGTCATAATCATTTATATATATGTGTGTGTGTGTGTGTGTGTGTCCGCTCCCTTAAAGCCTCCCTCCCCACTTCTGTTGCACCCCTCTAGGTCATCACAGAGCACCAGCCTGGGCTCCCTGTGTTGCGCAGCAGCTCTCCACCAGCTATCTGTTTCACACATGGTAGTGCTATACATGCCAAGGCCACTCTCTCAATTCGTCCCACCCTCTCCTTCCCCTACTGTGTCCACACGACTGTTCTCTGTCTGCATCTCCATTCCTTCCCTGAAGATAGGCTCATCAGTACTATTTTGAATGAGGTTTTGAAGCATCTTGGAGCAGGACAAATGGCTCAGGCCACAACAAGGCCCTACAACCACTAAAGACTTAACTTGGATGCTCCCTTGGTAAGCCAGTGAGAAATATTTAGACAAACTCATCCTAGGTCACCTCTGGGATCACAGTATCTCAGTGCCGATCTCCTTGCCTCTACCTGGAAGGCAGAAGAGCAGCAGGACCCACATGCTTGCTGTAATGGTCCAGTCTCCCCGGGGATGTGGTACTGTTGACTATGGTTTCAGCTAAAGTGCACACATTGCCAGCTATACTCATAGATGTCAGATAACAAATGCCAGTAACAATCTGGAGTGGGACCATCTTTGTTTGAATTCATTAACAGGTACCACTGGCCAAAGTATATCTAACTATGGAGGAAAGGAACATAGGAAAAGGCAAGATCAACTTTGTCTTAGATAGAATTTTGTTCAGCAGAGAAAGCAAACTGGGCACATAAACTAAAACATAGATGTGAAGTATAAAACAGTGAGATCATCGTCACTAGAACTCTGTACGGAATTGACTCCCACCGAGTTACGCACCATGACTCAAAGAGATGGGACTTCCATCCACTCCCCAAGGTAGTTAACTAGCCTCTTGTAATAAATTTCTTTCTTTCTGTAAGAAGAGCACTTATTTCTAAGGAAGCTCCCTGCTATGGTAGAGACATGAAAGTCTAGAAGAATTATACTTCCTCATATTTCACACTGATTTCCTTTACTTCTTGAAAAAAGTAGAAAATCTATATACTATTAATATTAATCTTTGGATTGTTTTTGGAGCTCACTAGTAGTGTGAAGACATTATTAATAGATGTGGATAGTGAAGAGAACCCCAGAAGATAATAATATGGAAAAACAGGGCAGTAAATGCCAATTAAAATTAGAGCCAATCAGAAGGGATTAACTGAGAGATTGATATTGATATACATAAACACACTCTCTCTCTCTCAGTCATGTTCAACTCTTTACAGCCTCATGGACTGTAGCCCACCAGGCTCCTCTGTCCATAGAATTTTCCAGGCAAGAATACTAGATCAGGTTGCCATTTCCTACTCCAGGGGATCTACCCAACCCAGGGGTTGAAACTGTGTCTCTTGCATTTCCTGCATTGACAGGTGGATTTTTCCTACCGGTGCCACCTGGGAAGCCCATGTACACACTACTATGTAGAGAATAGATGATTAATAAGAACATACTGAGTAGCATAGGGAACTCTACTCAATATTCTGTAATAACTTACATGGGAATAGAATCTTAAAAAGAGTGGATATATGTGTATGTATGACTGACTCACTTTGCTGTACAGCAGAAACTAGTGCAACATTATATATCAACTATACTCTAATTTTTAAAATTAATTAGATAATAACAATATTAGGACCAACTAAAAAAATTAAAATAAAAATAAGTTTTAATTCACACACACACACAAAAGATGTCCATCAATAGATGAATGGATAAAGAAGATGTGGTATATATATACAATGGTATACTTCTCGGCCATAAAAAAGAATGAAACAATGCCATTTGCAGCAATATGGATGGAACTAAAGATGATCATACTAAGTGAAGTAAATCAGAAAGAGGAAGACAAATACCATACAATATCATTTATATGCAGAATCTAAAATATAACAAATGGACTTAACTATGAAACAGAAACAGATTCACAGACAGAGAAAACAGGTTTTGGTTGCCAAAGGGGAGAGGGACTGCAGAAAGGATAGAGTGGGAGTTTGGAATTAGCAGATGTAAACTATTATATATAGAATTGATAACAACAAAATCCTACCATATAGCATAGGGAACTGTACTCAATATCCTGTGATAAACCATAATGGAAAATAAAAAGGAATGTTTATACATGTGTAACTAAGTCACTTTGCTGTATGGCAGAAATTATCCCAACATTGTAAATCAACTACACTTAGACAAAAAAAAAAAAATTTAGAGCTAATCTTTGGCTTTTCTGGCCAAAGACCAAAGTGATATTACTGAGAGACACACAAACAGAAAAAAACAGTAGATATTTTCCAAGAACTCTTTGGAGAAATTACATCAGTTGTCTGGACACACGTCGAAGAGAGGGTATGCAATAAAACAGGCTGTGACTCAGCGCAGCCCTAGTTTTCATCCACTTTGACAACTGTGATGGGATATGGAAGTGTCTAAAAAGGAGAAAATGAATTCTCTCTCTGTCATTCTGTATAGTGCAAACACTGTGATGAGAGTGTGAGATCAAGGGGATCTCGGGTGGTCGAGGGAATGAGCATCAGGAGAAGTAATTCCCCTGCTCTTGTGCAGCTAATTCAACATGCTCTCAAAACCAAGCTACAAGAAGCAAGGAGTCGTGGTGAGAAGGATGGGATGGTGGGGAGAAGGGGAAGCAGAGTCACTTGACTGTCTTCTGCTGTTTCTTGACTTATGGCAATCCCTGTGCAATGAGTGAAACACGCAACTTCTTTCCAACAATCTGTCTTGGTTATTGGGCACAGGGTTGAGGTAGGATTAAGCCTACTGTTTTAGCACTCTTGCCCATTCTCTCCACCAAACGGCCATCTGGCCATTATCAGAAGAATGACTAAGGGGCTGCCTTGTGCACAGAAGCAACCTGGGAATACTTGCTGAACAAGGTAATATGAATCAACTCGTGGCCTTGACCACACTCTACCTATTTACACCACAGCCCTGGCCCTAAGATGACCTGCTCCTGGGGAGAACAGCAGCTATGTCTGAGAATAAAAAACAACTCAAAGAATTTTAGGCTGCCAAAATCTGGAAATGTTGGGAAACTTTCAAGTGAAATAGTAGTAAAAGGCCTTAACTATGGGTTATAGGATTACTATTAGAAAATGGTAAGATGAATGGACAAACAAAATGCAGTAAATATATACAATGGAATTATCACTTTAAACAGGAGGTAAATTCTGACATAAGCTACAACATGGCTGAACCTTGAAGACATTATTCAAGGTGAAATAAGCTAGTCAAAAATGGATAAACATTGTATGATTCAATATTTATATGAGGTACTGAGAATAGTCAAATTTATAGAGACAGAAAGTATAATCATGGTTGTCAGGTGCTGGGGGATGGTAGAATGGAGAGTTTGATATAGCATTTCAGTTTGGGATGATAAAAAGGCCCGGAGATGGATGATGATTACACAATAGTGTGAATGTACTTGATGCCACTGAAATGTAAGCTTGAAATGTAAGCTTACTGGGAAATTCCACTTGGGCTTCCCTGGTGGCTCAATGGTAAAAAATCCACCTGCCAACGCAGGATGTGGGTTTGATCCCCAGGTGGGAAGAACCCCTGGAGAAGGAAATGGCAACCCACTCCAGTATTCTTGCCTGGGAAATCCCACAGACAGAGGAGCCTGGTAGACTACAGTCCATGAAGTTGCGAAGAATCAGACATGACTTAGCAACTAAACAACAACAACAACAAAATTCTATTTACCACAATTAAAAATTGGTAGTCCTATTTGCATGTTAGTTTTGTATAACATTGTAAAATGATGTAGTAAAATCAATCACCATTTTACCATTTCCAGATCAATGGGGTAAAAAGAATACTGATTTGTGTATCTGGCACTAAATACCTCATGTATCTGGGAAGTGAACTAAAGTTATTTCTCATACGGGAATTCAAGAAAGAGGAGACTCAGAATGTTGAAAGAACTTGATCATACTGTGAAAACAGAAGAGAAGACAAAAGAGGAAGGAGGAAGAAGAGGAAGAAAATGACTCCTGACCTTGGCACTTTCATACAAATTCACTCCCACAAGCTTCCACACACACTATGTTCCTAGCTTTGGATCCAAGATATAAATGCAACCAAGTTGAAATCTGACTTTCCAATCTAATTTCCCAGAACTCCCTTACATTAGTTCCTTCAGCCATTTCAGTCTGGTTAGCCTTAGAAATTCCTGTCTCCTCTCTTCATTCACAGAATCTCAAAGGTGGAGAATTCAGAGGTCATGTGGTCCAACTGTTAGCCAGATGCTTGAATCCTCTCTACACAATTGTTCCTTCAGTAGGGCTGGCATCCTACTCAGTGGATCTCTCACTCATTTTTTTTTAAGTTGGGCTCAAAGACTATTCTTACAAAATAACTACTTTCAGGACAAAAAGAAATAAGCACACTCTAAACTAAAAGTCAAGTTTTTCTTGCTGCTGCTGCTGCTGCTAAGTCACTTCAGTCATGTCCAACTCTGTGCAGCCCCATAGATGGCAGCCCACCAGGCTCCCCCATCCCTGGGATTCTCCAGGCAAGAACACTGGAGTGGGTTGCCATTTCCTTCTCCAATGCATGAAAGTGAAAAGTGAAAGTGAAGTTGCTCAGTCGTATCCAACTCTTAGCGACCCCATGGACTGCAGCCTACCAGGCTCCTCCGTCCATGGGATTTTCCAGGCAAGAGTACTGGAGTGGGGTGCTATTACTTATTAATTTTATCTGAAAAGAATATTAAAATCCAATTACAAAACATTAAGTCTGTAGTGATCCCATTTTTGTCCCCTCCCAAGTGTGTGTCTGTGTATACCTAGTAAAAAGTCCCCACAGAAATATATAGTTTCTGTGCAAGTAAAGTCATGGGTGCTCTTTATTTTCTACCTTTGTTTATTTGTATCTTGTAATTTTTATTCAACTGAGGTCTATTTTTTCAATAAAGAAGAAAGTATCTATAAAGTGTGTTTATTCGTGTAAGTGAAAAGAATTGAAGTGGTGATTAGTTATATAATGATACAATATTTGCAACACAACAAAAAACATGAATTAACTTTAAAATGTACTTGGGAGAATTGAGTGTAATCAAACAAATGGAGTGAAGGAATTGGTGATGGCCTTCTGTTTCCAAGGACAGAGAGATTAATATTCATAGGATCAAAACTAAACCATAATACATAAATTTGATGTTGAAGATAACACAATACAAAGGGGACTAGGCACTATCTGAGACAATTGTCATTTTCCTCTCTGCTTGATTCTCCACCCCACTCCTTTATTCAATACATGTTGAACCTTAGGGTTTATCTTATGTCACACCTGGTGTTAAGCCTTGAGTAGGAATTCAAAGATGACTAAGACACAATCCTTGCTCTCAAGGCACTCGCACTTTTCCTATTTGGCTAGAAAAGTGCTCCAGTAGGCAACCTGATGCTGTCTTCGAAGGTGTTTTCAGACATACTTTGGTTAGGGGCTTCCCTAGAGGTCCACTGGCTAACGTTCCTCACTCCCAATGCAGGGAGCCCAGGTTCAATTCCTGGTCTGGGGACTAGATTCCACATGTTGCAGTTAAGAGTTCTCATGTTGCAACTAAGATTCCACATGCAGCAACAAAAATTGAAGATCTCCTGTGCCCCAACTAAGACCTGGTGCAGCCAAATAAGTGTTAAAAAAAAAAAGAAAAAACTTCGGTTTACCACATCCCATTGTCTCTGCACACCTCACAGTTACCTACAAGAAAAGCCCAGGAGCTCTTTCTGTGTTCATCTTCAACTTCTGATGTCACTGGTGTGGGCAGATCTCATGTACCCCCGACTGATCTGTTTTGGTGAGCTTTGGCCTGGACTTATTACATATTTATGTTTTTTTAATTTAATTTTTTTAACACCAGAAACACTTTGTATTGGGGTATAGCTGTTTAACAATGTTGTGATGGTTTCAGGGGAACAATGAAGGGACTCAGCCAAACATATACTGTATCCATTCTCCCCCAAACTTCCCTCCCATCCAGGCTGTCACATAACACTGAGCAGAGTTCCATGTGCTATACAATAGGTCTTTGTTAATTATCCACTTTAAATGAACCATGAGGTTCATTTTCTATGTCTGTGAGTCTCTGTTTTGCAAGTAAGCTTGTTTGTATCATTTCTTTTTAGATTCCACAATAAGGGATGTCATATGACATTTCTCCTTCACTGTCAGACAGAGAGGGAAAATTATTAAATATTTGTAACCTGGGCACTCTCTTCCTCAAGGAAAGACTCAGTATTTCGAGGGATGCCCTCTCTCCAAAAACACACTCTTCTCCACCTTGACTTTCTGTTCAATAGCCATAAGCAAGATCTTTGAATCTCCTTCTACACCCTTTCCTCTAATGATGAATATAAGAAAAAACTAGTAACAAAGGTGAGCAAAAGACTTAGATTCAATCAAATTACACTGGAAATCTCTTATCCTCTCATCTGTTCATCAAATTCAGGAGCAAACCTCCAAACCAAAATATTCCCAAGTCAACACACTTCTTCCCCTTCTTTAGAGCTACTACCACTCTCCATGACACCATCCCATTTCTCTGTCTGGCCATCTGCAGGGCCTCCTTACATGACTTCCTGTTTTCCTTCTTAACCCACCATGAGTTATTTTCTGAATAGATTCCAAAGGGATATTGCTAAAGCGTAGATTAAATCATGGCTTGCATGTTTGCTAAGTTACCTCTGTCCAACTCTGCAATCCTATGGACTGTAGCCTGCCAGTCTCCTCTGTCCATGGGATTCTCCAGGCAAGAACACTGGCATTGGTTGCCATGCCCTCCTCCAGGGGATCTTCCTAACCTAGTAATGGAATCCACATCTCTTATGTCTCCTGCATTGGCAGGTAGGTTCTTTACCACTAGCACCACCTAGGACATCTCCTGCTTAACAACCAATAGCTTCCTACTACATGTAGACTAGACTGCACGCTGAAGTGACTTCCATAACCACATAGTACTGGTCATTGCCTGCTTTTCCCCTGTCATTCAGTTCTATCACCGTGGTCTCCTTTCTGTCCCTGGAGTAGAGGCCAAGTTCATAATTGCCCCAGAGCGTATTTTCCAGCCTTTCAATCTATCTGGCACACTTGGCCATTGATCTTTGCCTGATGCTTTCTTCACCTCATTCAAATCTAAGCTTTAATTTCACCTCCCCAGAGAGGCCTCTCCTGACTTTCTTTTCTGGAAGCTTCCCAATCTTTCTCTATCCTATCACCTTACTTTGTTTCTGCAAAGCTCTTATCATTATCTGGTAATTTTCTCACTTATTTATTTATTGCTTTATTAATCTGTCACTGTCTCTACAATATAAGTTCCACAAAAGCAGTAACTTTTAATGTCTTATTCATTACTGTTTTGGGATTGATGTCTGGCACAAAGTAGATGTGAAACACGTAAGTGCTGAATAAAGTTGCTAAATGTGTAAGAGAAAATGATTGTAGATTTGATGAGCTTAATATTATACCCATTACACAGGCTCATTCATTCACTCACTTACTCAAAAACAATTTATTGAATTAGTTATATACCAGGTAGTATTTCAGAAAACAAAGACAAATATAACCAAATTCTTACCTTCCTGGATACTTAGAATTCCTATACTCAAAACTGGGGAATAACCAAGAAAAGATTTATAATATAATGTCCTAAGTGCTGTATTAAAAATGTGCACAGAATGATTGGGCATGTGGGCTCTTCGACGTGGTAAGTGGGCTTTCTCTAGTTGCAGAGCCCAGGTTCCACAGCACTCTAGTTGAGGCATGAGGCTTAGTTGCCCTGTAGAAGGTGGGAATCCTAGTTCCCTTGCCAGGGATTGAACCCGTATCCCTGGCATTGGAAGGCAGATCCTTAACCACTGGTCCACCAGGGAGATCCAATCATCTTGAAGAATGAATTCACCAAATGTGTTTCAGAGAGAAGAGACAAATGACAGAGAGTTGAGAAAAAGAATGGCACCTTTGGGCAGGGGGGATATATAGGTTGCTATCATATTGCAGAGTTTAAACTTTATTCTGGAGGATTTTAAGAAAGGGAGGACACTCTCTGACTTGCCTGTAAAAAGACTACTCTTGTATCAGAGTAACAAATTAATAGAAGGCAGAAATGTGGCAGAACACAGAATAGTCAGAGGATGACAGCTGGACTAAAGTAGGGGCTGAGAGAATGAAGATGAAAGGACAGATTTCAGGGATATTTAGGGAGCAGAAGTAGTGGAACTTGGGGACCAATTAGAACTTTTCAGGTTATGAGGTCTGCGAGGATGCAGGATTGATAGACACAGTTATATCCACTGGCACAAAGTATCTAAGTTCGTAATAAATAAACGGATACGTGAATTAAAAAAAGGCAAAGTCTAAAGTCAGTCCCAGTTTCCAGTTTGGCCATCTGATGTTACTGTATCAGTATGTATTACCAATATATGGGTAGGCTTAGAAAGAGGAAGATAGATTTACATAGGAAATACTGGATGTGTGGCACTTGCTAGCAAGTTTTGGGCTGTCCACATTTCCTCTGCATTCTGCTTGCTAATAAAAGGGTTCCTTTTTTAGTTCCTCTCTATTTTATGACACCTTTTTGCTGCTGCTGCTAAGTCGCTTCAGTCGTGTCCAACTCTGTGCGACCCAATGGACGGCAGCCCACCAGGCTCCCCCATCCCTGGGATTCTCCAGGCAAGAACACTGGAGTGGGTTGCCATTTCCTTCTCCAATGCGTGAGAGTGAAAAGTGAAAGTGAAGTCGCTCAGTAGTGTCTGACCCTTAGTGACCCCATGGACTGCAGCCTGCCAGGCTCCTCCGTCCATGGGATTCTCCAGGCAAGAGTACTAGAGTGGGGTGCCATTGCCTTCTCCAGGGGACATTCCAGGCCCCGGGATTGAACTTGGCCCTCCCACATTGCAGGCAGACTCTTGACCTTCTGAGACATCAGAAAATCCCTAATAATTTATTATTTCTTATAATTTCACTGTTTGGCATGCTGGATGGTTTTGCTGGTCTCACCTGAACTATGGGCTGCTGGTCATTTTGCTGTTCTCACCTGACCTATGGGCTGCTGGTCTCACCTGACCTATGGGCTGCTGGTCATGTGACTCTTTCCAAGCAAAAGCCAGGCCGGCCTGGAAAGTCCAAGAAGACCTCAACACATTTCTGAGAACATCATGCTGTCTGTTGACAGCGGAGCTTTGTTTTTCCTCTACGCAGTCCCACATTCTCCACTAGGCTAATCTGAATGTCTTCACAGTATGATGATCAAGGCTAACCAGGTCCCAGACAGTGAAGAAAGTGAATTTTCTTCCTCATTTCCTGAGGAAGTGAATGCAAGGTCATATTACACAGGGACATAGAAACGGAGAGACATGATTCATTGAAGGTCATTAGTATAATCTATCGCATTCATTCACCCCTGTGTAAAATACGCCATTGCTGCATCTGTCATGATTGAGAAGCTGGCTGCAGCAGCCAGCCCCAACACAACACTGCTCTTTCTTAGTTTGATGCCAGTAAAACGGATGATCTGTGTCCTGCCTGTTTTAGTAAGTAACTATTTCTGTGCCAGTCTCGTGTGATGCATCTGATTGGTGTGATTTCCATACTCACCAAGCAGAAAGGAAGCTGGAAATTACGATTTTGGATTGTCCATCAATATGGCAAGATTTCTACCATAGCTAACCATCAAAACATGAAGAATGTGTTCAAAAATTCCAGTTAGTCACAAATAACAGATATCTTTCTCTCTTTAGTTGTGAAGTTGTGACAGACTCTTGCAACCCCACGCACTTTAGCCTGCCAGGCTCCTTTGTCCATGGGATTCTCCAGGCAAGAATACTGGAGTGGGTTGCCATTTCCTTCTCCAGGGGCTCTACCGACCTAGGAATCGAACCCGAGTCTGCCTACATTGCAGCCAGATTCTTTACAGACTGAGCTATAAGGGAAGCCCTAACAGATATCTGCTATCTACCAAATCCTTAAGTAAAGTGTAAAAACATTTTAAGACCTTAAGTGGTGATGTTGTAGCAAACAAAAGAAAAGAGCTCTAAATGGAATTGAGGCTTATCGCACGCTTGTGGGTGTGTGTGTGTTAGCCGCTCAGTCATGTCCGACTCTTCGTGACCCCGTGGACTGTAGCCCACTTAATCAGAGCAAAAGCAAATAGCATGTTATTGAAAATCTGTGCCAAAAAGCCCAGAAAATGGTAGCAAACTGAGTCATGGTTCACATGTAACTTGGAGCAGCAGAGAGAATACAAGATTTCAGGCCAACATTTCTAGAGAAAAGTGACTCATGTTAAAAAGTAATTTTTATCAAGGATACAGTCATAGTTGTCAATAAAATATAAAATGAACAAATATTTCATTGTAAACTCATTAATTAATTAGGAATGCGGTAAAATGCTAAAAATGAAAAACAAATAGGGAGTTCCCTGCAGTCCAGTGGTTAGGCCTTGGTCCTTTAACTGCCATGGGCCCGATTCCATCCCTAGTTGGAGAACTGAAATCCCACAAGATATAGAGCATCAGGAATGCTGAAATTAATTAACTAATAGACACAAAACTGACCGATATCCACAGGACAATAATTGTATCTCCATTGGACAACTTTACTTACATCTGTATAGATGAGAATAAGTTACATTACTGTCAGCTTTATTTAATTTACAAGGTTGTGAAATAGCTCACAGACAATGAAAGACAAGAATATCTATAATGTCCGTTAGAGTAGAGAATCAGTTATGCACTCAGTTCAGTCATTCAGTTGTGTCCAACTCTGAGAACCCATGGACTGCAGCACAGCAGGCTTCCTTGTCCATCAGCAACTCCCGGAGCCTACTCAAACTCATATCCATTGAGCTGGTGATGCCATCCAACCATCTCGTCCTCTGTCATCCCTTTCTCCTCCTGCCCTCAATCTTTCCCAGCATCAGGGTCTTTTCAAATGAGTCAGCTCTTCACATCAGGTGGCCAAAGGGTTGGAGTTTCAGCTTCATCATCAGTCCTTTCAATGAATATTCACGATTGATTTCCTTTAGGATGGACTCGTTGGATCTCCTTGCAGTCCAAGGGACTCTCAAGAGTCTTCTCCAACACCACAGTTCAAAAGCATCAATTTTTCATTGCTCAGAATTTTTTATAGTCCAACTTTCACATCCATACATGACCACTGGAAAAACCATAGCCTTGACTAGATAGACCTTTGTTGGCAAAGTAAAGTGCTATCTAGGTTGGTCATAGCTTTTCTTCCAAGGAGTAAGCGTCTTTTAATTTCATGGCTGCAGTCACCATCGGCAGTGATTTTGGAGCCCCAAAAAATAAAGTCTGACACTGTTTCCACTGTTTCCCCGTCTATTTCCCACGAAGTGATGGGACCAGATGCCATGATCTTCCTTTTCTGAATGTTGAGCTTTAAGCCAACTTTTTCACTCTCCTCTTTCACTTTCATCAAGAGGCTTTTTAGTTCCTCTTCACTTTCTGCCATAAGGGTGGTGTTATCTGCATATCTGAGGTTATTGACATTTCTCCCAGCAAGCTTGATTCCACTTTGTGCTTCATCCAGCCCAGCATTTTGCATGATGTACTCTGCATATAAGTTAGATTAGCAGGGTGACAATATACAGCCTTGATGTACTCCTTTCCCGATTTGGAATCAGTCTGTTGTTCCATGTCCAGTTCTAACTGTTGCTTCTTGACCTGCATACAGATTTCTCAGGAGGCAGGTCAAGTGATCCGGTATTCCCATCTCTTTCAGAATTTTCCAGTTTGTCATGATCTACACAGTCAAAGGGAGAAGGCAATGGCGCCCCACTCCAGTATCTTGCCTGGAAAATCCCATGGACAGAGGAGCCTGGTAGGCTGCAGTCCATGGGGTCGCAAAGAGTCAGACACGACTGAGTGACTTCACTTTCACTTTTCACTTTCATGCATTGGAGAAGGAAATGGCAACCCACTCCAGTGTTCTTGCCTGGAGAATCCCAGGGACAGGGGAGCCTGCTGGGCTGCCGTGTATGGGGTCTCACAGAGTCGGACACGACTGAAGCGATTTGGCAGCAGCAGCAGCAACACAGTCAAAGGCTTTGGTGGAGTCAATAAAGCAGAAGGAGATGTTTTTCTGGAAACTCTCTTGCTTTTTCAATGATCCAGCAGATGTTGGGAATTTGATCTCTGGTTCCTCTGCCTTTTCTAAAACCAGCTTGAACATTTAGAAGTTCAGAGTTCACGTATTGTTGAAGCCTGGCTTGGAGAATTTTGAGCATTAATTTGCTAGCATGTGAGATGAGTCTAATTGTGTAGTAGTATGAACATTCTTTGGCATTGCCTTTCTTTGTGATTAGAATGAAAACAGACCTTTTCCAGTCCTGTGGCCACTGCTGAGTTTTCCAAATTTTCTGGCATATTGAGTGCCTCACTTTCACCAGCATCATCTTTTAGGATTTGAAATAGCTTAACTGGAATTCCATCACCTCCACTAGCTTTGTTTGTAGTGATGCTTCCTAAGGCCCAGATGACTTCACATTCCAGGATGTCTGGCTCTAGGTGAGTGATCACACCATCATGATTATCTGAGTCATGAAGATCTTTTTTGTACAGTTCTTCTATGTGTTCTTGCCACCTCTTCTTAATATCTTCTGCTTCTGTTAGGTCCATACCATTTCTGTCCTTTATTGTGCTCATCTTTGCATGAAATGTTCCCTTGGTATCTCTAATTTTCTTGAAGTGATCTCTAGTCTTTCCCATTCTATAGTTTTCCTCTGTTTCTTTGCATTGA
The DNA here is from genome assembly GCF_002263795.3 of Bos taurus. Lineage (NCBI taxonomy): Eukaryota > Metazoa > Chordata > Mammalia > Artiodactyla > Bovidae > Bos > Bos taurus. The sequence goes on along the minus strand of NC_037329.1, from coordinate 44,800,614 downwards.
TCACTGAGGAAGGCTGTCTTATCTCTCCTTGCTCTTCTTTGGAACTCTTCATTCAAATGGGTATATCTTTCCTTTTCTCCTTTCTCTTTCGCTTCTCTTCTTTTCTCAGCTATTTTTAATGCTCAGACAAGCATTTTGCCTTTTTGCATTTCTTTTTCTTGGGGACGGTCTTGATCCCTGCCTCCTGTACAATGTCATGAACCTCCGTCCATAGTTCTTCAGGCACTCTGTCTATCATATCTAATCCCTTGAATCTATTTGTCACTTCTACTGTATAATCATAAGGGGTTTGATTTAGGTCATACCTGAGTGGTCTAGTGGTTTTCCCCACTTTCTTCAGTTTAAGTCTGAATTTGGCAATATGGAGTTCTTGATCTGAGCCACAGTCAGCTCCTGGTCTTGTTTTTGCTAACTGTATAGAGCTTCTCCATCTTTGGCTGCAAAGAATATAATCAATCCGATTTCAGTATTGACCATCTGGTGATGTCCATATGTAAAGTCTTCTCTTGTGTTGTTGGAAGAGGGTGTTTGCTATGACCAGTGTGTTCTCTTGGCAAAAATCTGTTAGCCTTTGACCTGCTTCATTTTGTACTTCAAGGCCAAATTTGCCTGTTACTCCAGGTAGCTCTTGACTTCCTACCTTTGCATTCCAGTCCCCTATAATGAAAAGGACATCTTTTTTGAGTGTTAGTTCTAGAAGGTTTCGTAGATCTTCATAGAATCATTTGACTTCAGCTTCTTCAGCATTATCGGTCAGGGCATAGACTTGGATTACCGCGATATTGAATGGTTTGCCTTGGAAATGAACAGAGATCATTCTGTTGTTTTTGAGATTGCATCCAAGTATTGCATTTCGGACTCTTTTGTTGACTATGATGGCTGCTCCATTTCTTCTAAGGGATTCTTGTGCACAGTAGTAGATATAATGGTCATCTGAATTAAATTCACCATTCCAGTCCATTTCAGTTCACTGATTCCTAAAATGTCGATGTTCACTCTTGCCATCTCCTGTTTGACCACTTCCAATTTGCCTTGATTCATGGACCTATCATTCCAGGTTCCTATGACGTATTGTTCTTTACAGTATTGGACTTGACTTCCATCACCCGTCACACCCACAACTGAGAGCTGTTTTTGCTCCCTCTCTTCATTCTTTCTGGAGTCATTTCTCTACTGATCTCCCGTAGCATATTGGGCACCTACTGACCTGGGGAGTTCATCTTTCTGTGTCATATCTTTTTGCCTTTTCATACTGTTCATGGGGTTCTCAAGGCAAGAATACTGAAGTGGTTTGCCATTCCCTTCTCCAGCGGACCACATTTGTCAGAACTCTCCACCATGACCCGTCCATCTTGGGTGGCCCTACACAGCATGGCTCAAAGTTTCATTGAGCTAGACTTGTACTTGTGGTACAAGTAAAGTGCACAATATACAATACTTAATTTTCCATTGAAAATGCTACCAGTAAACGTTTGCTCACTTTAAAGTCTTTCACATTATTTTCTGATCTTTTAAGGGAGAGAAAAACTGATTCTTGAGCTATGTAATGTATCCACAAATGTATCCACATTTGCCTGTATTTCCACAAACATATTAAGAAACAAACAGAAATTTCTATTTCAAATTAAAATTTACAAAGTCTTGAGAGACACTTGCTTCTACTCTACTGGTGAGAACAAGGTATTAGCTACAAAACTATAGTTCAAAAAAAAAAATCAGAACACCTGAAATGAATACTATATATATATACATATCAGAGAACTAAGAACAACCCCCCAAAAATATCCCTTAGGTTAATTAAATTATAGAAAGTAATAAGCCCATTCTAGAAGAGATGAGACTCACAGCTGCTTTCATTACTAGCAGACGAGAGAGAGAAGGAGAAAGTTATAGGTTAGACTGATGCAGTCAACTAGACTAGCAGCCTAACAGAGGAAGCAATTTGTTTACTTCAGTCTCAACTGAAGTCTCCACTCAAAATCTTTGGCATACAATAAAAATTTATTTATAAGACACATAAAGAAGCAAGATGTGACCTAATTTTAAGAGAGAATGCAGTCAAGAGAGCAAACCTAAAGTTGAAAGTACAAACCAGAGACAAGAACTTTAAGGTAACTATGTTAAAAATGCTCAGTAATTTGGTGGACAAATTAGATAATATGCATGAATAATGGATAATTTCTTTAGAGATGGAACCTGTCAAAAAGAACTCATTGTAAATATCTGAAACAAAAAACAAGAAATATCAATTTGACAAGCTCAGCAGAAGTCTGCACAGAGCAGAGGAAAGGATCAAGTCAAACACAGGTGAAAACACAGAAAGAAAAAAGAGAAAACAAAATGGAACAGTGAATCCAAGAGTTGTAGCAACAAATGATCTAACATATATTATGTGTACTGGATCCCCATAAAGAAGACAGAAAGAATGGGAAAAAGAAGCATGTGAGGAGATAGTTGTCAAGAATTTTCTAAGGAGTACCTGAGTTGGTCAACATGTGGAGGTTCAGGGAAAATGGAACCCTGGGAAGAGCTTGGAAGTTCCTTGCCCATTCTCACAAACTTTGTCCTATATATCTCTATCATCAGGCTATTTCTGTGTTATACCCTTTTAAAATAAACTGGTAACCTAATTACATTGACAGTGATTGGCTATGGAGACAAAACTCCCCTAACTTGGCCGGAAAGATTGCTTTCAAGCAGCGTTGCACTCCTTAGCACATCTTTCTTTGCACTTCCTGCCAGAATTCTTGGCTCAGGTTTTGCACTAAAGCACAAGAACAGCATGACCAGGAACACTTTGAGAAAACAAAGAACCTATCTGCCAACCTTATTCAGAACCACATTTTCCAACCTGTGAATGCTGAAGTTATTTCATGGGTTCCTTGCATCCATTCAGGCACCAAGTCATTAGACCAATAATACATCTAACATATCCTAAGAAAGTAACTGGAAAAGAAAATATACTATATGATTCCATTTAAACGACAGTCCCAAATAGGCAAAACTTATCTGTGATGACAGAAATTAGAACAATGCTTACGTCTGGTTGTTTGAAGGGTATTGTCTGGAAAGGAGCAACAGGAAAAGTTCTGAGAGCTGGAAGTGTTCTATGTCTTATTTAATCAAAACTCACTGAACAAACCATCTAAAGTCTGTGCATTTTATGTAAATTATACCTCTACTAAAAGAATACTAAAGAAAAAATGTAAAAAATAAGTCTTTAAAAAGTAATCTAGGCCTAGTTCTTAAAAACAAAAGTTGTCAACATTCTGAACTCTTTTAATCAATGTTAAACAAAACATATCAGTCTAACATCATCTTCTTCCAACCCAAGAACTTAGACATGGTGGTGCAAGAAATGAGAAAGATTCTGAATCACCAGAGAAAAACTATTTTAATGCAACCAGCTTGCATGATATCATGTCTGACTAGAATACAGGAATGGAGGAAAGAGTTCCATTTTTCACTAATAATAAAAATAAACCTAAGATTAGTCAACTACCAAGTAGAACATAATGTTACTTTTTCTCCAACATTTTCATATTAAAGAAAAAACTCAAAGTTTCATGGTGCACAGAAGATCTTTTTAGAAAGATTTCCAAAAGCAGAATAAGAATTTTCATACTCTAAGTTTTAAAGGAGTGTTGTTTTATTTTAATGAAGTATAAAACCACTCAGAGGAAAAAACTTATTCTTAATATTTCTCTTTTCTTTCTTCCTCTCTTTTTCAACCTTCCTCTTCATGGTTGTTCTCATATCTTGATTTCATTAACAAAAAATATTGTTGTTCATTATGTAAGATACTGGTTTAGTGACTGTAAACCAACCAACCAAATAAATAAACAGCAGTAAGAGGACTTTGTATAAAATAGAAGTTAATTTCTCTCCCACAAAACTTTGTAAGCACAAGGGTGTGACAGCATCACAGTGTCAAGGATTCAGATTTTTTACATGTTGATCTGCCATCTCTAGGGTGCCTCCATCATATATGTTGTCAATGTCCGTATGCCAAGTAGCAGAATTAGTATTCATCAATTCTTTGTATTTGATTGGCCAAAAATTACTGGAGGACAATTAGCAGAAGGGATCACAATTTCTTCTGATGCTCCATAAGTTTCACCATTGGGAAATAATTACCATTTATATTTATATTAGAATGCAAGAAGTTTGGACTGCCATTCCAATATGGCAAAGCAAAAACTCCTCTTGACCCTGATTGTCATTACCCAAAAATCTCACTGGAATCATGGTAGAAAAATGCTTAGAAGAAAAACCTCAAAAATTTACAAGCATAGAGAGGGTGAGAGAGGAGATAACAGCTGCTAAGAGACATCAACAAAACAGACAGGATAACTTAGCAGACTAGAGGAAGAAGAAATGAAATGTGCAGTAAGAGTGAGGATAGAGAATGCCAAGAAGCATGTGCATTAAGTCACCAGATCCTTTAAAGCCCAAAAATTAGAGTCACAAATTGTCTTCCCACAACAGGGGAAGCAGATGAAGCTGTAAACAAGAGGAGTGGCTGGTGGTTGGCATAAAAGCAGTTCAACCACTAGATCTCCTCACTACCCTGCACAGCCAAGAAATAGACCCTCCTCCTCTGCAAAGGGCCTTAGAGATATCTCCAAGCAAATGTGAACAGATAGCTTCATGAACATGTTTGCCTACATGGAAAGCTGCCGTTTAATTCTGGAGGAGGTTTAGAGCTGAAATAGCAATATAGGCAAAGAAAACTGAACAAACGGGGAAAAAGGCAAGTATTACCTTCAGAGATAGTATCTTCAGAGAAAATATCCATCTTATACAGGAATGCGTAATCATAGGACACTTACCTGACTCAGCTAAAGAGAGCCATTTACGTATATGCATGGTCATAGTAGTATTAGCACTTAAATAAATGTTTATACTTCAACTATATTGGGAGGATGAGGGTGGGAAAGTGTGGAGATGATAAGAAGGAGACAAGAGACCTAAATCTTTATTTTTCGTGGTAGAAAATCAGTGGATAATAACTTAAAGTTAAAAATTAAGAAATAGTACTATAAGCATATTATAACAGAAATGCAGAGGTATAAATACCTAAAGAAACTATTGAAAGAATCTAAAATGATTGACACAAAGTAGAAATTAAATGGGTGGGGCAGATTAAAGAGAGGTCAGACAAGAGGTTGCTATATTTTATCTTACAGAACTGACTTTGTAAACTCTGATAAAAATTTTAAATTAAATATAGGGAATTCCCTGGTAGTCTAAGAGCTTCCCCCGTAGCTCAGCTGGTAAAGAATTCATCTGCAATGCAGGAGGCCCTGGTTCAACTCCTGGGTTGGGAACATCTGCTGGAGAAGGGATAAGCTACCCACTCCAGTATTCTTGGGCTTCCCTGTTGGCTCAGCTGGTAAAGAAAGCACCCACAATGTAGGAGACCCCGGTTTGATTCCTGGCTTGGAAGATTCCCCAGAGAAGGGAATGGCTATCCCACTCCAGTATTCTGGCCTGGAGAATTTTGTGGACTTCACAGTCCATGGGGTCGCATAGAGTCGGACACAACTGAGCAACTTTCACTCACTGGTGGTCCAGTGGTTAGGACTCTGTGTTTTCACTTGCTGAGGGCCCAGGTTCAATCCCTGGTTGGGGAACTAAGATCTTGCAAGCTGTGGGGTGCAGCCCCCCCAAAATTTTTTTTTAATTAAGAGTGCTGACTTTTTAATTCTAGCCATGCTAGTAGGGTATGAAGTGGTATCTCATTGTAGCTTTGATTTGTATTTCTCTGATCACCAGTGATACTGAGCATCTTTTTATGTGTTTATTGGCCATTTGTATATCTTCTTTGGAGAAATGCCTGTTCAGATCCTTTTATTATTTTTTATACTGCATTGTCTTTTTATTGATGAGTTGTAAGAGTTCTTTATATAATTTGGATATTAGATCTTTATCGGATTTTGCAAATATTTTCTTCCATTCCGAGGGTTGTCTTTGCATGTTTAATTTTGTAAGATTCTACCAATCTGTTTTTTAGAATGTGCTTATCATTTTTATTCCTACCAGCAATGTATGAGTGTTCCATTTTCTATGCATTCTCATCAGCATTGGTGGTGTCATTTTCTTTAATTTTAGCCATTCTGATAGATGCATCATGATATTCTAATTTCATATTTTCTAATGGCTAATGATGTTGAACATCTAAATGTGCTTATTTGCCAGCTATCTACTTTCTTCAGTGAATTATACATTTTACTTATATGTTTGCCCACTTTCCAATTGGACTATTTTGGTTTTGAGTGTTCTTTATTTTAGATACTAGCCTGGAAAATCCCATGGATGGAGGAGCCTGGTAGGCTGGAGTCCATGGGGTCACTAAGACATGACTGAGCGACTTCACTTTCACTTTTCACTTTCATGCATTGGAGAAGGAAATGGCAACCCACTCCAGTGTTCTTGCCTGGAGAATCCCAGGGACCGGGGAGCCTGGTGGGCTGCCGTCTATGGGGTTACGCAGAGTCGGACACGACTGAAGTGACTTAGCAGCAGTAGCAGCAGCAGCAGTCCTTTCTCTGATATATGAATTTCAAAGTTTTCTTCCAGTTTGTAGCTTGTATTTTCAGTTTGTTAACAGAATTTTTCCTAGAGCAAAGGAAAAAAATTTTTTTTTCATTTCGATGAGGGACAATTCATTAGCATTTACTTTTAACAGATAGTGTTTTGGGGTCCAATCTAAGACCTAGTCCTTTGATCCTGAAGTCTCTGCCTAGTCAGATTCTGAAGATTTTCTCCTTTTCTTTTTTCCTCTAAAAGCTTTGGTTTTACATTTTACTTTGAGTACGTAATCCATTTGAGCTAATTTTTAAATAAAATGTGAAGTTTAAGTCTTGATTTTTTTTCTCAGTTGCTGTAGCACCATTTGGGGGGTATGCATGCGTGCATCCTAAGTCACTTCAGTCGTGTCCAGCTCTTTGTGACCCAATGGACTGTAACCCGCCAGGCTCCTCTGTTTATGGAATTCTCCAGGCAAGAATACTGGAGTGGCTTGCCATGCCCTCCTCCAGGGGATCTTCCCAACCCAGGGATCAAACTTGCATATCTTACATCTCCTGCATTAGCAGGTGTGTTCTTTACCACTATCGCCACCTGGGAAGCCCTTTGGTGAGTAATCATTAGTTAAATCCAATTCCCCTCTAAGCCGCATTCACTAACCAATGTCGTTTTACTTGTGGCTACAAAAGACTTGTCCTCCAAGCTGCACATAGCCTAAACAATATGATGTTGCCTGAGCAATTTTTCCACAAACTTGGAGTCATCTTCATTTAGCTTGAGCTAAGCAAAGAGTCAGCTGTGTGTAGTTCCAGCTGAGCTGCTTAAAGCTGGATGAGATCACCAACCCTTCAATTGGGCCCTCAAGAGTGACCACTTAGTGACCTTTGGGACACACAGAGTCCTGTAGTTCAGACAAGCCTATGCAGAACCATTTTTGTTGCACTTTCCCCAACACCTTTTCCCATGCTCTCCATGCCTCCGACTGTCCTGTTGCTTTATTCTTTATCCCAGCATGAACCACTGTGCATGCTCAGTCAGGTCTAACTCTTTGCAACCTCATGGGCTGTAACCCACCAGCCTCCACTGTTCATCGCCTTTCCCAGGCAAGAATACTGGAGTGGGTTGCCATTTCCTTCTCCAGGGGATCTTCCCCACCCTGGGATCAAACCCAGGTCTCTTCCATTGGCAGGTGGATTCTTTACCACTGAGCCACCTTTATCCCATAAATGCCCTAAGCCCCTTACCTTCAGGGAGACAGATTTGGGATTTGTTCTCCTGTCTCCTTCCTTGGTCTGTCTTGCAAATAAACCCTCTTTTTGCTGCAAACCTTGTTGTACTTCAGGCAAAATAAACCTGGTTCAGTAACAGAAGTCTATTCCTAGGTTTCCTGCACTGAATTAACATTTCATGCTTGTCAAAAATCACTTGGACATATTTGAGTTTATTTCTCTATTTGTTCTATTTATCTATGTGTCTACCCTTCGGCCAGTGCCACATTGTCTTGATCACTAGAGCTACTTGGTGGGCAAATTATATGAGGTAGTGTGATTCCTCTCACTTTATGCATCTTCGTCAAGGTTGTTTTAGCTATTTTAAGACCTGTGTCTTTCCATATGCTTCCTAGGTGGCTCAGTGGTAAAGAATCCACCTGCTAATGAAAGAGACCTGGGTTAGATCCCAGGGTGGGGAAGATCCCCTGGAGAAGGAAATGGCAACCCAGTCCAGTATTCTTGCCTGGGAAATCCTGTGGACAGAGGAGCCTGGCAGGCTCCTCCATGGGATCACTAAATAACAGTGACAACAACATTTTTCCATATAAATTTTAGAATAAACTTAACTAGGAAATTTACTGAGGTGTACAAATACCCTAATTTTTAAATTAATTAAATGTATATCATTTAAAAGAGCTATCTGCATGCATGCTAAGTTCCTTCAGTCGTGTCTCTTTGCAACCCTATGAACCGTAGCTGTCCAGGCTCTTCTATCCATGGGATTCTCCAGGCAAGAATACTGGAGTAGATTGCCATGCCCTCCTCCTAGGAATCCTCTTGACCCAGGGATTGTACTTGAGTCTCTTATGTCTCCTGCATTGACAGGCAGTTTCTTTACCACTAGCACCACCTAGGAAGCCTAAAAGAGCTATCTGCTGCTGCTGCTAAGTCGCTTCAGTCGTGTCTAACTCTGTGCGACCCTAGAGACAGACGGCAGCCCACCAGACTCCCCCGTCCCTGGGATTCTCCAGGCAAGAACACTGGAGTGGGTTGCCATTTCCTTCTCCAAAACAGCTATGTAGAGAATACTATTTGAGTCACATATTTGTCTTTTTAAATTATTTTGAGACATACAGTACAAGTTGGATTAATGCCTATAGCTGGCACTGATTGACTCTTTCGCATTACAGTTTAAAAAGTTGAGTAAGCCATTAAGTTTTTATATTGCTTCAATTAATGGGGGTAAGGAGGTGAAATGGCCATTTGTTTATAGACTTCTAGTGCCTAGAATGAACATGCATGCGTGCATGGTTTACTATATATATGTTATTCAATCAAATTAACAAGAAAGAGATAACCAACTCAACAGGAAAGTGCACAAAAAGTATAAACAATCTCACAAAAATGAATGAATATCTAATAAAGATATCTAATAAACTCATTAAAAGCATAGAAACACAAATTAAAGTCGTAGGAGATCTTTGAGGGGGCAGGATCTTTCAAAATGCTAAACATGCCCAGAGCCTGGTGGGCTGCCATCTATGGGGTTGCACAGAGTCAGACACGACTGAAGCGACTTAGCAGCAGCAGCAGCAGCTACTTCTGGAAATAGTTATTTTACAGAAAACATAAACGCGTACAGAAATATAGGGACTTGCCTAATGCTCACATGGTTAACACTCTGCACTCTCCATGCAAGGGGCTGGGGTTTGATCCCTGGTCAGGGATCTAGATCCCACATCCCACAGCTAAAATTTTGAGCCTATGTGCCGCAACTAAGACCCAATGGAGCCAAATAAATAAATACGTTTTTTTAAAAAAAGAAATGTAAAATTCAGCGTATCCAAGTTAGCAGTTCATAACAGAGAAAAATTGAAATAAGTTCATAACTGTGGGACTCACCAAGTTAATTGTGTTTAGCCATGTTATTTAACACTCTGTAGTCATTAAAAACAATGGAGGACATCTAGGTATTTACATGAAAACATCTCTAAGTGTATTGGATAAGTGAAAACATGTCACAGAGTAACATATATAATAAGGCTACAAGCATGTAAAAATGTAGACCTACAAATGTGTGTAAAGTTACGTAGGGATAACACATATACTATGTATGGGAGGGCTTCCCAGGTGTCTCAGATGGTAAAGTGTCTGCATGCAATGCGGGAGACCTGAGTTCGATCCCTGGGTCGGGAAAATCCCCTGGAGAAGGAAATGGCAACCCACTCCAGTATTCTTGCCTGGAAAATTCCATGGGCGGAGGAGCCTGGTAGGCTACAGTCCAGGAGGTCGAAAAGAGTCGGACACGACTGAGTGACTTCACTTTCACTTTGCAACCTCAAGTAACTCTTATCATAAGTCAAATTGAACCTATTTAACTGAATGTATAAGAATAATATCGGAGAAGGCAATGGCAACCCATTCCAGTATACTTGCCTGGAAAATCCCATGGGCGGAGGAGCCTGGTAGGCTGCCATCCATGGGGTCACACAGAGTTGAACAAGACTGAAGTGACTTAGCAGCATAGGAGTAATATAGGGCTTCCCTGGTGACTTAATAGTAGAGAATCTGCCTGTAATGCACAAGACTCAGTTCAGTCCCTGGGTCTTCCCAACCTAGGGAGATCCCCGGAAATCCTTCTCCAGTATTCTTGCACCCCTCCTCCAGTATTCTTGCCTGGAAAATCCCATGGACAGAGGAACCTGATAGGCTACAGTCCATGGGGTCTCAAGAGTCAGCCTAAACCACCACTTAGCGACTAAACCACCACTCATAGGACTAATATAATGCTGGTCGACCAACAGTGACTTTGTTTCCAACTTAATTTATTAGACTCTTTAGATTTATGCTATTTTTCAGGGATTGATCCCAAATATTACTAAACAACTCCCTTGGCATTTTAGACAAAGGCAAATCTGGTGCTCATTAGTGAGTCATTGTCTTTGGCTCTCATAAAGCAAACATGGGATTTCAGAGGCTCAGAAGTGAGCATTGATCTATTCTTGGACTGTAACCAGCAGCATAAAAAGTCGACCATTTTTTCCGTAGGCAGGGTATACTGGCCATCTATTCCTGATGGGGTAAGAATTTTCAATTTATTTTCTGAAGACCTGTTGAATTTGTATCTATCCGTGCCAACTGCCAGCAGCCTCCAGTGGCACTTGTAAATCCCTTCTTTTGGTTGCCATGTTTATTAGTCAAAGCTTTTGTCTGAAAGCAACCAAAACAGCTGGCTATCTTAGGCAAAAAAGAAATTTATTATAAGGTCATCAGAGCTGACCGAATTAATGAGAGTCCGGATGGCCCCACTTCAGAAATGAGAATAATATCAGAGTAGACTGTTCGACCAGGTTGAGCAACAGAAACCATGACAACTGTCACTCAGAGGACCTCTGTGATAAACCTGACTTCACAACCTTGCAGGACAAAGTGTAGGACAGCGTCCAATAGGGAGACCCAAAGCTATATGTCCCCTGAATCTGTCAAGACCAAGATAGTTACTATCTCCCACTGAAAACACATGTATTGGGAGATATCTCAAAAGGTAGATGATGAGAGTGCTAGAACAAAATAGATTGCATGGTGGCCATGGCTAAAGGCAAAATTGCGGACTATTATTAAGTTGTTAATGTAGTATTATCAAGCCCCAATATTTTGGCCACTTGACGCAAAGAGCTGATTCACTGGAAAAGACCCCAATGCTGGGAAAGAGTAACGGCAAAAGGAGAAGGGGACAGCAGAGGATGAGGTGGTTAGATAGTATCACCAACTCAATGGACGTGAATCTGAGCAAGCTCCAGGAGATAGTGGAGAACTGAGGAGCCTGGCATGATGCAGTCCATGGGGTTACAGAGAGTCAGACATGACTTCATGACGAACAACAACAAATGGTATTTTCACAATAACATCAAAGCACAGTTATTGAATTACCCTGCTTTTTACAGGATCACTGATTTTCATATAAGAATAATATATCTTCCCAGTATCAATAATTGTGAAGTGGAAAGTGGTCTTGTTTCATTTGCAATCAATAAACAGCCAATTATTGGAGAAGAAAGTGCTCTAAAGTATATAGATGGCAAACAACAGGCTATTATGGATCTCTTTTCCTCAGCTATAGACAGTTATAATTAGGTTTAAATAGGTAAATATGGTAGATTTAACAGACGCATTACTATTCTCTCCTTCCCAAAAGCCCACTGTGTGTGCTGTGCTGTGCTTAGTCGCTCAGTCACGTCCAACTCTTTGTGACCCCATGGACTACAGCCTGTCAGGCTCCTCTTTCCATGGGGATTCTCCAGGCAAAAATACTGGAATGGGTTGATATGCCCTCCTCCAGGGGAATCTACCCAACCCAGGGATTGAACCCTGGTCTTCTGCATTGCAGGTGGATTCTTTAAAACTTCAGTTCAGTTCAGTCACTCAGTGTGAACTGATTCATGCGACCCCATGAATCACAGCACACCAGACCTCCCAGTCCATCACCAACTCCCAGAGTTCACCCAGACTCACGTCCATCGAGTTAGTGATGCCATCCAGCCATTTCATCCTCTGCCGTCCCCTTCTCCTCCTGCCCCCAATCCCTCCCAGCATCACAGTCTTTTCCAATGAGTCATGTCTTCGTATGAGGTGGCCAAAGTATTGCAGTTTCAGCTTTAGCATCATTCCCTCCAAAGAAATCCCAGGGCTGATCTCCTTCAGAATGGACTGGTTGGATCTCCTTGCAGTCCAAGGGACTCTCAAGAGTCTTCTCCAACACCACAGTTCAAAAGCATCAATTCTTTGGTGCTTAGCTTTCTTTATAGTCCAACTCTCACATCCATACATGACCATTGGAAAAACCATAGCCTTGACGAGATGGACCTTTGTTGACAAAGTAATGTTTCTGCTTTTTAACATGCTGTCTAGGTTGGTCTTAACTTTTCTTCCAAAGAGCAAGCATCTTTTTATTTCATGCTACAGTCACCATCTGCAGTGATTTTGGAGCCCAAAAAAATAAAGTCAGCCACTGTTTCCCCTGTTTCTCCATCTATTTGCCATGAAGTGATGGGACCGGATGCCATGATCTTCGTTTTCTGAATGTTGAGTCTTAAGCCAACTTTTTCACTCTCCTCTTTCACTTTAATCAAGCAGCTGTTTAGTTCTTCACTTTCTGCCATAAGGGTGGTGTCATCTGCATATCTGAGGTTATTGATATTTCTCCTGGCAATCTTGACTCCAGCTTATGTTTCTTCCAGTCCAGCGTTTCTCATGATGTACTCTGCATAGAAGTTAAATAAGCAGGGTGACAATATACAGCCTTGACGAACTCCTTTTCCTATTTGGAACCAGTCTGTTGTTCCATGCCCAGTTCTAACTGTTGCTTCCTGACCTGCATACAGGTTTCTCAAGAGGCAGGTCAGGTGGTCTGGGATTCCCATCTCTTTCAGAATTTTCCACAGTTTATTGTGATCCACACAGTCAAAGGCTTTGACATAGTCAATAAAGCAGAAATAGATGTTTTTCTGGAACTCTCTTGCTTTTTCTATGATCCAGCGGATGTTGGCAATTTAATCTCTGGTTCCTCTGCCTTTTCTAAAACCAGCTTGAACATCAGGAAATTCACGGTTCACGTATTGCTGAAGCCTGGACTGGAGAATTTTCAGCATTACTTTACTAGCGTGTGAGATGAGTGCAATTGTGTGGTAGTTTGAGCATTCTTTGGCATTGCCTTTCTTTGGGATTGGAATGAAAACTGACCTTTTCCAGCCCTGTGGCCACTGCTGAGTTTCCCAAATGTGCTGGCATATTGAGGGCAGCACTTTCACAGCATCATCTTTCAGGATTTGAAATAGCTCAACTGGAATTCCATCACCTCCACTAGCTTTGTTCGTGGTGATGCTTTCTAAGGCCTATTTGACTTCGAATTCCAGGATGTCTGGCTCTAGATGAGTGATCACACCATCATGATTATCTGGGTCATGAAGATCTTTTTTGTACAGTTCCTCTGTGTATTCTTGCCACCTCTTCTTAATATCTTCTGCTTCTGTTAGGTCCATACCATTTCTGTCCTTTATCGAGCCCATCTTTGCATGAAATATTCCCTTGGTATCTCTTATTTTCTTGAAGAGATTTCTAGTTTTTCCCATTTTGTTGTTTTCCTCTATTTCTTTGCATTGATCACTGAAGAAGGCTTTCTTATCTCTTCTTGCTATTCTTTGGAACTCTGCATTCAGATGCTTATATCTTTCCTTTTCTCCTTTGCTTTTCGCTTCTCTTCTTTTCACAGCTATTTGTAAGGCGTCCCCAGACAGCCATTTTGCTTTTTTGCATTTCTTTTCCATGGGGATGGTCTTGATCCCTGTCTCCTGTACAATGTCACGAACCTCATTCCATAGTTCATCAGGCACTTATCTGTCAGATCTAAGCAACTGAGCCACTAGGAATGGAGAAGGCGATGGCACCCCACTCCAGTACTCTTGCCTGGAAAATCCCATGGATGGAGGAGCCTGGTAGGCTGCAGTCCATGGAGTTGCTAAGAGTCGGACACGACTGAACGACTTCACTTTCACTTTTCACTTTCATGCATTGGAGAAGGAAATGGCAAGCCACTCCAGTGTTCTTGCCTTGGAGAATCCCAGGGATGGCGGAGGCTGGTGGGCTGCCGTCTATGGGGTCGCACAGAGTCGGACACGACTGAAGCGACTTAGCAGCAGCAGCAGTAGCCACTAGGAAAGCCCCAAAAGCCCACTAAAAGACACTAAATGTCTTTTGTATTTTATTATTTTATTTATTTTAAAATTTTGGCCCCACCTCTAGACTTGTGGGATCTTAGTTCCCAGACTAGGAATTCAACCCTCACCCTCAGCAATGAAAGCACAGAGTCGTAATCACTGGACTGCCTGGAAATTCCCTAAATGGATTTTAAAAGATCCTTATCTAATATGAAGATTTTGGATGCTAGAAAGCAGATGTGAGAGTGCAACTACCTTAGCAAAACAAGGAACTAAATCATGTCTTAATAGTGAGGGAAGCTGAGAAGCAACAATTACACTGCATAGAAAAAAAAAGCTCAAAAATTGATAGTGCCATACACTTGCATAAGTGGTAAGACAGTGAGAAGTGGTTCAAAGAGTGTAGAGGAATCATCATAACTCCCAGATCTGTACCCAGTGCTGATCAACTTAACCACCATTCTCCTCCTGTAGAAGACTCAAGGTCTTTTTGGTTTTTGCATTTTTTCCCCTTTCAAGAGGGCAAAGTAGAAGATGTCTAGATAGGGAAAAAAATCAATTACAATAGAGAGTAGACATGATGTACTTAAAACAGAGCGATTAAGTGGATATTTTCATAATGAATGATGAAGCCCTGGCTTCTTTCCCTACTTGGCTTTTAGGTATGGCAGCCAGACTGTCTCTCCAAAGTAAATCATTGGAAGATTCTTATCTGGGGAACTGTTGGTGTGTAGTTGTTCAGTTGTGTCTCACTCTTTTGTGATGCCACGGACTGTAGCCTGCCAGGCTCCTCTGTCCATGGGATTTCCCAGGCAAGATTGCTGGAGTGGGTTGCCATTTCCTCCTCCAGGGGGATTGTTCTGACCCAGGGATTGAAGTTGCGTCTCCAACATCAGCAGGCAGATTCTTTATCACTGTACCACCCAGGAAGCCATCTGGGGAATAAGACCAGTCTAAAAGCTCAGACCTAAACTCTGTTTCACAAAAACACAGCTCAGCCAAGTCACCCTAAAATGAAGATCATGGCCAACAAGGTTAACCTGTGCACTCTAGGTCTCTGTTCCTTTTTTTACTTCCAATTCTTAAATATGAACAAACACTCAAAGGTTACCAGGAATTGAAAAAGTATGCAATACGAAAAACAATGATGAAAATATATGAATGAAAGGAATGTGGAGGAAACGGAGACTAAGCAGAGAGAACAAAATTCAAAATCTAACAAACACAAAAATCTAACAAATCAATATCCTCACATAGTTAAAAAGGATAGTATATCCACGAAATATAAATATCAACTTTTAAAATGATTCATTCCAGGAGAATAAGAGTGAAGGGGGCAGGGAAGGAATGATGGCAAAAATGAAAAGTTCAATAGAAGTGTTGGAAGGTAAAGTTAGGTAAATCTCTCAGTCAACAAAAAAGACAGGTATGAAAGAAGAAAAGATCAGGAAAACTAGAGGGTAAGAAAGGAATTTCTAACATCTACTATATAGTAATATGAAATGCTAGAAAGAAAGAACTTGAGAAACACAGAAGAAGACAACAAAATAGTCAAGAAAAACTCCCAGTGTTCAAGGGCGTAAAATTCCAGATTCTAAGATCCCATTGTCCAAGACAATGATGGGAAAAGTCTCTCAAAGAAGACACAACTTTGTGAAATTTCATAGCACCAGAGAAAAAGAGAAGATTTAACGAGATTCTGGGCTTGGGGAGACAGGCATTTTAGGAATCAAAATCTCAGAAGCAATGTCATTATAATTCTGAAGAAGGTAATTTCTAACTGAGAAATCTATAAATTATCAATCAAGCATATCAGTCAGGAAGAGGGTGCCCTCCAGGAGGATAATGGAGAAGGCTGAATAAAGGGACTGATTGTGAAGGTTCAAACAGAGCCTATTACCACCAGGGCACAAAGAGAAGAAGGAATTACTAACATGCAGAGGGTCGTAAAACAAGGGTTGCATCCTTTAGGAGAGGATGCAGATAATTGTCTCAAGCTGACAGGAAGGAGGCCAGGAAATAAAGGTCCCAACCTCCTTCCCTCTGCCTCCCTCCAGTCTCCTGCCTGTTTCCATGGACCAGACACCCTGAAGATGAGGAACTCTAACAGTGTTGTTTGTAAACCTCAACTCCCAGCAAACTAAGAAAAGTGAAAACAGGGTGAGTAAGTTATAAAGACTAAATTTGTTTAAATATGTAAAGTCTTTAGAATATTGGCCATCACTATTTATTTATTTTTGGTTACGCTGGGTCTTTATCATGGCATGCAGGCTTTCTCTAGTTGTGGTTCGAGGGCTCTCTAGTTGCGGTGTGCAGGCTTAATTGCTCTGAGCCATGTGGGATCTTAGTTCCCCAGGCAGGGACCAAACTTTCTTAACCCCTGGACCACCAGGGAAGTCCCTGATCATCACCTTTTAAACACTCAATATATCTTACCCATTATTGTTGTTGTTACTATTTGTTCACTATCATTATCATCATTAACAGGGATCTAAGAAAAGTCACATGAAATCAAATACTGACAAAGTTTCTAATCGTTTACTAAATTCCTTTCCTCTTTCCCTGATAAGTTTCTTCAACACAAACACATAAAATATATAATAAATTTTATTAGCATAGAAAAAGTTTCTCTTGACGCCCAGGAACTTTTCAAATTTTTTCCAGATTTATTATGGATATGTCACTTGTAATAAATTTTTATTGGACTTACGGGTAGTGATGTGTAATTCAGAAGTAGTGTGACTAAGCAGGGATGACCACACAGAATTAAGTCAGCACTACTATTTTCCAGGAAAATGTTATGACTATAACAGTATTTTCCCATGAAGGAACTTAATCAGATCACCATAGTGCAATGTTTGGCAACATAAGTACTATAATCCCCAGATGTGCTAAATAGAATGGGGTAAGAGGTTGGGATGGGTGAGGCACTTAATAGGAAAATAATAGAATTGAATTGACCTCAAAATACGATTAGTTCAAACATCAAATAACCAATATTATATAAAACATGTTGTTCACAATGAGATATATTGTGATAAAACATATTGTATTATCACAATGTGATATAAATTTGATAATAACGAGATGTCAATTTTGGTCTATCAAATTAGCAAAGATTTTTAAAATTATGTTATCTAGTACTTGTTGGCATGGAGGAAAAATGGTACTCATACTGAAGGTGGCATGTATGAATGTGAACTTTTCTAGACAGCAAGCTGGTATTATGTATTAAAAGTCCTTAAAAGTTTCAGACCCATTACAGTCTACATGGAGGAGACACAGATGAAAAAGATACCAGATATAAACATCTGAATGCAGCATTCCAAAGAATAGCAAGAAGAGATAAGAAAGCCTTCCTCAGCGATCAATGCAAAGAAATAGAGGAAAACAACAGAATGGGAAAGACTAGAGATCTCTTCAAGAAAACTGGAGATACCAAGGGAACATTTCATGCAAAGATGGGCTCCATAAAGGACAGAAATGGTATGGACCTAACAGAAGCAGAAGATATTAAGAAGAGGTGGCAAGAATACACAGAGGAACTGTACAAAAAAGATCTTCATGACCCAGATAATCATGATGGTGTGATCACTCATCTAGAGCCAGACATCCTGGAATTCGAAGTCAAATAGGCCTTAGAAAGCATCACCACGAACAAAGCTAGTGGAGGTGATGGAATTCCAGTTGAACTATTTCAAATCCTGAAAGATGATGCTGTGAAAGTGCTGCACTCAATATGCCAGCACATTTGGGAAACTCAGCAGTGGCCACAGGGCTGGAAAAGGTCAGTTTTCATTCCAATCCCAAAGAAAGGCAATGCCAAAGAATGCTCAAACTACCACACAATTGCACTCATCTCACACGCTAGTAAAGTAATGCTCAAAATTCTCCAAGCCGGGCTTCAGCAATACGTGAACCGTGAATTTCCTGATGTTCAAGCTGGTTTTAGAAAAGACAGAGGAACCAGAGATCAAATTGCCAACATCCGCTGGATCATGGAAAAAGCAAGAGAGTTCCAGAAAAACATCTATTTCTGCTTTATTGACTATGTCAAAGCCTTTGACTGTGTGGATCACAATAAACTGTGGAAAATTCTGAAAGAGATGGGAATACCAGACCACCTGACCTGCCTTTTGAGAAACCTGTATGCAGGTCAGGAAGCAACAGTTAGAACTGGGCATGGAACAACAGACTGGTTCCAAATAGGAAAAGGAGTTCGTCAAGGCTGTATATTGTCACCCTGCTTATTTAACTTCTATGCAGAGTACATCATGAGAAATGCTGGACTGGAAGAAACATAAGCTGGAGTCAAGATTGCCAGGAGAAATATCAATAACCTCAGATATGCAGATGACACCACCCTTATGGCAGAAAGTGAAGAGGAACTAAAAAGCCTCTTGATGAAAGTGAAAAAGGAGAGTGAAAAAGTTGGCTTAAAGCTCAACATTCAGAAAACAAAGATCATGGCATCCGGTCCCATCACTTCATGGGAAATAGATTGGGAAACAGCGTCAGACTTTATTTTTGGGGGCTCCAAAATCACTGCAGATGGTGACTGCAGCCATGAAATTAAAAGACGCTTACTCCTTAGAAAGAAAGTTATGACCAACCTAGATAGCATATTGAAAAGCAGAGACATTACTTTGCCAACAAAGGTCCGGCTAGTCAAGGCTATGGTTTTTCCTGTGGTCATGTATGGATGTGAGAGTTGACTGTGAAGAAGGCTGAGCGCCGAAGAATTGATGCCTTTGAACTGTGTGGTGTTGGAGAAGACTCTTGAGAGTCCCTTGGACTGCAAGGAGATCCAACCAGTCCATTCTGAAGGAGATCAGCCCTGGGATTTCTTTGGAAGGAATGATGCTGAAGCTGAAACTCCAGTACTTTGGCCACCTCATGCGAAGAGTTGACTCATTGGAAAAGACTGTGATGCTGGGAGGGATTGGGGGCAGGAGAAGGGGGCAACAGAGGATGAAATGGCTGGATGGCATCACTGACTCGATGGATGTGAGTCTGAGTGAACTCAGGGAGCTGGTGATGGACAGGGAGGCCTGGCGTGCTGCAATTCATGGGGTCTCAAAGAGTTGGACACGACTGAGCAACTGAAGTGAACTGATAAATAGTAGAGATGTGTTCCATGTGCTATGGGAACAGAGAAGTAGAAGAGTCAAGAAATTAACTCTTTAAGAGAAGGCAAGATCATTTCACAAGAGAGGGCATTCTGATAAGATTTTGAAGAATAAATATTCATCTGTTACACAGAAACATTTCAGAAGTTAGTTACACTCCTTGAGAATTATGCATCACCATGAAAAACCACAGCTGGAATCAAGATTACCATGAGAAATATCAATAACCTCAGATATGCAGATGACACCACCCTTATGGCAGAAAGTGAAGAACTAAAGAGCCTCTTGGTAAAAGTGAAAGAGGAGAGTGAAAAAGTTGGCTTAAAGCTCAACATTCAGAAAACTAAGATCATGGCATCCAGTCCCATCACTTCATGGCAAATAGATGAGGAAACAATGGAAACAGTGGCTGACTTTATTTTGGGGGCTCCAAATTCACTGCAGATGGTGATTGCAGCCATGAAATTAAAAGATGCTTACTCCTTGGAAGGAAAATTATGACCAACCTAGACAGCATATTAAAAAGCAGAGACATTACTTTGCCAACAAAGGTCCATCTAGTCAAAGCTATGGTTTTTCCAGTAGTCATGTATGGATATGAGAGTTGGACTATAAGGAAAGCTGAGGCCAAAGAATTGATGCTTTTGAACTGTGGTGTTGGAGAAGACTCTTGAGAGTCCCTTGGATATCAAGGAGATCCAACCAGTCCATCCTAAAGGAGATCAGTCCTGGGTGTTCACTGGAAGGGCTGATGTGGTGGCTGAAACTCCAATCCTTTGGCCACCTGATTCGAAGAGCTGACTCATTTGAAAAGACCCTTATGCTGGGAAAGATTGAGGGCGGGGGGAGAAGGGGATGACAGAGGATGAGATGATTGGATGGCATCACCGACTCAATGGACATGAGTTTGGGTAAACTCTAGGAGTTGGTGATAGACAGGGAGGCCTGGCGTGCTGCAGTACATGGGGTCACAAAGAATCTGACATGACTGAGTGACTGACCTGAACCTGACCTGATGAAAACCTTAGCAGCATGGAAAAACATACTCATCAAAGTGAGGCTTTCCATATGTCTAGAGAGGTGGGAGATAGTTCCTGACATTGCTTTTAAAATCATAATGTAGGAACAAGTTAAGCAGTTGCTCATCTGCAGTACTCCCCACCCCTCAACCACCAAACACCTGTAATCTGGCAAAAAAAAAAAAGAACATAAAACAACAAGGCTAACATAGAGATAAATATTTAAGAAGCTAATATGGAACTTATTTCAAGAAAAAGGGCAGGCAGGTTAGCAAGGAGTGGGTATGAGCAAGTAGTGGCAAGTAGCCTGAAGTGCCACACTACCATTTATAATTATATTCAATATTTAAGGATAAAATAACCATATTTTAAAATAGATATATTGATTTTGTTGTTGTTCAGTTGCTCAGTCATATCTGACTCTTTGTGACCGCATGGACTGCAGCATGCCAGGCTTCCCGAATCACCAACTCCTGGAGCTGCTCAAATTCGTTTCCATTGAGTCGGTGATCCCATCCAACCACCTCGTCCTCTGTCATCCCCTTCTCCTCCTACTTCAATTTCTCCCAGCTTCAGGGTCTTTTCCAATGAGTTAGCTCTTCTCACCAGGTGGCCAAGTATTGAAGCTTCAGCTTCAGCATCAGTCCCTCCAATGAATATTCAGGGCTGATTTCCTTTAGGATTGACTGGTTTGATCTCCTTGCCTTCCAAGGGATTCTCAAGCGTCTTCCCCCAGCACCACAATTCAAAAGCATCAATCCTTTCTTGCTCAGCCTTTTTTATGATTATTGATTATTTAATATATTGATTATTTTGGAAAAATTCAATTTTGATAAAGAATTCGTGTCTGCCACTTTTACAAATGAACTTCTATAACCATTCAACCACAAGCACAGGAAAAGAGTGACAGAAATGAGGAAAATTGGGGATACATTTTTTTAAAAGCAGGAGACAGTTGGCAGTAACTGATGTTAACTAAAAGAAAAGAGAGTAGCAAATGTCTGTCTGCACTGAGTTTCCCCACTTCCTCTTCCCTGGGTTTAGAGTAACCTTTTTTATCCTCCCGCCAAAAATCTCTTTTTCCATCTCCTCATTGCGTCTTAACTGGGAAACCCCAGGCGGAGAAGGGGATGGGGCAGTGTCAGAGTACACAGTGCCCCTGAGGACTCTCCTGCTCCTCACATCCAGCTGTGTACATATATGAGAGGGACAAAAGCCAAGAAGGGAAAGACAGGAAACTCCACTTGGAGAATCCTAAATGGACACTATTTCTTGGAATATCTTTCTTCTCTTTATTTCCTGAAGCAAACTGTGTGTGTGTGAGAGAGAGAGAGACAGAGAAGAAGGAGGAAGAGGAGGAAGAGATGGAGAGTGGGAGGGAGGGAGAGGGAATTTGAAGTTGTTCAATTGCCAATTTGGTTTGCACTTCTGCTGTCTCTGCCACCCTGCTCTAGTGGCGAGGGGGAGAGGTACGGAAACAATGACAACTTAAGTGGAAGACTTTTCTTCTCAGAAGACCTTTTAAAATACAGATTTAGGACTTCCCTGGTGGCTCAGTGGTGAAGAATCCACCTGCCAACGCAGGAGACATGGGTTCAATCCCCAATATGGGAGGAACTATATCCGTGTGCCACAACTATTAAGCCTATGCTTCAGAGTCCAAGAGCTGCAACTACCGAAGCCCACGCACCCTGGAGCCCACACTCGACAACAAGAGAAGCCGCCGCAGTGGGAAACCCTCACCGCAACTTGAGAGTAGCCTGTTTGCCACAACTTGAGAAAAAAGCCCACACAGAAATGAAGACCCCAAGACAGCCAAAAATAAATAAGTAAATAAAATTTAAAATGTTTAAAATACAAATTTATGTTTTAATTCAAATGATGTATCCTGGGACTAGCATTCATGTAGCATAACTAATTTTCCAAAATTAAAAATGCTATCTGGATTGTGATACTCTAGTGGAATAATCAACAGAGACTTCTTTGAAAAATGTGATATAAAGCCCCAAAGGGATTAGCCCTTACTGAGTGCCTGTTATGTGCCTAGTACTTCTCATGTGTTAGCTCACTGAAATCTCACAGGAACGTTGCAATCTATTTACTCACATATTACAGAGAAGTAAACTGAAGTTCAATGAGATAAAACATGCTCAGGGTCACAAAGCTAATTCGTCTGGCTTCAAATTTGTTCTCTTCTCAGTACCATACTGTCTCTCTCTTATGAATTATCATTATTATTATGATGGCTATGCTTCTCAGATTGAAGGTGAATTCAATGGAATAACTGCTATGTTTGTGGCAGGGCTTTTCCAAAACAGGCTGGTTTTCAAGAATATGTTTGTTCATTTGCTCAGCAAACATTACCAATGTGACAATGATGTCCTGAAATCACTTTTAATTCAGAGAACACTATCACAAGAATGTACTCTTAAGATAGTCTCAGAGAAATTCATTCTACCTAGGGAGGATAAAGGAAACTTTCATAAAGGAGAGGGAACAAAATTTTGAGTTACAAATAGATTTTTTTCTAGTGGAGGAAGGGGCAACATAGACGTATGTGGTACATTTAGAAATGCCAAATGTCAACACCCAAAAATGACAAAGTTCGTGTGAAAAGCAATTGCAGGCCTCCAACACTGAAACTCTGAGCAGATCCAGGGGAACTGTGAAAATGAAACTTGTAAATATGTCCTTGTAATACTTGAAATGATCGTAAAGTAGAATCATGAGTGCTAACATTCCTGATTTTTATTTCTTCTTCCCTGAGCTGACTCAATGGACACGAATTTGAGCAAACTCTGGGAGACAGTGAAGGATAGAGGAGCCTGGCATGCTGCAGTCCATGGGGTTGCAAAGATTCCGGCACGACTTAGCGACTGAATAGCAACAACAGAAACAAAGCCAAAGGGGATAAAAAGCCCACAATTCTGGGATCTCTCGATCTGAAGAAGTACACATTCTTACAGGCAGCAGAGCTGACCAAACCTCAGACATGCTTTCCTGCTAACTATGAGGTGCATTAGAAAGGAGCATCCCTACACAACTGTTTCCTTGACCTTGTGCAAAGGTAACTCAGATAAGTCTGAGTCATTATTCTTGTCAATTCTTAAAATTCACCCAGTTTTAATAGTTCAGCCTAACATAAAAATGAAGTTCCAGAGGTAGAAATACAAATGATCAACAAGCCTATGAGACTATATTCAATCTCATTGTTTTAGGATTTACCTAAGTAAATGTGAAAACTGTGGGGCTACAAGATATTTCTCAATGTCTCTCATACTATTCACGTTTCTATCCTTTTGCAATATTAAGCTCCAAGATAATTCTTCTTTTCTGTCTCCCAGGTCTTATTCAGTTTTAAGTTGTGTCCATTCCACTATTCAGCTCATCTAGTTTTCGTTTCAATGATATTTTTCATTGCCATTATTGTTCACTGATTCTCTTTCATAATATTCTGTTCTTGTTTCATGGTTACAATCCACTCTTACCTCTTGCTCTATAAATCCAGCCTCTGTAGATGTTAGCTGGGTTTAATGTTTCTCTTCATGGTTGTGATTTTTCCTTTAATGGTTGATGATTTTGGTTTTCAGTTCCTCTGTGTATTTGAGATCCTACATTTACCTGTCTGAGAATTCTGCTTCTGTTCAACAGAGTCTGCATCAGTTATCGTCAGGAAACAGTTGAATCTGATGCCTGTTTACAGTAGTTTATCTTCTGGAAATACCAGCTCCTTTCTGAGGGTAAAAGTCACCAGGATACTGCCCTGCCTCGGACTCAAGTGCTCACACCCACTGCTCCAGTTAGGAGGGGACAGTTCTGCTGGCTTCCTCTTGCTGGGCCAGGGTTGACCTGGTTGACCATTCTGGATGCTTCCTTAATCATACTAATGATTGCTGAAGAGATCCTTTCTATTCCTTAGTCACTGTTATGTGTTCAGAGCAATCCTGGAGCCAGTCCCACCTTCGGCAGAAGCACCTTCCTGCTTATGTATTTTCCTCTACTTAGCTAATCATGTGTGTTTCTCTTTGGAATTTTTCAAAATTTCTGTGCAATGATGGCACTTTCCCTGATTGTTAGTCCTTCTATGAATATATTTTTCTCTTAATTTTTTTTTATTTTGTGGCTGCTGTGGAATGTCTATATAGGAGAGATTTCAGGGCTACAATCTGTTCCTGTGGAGGAGACTTAAATTCTTTTCCTATTTAGGTTGTTACATAATATTGAGCAGAGTTCCCTGTGCTATACAGTAGGTTCTTGTTGGTTATCCACTTTAAATATAGCAGTGTGTATACATGTCAATCCCATACTCCCTAACTATTCCTTCCCCTCATCCCTCCGCCTGGCAACCATAAGTTCGTTCTCTAAGTCTGTGAGCCTGTTTCCGTAAATTATTATTACAAAATTATTCTTTTGTAAATAAGTTCATTTGTATAATCTTTTTTTAGATTCTGAAGATAAGCAATATCATATGATATTTGTCTTTTTCTGTCTGACTTTACAGAGACTTTCAAATATCGATGATATGCCACTGAGTGCTATTGAAACATGAGTAAATAAATAATTATTTCAAAAATTTGTATATATGTGTCTGTTCTTGTGGACTTCCCTGGCAGTGGTTAAGACAGTGGTTAAGACTCTGTGCTTCCAACGCAGTGGGCGTGGGTTCAATCCCTGCTCAGGGAACTAAGATCCCACATACAGTAATGATGCAGCAAAAAAATATTATGTGTGTGTGTGTTCCTATATGTATTTATTTCTATTTATTTATTCTCCCAATAGTACCTAATGGCAAAATATACTAAATATATGGTAACACATACACACACAAACACACTTTGCCATTCAATTAAAAAGTCTCTTCCTTTAAAACAGATTTCAGTCCTTAATTCTCTCAAATAAATGCATTTAACTGGACCAAGGATTCATAGAAGTTTACGAACTAGAGGACTCCTGAAAAAGAGTTGTGAAGTTTGAAAGAATTAAGGAAAGAAACACGTTGGAGATTGTTTCTTGGCCCTTAAAAGGCACCCTTTATAACTTCAGGATCCAATTCAAACTCCTTAGGTTTGCAAAGAAGACTTGGCTTGGCCTCCTTCTGGTCTCACCTCTGATCACTTCCCCATCTACTATGCCCCTTTCCCTGCTAAACTGGAGAACTTGCTGTTCTCCAAATTTATCAGCTGTTTCAGTTTCTGAGCCTTCCTTTGCTTGGAACATTTTGGCCCTGGAAAGATTTTCACATCCAAATATTAACACTGTTTAAAGATAATTCTTTGTTTAAAGACTCCAACTGATAATGTATTTATTACGATTAGCTACCATGTTTCATCCCATGATATGCAACATTATCTTCCTTTTCAAGGATGCCAGAGCATGATTTATGTGTCAGCCTCTCATTGATCCTAAGACCTTCAATATCTCTGGAGCCTTGGCTGTGCAGTGACAGGGTATTAGATAGATAAAAAGACTTTCAGAAACACCTTATTATTCCTTCTCTGGGAGATAAGAATGATAACATTATTGACTTCTGTAATGATGTGTGAACAGGATTCAGCAGACTTGGGTCTTAATCCAGATTCTGATAAATATGAATTTGACAAACCAAGACAATTTAATTTCTCTCAGCCTTGGTTTCTACACTGAGGATGCATCCTCTACATGAGGGTGCTAGAAAGGTGCTCCCTCACCTCTCTCCCAGGTTTCAAATTTAGTAGCAGATCAAATAAATTTGTTTTTTTTTTAAATTCTGAATTATTTTAATTACTCAGTAACCAACATTATTATTAAAATACTCAAATAACACTAATAGAAAAATGTTTCCCACCAGTCCTCAGAATTCTTCCTTCTCATTCTTTATACTGCTGCCCCGTACCCCCAAGATATTGCCAGATCATCATTTATTTAATCATTCCTTTGCTGATGTACATCACAGTCACTTCTATTTTTTTGTCTTATTATACAGAATGTTAGCGGGAACATCCTGGTAAGAAGTTGCATATTTTCTAATGTATCTGCTTTACTTACAGCAAAAAGTCTGCTCTGAGTTTTGTTCCCACTATAAATTGGCTGCTGCTGCTACTGCTAAGTCTCTTCAGTCGTGTCCGACTCTGTGCGACCCCATAGACGGCAGGCCACCAGGCTCCCCCACCCCTGAGATTCTCTAGGCAAGAACACTGGAGTGGGTTGCCATTTCCTTCTCCAATGCATGAAAGTGAAAAGTCAAAGTGAAGCCGCTCAGTCGTGTCCGACTCTTAGCGACCCCATGGACTGCAGCCCACCAGGCTCCTCATGTCCATGGGATTTTCCAGGCAAGAGTACTGGAGTGGGGTGCCATTGCCTTCTCCAATAAATTGGCTAAGAAGCATTAAAACAAAGGTCTCCAGTGTATGCAGATAAAAGTCCCTTAGAGATGGAAGCTTCAGAAGAGCGACAAAGCACTTTCCCTTGAAGTCTGACCATTGTAACCTGGAGCTAGATGAATATCAGCTGTGGGCAGCCGTCCCTTGGAAAAGGACGTCAGGGCTAATATGTAGGGTGTTGACTCTCTTGAGGTTTGGGCCAAGGATGAGCACTGACGAGGGCTTAGAGAGGGGAGTAAATCCTTGAGAGAACCCAGAACCTCACAGCAAGATGAGCTACTCGATTTGCTGAGTCACTGGAGCCATAAAGACAGGACATAACAGAGAATCCCTTATCTTGCTCCTCATAAAGCCCTCTGGGTCTTGTGAAAGAAATATGTGTAATTATTGGCCAGAGCAGGAAGGAATCTGGAAGCTTCTCTCTTCAGCTACTGTGGAGGCCACTGAGGGAGGTCAGTGACCACCCTGACCTGAAGAGATGCCACTAGTGAGAGAGAAGCCCTAGGCCCATGGAGGGCAGCACCACAGAACAAAATAGCAAAAGCAGAAGTAAGAAGACCAGTCCAGCTGAAAGTGCCAAACAGGCCAAGGAAGCCTGTGAACTGACTTCAGATGCTACAGGAGCTCTCTACTGAAGACTACTAAATGCCAGCATGGTGCTAGGGGCGCTTAGAATCAACATCTCCTGCAGTCCTCATGAGTACTCCAAAAGGGATAATATTACATATCCCTGTTGGACGTGTGAAAACATGAGTCAAGCAAGACTCAAAAAATTCTCTTTCCTTTCTTTCTTCCTTCCTTGTACAAATATTTGTTCAGAATCTGTGATGAACCTGGTACTATTCTCAGCACTGCAAACAGAAGTAAACCAGGAGGCAAGGTCCCTGCTTTCATGGATCTATATCCTAGCAGATGATGACAAATAATAAAACAAATAAAGGAGTCAAAATATAAACAAATACATAAACAAGAAAAAAGATTGCAATAAGTGTATTAAGAATATTAGGTTGTGATGGATTTAAAGTGGGGATATTAAGGGAAATTTTGGAAGTGATGGAGATGCTCTACATATTTTAGAAAAAAAAAATTGGAACAGTTGATTTTCAATGCTGTTACTTTCAAGTGAACAGCAAAGTAATCAGTTATAAATATACATATATCCACTCTTTGAGATGCTCTACATCTTCCTTAGGGTGGTTACACAATTGTGTGCATTTATCAGAACTCATAGAATGGTATACCTTATAAAGGGTGACTCACCATATGTAAATTAAATCTTGAAAAACTAGACCTTAAAAAATAGGATCCTATAATAAAAAGCTACAGAAGACTGCTTTGGGTTGTACAACAGCCTTACCTAGACGGTTGTAATTAAGTTGAGATTTGAATGTAAGGAAAGAGGTGAATTGAAAGGCATGTTTTTTTGCAAAATCTCTACGGTGGGGATGAGCTTTGCATACTCAAGTTAGAGCACAGTGTGTGAGGTTGGAGAAGTGAACAAGACCCAGAACATGGGGAGGTTAGAAACCAAAATCAGAAGATTAAGGCTATTTTTGTGCCACAGGAAAACTTAGGTTTTTAAGCAGGGGAGTTACAAGTTCTGATTTATACTTTTGAACGATCATCCAGACTTGTAGAAAGCAAGAGTGGAAGGAAGGACACAGGAGGCTATTAAATAGTCCAAGCAAGAGATTATGGTGTCACGGGATGAAAACACAGACATAGAAAGGATGAAAACATAGAAATAGAAAGGAGATATAACACAATACGCTTCCATGCTTAGTTGCTCAGTTGTGTCTGACTCTTTGAGACCCTATGGACTGTAGACCACCAGGCTCCTCTGTCCATGGGATTCTCCAGGCAAGAATACTGGAATGGATTGCCATTTTCTCCTCCAAGGGATCTTCCCAATCCAGGGATTGAACCTGCATCTTCTGTGTCTCCTGCATTGCAGGGGGATTCTTTACCTGCTTTACCCACCACCAGGAAGCCCCCAAATACCATATAACACTATTATATTAGTTAGGGTAACAAGTAAATCCTGATCTCGTGGCTTAGCAGAGTAGAATTCTCTTTGGTGTTCCTTACTGGTGTGCTTCTATTTGGTACATAGAGGATGAGGCTCCTTCTACCTTCTGACTGCACTCTCCCCCAGGGCTATGGAAGTCCTCCTCATTCAGTTACCAGATAGCAAATACATGGCCAATTATGGGAGATTTTTATGGGCCTGGTCTGAAACTGTTATGCATCAAGCTAACCCACACTATGTTAACCACAATCTAGCCACATACTCCATGCACCTAACTGCCAAGGAGGCAGAGAAAAGTAATCTATGACTGTGCCCAGCTAGAAAGGGAACCTGGTTTGGTAATCATCAATCTCTGCTGCCATTTTCTTTCAGAGGTAGAGATCACAGGACTTGGGAAAGGACTGTGTGACACTGATGAGAGGAAGAGAGGACTCAAGAAGGAAGCCTCAGACATGTACACACTTCTATATTTAAAATGGATAACTAGCAAGGACCTACTGTATAGCACAGGTAACTCTGCTCAATGTTATGTGGCAGCCTGGATGGGAGAGGGGTTTGGGGGAGAATGGATACATGTATATGTATGGCTGAGTCCCTTCGCTGTTCATCTGAAACTATCACAACATTCAGTTCACATTGTTAACTGGCTATCAGTTCAGTTCAGTTCAGTTCAGTCACTTAGTCATGTCCAACTCTGCAATCACAGGGACTGCAACACACCAGGTTTCCTTCTCCATCACCAACTCCTGGAGTTTGCTCAAACCCATGTCCATCGAGTCAGTGATGCCATCCAACTATCTCATCCTCCGTCATCCCCTTCTCCTCCTGTCTTCAATCTCTCCCAGCATCAGGGTCTTTTCCAATGAGTCAGTTCTTCACAACAGGTAGCCAAAGTACTGGAGCTTCAGCTTCAGCATCAGCCCTTCCAATGAATATTCAGGACTGATTTCCTTTAGGATGGACTGGTTGGATCTCCTTGCAGTCTAAGGGACTCTCAAGAGTCTTCTCCAACACCACAGTTCAAAAGCAGCAATTCTTTGGCGCTTAGCTTTCTTTATGGTCTGACTCTCACACCCATACTGACTATACCTCAATAAAAAATAAAATGTTCCCCAAAAAAGGAAGCCTCAGAATTCTCTTACTAGTGATGCTTGGTAACGGGGGTAGAAGAACGCCTAGGATGTGTGCTTGATTCCTCACCTTTCTCTGATCTCACCTGTTATGAGGGAAGATGAATGGAAGGAGACACAAAGGTTTTGCCCATAGCAGTTGAGGCAGAGAGGGAGAAAGTTATTCTAAAGGGAAGCTGTCCCTGATGATATAAAGTCTTTCCCTGAAGAAGGGTGTACTCACCTGGCTAATTATACCTAATACTAAGTGAGCGGCCATCAGTCTTGCTGCAGCAAGCAGCAGCTAGTCTTACCAGCATTGTTCATACTGAAGATGCTAAGACCAAAAATCTTCCTGGTGGGTTTTCCCTTCACTGAGTCAGAGGATGTGCAAAGACAATGGGCATAGTATTACTTTTAACTATACCCCCTCCCCAAACTCCCAGGTGAAGAATCAAGCCTACTTGATAACTTTTTAAAAGGAAATTTTGAACTCTTTGAGGTCACCTTTTAAATCTTTATATCCAAACCTAGTATACAACACAATACTTAACATAAACTATGCCCTCTGAGTCCCTTGGACTGCAAGGAGATCCAACCAGTCCATTCTGAAGGAGATCAGCCCTGGGATTTCTTTGGAAGGAATGATGCTGAAGCTGAAACTCCAGTACTTTGGCCACCTCATGCGAAGAGTTGACTCATTGGAAAAGACTGTGATGCTCGGAGGGATTGGGGGCAAGAGGAGAAGGGGACAACAGAGGATGAGATAGCTGGATGGCATCACTGACTCAATGGACGTGAGTCTGGGTGAACTCCGGGAGTTGGTGATGGACAGGGAGGCCTGGCGTGCTGCGATTCATGGGGTCGCAAAGAGTCGGACACGACTGAGCGACTGATCTGATCTGATCTGATCTGATGACCTCTGTAAACATTTGTAAAAAATTAAATACTTTTAT
This sequence comes from Bos taurus, assembly GCF_002263795.3. Taxonomy (NCBI): domain Eukaryota; kingdom Metazoa; phylum Chordata; class Mammalia; order Artiodactyla; family Bovidae; genus Bos; species Bos taurus. The sequence goes on along the minus strand of NC_037329.1, from coordinate 44,769,558 downwards.
GTAGGCTAAAGGTCAAGATTGGTTATGTATAGCACGTTATCTGAAAGCAAGCAAGTATACTACAGGACCTCAGTACAAATTTATGAACTATGATTTGGCTTCAGTTTTGATCCCATTATGACTCATCTCATTTTCCTTGGAAAGATGTTAATAAACCATCCATTTATCTAGTTAGACGCAAAATGCTTAATTTTCTTAAGAACTTGTAAAAATTTAATATTCTGTTCTAGTCATGATTTTTTTTAGTATTCTCTATCAATTTCATTGTAATGTCAATTAAGTTAATGTCTTAAAATCTATGTATATGAATCGCAACTTTTTCACTCATTATACAAATGATACATATTTCTTGAACAAAAATTTACAAAATACAAAACTAAAAACAAAAAGAAGAAAATATAAAATGCTTATAACCCAACCATGCAGAGATATTTGGCATCTGTATGTATACCCTTTTGGACTTTATATTTCATATATATTTATACATATCCCTCCTTTATCAAGATAGGATCACTCTGAACTTAATATTTCTGTACCTACATTTTAAAAAGTATTTAGAAAGCAAATTCCAAGTGAGAATGTTTTAAATTTATTTTCAAATATGTGTTCTTTGTTCCAGCTTCACACATCATGGTAATTTTTCCTAAAAGCAGATATATGTAACATTTATTCTATGGACTTCAATAACACAAATGAGTCAAAATTTAACTAAAAGAGTTTCAGGTCAATATAAGTAAGGGCAGCGTAGCAGGGATTTACAACACAGGTAGAATTTGAACCAGTTGATCTTTAAGTGCCCAAAAGTGAGTTCTGTTATTCTCTATCTAGAGTAAGGGAAGATAAGAGGTAGAGAGGAGGAAGCAAGAGTTTTCAAGATTTACCAGAGGTACAGGGAATTGTATGATGGTAATGAATGCATATGGGGAATACTGATCAATAAATTTGGATGGATCAAAAGTCTGTCATGCAGAGGGAAGTAAGAAAGAGAAAAACAAATGTCATATATTAATGTGTATATATGGAATCTAGAAAAATGTACAGATGAACCTATTTTCAGGGCAGGAATAGAGATAGAGATATAGAGAATGGGCATGTGGACATGAGGGGAAGGTGAGAGTGTGAAGAATTGGGAGATTAGGATTGACGTATATATACTACCGTGTGTGAAATAGATGGCTAGTGAGAAACTGCTGTAAAACACAGGAAGCTCAGCTTAGTGCTGGGTGATGACCCAGAGGAGTGGGATGGGGGTGGGAGGTGGGGTGGAAGTGAGGTCCCACAGGGAGGAGATATATGTATACATATAGCCGATTCACTTCTTTGTACAGCAAAAGCTAATACAACATTGTAAAGCAAGTATACTCCAATTTAAAAAAAATTGGAAGACAGATTATATGCAAATTGGGGTGTTGTGTATTATAAGGAGGCAGGGTGGGGAGAGGAAGGATATTAAGCATATTAATCATTACCTCCTTTTGTTCTCCTCTTCCCCTTTCTTCTTCTGGCTTTAACTTTTGTATCTGAATGTCCCTAGATCTCCAAAATTCTGAAGTAATTCTTTGCTTTGAATATCCATATACAGATATGTGACTGACTTCAGTATTCTTGCCTGGAGAATCCCGTGGACAGAGGAGCCTGGAGGGCCACAGTCCATGGGGTCACACACAGTCAGACACGACTGAAGTTACTTAGCACAGCACAGCACAACACATATACTCACTGCTTCCTATAAACTAGGACAGATTAAGCATGCTAACAGTAATGAACAACCCCCAAATCTCAATGACATAAAACAATAAAGGTTTATATTTCATTCACACTACTTAACATCAGGGACTTCCCTGGTGGCTCAGTGGTAAAGAACCCACCTGCCAATGCAGGAGACATGGGTTCAATCCTGAGAAGGGAAGATCCCCTGGAGAAGGAAGTGACAACCCATTCCAGTATTCTTGTCCAGGAAATCCCATGGACAAGGAGCCTGATGGGCTACAGTCCATGAGGTCACAAAGAGTTGGACACAACATGTGACTTAGCAACTAAACACACACACACACACACACACACACACACACCTAACATCAGACTCAGTCAGGGATCCAAGTGATAGACCAGCCACTATCTCAAACATTTCCCTCCATGCCGGAGGGAAAGAGAGCTCTAGAGAATCAGCAATCAAATGCTCATCTCTGGGATAACACATCAAATCTCTGCTCATATCTCACCAGCCAGAAATAGTCACATGATCTCACCAAACCATAGGGTACAATGCTACCTAGTGCTGCTGGAAGGTGAAGAACAAGAAATACTTGGCAGGTTTTACTAATTACTGTCACACCATATGCCTACAGGAAGTCCAATGTCAGTTTCAGATCTCTTTCTGACATCTGTTTTCCCATAAACTTGAAAGCACATTGTTCTGTTCAGTGTCATATTCAGTTTCTAAAAAGCTTTTTGATATAAAATAATTAAATATTTCACTTTTCCATATATTTCCCATTGTTCTACATAGACTCCATTCAGTTCACTGGTGCTGTGAAAGTTTGCAGCACTTGAAGGTTGAGTATCTCCACTTGAAGATTAAGTATTTATTGAATAAATGAGTGGAAATTTAAATTTATTCAATATTTATTTATTGAATAAATGAGTTTAAGAAGCCACATGTTTCTTAAAACTTGCTCTATGCCATGCATTAGAATTTCTCTCCAATTGTTTTAAATTGTGCATGAGGGAATTGAGTTTTTTTTTTTTTATTGCCTTTATTCACATCATGGTCTATATGAAGCTCTTGGGGTGGGTGGAGAATTCCTGTACTGTAATTTCATGGCTTTACTGGCAATGTTCTTAATTATGTCCTCTACTGACATATTTTGTAATTCACTGAGCTCCACCTTTTTCTTCTCTTATCTTCTCCTCTTGCTCTTTCCTTCACTTCCCAAGATTATAAAATACATGATATAATCAACATATTATATAATTTATGCTTTAGTTTTAATACTATATGCCAAACAATTATGTTTCCCCACAGTGTCTAGCTATTCAAGTGTATTCTTTTTAGATCATTATAATTAGACATGTGATTTCTTAGAACGTGTTTCTTTTTCCTCTCTTCTCTCTACCGCTTGATCCACATCCACCTGACACTTCTCCATAGCTTTTCCCTGTTAGCTGAGGTTGAACATATCGAAAAGATATCGTCTCCTCTCTTCCTCTGACATTTGAAATTCTGTCTATCTTTAGAGTCTCTTTTTTTTTAAAGTTTGTGGAATAGTGACATCACCATACCACTGTGCCACTTGAGGCAGTCTTAAAGCTTGCTCAATGCACTCTTAGCCTAAATCAAGTATGACAATGTCCCCACCTTGTCTTTAGGTGTCTAGAAGGGATTGGGCTTATGAGCACTGCAACACTGTGGGAAAGCGGTTGAAAGGGAAGCTGCCTCTGCCAAAAAAAGAAAGGTCCTGCTGGGCTTTCGGTCAGTGACTGGCAAGTGCAATTAAGAGATGGAAGGAGTATGGGAGGTAAGGTGACATATCTCTAAAGGCTGAACACTGGACTAGCAAAGTCTTCTAGCCTTTGAAAGGAACTTTCATCAGTGTATCTTCTCTCAACTCCTCAAATACATCATGGGTAGTGTGTACTGGGGGGGAGGGGTGGGCAGGGAAGGTTTGTTTTCTTGGGCAACTTTCAAGCTAAGTTCACAAACAAAACTCTTTCTCTCCTCTATCCTTCTCCCTCTGGTTCCCCCCTGAATTCCCACCCACACCCACAGCATCTTTTCCACACAAAACCCTCATTCTCCTTTTTTTTCCACAGTAGAACTGAACACCCCCTCAAAACCAGAACCCACAAGATTAGGCAGTGTTTCCTCTTTGCTTAATGCAGGGTTTCCAAACACTGTGCAGAGATGGGGGAAATTGCTCGGGGGAAATGGGAGGAGGAGAAAGAAATCCTCCCCCTTTGATTGGGTTAATCCATTAAAGTAATCATTAAATGTTTATGCTAAAATAAGGTGAACATTTACACCTTGTCATACTTTGAGTTTGTTAAAATGAATAAATAAATAAGATGAATAAAGAAGGGTATCGTTCATTATTTGGCCTAGTTAAAGGTTAATTTTCAACCCTTTCCTGGTAATAATTTTTTATAAATAAGGACAAGATGGGACTAAGTGCCTTCGAGAGATGCGGAAAGCATATGTGCAGAGAATGTGACCAGGCAAAGAATGGGAAAAGCTGTGACGGTTCAGTTGTTGTCTTGCGTAAGTTGCAAGTAAAGTTATATTTACTTCCTAAACCATGGCTTAAAATAGTCATATAATTCCATTTTCCAGAGAAATATCATGGTTTGTTCCTTCCAACTATCTCTTCATCCTATTCCCGCTGACCATACCTGTCTTAGTCACACCTACCTGGTCTAGACTAGATTCTTCTTGGCACCAAACTTAAACCCTCAAAATTCTGTGGGTGAGCTGGTATATAATCATCTCATCTCTCATTTGCTCTGGGTCCAAAGTAGAGATTTTTGAATCCTGACAGCTTTATCCAACCTCAGTGAGTGTCCAGTAAATTCTGTAACCTCAGCCTACCTCCTACAACTGCTCTTTCCAGGGGAGATGAGATCAGGGCACGCCTTTGATGTACAATGCAAAGCTGCCTAAGAGATTCAAGTTAACTTTAGATCAGAGCAAGTCCAGAAAGCTGATGGTTTCCAAAGATTAAATATCAAAGGAGGAACTAAGAAAGCATGAGAAAAATTAATATAATAGGAACAAATGGAAGCAGTTTAGTAGCAGGAGTAGAGAGGATAAGTAGCAAAGAATGACCAATGAGAAAGAGATGTCAAAGCTGCCCCTCCCTGAATGGCTGTCAATCAACAGGAAAGGCCAGGGAGCATCAGAGCAGTGGGGTATTACCAAATAGGTTACCCAAAGACCCTGCACAAGAGGAGAGGAAAGTTTGGGTATTTTAAGGCATGGTGACTTCACTATGTTAACTGAACCTATTATTATTTTGATAATCTTCAAAGTTAGAGTGGGGAAGCTAGCACCGTATTTTAATTAACTTTATGACAATCTACTAACCCACCTTCCTCCCAAAATAACAAGGATTTGTGACCTGGAAAATGTTGTGTTCTAATAAGATAGCCCCAAACTGCTGGAATGTCCTAAACATCTGAAATTGAACTACTTTTCTGAAAAATGATGTATTTACCTACCTTGGACCACAATAATCTAAGGACTGCAACAAACCCCACCCTAAGACAGAAGCAGACAGAAAAGAAAGTAAAGAAATCCTACAACACTGGAGATAGTTCAGAATTGGCCAACTATGCACACTTATTGTTTCAAACCTTCTATTCAAGCTTGACAATGTTTAGGGGAAACTGAAGTATCAGTAATACTACCAGGGTCAAGTTCAAGATTAGTGTTTAACCCCAAACCCCATACCGCATTTGACTTACTGCAAATGAGATACTCGGGGTTTCTCTTAAAATCTCTTTTGTTTTTTGAAACCACTGCTGAATCTGCACCAAGTTATAGAGAACTTTCTAACAGAAGAGTGTCCGTGACAGACAGAATAAATGATCCCCTTTCCAAGTAAGTGAATTTTAAAATGTAGATGATCGTTCTATATCCTTAGTTTGAGTTGCCAATGCAAATGAGTCAGAGGATTTGCCTCAGACAGTGAGTTAATTGTGTAACTCTACAGCAGAAAATGCCATTGGAGGGCGCTTGCTGACCTCACAGCTGAAAAAAAAAAAAAAAAACACATTTAAAGATGTGGAAACCAGATGTTTCAGGCACATTTCAGCCTCTGCTCTGAGAATTTATCCCAAGCAGCCCTTAACAGGACATTCCTTCTCTACGACTGAGATATGATCATCTTAATTTACTTATTTGTCCTGCTATGGGAAGAGGCTCACGGATGGGGATTCAAGAATGGAATTTTTCATAACTCCATATGGCTTGGTAAGAAACTTCACTCATGAGCTTCTTGCTGGGGAAATCACTTCTTTGAATTCATACAGAAGTGAATCAAAGCTGTAAATTTTTCTCTTCTAGTTAAGGCTGATGTTTTCTAAGAAAATTGTTTGGGAAAAACAGCTGATGGAGTGTATATATCAACTCTTTTTTAAGTGCTCCTGCCTTCTAAAATTTTAGAATAGCTTTTTATAAAGTGAACTGTTGAGTAGAAAATAGAGGTTAATATTTATAGCCCATATGAATATGCCCTTTAAAATTTTCAAAGCAGGTGTGGTAGTATAATGGGGAAAGTGTCTTTAACAAAATAAAGTTACTAATACATTATTTTGTTCTTATTTCAATGCATTTGCAGTCAGATTTCATAACAGGTAACCATAAGAGAATTATAACAGGTAAATTAGAATATAAAATAATTTTACAATCACTGCTCTGTGTACTCTGACCTGTAGTATAGCTCACGTTTTTCCAAACATCTTTCAACTAGTTTTACAAAGCCATCTTGTAATATAGAAAAAATGAAAAAAGCTTGTATTTCTGAATGCATTCTTATCACTTGATTTCTTTTGTTTGAGCTAGCCATTTAAATACTTTACTACCTCTTCTGTTAGACAAGTAAAGTTTTTTTGTTGTTTTGTTTCGTTTTGTTAAATGTAAGGAAATGACATAGGCCTAACTGAGAATATAAACAATAGACCAAAAAAAAAAAACTAAATAGATAAAACCCCAAATGCTCCATAGAGTACTCTAAACAATGTTTTAATTCTCATGATACAGATTATTATTGCTTTATGTTCACTGTTGTATCTGATGGTGAATTTGAATTGCTCAAGAAGAGAATCGACAGATCCTTATATAAAACAAAGAAATAAAAAGAAAGCAAAATTAACCTAGATCTTGATTTTATGCTTGCTAAGCGGCACAGAGTTGTAGAATATCTTCCCTTTCAGCGTATTTCTTTCTGGTAATAACTACAGCCATGCGGATTTCATTAAAAAGCTCAATTTGCAATGCACAGCCTTACTGCCTCTTTTTTCAGCTTGAGCCAGCGAACTACTTTCATGCTGAACAGAGCAATCCATTTGGCCAAGATGGGGTCTGGAATTTACTAGAGGAATGAGCAAGTCTTTCTGTTTATTTTCATTACACACCATTGAACTTGGGAAACATACACCTATTTGTCAGAAATGAAAAAGAGGCTCATAAAGCTAGTAAGAGTTGAACCCAAACGGATAAACTGAAATTCTGTCAAATTCTCTAATGATGAAGTAAAATGTAGTTTGGGGTTTTTTTTTTTTTTTTTAAGTGATGTTGTATATCACCAAAATAGAAACCTGGACAATAGAATTCTGTCCCAGAGGTAGAGGGAAGCAAACCCAAATATTTGTTAATAGTATGCTGCACATCTGTGGCCTGGAGTGATTGCATATTGCTTCAAAGTGGGACAAATTATTGACCAGTCAGCCTGGCATAAACTGTTTATAGTTGGTTAGATCAATGTAGTATTAGAAAACTGTTTAGAGGGGGAAGAGAGTTGAATTATAAGGCAGGAATCTGCTAGCAACTATCTAGAATAAGCACTTAAAATTCTTGGTCTCAGTTCCATGCTGGTAAAATGAGAAGTCTGAAGTAAGGGACCCTAAGGTTTATTTTTAACTCCTGTATACTCTAATTTCTTAGATAGTAAATTTTAAGACACATAAGGACAAGTGACTCCAACTAGTTTAAATGGAAAATTTAAAAATGTACAAATAAGCAATTCCTTTTAAACACTGTTTCGAATCTGAAAAAGGAGAAGGGAAAAGTAACATTATCATGAGCTCCTACTAGGATCCAGAAGCAATGCTTATAGGTTTCATGGTTTGTATATTCCAAAAAATAACTATCATTAGTCCCATTTGATCGATGAAGAAACTGAGGTTCAAGCAGTAATTTATACAAGGTCACACAACTGGTCTATCACAGAACCAGAAGTAGAAATCAGAGCCAACCTGCTACTGTTACCACTTACTATTAATAAAAGGAAAAGGAAATTATTGGTTAAGCAGATTTTCAATTTTAATGAATGACAACTAGAAAAATTAATAAATTATTACTTCTTCTGAAAGGTGAAACTCTTTAGATTAAGACTCATTATTCAAAGGACCATTTTAGTAGTATAAATTCTGAATTAAGAAATATTTTAAAATAAATCTGTGCTTAAAATATTCAAGTACACATGCCAAGAGTTCTCAACTTGTTCATAAGGCAAGATAATAGGAAGTTTGGGTCTCTTTCAGGAGCAATGTGGAATATTAGTACCATTTAATCAATTAAAAATTATAGTATAGACATCGCTGCTATTTGTTACTATCTTATTACTAGACAAGCTTCAAGAGGTACCAAAGTTTTAAGAAAAACTACTGGGAAGAAAACTTAAATTATTTTTTTAATCTTTCTGCTTATTTTTTTCCCCTCCAAACCTCTGTTAAAAGAAAAACTGAGGCATACTTAAAATTTGGAGTTTATCTGAGCAACAATCCATTTGAATTCAGCAGCATCCAATTTAACAGAAGGAGCTCCAAGGAGTGGTACAAAATGCAAAACTTTCATAGGCAGAAAGGAGCAGGCATAAGGAAGTTTTACTAGCAAAAAAGTAGGCTTTTGATGGCTAAGTTACATTCCTTTAGGGGATAGCAGCGGTCTATCAGGCAGATGATCTAACTAGTGATGATCAGGAGTCTTCTGACTGACTGGTTTAAGATTCCATTTCTGGGTAAGCTGAAACTATACTTAAGTCTTCATTTGGTGATGTGGGACTTACCTTGCTGTCTTGTTTCTAATACATCAGATTTTTATTTGGGGAGTAAAATATACAGGAAATTTTAGTTTGAGAAATCTGGGCAGACAAAATAATTTTTTTTCAAATAAAGATCTTTTAGAGAACAAATACAATTCTAACATTTTTAAAAAGTAACAATCATCTCCATCACATATATTAGTAAGTACTACATGTTCCTCTTCTCTACTAAAAGCCTCAGTATCCCTGTACTTCAAAATAGATGCACTTGCCTTGCCCATTAGTGCCCAAGTTGCTTAAGAACAGGGCTTGATTCCCCAGAACCTAGCAAAGTACCTCATGGTAAATTCTTAAAACAGCTACATTGGAAACTGGTAAAAGTTGAGTCAATGAAGCTTTACCTATGAAGGACACTTGGAAAGTAGGTAACTCTCAAAAGGGCAAATGACTTTGATGTTCCTTGTGTTTTCTGACCTCTAAGTATCAGACTAAGGCACTGTGTATGCGTGATAGGCTTTAACCATATAAGCTATAAGAGCAGGATCTCATGAGTATAGAAAAGCAGGGAAAATGCCAAGCAGCTTCTCCTATTGAACTGGCATTGTCAACTTCAGCTTTGGGTAGAGAGTAAGGAACAGTATTTCTAATACTGCTGGATTCATATCTTGCTGCAAGGCTAGAAATATAAATTCTTGTTGGAAATGGTCTTAATGGTGTCTGATTACACAGGTCGGGGTAAAAGACTTAACAATAATCTTGATAGTCTACACAGAACTATTAGAGCTATGTTATGATTATTGTCCTGGGAATCTTTTCACATTGTTTCTATGGCAAAATGCACTCCAAACTCAAAACAATCAATTTTAACAGTGATCTACTAGGAGACAGCTCACGTAAGACTTAATACCATCTAAAATGTGCTGGGAACAAACGGGAACTAAAAAAAGACAAACCAGGTAAAGAACTTAGGAACTGGTAGTCAGGTGTGTTCCACTTTTTCTCAGCTGTAGTTATATCTATTTTTCTTTTCTTTAATGCACTATTTGGTGCCTTTGGATTCTTTCAAACTGTTTCTCTGTTTTTTATTTGTTTACTAAATTCTCAACGACATTGCATTACTCATTTCTCTCAAATGGATATTTTGGCTTATTTTTCTCCTTCATTATGAGCCAATTTTCATTCCTTTTCTTTTCCTAGTGTTTACCTTTCCAAGTTTTTAAAACAAAGCCAAAAAAAAAACAAGTTAAAACTTTATCACCTTTGGATAGTGCAGAAATACAATGCTGTATTAAAACTTTATTTCAGGCTCTCAGTTCAAAAACATTACTTAGTCTCGAGTTTCTCTCTGTATCCCCCCAAAATTCCCCTCATTCAAAATGTTTCCCAAAGCTTTCTAACAATGAAAACTCAGCCACTCAAGGCAGCCGACCCAGGGAACCCTTTGGCAGGAACAATAGCTGATGTAATCTTCCAGATGAGGCCACAAAATTTCCCTTGTTCAACAAGAATGGATAACAGTGCATTTACGACATTTTGTGAATTCACAGAACAAGCAGCAGGCGTCTACCACAGGGAAGCACGGTCTGGCAAATACAAGCTCACCTATGCAGAAGCGAAGGCGGTGTGTGAATATGAAGGTGGCCATCTTGCCACCTACAAGCAGTTAGAGGCAGCCAGAAAAATTGGTAACTGCTTTGAATATAATATTTCTTCTTTTTCACCCTTGGAAAAAAAGTTTTTCCACCTTTCCTGCAACCACTTAGTAAGACTTACTTCTCCACCTCTTCTAATAGTTCCTCTGGCTTCTCCCATTTTCTCTGCCTAGAGCTAGATGGTGGACAGTTTCTAAAACAAGCAACTGAGTTGGGGTCACCTCCCATTCAGAGCAAATAAATTAAAGTCAAAAGAAAATGAAGATATCATCTCGATATCATTTAATTTCCTCATTAATTCTAAGCCATTGCTATTCATTTTTAATATTACACCATTTTATCTTTTCTTGATCTCTGTGGGTTTCCTCAGCTGTTAAATGATGTTATTATGTTGAATCTTACAGAGAAATTCACTTGGTAGAAGAAACAGTGAATTTAGTGATTTTTTTTCAAGTTTTTCCTTTTCTTTTTTAACATTAAGTGGGAGAATACATTTGTATTTTAGGATCAAAAGCCATGAGGAAAAGAGTTGTAAAGCACCAGATGAAAGATACTGGGAAGATGATGTCAGGACACCTGGTGAAAACTCAGTAATTAACAAATACTGTTTGCTTCTTTATAATAAAAGCTAGGGATTGGGAGAGAGTGAGGGGGCTGCTACTGTCTCTCCTGGACTTTCAGGAGAATCCAAAAGGCCACCTCCATTCAGAATTATCTTCTCCATTAAAGAAATCCCTTTGCTTACAGGAACATACCTGGCAAAGCTCATGAAAATATTTTATATTACCCAAGACAAAATGAAGGAGTTTTCAAAAATGGCCCAGAGTCTTCCCCAGATGACGGCTCAGACTATACCCACAGGGCTGTGTGTGACACAGTAACTGGAATGATACATGCAAAAGCCAGAGCCATTACTAGCCACCAGGGACTTGTAGTCAAATCGTTCTTGAATGGCATTGGCAAATAGTAAAAGAGGCTCCAAAGCTGAGCAAGGAAAACAGGGCTGAGGCTTTGTTTGAAATGTTGAGTACTTTTATCTTTATTCAAATTTTTAAAAATATTAGCAATATCTTAATTGATACTGAAAGAGACACAATCATTTGAAAAAATTTTTTTCAGTATTGGTGATAATTTTAGTTATCTCATGGCACTAGTAGGGTTATTTGTGATAAGAAGCCAGCTCTGGAATTGGATTGTTTTCATATCCATGGTATCATTATTTCTTAGCCCATCTTTTTTTTTTTTTTGCCAAGATGTCATTTTCTAGTAAAAGTCAGATGTTATAAGAACTTTTATATGTGTTCAAGCTTTATTTTTTAAGAAAACTGTTTTTCCCCTTATATATGAACTGGATTTCGGCAGTTAAGACACTGTCCCTGTTGGGAGGGGCCATCTTGGTTGAGATGACCTTTGCTCAGCTGAGGGAACATACAAGTTAAGCCATTACCCTTCCATTCTCTTGCAGGATTTCATGTCTGTGCTGCTGGGTGGATGGCCAAGGGCAGAGTTGGATACCCTATTGTGAAGCCAGGGCCCAACTGTGGATTTGGAAAAACTGGTATTATCGATTACGGAATCCGTCTCAATAGAAGTGAAAGATGGGATGCATATTGCTACAACCCACATGGTTTGTGGAAAACAGTAATTTTATACTATACAAAAACAGTTACATGTTATGAAAAAGAAATGTCTTCTTTTTCTAGAGACAAATCAATTTAATGACGATAATTTTAAAAAGTTTTTAAATGTACATTTGGCTGCATCAGGTCTTAGTTGCAGGGTGTAGGCTCAGCTGCCCCATGGCATGTGGGATCTTGGTTCACCAGCCAGGGCTCAAACCTGTGGGCCCTGTACTGCAAGCCAGACTCTTAAGTACTTGACCACCAGGGAAGTCCCCAGTAATGATAATTATTAATAACAACTACCATTTATTGAACGATTATGTTGTGCCAAACACTGACTTATGTCCCTTCATCCACACTGTCACTTAATGTTCACAACTCTTCAAGGAGTTGTTATACTCATTTTAGAATTCAGGAAACCGAAAGTTCAAGAACTTAAGTACTTTCCCCAGATCAGACAGCTGATAATTAGTAGGCAAGTGAGATCTCAAATTTAGTTTTCTGTGCCAGGGAACTTCCTGTGCACAAAGGAAAAAAAAAAAAAAAAAAGCAGATTATAAACTTATCACAGTGAATTAGCTAAAACTGAGTGACTTCACTTTCACTTTTCACTTTCATGCATTGGAGGAGGAAATGGCAACCCACTCCAGTGTTCTTGCCCGAAGAATCCCAGGGACGGCGGGACCTGGGGGGCTGCTGTCTATGGGGTTGCACAGAGTCGGACACGACTGAAGCGACTTAGCAGCAGCAGCAGCATGAAGTAGTATAATACTACAAAATGTTAACTGTTCAAAGTTATCTTTTTAATAGAATGAGAAAAAGGAGACAGAATAAACAAATTGTTTTTCCTAATTTCTTTTTGTATATAAACTCTTAAACTTCCAAACTAAGCAACTCCCACTCTGTGTTTTTTTTTAATGAATATATACTGGATATTCTAGTTATTATTATATAGTATATGTTTTATTCATATTCTTTTTCCATGGTTGATTGTAGTCAGGAAAACTTTAAAGAGAAAATTAACTCATCATAATTACTATGAAGAGTAATTCTTGCTCCACGCTCTCAGAGAAAAAGTAGACTGTTTGGGGATTTATTTCCCCCAGGATAATATTACAAACTGTTACAACATGTCACAAACTATTTCCTACATTTATGATCATAAATATCCTCAGGTGGTATCCCATTTGGATCTACTTTATGAGAAAGTCTGTAGCACAGTAGGAGAGTTACAGTGAAGTTCTAGCATAGTATTATAGAATTTGTTACTGTTTAATAATATTAGTCATTGGAGAACAGTTTCTCACATTTGTAGCTAACCTATATCTCAAAATAATATGTACTCTGGTAGAAAAGAATTTTGTCTAGAGCTATCACCTACTCTCACTTGAGACAAAATATGAATAAATACTTACAGTGCATTCATATAGACTCTTTCAAACCACTTTGACATGCATTAAGCCTGGACTATACTACATTTATGGAGTAGGAAATGGCAACCCACTCCAGTATTCTTGCCTGGGAAATTCCATGGACAGAAGACCCTGGCTAGCTACAGTCCATGGGGTCACAAACAGTTGGATACAACTGAGCACGCAAGCACACATACAACATTTAGTCCTATATTTAGTCACTGTTTATAATTTATATTCCTCCTTTTCCTCTCTCTCCCCTCTTCTCTTCCTTTTTTTTTTTTTGGTTGTGCTGCACTGCTTGCAGGATCTCAGTTCCCCAACCAGGGATTGAACCCAGGCCAAGGAAGTGAAAGCCCAGAATCCAAACCGCTAGGCCACCAGGGAACTCCCCCTTTTCCTTAAATATACTTATATAGGCGTTTCTCTTCTTACTCTAACTTGGAGATATTGATTAATTAATAATCATTATTTTCCTGATACTGTTATGATTTTTTTTTTTCATTTCAATCATTTTTCAGTGAACTGTGTTTCTCCCATTGCTAGTTCAGGCGGCCCCCTGTCCCCTTCAGGTTAACCACATCCTAAATAATCAGCATGTCACTGAATCTAAAAGTAAGCTGAAAATTGAGTAAGAACAAGTCTCCTAGGATTCTGTACATTTCATTGCTCTTTTATAAGAATGCCAAATTAACTTACAAATTTTTGTAAGTTGTATTTATTTCTCATAGAGGCTAAATACTTTTCACTCTGGGAAAATGTGTACAGAATATATATATATGTAAATATTATTTATATATAGATATTATATATATGTAAATGTAGGATGCTATGGGACAGGGAAAATCACTCCCAAAGTAGGCACTTGTTAGTCACTCAGTCACGTCTGACTCTTTGAGACTCTATGGACTGTGTAGCCCACCAGGCTCCTCTGTCCGTGGAATTCTCCAGCAAGAATATTGGAGTGGGTAGCCATTCCCTTCTCCAGGGGAATCTTACCAACCCAGGGATCCAACCTGGGTGTCCTGCATTACAGGCAGATTCTTTACCATCTGAGCCACCAGGGAAGCCCCTTATGTGCACATAAACACTATATATTTTATAATATTTAATAACAATATGAATAGCTTACACTTTGCATAATACCATTAAGCTATCCTCTATATTTATCCTCAGAATAGTGCTGTGAGGGAGGTAACAGAAGAGGCATGACTACATTTATTTTATCAATGAAGACACTGAGGTACAGACTGGTCACCGAGCTCAGACTAGGTTGCTGACCTTCCTTGTCACTCCCTGGCCTTTCTAAGAGCCTATTCTGCCCTGGAGACACAAGCTCCTTAACCTCTATGGTGTTAGGGATTCTAGCACAATTTTTTATCATAGTTATTTTAAAGAAGAATATTCTTGTAAAAAGCCTCTAATTGATACAATAAAAATATCTTTGAATACTACCAAAGTCACCACCTCCACACCACCACTCAGATTATTTTTGAATTTCCAGTTTCCATCTTTTTTTTAAGACACTAGACATTTAGTTGATATGGAATTAAAATGAGCTGGGACCCTTCTATAGCTTTCCTTCTAGGTCATACTGCAAAATTACTGTTCTGGTAGAGATTGTTCGCTCTTATAAGAGGTTATGGGACATGACAGAAATCTATGAAATGGTAAATGACTTGAAAAAATCAACAGAGATATCTCCACCAAATCCTCAAATCGTATTAGAATTAAGTTGCTAATTTAAACCAGTAAAAGGAGTATAGAATGATTATAAATTCTTCCTTTTAACTGGATTAGAATGACCTTCAAGTTCCCTAGTGGTCTTTATAAGGATTTTCCAAACAGAATTTATTGGATGCATTATTCTAAGTGTTCAAGTCCCTGAAGACACAGTGGTGACACCACAGGACAAAATCCCTGTCATAGCTGGTGATATAGATATATGTTGGTGAAGTACGTATATGTTGGCAATACAGGTAGGTATATGTATCAAGATTTGTCAAAACACATTTAAGTGTGCACTTAAGATGTGTGCTCTGTGCTTAAAATGTGAACAGAGCAAGAAATGTAAACAGGAGCACAATTATTTCTTTTTGCTACTTTACTTTTTTTAAAAAAATCACAAGTGGTCTATGTTTATTTTTGAGAATTTAGCAACTATTAACAAAAAAAATAGTTATTCTTCAGCTACAATTACACACAATATACTAGGGAGGCTATATATTTATTCATGTCTTTATTTTTATTTCATAAAAAGTACTAAATAGATGGACACTAAGAAATGAATATCTTTTTAAAGTAGGAATCATCTTTTTAAATGCTTTATTTTTTCTTTTCTCATTTCAGCAAAGGAGTGTGGTGGTGTGTTTACAGATCCAAAGAGAATTTTTAAATCTCCAGGCTTCCCAAATGAGTATGATGATAACCAAATCTGCTACTGGCACATTAGACTCAAGTATGGTCAGCGCATTCACCTCAGTTTTTTGGACTTTGACCTTGAAGATGACCCAGCTTGCTTGGCTGACTATGTTGAAGTATATGACAGTTACGATGATGTCCACGGCTTTGTGGGAAGGTATGTGTTGCTTCTCCATACAGGAAGCTAATGAACATCTGATATTTTGCATGATGCTTCTTTAATTTCCCCCCAACTGCCCCTCCCCTACAATATTGATTTTCCAGTTTATCTATTCCCCTGCAACATTCTTTCCTTTCCTAACTTTCCTAACGAAGATTTTTCTTTCCACTGTTAGTCCTAACAAGCCATAGTCAGCTGCTACCTCTACTTATGATTAAAATAGTGATAGCTACTTTTTGATTTGCTAAGTTGTAACAGTTAAATATTCTATTTAGGCAGACCTCAAGATCTGACTAACAGGAGAAAGAAGATATGTAGGATGGGAAATTTGTTGGGGTTTTTAAGTGTTCTGATTTCTGTCAACCTAAATTCAGTAATTGTTGCCTTTCTTCTGTGTACAAAGCACTGTACTAAGCATTAAGGATACAGGCTAAACAAGTACTCTAGAGCCCCTTCTCTCATACAGTTCAGCTAATTATACAGTGGGTATCTTCTTAAAAATAGCTTTCTTTGCCATGAAAAAACAAATGTTCCTTTCCTCAGTATTTCTCTCCTGGTTTTTCAACATCCTGGGACACAATATTTTTGGTGCGTGTTCTCACCCAGTATCTTTAATATAGTTTACATTTTACAATACAAATTTTGCAACATTGTATGAAATATTATAAATTAAAGAGAGCACAGTTAGGTGTTTTATATATTCAGGTCCCCACTTAATGTGTATTTTAAATATCTATCATCAATGGATTATTGGTTATAAATTCTCTATTACCCATGGTAGTAATTTAATGAAAGAAAATAGTAGTGGGGATAATTTAAAATAATAGACAATATCTTTTTATTGACTTTGAAATCTGTAACTTAAGTAGAAAGACAAACAAAGGCATTTCTTGCATAAATGAATAGCAGTTTTTGGATGGAAAGTGTTTTTTTGCTGTTGTTTTGTTCTTTAGTTGAGACTACTACTATGGAAAGAAATACAAATAGTTTTAAAAAATAGTTTGAAGAAGACTAGAAGTAGGATCTGAGGACTTAAGAACAAAGTCTTTTTTGAAAGAACGGACCTCCTACCTTGGGACTTAAGATAACATTTTTATTCTAAATCTAGTTTCAGAAATCAATTACAGTTCTAGATAAAATGACTTTTAAGCTACAGGCTAATTTGTTATTTATTGGATTATATTGTGTGATTTACCTTTATGATAGACTTTCTCCTTCTCTGGAATAAACTACTTTTTCATTAGAAACTAACAAAAACCCTTACTTTCTATATAATTATGTGCAAGGGAATTCCTTTCAAGCCATGATTCAGATAAAAATCTGAATAAGATAAGATAAAAATCATCTTATAAGGTCCAACGTAATTTTTTCCTTTTTAAATCAGTCACACCCCCATTCTTCTTTAACTGTGAAGAAAACTTCATGAGATTAATCAGAAACAAATTTTTAAAATTTCCCAAATAGATTCAAATTGTTTACCACACAAAAACTTTGTAGACACACAGAGTAGAAATGCCACAAATTCTTTCCTAAGAATCTCAATACTGCAAGAAGTCTATTTCAAACAATATTTTAGCCTCTCTTCTCTCTTACAAGGGCTTTCCAGGTAGCTCTAGTGGTAAAGAACCTGCCTGCCAGTGCAGGAGATGTAAGAGACTTGGGTTCAATCCCAGGGTCGGGAAAATTCCCTGGAGGAATGCATGGCAACCCACTTCAGTATTCTTGCCGGGAGAATCCCATGGACAGAGGAGCCTGGTGGGCTACAGTCCATCCGGTCACACAGAGTCAGACATACTGAAGCAACTTAGCACTCACACAGGCTCTCTTATAAATTCTAGTAAAAATAAAGTAGAATAGAAAAGTGAGCCATTACTGGCACCCCACTCCAGTACTCTCGCCTGGAGGGTCCCATGGACGGAGGAGCCTGGTGGGCTGCGGTCCATGGGGTTGCTGGGAGTCAGACACGACTGAGTGACTTCACTTTCACTTTTCACTTCCATGCATTGGAGAAGGAAATGGCAACCCACTCCAGTGTTCTTGCCTGGAGAATCCCAGGGACGGGGGAGCCTGGTGGGCTGCCGTCTACAGGGTCGCACAGAGTTGGACACGACTGAAGCGACTTAGCAGCAGCAGAGCCAGTACTTAGAGGAACTGGAGTAGGCAATGGCATCCCACTCCAGTATTCTTGCCTGGAAAATTTCCATGGACAGAGGAGCCTGGCGGGTTATAGTCCATGGGGTTGCAAAGAGTCAGGTACGACTGAGCACACACGCACCCACGCACCTCTTAGGAGAAATTTAAAGTACATCAATTATCAGTTAGTCACTTGCAAGAGCTATATTATAATTATTCATGTGACCTCTCCTTTTTAAAAATTCTCTTTCAGATACTGTGGAGATGAGCTTCCAGAAGACATCATTAGTACAGGTAATGGCTCTAAATTGAGGAACAAAACTATGATTTGCTTTCTCAGTGTCACTGAAAGTGAAGGATCCAACAGTTATTACTACATAACTTTTTAAAGTTGAGAACTGAAGACAGACAGGGCTTGCTAGCTTGCAAAAGGCAAAGAACTATTTAAACTTAAAAAGTGTGTAGTCTCTGGTTACTTGCAGGACATGCAGTCTGAAATAGTCATGGGTCTGCAAATCCATAAATACTGCTGTATCTTATAATTCCCATAAAATGTGGTAACAAAAGGCCCAAAGTTTTCATCGATAGAGGATTGAAGTAATTTGCCATGTTGTTAAAAATATCATTTATCACTGAAAAAAATTTTAAATTGTATTTATTGCATTTTCACATTAGTACAGCAATCCCAAGGAAGTCTTATGAAGATCACAGATCTGTTAGGTGTTTCTAATAGATATTACATGATAAAAGGGCTCTAAGGTCAGGTAAATTGGGGAAACATTGGGTTAAACAGGTTTCTTTGTTAGAAGACATTAGAGAACTTTTACTATGCTAATTATGCATAGTTAATCTTAAAAGACTAACTATAGTGAGCAATGTTTTCCAGATCTTTTTCCTCTTGCTAATTATTTTATGAGACTGTTCCTTGAAATGTGCACCAAGAAATGTTCCAGGAGCAGCATACATTTATCGCAATGAGCAATACCACTGCTGTTGCCTCAAACTGCTACTTTCTGGCTAAGAACTTTTACTTTCTTCGATGTCTTCATTTTTCTCTTTATTTTCATCACTCACACCAGTAATTCGCATTCTGGCTTGTTTTCCTCCAAAACATTAAAAAAAAAAAAAATTATCACAATACTTCTGCAACTAAAAACACCAAAGCTACATTGAATTGCAGTTTCCAAACAGTCCTTAAACTGAGGTACTACAAGCTGAATTAGTCCCACACCCTAGCTTTGCAGTGCCTGCAATTTTCATTGATGAATCATTGCAAGAGATGGAAATTCTTGTTCAGTACTGGAATGATTAATGCTTAAAGTTTATTAATTCATTACTATGTCACAATCTCCTTAGGAAGAGTAATCTTTTAAACTTTTTATTATCTCTTATTCTTTACTTGAGAACATATTTCATGTTAACAGAAAACTAAAAGAAGACATTTTATGAGATGTAGGAGGGTAGTTGGGAGGGGGGTGAGAATTCTATTTTTAAAAAAGTGAAACAGAGGGAGAATCCAAAGGAAGCCTGAAAATTGACATTTTTCTTATTTTGTCTAAAACAGACTCCAAATGTAACACCAAATCAGTGTTTTTCTGGCACAACTGCGAGAAACTAAAAAAAGAAAAACCCACACAATTTATTATTCAAAGAGAAACAAATCAACAGAAAGAACATAATTAAATAAAATGCCAAAGATTTAGCAAAACAGCAGGAAGAATACACACTGATACAGAGTAATAGAAAAAGAATATACAAAATAAGTTTAAAGTACTATCCTCTCAGTCAAGATACTGCTGTTAACATTTTAATCTAGTTTTCTTCTTAAATATATGCTTACTCACCCCAGGATATTTATATTAAAAAACAAAAACAGAAAATAAACTAAAAACTACCCATAGTTGTACCACTTTGCTACTGCTAAGTCACTTCAGTCGTGTCCGACTCTATGTGACCCCATAGACAGCAGCCCACCAGGCTGCCCCGTCCCTGGGATTCTCCAGGCAAGAACACTGGAGTGGGTTGCCATTTCCTTCTCCAATGCATGAAAGTGAAAGGTGAAAGAGAAGTCGCTCATTCGTGTCCGACTCTTAGCGATCCCATGGACTGCAGCCCACCTGGCTCCTCCATCCATGGGGTTTTCCAGGCAAGAGTACTGGAGTGGGGTGCCATTGCCTTCTCCGTGTACCACTTTAATAAAAGGTATATAAGGAAAGAAAGTGCCCACTCTTCTCACCTCTCCCTACCCAAGAAAGGCATTGGACAACTATGTGGTGTCCATCTTTCCAGATGTCTTCCTGTAACAAACATTACATACATGGAGACTATGGAGCTACTTCAAAGTCACAGTGTAATCGGGAAGCCCTGTGTATTTAGATCACTCGAATTCTTTTTAATGACTCTTAATAGGTGCCATAATTTGTCATACAGCAATATTTAACATCCTGAAGGCAGTTGTTGCTGATTTTTTTGTCTTTTGCTAGTCAACATTCCACTAGACATTTAAAAATATACATTTATTCCTTTGTCTGTGCTGGGTCTTAGTTGTGGCATGTAGGATACAGTTCCCTGACAAGGGATTGAACCCTGGCTCCCTGCATTGGGAGTGCAGAGTCTTAGGCACTGAACCACCAGGGAAGTCCCCTATATATTTTCATACTTCTACTTGTTAGTGCTATTTTTTTTAAGAGTCAATTCCTAAAAGTGAAATTTCGGGGTCACAAGTAATGTACACTTAGGGGTGTGCGTGTGTGTATGTTCGGTCGAGTCTGACTCTTAGCGATCCCCAGACTGTAGCCCGCCAGGCTCCTCTATTCGTAGAATCTTCCAGGCAAGAATACTGGAGTGGGTTGCCATTTCCTTCTTCAAGGAATCTTCCTGATCCAGGGATCAAACCCACAACTCTGTGTCTCCTGCATTGATAGGCAGATTCTTTATTACTGTCCATGTGGGAAGCCATAGATGTGGATAGATGCCAGCAAATTAGCAGTAGGCCCCACTGTGCCCATTTTTATTTTAACCAGTTGAGTAGTCTATAAGAAAACATTTCTTTTTTTCATTTAAGCAGCTCTCCCAAGTTTGAGAAGAGTGCAGTAGACCAGAGTATGAACTCTAGGTTCAAACCTGGTTCTGCCATTTAAAACCCTGTGGCCTTGGGCAAGCTACTCAGGCTCTCTATGCCTCAATTTCATTTATAAAATGACTATGTTAATAGTATGCACTTCATCATGTTACTGTGGAAAATAAGATGAAAGACATTTAAAGCTGTGCTTGACAAAACCAAACATTAGCATTCAGTGTGTATGGGGGTTTTGCAAAGAAATCTGGATTTGTGATTTGGATTAAGAAGGCTTTTCCCACATGAAAAAGAAAAATATCCCTACATATTTCATATAATGAAGTTTTTCTATTTTTGGTACATGTTGGTCTTTAATGCAGGTAAAATATAGTTAAGTGCTTTGTTTAAAAGAGAGATCTAGCTTTGTGGCTTTTTTTCCTTTTTTTTTCTTTTTCTTAACAAATGCAAGGTTTGTTGCCATCATTTAGTAAATAACCCATCTATATCTCACTGGTTTGAACTGCCTGCTGTTCTCCTGTAATTCTATGGATGTTCCTTCTACAAAGAAAACCTTTTAAAACAGAATAGACAAAATTTCCTGTAGGACAGATTAGAGAGCCACAGGAAAAATCTGGAAGTCCTTGCTTCACCTGGCAATGATACTACAGACTCAACAATTTGAAAATATAGTTCTGAATTCTGGGAGTCTTGATCATGAATTTTTATATTCTCCATATGAGAATGATGAGTCTTTGAACTGTCAGCCAAATTGAAGGAAAGTAACATCTTGGTTCTTCTGCATCTTCCTCCTCCCCAGGAAATGTCATGACATTGAAGTTCCTAAGTGATGCTTCAGTGACTGCAGGAGGTTTCCAAATCAAATACGTTGCAGTGGATCCTGTATCCAAATCCAGTCAAGGAAAGAATGCAAGTACTACAAGTACTACTTCTACTGGAAATAAAAACTTTTTAGCTGGAAGATTTAGCCATTTATAAAAGAAAAAAAAAAAAAAAAAAGACATTCCATATTTATGTTTCTATCTTTTGGAACACTTTTGATCTCACTTTTATATTATTATTATTAACATTTATTTATTATTTTTCTAAATGTGAAAGCATTACCTGATAATTTGAGGATAACTGGAAAATACAGAAAACTCTGAATGAGAAAATAAAATCTCCCATAATCTCCTTGCATAAAAATAGCAAGCATTAAATTTATACATACTTTTTAGTCATTTTTCAATTTGTGGTATATGTATATATGCATCTATATGTATTCATACTTCAAATTATTGAATCCTACTCTATGTACAGTTTGACATCTTGAATATTTTTAACCTTGAACTATATGGTATACACATTTTCCCCTATCACTGAGTAGTCTGCAAAAACATGATTTTGAATAACTGTAAAATGCCCAAGGTATGATTGTCCCATACTTTCTGTAAACCTGTCTCTATTGTGGGAATTATTGGTTGTTTTTATAAATATTGTTTCAATAAACATCCTTGAACATATATGTATTTGGACATCCCTCTAATTATTCAAGATAGGGTCCTAGAGGTAGAATTACTGAGTCAGAGATTAATTAAAATAAAAAAAATTTTGAGGTAGATCAGCTGGACTTTATGACACCGAATGGGATGGGTGGTAGGCTGGGTGGCAGGTGAGCCATACTCACTCAGCAGATGAACGTATCTTCTAGGGAAGCTAGAAAGTGAATGGACTAGGAAAATAGTGGGTTTTAAGGGCACACTAAGGGCACATTGGAGAAGGCAATGGCACCCCAGTCCAGTACTCTTGCCTGGAGAATCCCATGGATGGAGGAGCCTGATGGGCTGCAATCCATGGGGTTCCTAAGAGTCAGACACGACTTCACTTTCACCTTTCACTTTCATGCATTGGAGAAGGAAATGGCAACCCACTCCAGTATTCTTGCCTGGAGAATCCCAGGGACGGGGGAGCCTGATGGGCAGCCGTCTATGGGGTTGCACAGAGTCGGACACGACTGAAGCGACTTAGCAGCAGCAGCAGCAGCAGCAAGGGCACATTTCATTTCACAAGCTAGCAAAGAAATGTTCAAAATCCTCCAAGCCAGGCTTCAATAGTATGTGAACCGTGTTCACAGATGAACCGTGAACAGATGTTCAAGCTGGATTTAGAAAAGGCAAAGGAACCAGAGGTCAAATTGCCGACATCCATTGGATCATCGAAAAAGCATGAGAGTTTCAGAAAAACATCCACTTCTGCTTTATTGACTACACCAAAGCCTTTGACTGTGTGGATCACAACAAACTGTGGAAAATTCTTCAAGAGATGGGAATACCAGACCACCTTACCTGCCTCCTAAGAAATCTGTATGCCAGTCAAGAAGCAATAGTTAGAACATGGAACAACAGACTGATTCCAAATCGGGAAAGGAGTACGTCAAGGCTGTATATTGTCACCCTGCTTATTTAACTTATATGCAGAGTACATCATGAGAAATGCTGGGCTGGAGGAAGCACAAGCTGGAATCAAGATTGCTGCGAGAAATATCAATAACCTCAGATATGCAGATGACACCACCCTTATGGCAGAAAGTGAAGAAGAACTAAAGAGCCTCTTGGTGAAAGTGAAAGAGGAGAGTGAAAAAGTTGGCTTAAAGCTCAACATTCAGAAAACCAAGATCATGGCATCCGGTCCCATCACTTCATGGGAAATAGATTGGGAAACAATGGAAACAGTAACAGACTTTATTTTTAGGGACTCCAAAATCACTGCAAATGGTGATTGCAGCCATGAAATTAAAAGATGCTTTTTCCTTGGGGAAAAGCTATGACCAACCTAGATAGCACATTACTTTGCAAACAAAGGTCTGTCTAGTCAAAGCTATGGTTTTTCCAGTAGTCATGTTTGGATGTGAGAGTTGGACGATAAAGAAAGCTGAAAGTGAAAGTGAAGTTGCTCAGTCGTGTCTGACTCTTTGCAACCCCATGGACTGTAGCCTACCAGGCTCCTCCATCCATGGGATTTTCCAGGCAATAGCACTGGAGTGGATTGCCATTTCCTTCTCCAGGGGATCTTCCCGACCCAGGGATCGAACCCGGCATTGTAGACAGATGCTTTACCGTCTGAGCCACCAGGGAAGTCCTAAAAGAAAGCTGAGTGCCAAAGAATTGATACTTTTGAACTGTGGTGTTGGAGAAGACTCTTGAGAATCCCTTGGACTGCAAGGAGATCCAACCAGTCCATCCTAAAGGAAATCAGTCCTGAATATTCATTGGAAGGACCGATGCTGAAGCTGAAGCGCCAATACTTTGGCCACCTGATGCGAAGAACTGACTCATTTGAAAAGACCCTAATGCTGGGAAAGACTGAAGGCGGGAGGAGAAGGGGACAACAGAGGATGAGACGGTTGGATGGAATCACCGACTCACTGGACACGAGTTTGAGTAAACTCCAGGAGTTGGTGATGGACAGGGAAGCCTGGTATGCTACAATTCCATGGGGTCACAAAGAGTCGGACACGACTGAGTGACTGAACTGAACTGAACTGAACTGAAGGGCACATATGAACTTTGCAATATGGACCTTTCTTTTTTTAACTAAAAAAAATTGTTTTTAAATTTTTGGCCACCCCACATGGCATAACATTTTTTAGTCCCCAGACCAGCAATAGAATCTGTGTCCCTGCAGTGGAAGTCTTAACCACTGACTGCCAGGGAATTCCCTGTAGTATGGACCTTAATTGGAGATGGGTCAGCAAGCCTATTTTTCTCTGACCATGTTCAGCGATATAAGGACAAGGACAGATTAGTGAGAGAGTAGGAATCACCAGAGTTGGGCTTTTGCCAAGTGAGTGTGATAAGACAGGGGTAAGGGCATAGAGGATGTAGGTCAGGCGGCATTGCAATGATAACTCAGGAAATTTAGATTCATAAAGAGTGAAGAGAAGACAGGAAATAAGGAATAGTAGAAAAGCAGTAGTAAGAAGTAAAGGTCTCAAAGGGGCTTAAAGGGCTGTCGAATCAGTATGAAAGGGGACACATTGGAGAGATAGTAGGTTGTGGTCTGAGAATGAGACATTAAATTTATGATAGGCAGAGCAGTGCTCCCCCTAAGATGCCTGCAACTTAATCCCCTAAACCTATGAATATGTTCCCTTACTTGGCAAAAGGGACTTGGCACAAGTAATTAAGTCAAGGATCTTAAAATGGGATATTATTCTGGATTGTCCAAGTGGGCCCAATGTGATCACAAGTATCCTTAAAAGTAGATGAAGGAAGCTTAAGAAAAGAGAGTCAGAGAAAACATGTGACAAGAGAAGCAAGGCCAGAAAGATGCAACATTGATGGCCTTGAAGATGGAGGAAAGGGGCCATGAGCCAAGGAATGTGAGTGACTTTTGGAAGCTGGAAAAGGCAAAGAAAGAAATTCTCCCCTAGAGCTTCTGGACAGAATGCATCTCTGCTGACTCAATGATTTAGCCCAGTGAGTCCCCATTGGATTTTTGAACTATGGAACTATAAGATAATACATTCATATTGTTTGAAGCCACTGGATATGCTATAATTTGAGGGGAGCAGTGATAGAAAGCTAATATACCTTTTAATCAATTTCATGCAGGCTTAGACACAAGAATAAAAGTCTAATTCTAGATAACAAAGCATACACAAGAAGTTGTAAACAGAAGAGTGTTGTTTCTCTAAACTCAGCAAAATTAATTTAGGTAAATATTATTTACCTAAATATCATTTCTCTGTTCATATGTTCTCCTGCCTACATCTAATACTTTTCCACTTCCTTACTCATGATTTTTTTTCACCCTTTTTAAAAAAAATTTTCCCTGACATCCATAGGCTTTTTGGTCTTTTTTCCCATAGTTTTCAGAAATTTAAGGATAATTGACTAACAATATTATATTGTTTCAGGAGTACAACATAGTGATTTGATATTGTTATACATTACAAAATGATCACCATTTTAAGTCTAATTATCATCTGTCACCATACAAAGTTGTTGTTGTTCAGTCGCTCAGTTGTGTCCGACTCTTTGCGACCCTGTGGAATGCAGCATGCTAGGCTTCCCTGTCCTTCACCATTTCCCAGGGCCTGCTCAAACTCATGTCCATTGAGCCAGTAATGCCATCCAACCATCTCATCCTCTGTTGTCCCCACCTCCTCCTGCCTTCACTCTTTCCAAGCATCAGGGTCTTTTCTAATGAGTCAGCTCTTTGCATTAGGTGGCCAAAGTATTAGAGCTTGAGCTTCAGCTTCAGCATCAGTCCTTCCAATGAATATTCAGTGTTGATTTCCTTTAGGACTCAGTGGTTTGATCCCCTTGCAGTCCAAGGGACTCTCGAGAGTCTTCTCCAACATCACAGTTCAAAAGCATCAATTCTTTGGCACTCAGCCTTCTTTATGGCCCAAGTCTCACATCCATACATGACTACTGAAAAAACTATAGCTTTGACTATATGGATCTTTGTTGGCAAAGGAATACTATTGATTATATTTGTACCATGAATAGGAATTTAAATAATAAATCAAAGAATGTGTAAACATTTGAAAATTATAATGCTGTCTAGGATATAAGGAATTATTATTGATGATAATTGTGGTAAATATAAATCCTCTAAAATTTTCCAGAAAATAATATTAAAATGAGTGAAATATTTAGAATAATATTCTAAATATTCTATTTAATACATGGCATTATCACACTGACCTAGATTCCCCTATATCCAAATGGTATAGTGAGAAGATTATATACCATCAGAGACAGGTTATAATGCCTTCTACAGGTTTGGCTGAATCATTTACAAACCTTTCTACTGAGATTTAGGATACATTATGATCATATTCTAAGATCTATAGAAATATTTGGAAAAGAAGAGTTATATATAGATAATTTTTAGCAAAAATTTTAGTACAAAAAATGAGAAAAAAAAAACTGACATAAAGCATTTTTTAAAACATGATTTTCTTAATTCAGTTTAGCATCTTTTGTATTTCTAATCTAATATTTTTTATATTCTAGAAATTTCACTTTATTTGAATGTTTTCAACTTAATACCTGTTCAGATGTGTTTGTAGATTGTTTCTCTATTTTTTTTCTTCGTCATGTTTATGTGTGGGTTTGGAAGGTTCTTTTTTAAGCTCTACTTACTTTCAATTGAATGTGATCTTGATATCAATATCATTTTCTGACAATAAAACAAATTTACTAATATTTATATGTATATGCATTCAGTATTTTATTCAACATAGCATTCAAATTCATATTTTTTTGAATAAAATTTTTTGCAAAGGAAGTTTTTTAGGAATATGTTTTATAACTCATTCCTCTCAAAAAAAATTTTCTTCCAGGCTCTGTTTATTTTGAAGGGAAGTTGTTTTCATGTCTTGTATTGTTTTTAAATTTCTAAAATATATATCTACAGCTGTTTAATTTCCTTCTGAACAAATGCCCAGCAAAGAAAACCATAAGAAGAAATCACATCTCACAAAACCTCAATGTATAAAAGTAGATTCCCTAAAAACACAAACTCTTGGGCCTCTGCTGGGAAAGCCACATCCTTAAGAGTATTTTAAAAATATTCTTAAAAAAATTAAAATTTGACTATCAAACAACTATAAACAGGACTATTACTTGCCTAAGTATTAATAACTTTACATTTGTTCTCATGATGTCAAAAGAAAAGTTACATGGTATTAGATTTAACTGAATCGAGACACTCATTTAAAATAAAATTACATGTAGAATACAGTACAAAAAATAATGTTCACATTGCTTTTTGAAATATTATCCTTGCTACAGTGAATGAGAATCACGAAACAATTTTTATAGTGTTCTTTTTACTTCTCTTTTATAAAACACCAAGTATTTTAGTAATTAACATTTTTCAAATACAAACAAGAACACTTAAAATAACAGTGTACTGGGACTTCTCTTGTGGTCCAGTGGCTGGAACTCCATGCTCCCAGTGCAGGGGGCCTGGGTTCTATTCCCAGTTAGGGAACTAGATCCCACATGCTGCAGCTAAGACTTAGTGCAGCCAAATAAAATAAATGACAGTGTACTGATGACACCAGTGGTGATAGCCTTGCGTCTCACTCAAGAAAAGCCAATGATTTCCATGACTTAGAAGACCTGTCTAAGTCATGATCTGGCCCCCTCCCTCTAACCTCTTTCATCTCGTCTCCTTTTTCTTCCCTCACCCCTCATCCACCATTATTTCATCCCAGCTACACTGATATCCTTAGTGGGCTCTTTATTCTAAACATCTTCTCCCTAAAATTTCATATTCCCTTCCCTACTTTATTTTTATCCTTAGAAGTTATTGCTACTTACATATTTAATTATTTACCTTGGTTTGATCTCCTACTAGAATGTAAGCTCCATGGCAATAGTGACTTTTGCTAGGATTTTATTTGCTTGTTTAACTGTTCTATCTATAGGCCCTGCGAAAGAGCCATCACATAGAAGATCCTCAATTAAATGAAGGAATGTATTAGCATAAGCCTTTTATCTAGAATGAAATACAGTATATGAAATATAACTTGCTTAAAAGTCATAAGGGCTTCCCTGGTGGCTCAGCAGTAAAGAATGCCAATGCAGGAAACATGGGTTCCATCTCTGGGTTGGGAAGATTCTTTGGAGAAGGAAGTGGAAACCCACTCAGACTTTTGAGAGTCCCTTGGACTGCAAGGAGATTAAACCAGTCAATCCTAAAAGAAATCAACCCTGAATATTCATTGGAAGGACTGATGCTGACGCTGGCCACCTGATGCAAATTGCTAACTCGTTAGAAAAGACCCTGATGCTAGGAAAGATTGAAGGCAAAAGAAGTGGGCAACAGAGGATGAGATAGATTGTATCACTGACTCAATGGACATGAATCTGAGCAAACTCTGGGAGAGAGTGGACAGAGGAGCCTGGTGTGCTGCAGTCCATGGGGTCACAAAGAGTGGGATATGACTTAGTAACTGAACAACAGGTGCATGCATGCATGCTCAGTTGTGTCAGACTCTTTGCGACCCCATGGACTGTAGCCCACCAGGCTCCTCTGGAATTTTCCTGGCAAGAATATTGAAGTGCGTTGTCCTTTCGTACTCCAGGGGATCTTCTCAACCCAGGGATCAAACCCACATCTCCTGCTTCTCCTGCATTAGTAGGTGGAATCTTTACCACTGTGCTACCTGGGAAACCCAAACAAAAACAACAAAGTCATAAAGTCAAGTGGAAAAAGTATTAAGGTGTGGGCTATCATGAATATTCTTACCATCTGCCAAGAATTGAGTAATCAGTTCAGTTCAGTACAGTTGCTCAGTCATGTCCGAGTCTGCGATCCCATGAACCGCAGCACACCAGGCCTCTGTCCTACATCCTGTTCTACACCAACTCCCGGAGTCTACCCAAAACCATGTCCATTGAGTCGGTGATGCCATCCAACCATATCATCCTCTAAGGTCCCCTTCTCCTCCTGCCCTCAATCATTTCCAGCATCAGGGTCTTTTCAAACAAGTCAGCTCTTCACATCAGGTGGCCAAAGTATTGGAGTTTTAGCTTCAACATCAGTCTTTCCAATGACCACCCAGGACGGGTCTCCTTTAGGATGGACTGGTTGGATCTCCTTGCAGTCCAAGGGACTCTCAAGAGTCTTCTCCAACACCACAGTTCAAAGCATCAATTCTTTGGTGCTCAGCTTTCTTCACAGTCCAACTCTCACATCCATACATAACCACTGGAAAAACCATAGCCTTGACTAGACGGACCTGCTGGCAAAGTAATGTCTCTGCTTTTGAATATGCTGTCTAGGTTGGTCATAACTTTCCTTCCGAGGAGTAAGCATCTTTTAATTTCAGGCTGCAATCACCATCTGCAGTGATTTTGGAGCCCAGAAAAATAAAGTCAGCCACAGTTTCCACTGCTTCCCCATCTATTTGCCATGAAATGATGGGACCAGATGCCATGACCTTAGTTTTCTGACTGTTGAGCTTTAAGCCAACTTTTTCACTCTCCTCTTTCACTTTCATCAAGAGGCTCTTTAGTTCTTCACTTTCTACCATAAGGGTGGTGTCATCTGCATATCTGAGGTTATTGATATTTCTCGCAGCAATCTTGATTCCAGCTTGTGCTTCCTCCAGCCCAGCGTTTCTCATGATGTACTCTGCATATAAGTTAAATAAGCAGGGTGACAGTATACAGCCTTGAAGTACTCCTTTTCCTATTTGGAACCAGTCTGTTGTTCCATGTCCAGTTCTAACTGTTGCTTCCTGACCTGCATACAGGTAATAGAAAGTGTATATTTTACACTGTATCAGTAGGGTCCAGTCAGGAGACTTGAAACCACATAATATTAAAATTTGAACAAGGCAGGTTTACATAAAGAATTATTAACTACTGCAAGAGATTTTTTACAAGCAGCAATATATGGGCTTGTAGAAAGTAAAAATATAAAGAGATATCAGCATAGGTACATAGAGCCACAAGCTCTACAAGATAGAGCATCCTTGATGGAATCCCCCAGGACTGAGACCCAGACCTTGATGGAGAGGGTAACATTGGCTCCTGGGTGGCAAAGAAGTCACAGTGGAAATCAAGCAGGACCCTGCAGGATCCTCCCAAGTACAAGCCCCTCTGTGTCCCCACTTCTTATTTATAGGAAAAAGCTTTAGTGTCCTAGGCCTTCCCTGAGTTCCAAAGAGCACACTCAAACAATTAATGATTAGAGAAGTGAGAGAATACAGAAAGTAAGGAAGAGCAATCAAGCCAGGAAAGTAATACTAGCTTGAACAATAGTTCAGTGATAAACAGAATAATCACAGGATTCCTAGCTTTTCCTCAAGGGATATAGATAACAATCTGATGTGTATCTCTGAATGATTTTGCAGAAGCTAAACCCCTACCCACCCTCCACACAGTAAAGGATGTCAACTATGTGCTGATCAAAAGCACTAGACCCCAGGGCTTCCTAGGTGGTGTTAGTGGGAAAGAATCTGCCTGCCAAGCAGGAGACACGAAAGATGCGGGTTCGATCCCTGGGTTGGGAAGTTTCCCTGGAGTAGGAAATGGCAACCCACTCCAGTATTCTTGCCTGGAAAATTCCATGGACAGAAAAGACTGGTGGACTAGAGTCCACAGGGTCACAAAGAATCAGACACGATGGAGCACACACAAAAAAAACAGTGGATTTTTGTGAAAGAAGATACTGAGATAAAAGCACTAGACCACAGACTGGTTGGAACCAGAAGACTGATTAAGATTCCTGAAACAAACATCAACCTGCTCCCTCACTACCAGCCAATCAGAAGAATGTCTACAAGCTGACCATTTACCCTGTGACCCTTAGTCATAATGCTGCTTGTAAACATCCTTGCCTGAAAGCCATTGGGGAGTTCAGGTCTTTTGAACATTAGCTGCCGATTATCCTTACTTGCATGCATGCTAAGTCGCTTCAGTCATGTCTGACTCTTTGTGACCCTATGGACTGTAACCTGCCAGGCTCCTCTGTCCATGAGGATTCTCCAGGCAAGAATACTGGAGTGGGTTGTACCCTGCAAATAAATGTTGTACTTTCCATCACCATGATCCAGAGTCAGTAGATTGGCTTTGCTGTGCAACATGCAAGTGAACCCAAGTTCAGTTTGTAACAGGACAGTGCATGTGGAAATTTCTGGAAAGCACCCTACTGGGGAAAGCTATTCATAGAGCGGTGTCTCATGGAAGACCCTACATTACTCAAATCATTTGATGTGGGAGCTAAGGAGACCTGGGGGCTGTTGGTCTTGAAGCACAGGAGGAGTTGGATGTTGAAGAAGCCCTGTGTACTCTAAGAACTTGCTGAGCAAGCACTGTAAAACCAGGAGGGAAAGCAGAAAGCCCCTCCCCCATCTCTCCAGTGCTCTCCACTGACAAAGCTTAACATTGTGCAAAGATGCATAAATGATAAACTTTAAAATTTTTTTCTTTTTTTATTCACATGTATGATGGAATATTTGTAATCCTATAACATATATTTTATTACCTAACAAATTCTTTCTTTTTTTATTTTATTTATTTATTTATACATTTAAAAATTATTCTTTTGTTTGCACCCCATGGCATGTGGGATTTTAGTTTTCAGTTTCCTAACCAGGGATCAAAACTGTACCCCCTGCATTGGAAGCAGAGAGTCTTAACCACTGGACCACCAGGGAAGTCTCATAAAGGATCAATTTTAAAGGGCCCATCTCCATTTCCACAGAGCAGGCAATGAAATATTTAGAACCGAAAAGGAATGAACTGAATATCAGCACAATATCTATTTCCTAAAATTATAATAAATAGTACTATTTTACATACTCTTGAATATTTGGAAAAATGCATATTTCCTACCTGAAACCTATATTTTTAGGAGACTGTATGGTATAGGCCGGAGAAGGCAATGGCACCCCACTCCAGTACTCTTGCCTGGAAAATCCTATGGGCAGAGGAGCCTGGTAGGCTGCAGTCCATGGGGTCGATAAGAGTTGGACACGACTGAGCAACTTCACTTTCACTTTTCACTTTCATGCATTGGAGAAGGAAATGGCAACCCACTCCAGTGTTCTTGCCTGGAGAATCCCAGGGACGGGGCAGCCTGGTGGGCTGCCGTCTATGGGGTCGCACAGAGTTGGACACGACTGAAGTGACTTAGCAGCAGCAGCAGTATGGTATAGGCAAACATTTTATTCCACAGAAGTACCATCTGAAATATACAGGCCTTCAGAATACGTGGACTTCCTAAAGTAAAAACATCATCTATGCTCAAGGTCTGGACAAATTCATTTGAATTTATAAGTGATAGCTATATTGATAAATTTAGTGAGCTGCTCAGGAATGATAAATTCAAAGGTAAAAAGATGAAAGGCTTAAGAGTTAGAAACACTTAATATTAACTGCAGCAATTACAAATATGTCTTATGTTGTCATTTTTGCTGGGAAGTGTTCATGTTTGAATTACAATAATAAGACCTTAAAATAGTAAGCAGTACACTTTGAACAAAAGTCTAAGATATGTCAATTACAGGAAAACTTAGGCCCATTAAGGATTTCAGGCATGAAAATTGCCTGAACTTGAATTTGGTTTGCTATATTCTTAAGCTGTTCAAACATTCTCTTTCAAGTATTCTCAATAAAAGTTAAGCTTAAAAGTATTTCCCAATAGAATCCACAGTTTCCCCTTTATAAGAGTTTATTCTAGATAGATAAGACATAGTTCCTGCCCTAAAGTCAATCTGAAAGTATAAAATAACATTAGGCTTTTAATGTTACAAAGAGGGGGATTCCCTGCTTGTCCAGTGGTCAGGACTTGGCGCTTTCCCCTGCCGGGGCCACTATTCAGTCCCTGAAGGGAAAACTAATATCCTGCAAGCCCTGGAGCACAGCCAAAAAAAAAAAAAACAACAAGCTGTCACAGAGAATCAGATTTGGAGGGGTGCATAGACCAGAGTGATTAGCAAAACACAGCCGGTTGAGTCTAGACCGTTGGCTGCATTTGAAATCAATTTTTTCTATGTATATTTTTATACCTAATAAATATGCCTCATCAACAGTTAATTCACATGTAGGCAGAAGTAGGAAAAATTGCCCCAGTATGAGCTGTTTCTTGCAAAACCAGAAAGAGCAAGGTTAGAAGATAAAAATGATTAGAATTGTGAAGTGTGACGAGCTGACTTTTTCTTTTTAATTTAAAAGCTATATGTCATTAAATTTAAGAATGCTATGGAGGACAATGCAGTGCTAGATAAATGCTGGCGTTCCAGCTACAGTTTCACTGCTATGGGGAAAAAGAACATGCTGCCTAAATGGCAGTATGAGCAGCACACTGGATCATCTATTTTCTAGAGGTATGTAAGTCAACTAAGACTTCTGTTTCTTTTTGTTTTCAATTTAATTTAACTTGGGGCTAGTTTATCAGCTCATATTAATAAAACTTAAGAAGTGACAGATGTATTATGAGTATTGTTTTTTCGATCCTGTTTCTCCATCTACTCATTTCTACTCCTTGAGAGCTATTTCCAGTGTCTCGGATAGCCTTCAAAAAACAGTCTACATAAACATATATATTTTTTAAACAATTATTTACTTACTTTAATTTTTTTTTTTTTTTTGGCTGCACCAAATCTTAGTTGCGGCACTCAGGATCTTCACTCTTCACTGTGGCACTTGGGATCCTTAGTTGCGGCACGAGAACTCTTAGTTGCCACATGCAAGCTCTTAATTGAAGCACGTGGGATCTAGTTCCCTGACCAAGGATTGAACCTACGCCTCCTGCATTGGGAGCATGGAGTCTCAGAGCAGACCACCAGGGAAGTCTCCTACATAAATGCAAATATATATATTTGCACACAGATACATACATTCTATTTTCTCTTCCCCACTCCACTTCTTTAGTAGCATATTATATACACTCATCTTTGTCTTAATTAACTTCATTTATTATATATTACACAAATAATACAATTTACCAAGTTTATGTGTACAATTCAACGAGCTTTGGTAAATGCATACACTCACATAACTGACACCATAAACATGGTATAGAATATGCCTATCTTTTAAAATGGCAACCTTGGGCCTCTTTGCAGTCAATCTTTTCCTGCCATCCCTTGGCCCCTGACAATAACTGAGTTTTTTTCCACTAGAGTTCTGTCTTTATTAGAATTTCACTGAAATGGAGTCATAGAGTATGTAGTCTTTTGTGTCTGGCTTTTTTCATCTAGCATAGCTCTTTTGAGATTACTTCAGGTTGCTGTTTGTATCATTTCTTTTTGTTGCTGAGTAGTATTCCTTTCAGAGAAGGCAATGGCAACCCATTCCAGTACTCTTGCCTGGAAACTCCCATGGGCAGAGGAGCCTGGTGGGCTGCCGTCTATGGGGTCGCACAGAGTTGGACACGACTGAAGCAACTTAGCAGCAACAACAGCAGTATTCCTTTGCATACAGTTTGTTGGTATTCATCAGTTGATGGACAAGTGCTTTTTCCAGTTTTTGGCTACTATGAAAGAAGCTGTCATGAACATTCATGTACAAGCTTTGTCTTGACAGATATTTTCATTTCTCTTAGGTGTAAAAAATACTTAGGACTGAAATTCCAAGGTTGTATAGTAAATTTACATTTAACTTATTAAGAATCTGCCTATTGCTTTCAAAATGTCTACCATTTTGCATTCCCACCAGCAATGAATAAAAATTCTAGGTGTTCATATCATCATATACTTGGTATAGTGTTGTTGTTTTTGTTTGTTTGTATTAGCTATTCTAGCAAACACTGAGTGGGTATTAATTGTATTTCCCTAATGGCTGACAATGTTGAGCACATTTCCATGTGTTTATTTGCCATCTTTATACTTTTTATAGTGATGTGTCTGTTCAAATCTTTTGACCATTTAAAACTTTTATTTGCTTGTCTTTTTATTATTAAGTTGTAAGAGTGAAGAAGAATTAAAGAGCCTCTTGATGAAAATGAAAGAGGAGAGTGAAAAAGGTGGCTTAAAGCTCAACATTCAGAAAATGAAGATCATGGCATCTGGTCCCATCACTTCATGGCAAATAGATCGGGAAACACTGGAAACAGTGACAGACTTTATTTTTCTGGGCTCCAAAATCACTGCAGGTGGTAATTGCAGCCATGAAATAAAAAGACGCTTACTCCTTGGAAGGAAAGTTATGACCAATCTAGATAGCATAATCAAAAGCAGAGACATTACTTTGACAACAAAGGTACGTCTAGTCAAGGCTATGGTTTTTCCAGTAGTCATGTATGGATTGAGAGATGGACTATAAAGAAAGCTGAGTGCTGAAGAATTGATGCTTTTGAACTGTGGTGTTGGAGAAGACTACTGTGGTGTTGAGTGTCCCTTGGATTGCAAGGAGATCCAACCAATCCATCCTAAAGGACATCAGTCCTGGGTGTTCATTGGAAGGACTGATGTTGAAGGTGAAACTCCAATACTTTTGGCCACCTGATGCGAAGAGCTGACTCATTGGAAAAGACCCTGATGCTGGGAAAGATTGAGGGCAGGAGGAGAAGGGGACCTTAGAGGATGAGATGGTTGGATGGCATCACCGACTCAATGGACATGAGTTTGAGTACACTCTGGGATTTGGTGATGGACAGGGAGGCCTGGCGTGCTGCGTGGTTCATGGGGTTGCAAAGAGTTGGACACGACTGAGCGACTGAACTGAACTGAACTGAACTGAAGAGTTCTTTGTTCTAGATACAAGTCCTTTGATGTATGTTTTGCAAATATATCTATTGGTCTGTTTTTTCACTCTCTTAACAGTATTTTTTGGAAGAGCATGTTTTACATTTTAATGAAGTCTAATGTATCATTTTCCTTTATAGCTTATGTTTTTTAAGTCCATTTAAGAAATATTTACTTACTCCGAAGTTATTAAGATTTTCTCCTGTATCTTCTTCCAGAAATTTCATAGGTTTTATTTTCACATTTAGGTCAGTTAATATGAATTAATTTTCTAAACGGCAAATGGTCATCTTTCTTTCTTTCCTCGAACTAAATTGCATAGGCATCTTGGTGCAAATTCCATTGACTATACATGTATAGGTCTACTTTTGGATTCTGTTCCACTGATCTATAGGTCTATCTTTATACCACCTTCACTTGATTACTGAAGCTTTATAATAAGTTTTGAAATCAGAAAGTTCTCCAAATTTCTGCTTATTTTACAAATTTGGTTATTCTCTCATTTTAATTGTTGTTTTCCCTTTAAATAGGCCATGTTTCCGTTTCTTTGCTTTGTGCTTGTTTATTGAGATTTGGGCATCTGAAGAATAGCTTAGCTAGAGATTTGGGCATCTGCAAACTAGCTTAGCTAGAGATTTGGGGACCTATGAAAACTTTTCTGGGTAAGGATCTTCTCTGGACTTGTGCAGGTAACTTCCCAAAGAGGTTTGTTTGCCTCTGCTGCTTCTTGGAGCTCATAATCTTGTTCTCCCTCTAGTGTCTGTCTGAGGTACTGCAGTATCTCTGGTCGGGTAGTGGTGGTCAGTCCCTAGGTTCTGTCTCAAATTTTGCGACTCTATGGACTGCAGCATGCCAGGCTTCCCTGTCCTTCACTATCTCCCAGAGTTTGCTCAAACTCATGTCCACTGGGGCTTACCTGGTAACTTAGCTGCAATGTGGGAGAATTGGGTTCGCCTGCAATTCGGGAGACCTGGGTTCAATCCCTGGGCTGGGAAGATCCCCTGGAGGAGAGCATGGCAACCCACTCCAGTATTCATGCCTGGGAAATCCCATGGACAGAAGAACCTGGTGGGCTACAGTCCATAGGGTTGCAAGAGTTGGACACAACTGACCGACTAATCACACAAATGTCCGTTGAGTTGGAGATGCCATCCAACCATCTCATCCTCTGTCGCCCCTTCTTCCTCATGCCCTCAATCTTTCCCAACATCAAGGACTTTTCCAATGAGTCAGCTCTTCACATCAGGTGACCAGCGTATTGGAGTTTCAGCATCAGTCCTTCCAATGAATATTCAGGATTGATTTCCTTTAGGATTGATTGGTTTGTTCTCCTCACAGTCCAAGGGACTCTAAAGAGTCTTCTCCAGCACCACAGTTCGAAAGCATCAGTTTTTCGGCGCTCAGCCTTCATTATGGGCCAACTTTGACATCCATATATAACTACTGGAAAAACCATGGCTTTCTCAGCAAAGTGATATTTCAACAAGCAATCTTGATTCCAGCTTTGATTCATCCAGCCTGGCATTTCACATGATACACTCTGTTCAGTTCAGTTCAGTCGCTCAGTCGTGTCCAACTCTTTGCAGCCCCATGGACTGCAGCACACCAGGCCTCCCTGTCCATCACCAACTCCCAGAGTGTACTCAAACCCATATCCATTGAGTCGGTGATGCCATCCAACCATCTCATCCTCTCTTGTCTCATCCCCTTCTCCTCCCGCCTTCAATCTTTCCCAGCATCAGGGTCTTTCAAATGAGTCAGCTCTTCGCATCAGGTGGCCAAAGTATTGGAGTTTCACCTTCAACGTCAGTCCTTCCAATGAACACCCAGGACTGGTCTCCTGTAGGATGGATTGGTTGGATCTCCTTGCAGTCCAAGGGACTCTCAAGAGTCTTCTCCAACACCACAGTTCAAAAGTATCAGTTCTTCAGCACTCAGCTTTCTTTATAGTCCAGCTCTCACATCCATACATGACTACTGGAAAAACCATAGCCTTGACTAGATGGACCTTTGTTGACAAAGTAATGTCTCTGCTTTTGAATATGCTATCTAGGTTGGTCATAACTTTCCTTCCAAGGAGTAAGCGTCTTTTTATTTCATGGCTGAAACCACCATCTGCAGTGATTTTGGAGCCCAGAAAAATAAAGTATGACAGTGTTTCCACTGTTTCCCCATCTATTTGCCATAAAGCGATGGGACCAAATGCCATGATCTTCGTTTTCTGAATGTTGAGCTTTAAGCCACCTTTTTCATTCTCCTCTTTCACTTTCATCAAGAGGCTCTTCAGTTCTTCTTCACTTTCTGCCATAACGGTGGTGTCATCTGCATATTTGAGGGTATTGCTGTTTCTCCTGGAGAAGGAAGTAGCAACCCACTCCAGTATTCTTGCCTATAGAATCCCAGGGACAGAGAAGCCTGTTGGGTGCCGACTATGGGGTCACACAGAGTCGGACACAACTGATGCAATTTAGCAGCCGCAGCTGTTTCTCCTGGCCATCTTGATTCCAGCTTGTGCTTCATCCAGCCCGGCATTTCTCACGATGTACTCTGCATATAAGTTAAATAATCAGAGTGACAATATATAGTCTTGATGTACTCCATTTCCTATTTGGAACCAGTCTGTTGTTCTAACTGCTGCTTCCTGACCTGCATACAGATTTCTCAAGAGGCAGGTCAGGTGGTCTAGTATTCCCATCTCTTTCAGCATTTACCACAGTTTATTGTCATCCACACAGTCAAAGGCTTTGGCATAGTCAATAAAGCAGAAATAGATGTCTTTCTGGAACTCTCTTGCTTTTTCCATGATCCAGCAGATGTTGGCAATTTGATCTCTGGTTCCTCTGCCTTTTCTAAAACCAGCTTGAACATCTGGAAGTTCACGGTTCACATATTGTTGAAGTCTGGCTTGGAGAATTTTGAGCATTACTTTACTAGCGTGTTGGATGAGTGCAATTGTGCGGTAGTTTGAGCATTATTTGGCATTGCCTTTCTTACAGATTGAAATGAAAACTGACCTTTTCCAGTCCTGTGGCCACTGCTGAGTTTTCCAAATTTGCTGGCATATTGAGTGCAGCACTTTCACAGCATCATCTTTCAGGATTTGGAATAGCTCAACTGGAATTCCATCACCTCCACTAGCTTTGTTCGTAGTGATGCTTCCTAGGGCCCACTTGACTTCACATTCCAGGATGTCTGGCTCTAGGTGAGTGATCACACCATCATGATTATCTGGGCTGTGAAGATCTTTTTTGTACAGTTTTTCTGTGTATTCTTGCTACCTCTTCTTAATATCTTCTGCTTCTGTTAGGCCCATACAATTTCTGTCCTTTATTGAGCCCATCTTTGCTTTGCATGATATACTCTGTATATATGTTAAATAAGCAGGGTGACAATAAACAGCCTTGACATACTCCCTTCCCAATTTTGAAGCAGTCCATTGTTCCATGTCTGATTCTAATTGTTGCTTTTTGACTTGCATACAGGTTTCTCAGGAGACAGGTAAAGGTGGTCTGATAGTCCCATCTCTTTAAGAATTTTCCACAGTTTGTTGTGATCCACACAGTCAAGGCTTTAGCACAGTCAATGAAGCAGAAGTTTTTCTGGAATTCTCTTGCTCCATGATGCGATAGATGTTGGCAATTTGTTCCTCTGCCTTTTCTAAATCCAGTTTGTACATCTGGAAGTTCTTGGTTCATGTGCTGCTAAAGCGTAGCTTGAAGGTTTTGAGCATTAACCTTACTAGCATGTGAATTGGGAGCAATGGTAAAGTAGTTTTTCAACATTCTTTGGCATTGTTTTTCTTTGGAATGAAAACTGAACATTTTCCAATCCTGTGGCCACTGTTGAATTTTCCAAATTTCCTGACATATTGAGTGCAGCGCTTTAACATCATCATCTTTAAGGATTTTAAATAGCTTAGCTGGAATTCTAGCACCTCCACTAGCTTTATTCGTAGTAATGCCTCTAAGGCCCACTTGACGTCACACTCCAGGATGTCTGGCTTTAGGTGAGTGAACACAGCATCGTGTCATCCAGGTCTTTGAGACCTTTTCTGTATAGTTCTTCCATGTATTCTTGCCACCTCTTCTTAATCTCTTCTGCCTCTGTTAGGTCCTTACCATTTCTGTCCTTTATTGTGCCCATCTTTGCATGAAATGTTCTCTTGGTATCTCCAATTTTCTGCCTGATATAACAAGCTGTTGTACGGCATCCTTTTCGGCTTCCCCCAACCCAGCATTTAATGTGCACATCCATTCTTTTCCCATCAGCACACTGAATCAGACAAGACAGAAATCAATCCCTTGAGTAGAAAAACCAGACCATTAGATTCATTTTTTTGTTTCCCTTCCCAGGGAGAATCTAGGAGTTGGGAGCGCTAGTACTTTACTGGGGAGTAGGCAGGGGAGACAGAGGAGCTAAGCTAGGCAAATGGGAAGATCTTTCCTACTTGCTTCTTTATGTCTCTTCTTGGCTTTGCACTTGGCTGTTGCAGCCTCTTAACTGCTTTCTCATGAAGGCAATTTGGCACCTATGTTGTGTTTTTTTAATTTTTAGATATTTATCTTTTTGTTTTTTTGGCTGCACGATGTCTCTGCTGCTGCGCTTGGGCTTTCTCTAGTTGTGGAGAGTGGGGGCTACTCTCTAGCTGTGGTGTGTAGGCTCTCATTGCTGTAACTTCTCTTGTTTGGAGCAGGGACTCTAGGAGGTGCTGGCTCAGGAGTTGAGGCGCACGGGCTTAGTTGCCCCGAGGGCGTGTGGAATCTTCCGGGACCAGAGGTCCAACCTGTGTCCCTGCACCAGCAGGTGGGTTCTTTGCCACTGGACCACCAGGGAAGTCCTACTGTTATTAAGTTAGTGTCTCCATGGGGAACAAAGGCCTGGAATTTCCTATTCCACCATCTTCTTGCTATCACTGCTCTTGTTTACATTTTTCAGTTTTGAAAAGCTCAAACTTACAGAAAAGTTCAGACTACTATAATGAACACCCACCTAAATTGACCAGCAAAACTATGGCTAATATTTTCACCCATTTGCTTTATCTCTCTGTCTCTCATATGAACAAACACTGAACCATCTGAAGTTAAGTTATAGACACATGTTTGACTCTAAATATTTCATGTGTATTCTTTAAAACAGGATGATATTTGTCAAATGATGATAGGATCAACACTTGATATAACAGTATCGAATTGATTGTTTACTATAGAAAAGAGTTTTTTTAAATAGAACTTTTGGGATTGGCAGGCTTTTGGAAGCATCCGTGGGTTAACGTCATTAACTGTGGTTTGGTGACTTGGGCTACTGTTGACTGTTTGGCAGTCCACATCATGTTTACTGGACTGAGTTCATACCTGATGGGCTGACTTTAAGAAGTGAGGCCCTGATGCTGATCAGTTTGCTTTTAAAATCCGTGTTCACTGAGGTGAGCTGCTGATCAATCGAACAGGCTTAAGACCAGCTCTGATGGTTACTTTTAATTATGGCTTCTGAGCAAGCAGTGTTTTCCAGCATTTGTGGGGATCCTTTTATAATCAGTCCTCTCTTTTCATCCTCATTCAGTCAAAGCTGAAAGAGTGACCAAATGTCCAGATTTTTACCACCATTTGTGATTGTTCCTGAGTGTTGAGGTTCCCTTTATGGAGATATGATTTTCAGTTTGCACATCCATCATTGTGATTTTATCTTGCTTTTATCTTTGAATCATTTGCTGAGTCACTGTTAGCCCAGTGGCTGGGTGGAATCATTTAAAAGTTTGGACAACAGACACTGAACAACAGGGACACAACAAATAAAATGAGAAGTTCCTGTTCTATTAAAAGGGAAAGGAAGACACGCCATAACCATGTACCAAGATTTTACATGACTGAGGAACAAAACAAGGCCTAACAACTCACCCGAGTTTACCTTAGTCAGTTTGTCTTTTCTTTCAACTTTAGTTTTATCTCCCCTAACATATGGGGTCGCAGAGTCGGACACGACTGAAGCGGCTTAGCAGCAGTAGCAGCAGTG
Organism: Bos taurus; assembly: GCF_002263795.3. Lineage (NCBI taxonomy): Eukaryota > Metazoa > Chordata > Mammalia > Artiodactyla > Bovidae > Bos > Bos taurus. The sequence continues at coordinate 44,727,115 of NC_037329.1, read as the reverse complement.
TATTACATAATATAGTTATCAATATATAAGCTATATTATATATTATAATACTGTATGTTACAATATTATATAACTTTTTAAAATATTTTATTTTTATTATGTAACATACCTTCAATTCCTTTTCAACCTGGCTGTATTAGCAAAGCTTGCTGCTGCTGCTAAGTCACTTCAGTCGTGTCTGACTCTGTGTGACCCCATAGTCAGCAGCCCACCAGGCTACCCCGTCCCTGGGATTCTCCAGGCAAGAACACTGGAGTGGGTTGCCATTTCCTTCTCCAATGCATGAAAGTGAAAAGCGAAAGTGAAGTTGCTCAGTTGTGTCTGACTTAGCGACCCCATGGACTGCAGTCTACCAGGCTCCTCCATCCATGGGGTTTTCCAGGCAAGAGTACTGGAGTGGGGTGCCATTGCCTTCTCCAATTAGGAGAACTAAATTACAGATTTAGAAAAGTGATTGTTTTATTTTTAATTTTTTCTTTTCCAGCTTTAAAAAATACGTTTATTTATTTAATTTTATTCTTTTCCAGTTTTACCGAGGAGAGGTGGTGGTTTTTTAGTAAAGTTTACATCTAAGCATATCATTATTATTGGTTAGGGGAACATGATAGACTGAATAAAAAATACAAATTTTCAATCAGTATAGAATAAAAAGTATTATTATGTAAAAGTATTTAAGAAGGATATATATATAAAAAAAAAAAGAAGGATATATAGAAGAGTATTGCTCCCACTGTCTTGGGAATTATAGATTTTTTTTTCTGATTTTCTGTTCTTTTGGCCACACAGCTCGAAGGATTTCATTTCCCTGATCAGGGATTGAACCCAGTCCATGGCAATGAAAGCCCAGAATCCAGCTAGTCCACTAGGGAAATCCCCCAGAGGTCTTGGGAAAACACATTTTCAGTGTGTAGCTACCAGCTTATTCTTAAGATCTTGAATCAGCAACCCACTTTCAGGAAACATCAGTTACTGGAGGGTCTCTGGAGAATGTCAGTTTAAAATCTCCAATAGCTGTAACTTTTCAGTTGTGTTAAGGTCTTTATATTTTTCTAGAGGATTGTCAGTGATATAGACAATAAGGTTTTGGAGTAAAGAACAGAATCCTGTGTAACTAAAATTTACCCCATATTGCTGGATAAATAAGATGAAACATTCTATATAAGAAATTCAAGATCTAATAGTATTTTAACCATTGTGAGTGTTGTGGCTTTCAGCAGGCAAATGTTTTAACTTATCCAGAAAATAAATGTACTATTAATAGTATATATTCATAAATGATCAGTCAGTTCAGTCGTTCAGTCATGTCCGACTCTTTGCAACCCCATGAATCGCAGCACGCCAGGCCTCCCTGTCCATCACGAACTCCCAGAGTTCACCCAGACTCATGTCCATTGAGTCAGTGATGCCATCCAGCCATCTCATCCTCGGTCGTCCCCTTCTCCTCCTGCCCCCAATCCCTCCCAGCATTAGAGTCTTTTCCAATGAGTCAACTCTTCGCAAAATGATAGAGGGAACCGATTGCTAGAATTCCTTCAGTGATCTCAAAGGATCTTTTAGGGCATGATCTTAGTGTTTGCCTTATTTTCACAATTTTTCCAGGTTAATTTATGTTGTAATAGGGCATGAACTGGCTAAGTCCTCTGTTCCTGGAAGTGTTCACATAACGGTTTGATTCTGTGGCCAATTTGTCCCTACTATGATGGGCTGTTTCATGGAAGATTCCACAAATGTTCATTTGGGGTGTTATTGGGTGCTGTCAGATGGCCATTATGGATTTGCCAGACTTTATCCTCATAGATTGGATACCTTAATCATCCCCAGTATTTCTTTTCAGAATTTGGGTATTCAGATTTTATCCATCTATGATGAACTCTTTAAACTTGTACATGAATTTATTGTTCTTATTTTTGTTTTCAATGATTTAATGATGTCCTTGTATAATGACTTTAATCAGGGAAATCTGTTTAGCATGACAATCTGTAAATGTATTTATATAGTATATGTAAAGTATTTCTATAGTGATTATAGAATAGTATACTCACTTTTGTAATATCTCTACTATGAGTGTCTAGCTTTATGACAGCAATTATTTTAGCATGAAGACATCAGGTAATTGATGTATCTGTTATCTGTATATCCTTTTGGTGATGGTTGCACAATCTGTGACTATACTAAAGCCACTGAATTGTACACTTCAAATGGGTAAGTTGTAAGGAATGGAAATTATCTCAATAAAGCTGTTGGAAAAAAAGGGAGGAATGAAAAACATGACATTTATTTGAATATATGAGAATTTTTATTCTTATATATTCAAATTTATAAGAATAAATATGAAAAGTTACTCAAATTCATTATCAGAAAAAGGCAGATCAAGACCACAGCGAGATACTCTTTTACACCAGTGTTCAAAATTATCAAGTTCTAGGAAAAAAATATTGAGCTCTCCTATAAAATTGCTTGTGGCATTATGAATTAGGAACAGTACTTGGGAAAACGAGTTGTCATTGCCTTATGTTCTTATTTCCTGTGGCTCAGAAATTCCAGTAAGTATATACCAATAGAAAGAACTTTCTGATGAGATTAGTAGTGAACACATGCATGCTGAAATGTGTAAACATTTGAAAGATCCAAATTACTCAATGACTCAATATTTTTCAAATGACCAATGCAAACTGATACAAAATCATGCATGATTAAAAGATCCATTCAAAATTCAAGATACACTAATGTACTTTAATGTAACAGAATATAAAAAGTTCATCTGATTTCAGATTCCACATTGCAATGAATCTTTAAGAAACTATTGCTTGTCAAGTTTTGGTGTTACATAAAAGCAGAATATCCACAATTATTTGAAGAGGCTATAAAAACACTGTTCCTTCTTCCAACTACCACCCTATGCCAGGCTGGATTTTCTTCCTGTTCTTCAACAAAACAACACAGCACAATAAATTAAAGGCAGAATACTTTCTGAGAACTCAGCTGTCTTCTGTTAAGACAAACAAAAAAGTAAAACATAATGCTATACTTCTAATTATTTTCATAAAATCTTGTCATTAAAATATATTATTTATACTAACACATAGTGGACTCATTTTTGTTTTTAAATGAATTTTAAAAGTAAATATTTTAAAATTTCTAACAAAACAAAACCAAAGCAAGCAGCAGGAGAATGTGCAGGTCAATGGCAAACATGTTCAAATGGTAGAGCTTCAAAGCAAAAGGTCTAGTAACCTTGTTAAACTCCTCCATGTAGCTACCAACTGACACTATTCCAAACCAAAAGGTCTAATTACTTAGAGCAAAGACCTAAGTGTAACAACCTTATGCAAAAAACTTAGTTAAACATCCCAGGCTAAAACAATAAACACAGTAATGAGAAGTCAATGAAAGTAGAGCTCAGGTAGTTACTGAAACCGACTCATCTGGGAGCTGACCTGACAAAGTTTGGACACAAGGGCTCAGTAAGAGCACCTGTTGACCCAGAGCTTACCTGGAATAATGCAAAATCAGCTTTTAAAACAATCTTAGTGGAAATTCCAGAATTGCCAAGGGAAAATGAGACTTCCATTGCCATCTGAAATAAAAAGACAAAGCTGAATTTACTTCTTACCATGGTAATGGAGAACTATACTGATCAGGCAGAATCTGAGCAAACCTAACTGCAGGAGTCATAGAGTCTTTTGAAAGCATGGCATTCAGGATGGGTGGGCTTTGAGAGACATAGAAGGGGTGGCATGATCCTTAAAAGCTTGGTTATGCAAGTGACTATTGTTGATTGGTTGGTACTCTAAGGCATAATTTTTGGATTGAGTTTTTCCCTGATTAGCTGACTTTTATAAGCAAAAGGCTAATGATGATCAGTTGGCTTACAAAAGCAGGTTCACTGAGATGAGTTGTGTTTATCAGCTGAATGTGTTCTCATAGTGACTTGGTTCTATTTTTGTTTAGTCACTCAGTTGTGCAAAGTTGTGCAAAGAGTTTGCAGAGTTCCGACTCTGCACACCCGTGGTCTGTAGCCTACCAGGCTCCTCTGTCTATGGGATTTCCTGGGCAAGAATACTGGAGTGGATTGCCATTTCCTTCTCCAGGGGAGCTTCCTGACCCAGGGATGGAACCCACATCTCCTGCATTGGCAGGCGGATTCTTTACCACTGAGCCACCTGAGAAGCCTGACTTGGTTTTATAGCTGCAAAAAAATCCATCTTTTTCTAAATTTGTGAGAATTTCTCATTCTGATTTTCTTATAGAACCATAGGACAGTTATCAAATATATTTGTTATAACATGTCGTTGTTCAAATTTCACTACTCCCTTAGAGCAAAAAAATTTTCAATTGAAGCATAGTTGATTTACTAGATGAGTTATAAGCTGGAATCAAGATAGGCGGGAGAAACATCAACAACCTCAGATGTTCAGATGATACCACTCTAACAGCAGAAAGCGAAGAGGAACTAAAGGATTCTTAATGAGGGTGAAAGAGTAGAGAGCCAAAGAATTGATGCTTTCAAACTGTGGTGCTGGAGAAAATTCCTGAGAGTCCCTACTGATCTATGATCATGCGTGCATTTAGTTGTTATAGCCCTTGAATCATCTTTATTCTGAAACAGTTCCTCTGCTTTTGTTTCTCATGACCTTGTTATTTGAAGAACATGGGCCAGCTTTTTGTTTGACTTTGATTTTTATAGAACACCCTTCAATATGGATTTTTCTGATTCTTTCTTAATGGATAGATTTCGTTTATAAATTATTGGTAGGCACATCACAGAAGTGATGTTGTTACCCCAGTGAATTACTTTGTGGAACCTCAGTGAAACTAGTTTGTGCAAGTTTTGGTGATTTTCATAGTTGTCTCCACTGTAAAGTTACCATTTATCTCTTATTTACTAAGTATCTTATGAGGAGATACTTTGAGACTGTGCTCCTCTTTAGACTTTTGCTCAATGGTTTTAACATTACTGATAATTATTGCCTGAATCAATTATCATGGTTGCAAAATGGCATTTCCTAACTCTGTCATTCTGTCTCTTTCCTTTATTTACTAATATTTTTAGTATCAGTATAGGCTCATGATTCTTATTTTATTCAATGGCCTATGATACCACTGTTCCAGATTCAGCCAGTGGGAGCCCTTTAAGCTGCTCTTGTGTCCTTTAAACATATTCCCAACATTTTTAAAGTACTTGTTACTTTCTGACACAAAATAGATATTCCAGGCTCTTCTTATACTTTCTCAACACAGCCCTGGTATTAGTCATTTCTCTAAGGATATTTGGATCCTTTCAGTGAAACATTTTTTTTCCATTAAAGTAGTTTGGATTTCACTACATATTAGTAAGTACATAGATAGTTGCATAGTATTCTACAATATAGTTGTACCTAATCTATTTAACATGCCTTCATTGAGTTGTTTCTAATCTTTTTTCTTAAATCAAACAATCCGGCAATGAAATGTCTCTAAACTTCATGAATGAGCATATTTGTAGGATAATCATTTAGAAGTGGTATTTTTGCATCAAAGAATTTGTAACTTTGATAAATACCGCAAATTGTCTTTCCTAGAGATTGTACCAATTAACATTTCTAACAGTATCATGAGGGCCAAAAATGAAGCTTACAAATTTAGGTCCAAATTCTGTTTTATCCATAGTACATTTAGAGGACTTAAATTTCCGATTGTATTATTTTACTAGAATAGACAGTTTAAGAAAAATTTCCTTAATCCAGTGTTCAGGAAAAGTAGAACATGTAATCCTGCCCATGAGTAGCCCTGGTTATGGATTCAAACTGGATTAATTTTCTAAATTTATGGTTATGTTCTTTCTCCACAAAGGCCTGAAGCATAACAATGAGTCACTATTCCTTTTGGCTGCTCAAGACTGTCAGTTTCAATTATCTTTGTAGCTCTTGAGCTTCTAAAGACTTGTTTTCCCTCTGTAAATATGTTTTGAGATATAGGCAAATGATTTCTGCCATATACCGAGGGGTCCTTTCAAAAGCAGATATTTGTATTTCAATTGCAAATAATATTAATAGTTAAAAGCTGTCCTATAAAAGTTACAGAAAATTTGTGCCTGGAGCACAGTAGAAATCTCAGACTTTGGTTCTGAAAAGAATAGTTCAGGGGCATATTACAAATGTAGACTACTTGACTTGTCCAAGAACAACTGATTGAGTAGATCTGAGAGAGATGCAATGATTCTGGCACCACATTTTGAGACTTGAAGTGAAGGTCAGGTGTGTCCGACTCTTTGTGACCCCATGGACTATATAGTCTATGGAATTCTCCAGTCCAGAATACTGGAGTGGGTAGCCATTTCCTTCTCCAGGGGATCTTCCCAACCCAGGAATTGAACCCAGGTTTCCTGCATTGCAGGCGAATTATTTATCAGTTGAGCCACAAAAGAAGCCCACATTTTGAGAAATATAGCATTAAATAACTATTGCTGAACTGTAGTCTCTTACTTTTAATGTGGGCTAGAAAAACCATTTCAATGAAAAAGTGTTTTGTTGTTGTTGGGAGAGTATTCATGGTTTTCTAACATGTTTTATTTAAATCTGAGAAACCAATGTTTCTATGGCTAATATTTTCTGAATATTTACAGCATGTACCCACTCATTGTTTAAGCATTTCTCATGTATTGATTTACACATACCTCATAAGCCCATGGATAGAGGAGCCTGGTAGGCTGCAGTCCATGGGGTCGCTAAGAGTCAGACACGACTGAGCGACTTCACTTTCACTTTTCACTTTCATACACTGGAGAAAGAAATGGCAACCCACTCCAGTGTTCTTGCCTGGAGAATCCCAGGGACAGCGGGGCCTGGTGGACTGCCGTCTATGGGGTCACACAGAGTCGGACACGACTGAAGCGACTTAGCAGCAGCAGCAGCATAAGCCTATGAGGCAAGTGCAATTACTCCCATTTTACAGAAAAGGAAACTGAGGCACAAGCAGTCAAGTGACTTGTCAGTCACATCATTAAGAAGTTGTAGGGTCAGGATTTAAACCCTAGTAATCAGCCGCTCTCATACTATATTGCCCCTCTCTTTTCATTTTAACTTAAAGGAACTCAATTTTCTCATCTGAAAAGGAGTTGACTTGGTCCTAAATGGCAGGAACCCTCTGCACAGTTCAGTGGAAAATGTGTAGTTACATGTACAGATAAAGCTCTTCGTCTGTTAAAGGATTAAAACACCTCTTGGTTAATATAATTATATAACATTGTGTAGTAGGTCTGAATGCAAGGGTAGCAGATTTCATGATGGTCATGGGTTATGTTGTTAGTTCTATATTTTTATTATATAGGAACTAATAATGGGATAAAATAATCTTTAAATATTTTTCCATCTATTAATTATTGAAAAGTCCATCATGGGATCTCTGAGTAACATAGGATTTAAAAAGCTAAAAAGATCTCAAAGTCTGCCTTTCTTTAAATGAATCTAGCAACCTAGATAGCATATTAAAAAGCAGAGACATTACTTTGCCAACAAAGGTCCGTCTAGTCAAGGCTGTGGTTTTTCCAGTGGTCATGCATGGATGTGAGAGTTGGACTGTGAAGAAAGCTGAGCACTGAAGAATTGATGCTTTTGAACTGTGGTGTTGGAGAAGACTCTTGAGAGTTCCTTGGACTGCAAGGAGATCCAACCAGTCCATCCTAAAGGAGATTGGTCCTGGGTGTTCACTGGAAGGACTGATGCTGAAACTGAAACTCCAATACTTTGGCCACCTCATGCGAAAAGTTGACTCATTGGAAAAGATCCTGATGCTGGGAGGGATTGGGGGGCAGGAGGAGAAGGGGATGACAGAGGATGAGATGGCTGGATGGCATCACCGACTCGATGGACATGAGTTTGAGTGAACTCAGGGAGTTGGTGATGGACAGGGAGGCCTGGTGTGCTATGATTCATGGGGTCTCGAACAGTCAGACACAACTGAGCGACTGAACTGAACTCATTGGATTGAGGGTGCAAGACTTTTATGTTCTGAGGAGAAACAGAGATACAGGATTTGGAGAGGCGGAGAAGATAGAAATTAGTTGAATGAATAGATGAAAGATGGATGGGTTAATACACGGACAAATTGATAAACTAAAATAAAATATTCATTGGGTGTCAGGTAATATAAAATTCAGTGGGAGCCGGTTCATGGTGGTCGCTTCAGAATTCCTATAAAAGAGAAGCTTGGGTATAGCAATCTAGTTGGAAAGACATCTGGAGAAGGGTCTATGTGATGAATGAGATTTGTCTAGACTCTGCGATATCTTAGTAATGATACTTTAGATCAGACTAAGCAAATACCAAAGAACAGGGAGGAGGCAATGATTGAGATAATGGCTGGAACTAATGCCCCTCAGGCTAACCTGCAACTCTTCCACTTCAGGCATATGTAAGATACTTTAACAGGTTTACATACAAAAAGCTATCAGCAGGGAGACAACATTTAATTCTCCATTGGGATAAAGTAGATAGGGGAAGGATTTCATTAAAAGGTATATTTTAGTTGACATTTACCACACCTGAAAAATTGACTTAATGGTCTAAACACAAAGAATAACATAGACCTTCAAAGGCACAGAAAATTTACAGATTTTGGCAGATTGTTTAGAACCTGGCTGAAGTGGGGCTCAGGCTGGAGGTGAAGCAGTGACCCAATAATAGGCTTGCATGTTATGCCAAGAATTTTGAAATTCATCCTGTGATTGATGGGAACTGCTAAAGGATCTCTGGTGTGAGAGTGACGATGATAAATTACAAAACATTTCAGGAAGAGCATGGTTGTATACACTTGAAAGAGGAGCAAGATGACCACCCCAACCTCTTTTTTATAAATGAGGAATTAGGGGAAAAAAAAGAGTAGAACAAAGGCCCTACACATAAGGGATTGATATTCTAGTGGGGAGAAGCAGACAATAAAAAAATAGATACACGATGAAATATCAGAGTGTGGTAAGTGTTAGAAAGAAGAGAAAAGCCGAGCGAGGCACACCAGCATTGGGTGGAGGTACTGAATACTTGCCTCAAGACAAAGTTAATGTTTTTTCCACTAATCTCACACCCTTCATAAAAAATAACAGGATTTCAAGATCCTCTCTCTTTCCAACACAAGAACTCCACAATACTGAGATCTCAATCCAATGCAATGCTGTCCATATATTTCAGCCTAATAACCTTTTTCCCTTCTTAAGTATCTGTGTTTTGCCAAAATGCAGAAAATGAGCAAATTCCCCTCCAAATGTTTAAGGATTTGCTACCAGAATGCATTGAAAAGCTTTCTCCTCCATTATGTCTAAAGTGTCTCTACATTTCATCCAGACACAGCTTTAAACTATTTCTTAAAATCTTTAATTTCCACAGCTTGGCTCACAAGGACTTGTGTGTCTCCTCTCTCTTCCTTCATCTTTTTGTTTAAGAAACATGCTGTGAGAGCTTGGTTTGGTAGACGCTTTGCTAGGTGCCGGAGAAGGCAATGGCACCCCACTCCAGTACTCTTGCCTGGAAAATCCCATGGACCGAGGAGCCTGGTGGGCTGCAGTCCATGGGGTCGCTAAGAGTCGGACAGGACTGAGCAACTTCACTTTCACTTTTTCACTTTCATGCATTGAAGAAGGAAATGGCAACCCACTCCAGTGTTCTTGCCTGGAGAATCCCAGGGATGGGGGAGCCTGGTGGGCTACCGTCTATGGGGTCACACAGAGTCGGACACGACTGAAGTGACTTAGCAGCAGCAGTAGCAGTTGCTAGGTGCAGATAACACAGAGCAGGGCAAACCACAGCCCTGAATTCAGTACAGCTGATAGTTGTACAGTGTGGATAAGTAGAGGCTCAAGCCGGGTGCCTGCACCCATGAGACCAGGGTGGAAAGACCAGTTGCTCTTGGGCCTTAGATGCTATTTTAAAGTAGATACAATTTTGAGTGCAGCGGGAAGTGCTCAGAGGTCTATAAAAGGGGTAAGGACTTTCATTCCTCGGTGGCTCAGACGGTGAAGAGTGCTGGAGACCTGGGTTCAATCCCTGGGTTGGGAAGATCCCCAGGGGAAGGAAATGGCAACCCATTCCAGTACTCTTGCCTGGAAAATTCCATGGACTGAGGAGCTTGGTAGGCTACAGTCCATGGGGTCCCAGAGTCGGACACGACTGAGCGACTTCACTTTCAATGACTTTCATTAAGGGTATAAGTAGGTTCTCCAAGAATTAAGTCTCCAAGAGTTAAGTGTTAATCAAGTCCCACCCTTCAATACCTGAGGCCAATTAGAAGAATGTAGATCCTAAATCGACTGAATCAGAATATCTAAGGCGGGAGGGGGTGGGGGGCAGAAGCAGGCAGTAGAATCATGAATATGCTCCCGGCCATTGTTATGTACTCTTAAAACAGGAGAGCCTCTGGCCTCTTCAACGTTTTCTCACTTGGCTTTCACCTGAAGTCGGTACTATTATCATCCATATTTTACACAGGAGGAAGTTGAGGCATAAAAAAGTTGATTAACTTGCCAAGGTGACGCGGAAGTAGGGTTGGAATCTAGACCAATCTAAACGCTGCTCTTAAATATCAGAGTACAGTTATCTCCTGTTGTTAAATGATTTGTTGCTAATACTTCAACAAATACTGGACTTGCAGTTTGAAGATCCACTAAATTTAGTCTGGTGAACTTGGCGATCCGCTTACATTTTGAATTTCAAGTTTCTAGATGGTAAAATTTGGGCCCAACCTCCCTCCCCACTCCGCAAGGTGACCTGAGGGGTAGGGCGGGACAACAAGGCGGGGAATGGAGGCGATCGATGATTTGGGCACTCCGCCCCCTGTTGGATTGGCTCGAGCCTCTCCCGCTAGGCCTGTTTTACTCCCGCGCACTCCGGGGCCCGCCCCCGCCGCCATCTTGGTCGAGGAGGGAGCGGGCCGCACGCGGGAGTAAACAGCCCGATCTGGGAAAGTGGAGCTGTGGCCACGTCCGGGTGCTGCAGGGCAGCGGCGGAGACGACGCAGGCCTATCCTCGTACGTCGGGGTGAATGCTGGGGTGTCAGTGCTAGGCGGCGGGGAACCTTCAGCCTGATCAATCTCCGCCCCCTCGCGGCGAGACGCCTCGTTCCCCGGGCTTCTCCCGCCCCCAGCTGGTCTCCTCCCCCTGTTGAAAGCTGCCCGGGAAAGTGGTGGCGGGAGCGGGTCGGGACCGGATCGCGGCGTGGCCCTGGGTGCGTGTTGCGGCGCTCAGGGGAAGGTTAGGCCTTTGGGTTTGTGCGCCAGGGACCCCGGTGTAGACGCGGTGGGGCTGTGAGCCCGCGGCGGGAGCGCGGGTCTGGGGCCCGGACTCAGGCCGGGCCGCCCGGGTCGGTTTCCATCGGTCACCGGATTGTCTCCTCTTCCGGTCCGGGCCTCAGGGTGGCCGACATGACGGCCGCGGATCAGAGCCCCCTGGCACCGCTGTTGGAGACTTTGGAAGACCCTTCCGCCTCCCTTGGAGAGCAGACCGACGCTTACCTGACCCTGACCAGGTGAGGCCTGTTGGGGGTGGATGGGGGTGGGGCGCCCTGGGGGGTCGTAGGGGGAAGACAGTCCGGGTGCTGCACGCCGAGCGAGTTTGTGTATTCAAGAAGCTTTGCAGCTTGTGGGGGGACGCCGGGGTCGCTAGTGAGGCGAGGTGGGGTGGGGGGGTGCGTGCTGGGTGACATTCTGGGGTGCAGGTGCTGCTGCCTTTACGGTGTCTGTTTGGAATGAGGAAGCCTGCACGTGTGTCTTGTAAGAGGAGGATTAAGAAAAGTTTGGGAGGGATTTGGCCAGAGTAGTGGTTTTTCAGTGTAAGCCACCTGTATTTCGGGACAGTGGGGAAACCCAGAATTGGTTTTTTAATATAGAGCAATAACTCGAGTTTTATTTAACCGCAAGTGCTTCGCACTGTTTTCTCCCCTGCAGACTGTTTTTTTCCGACTTATCTGTCGGTTGTTTGGAAATTGATACAAAACGATAAATGTTTAGTAAGTTTTAGTAAATTTGTAACTAGCGATAGGTTTCCTTGTTTCCTCTTCACCTAGCGAAGCTGTCAAAACGTGTACTGTGTGGATGCACAAGTTATTCTGAGGTTTATTCGCGTTTAGTTGTTGTTTAGTCGCTAAGTTGTGTCGAACTCTTTGCGACCCCGTGTAGCCCACTCTATCCATGGGATTTTCCAGTCAGGAATACCGGAGTGGGTTGTCATTTCCTTCTCCAGGGGATCTTCCCGAGCCAGGAATCGAACCCACGTCTCCTGCATTGGCCGGCAGATTCTTTACTGCTGAGCCATCAGGGAAGCTTCACTTTTTCAGATGTATATCGCATTAAATATTCTTAAGTATCTTAAGTACTGGATCAATTTGCCAATGTTCTAACATGATGTTTAAAAAGATTGTGCAGGTATTTCATAGTTCATTTTTGTATCTGCCATTTGCATAAACAATGCTCTTTCTGCTTTTAAGTCGTATGACTGGAGAAGATGGAAAAGAAATCATTACAGAAATTGAGAAAAAACTTCCTCAGCTATTTAAAGTTTTAAAGGTACGTATCTGTGTTGTAAATAGTAAATAGTTTTTTTTTTACTTTGTGGAGGGAAAAAGATTTTGCTAACTAACTCAAAAACTTTGACTCTAAAATAAAATAACAGGGATATTATAGTACTATTTGAGGACTTGCAGTGTATCAAGTGCTGTCTGATTTTCTTGTTTTCTCTTAATCCTCCCTGTCCAGCTGAGGCTCCTCTTTAATCCCCACTTTGCAGAAGAAATGGGTTTAATGTGTGTAAATTTAGCTGCGGTGACCACTTGAGTCCAAAACTTTCACTCTTAATAGAACAGTGCTTCTAAATGATTCTGTAGTTTTGTCTTTGATCTACTGTGTCGGTAACATTCATTTTTTTATCTTCACTCACCCATATTTCTGCCATTCTTGCTTGGTTAAAAAACAGTTATTATGCTTATCTTGTTTGCTTGTTTATAGGGAGGTTGTGTAGTTTAGCATCAAACTGAGGACATATATTCTTGTTCTCGTTTGAGTATACTGTGGCTTTGTGGCTTTCCTAAACACCTAACTTAATTTCCTTGTTTTTGGAATGAAGAGGTTGAACTAAATCTCCAAAGTCCCTTTGAGTTCTTATTTTTATGACCCTGTTTTTGTGCTTCTACATGGAAGTAGTCTAAAGGTGTTTATTGCACACTTAAGCATTATTTTTGTCTAAATATTGAGGCACTGGGGATACTGCCTTGCCTAACCTTAAATATTCTTATAGCTTTCAGTTCTTTTTGTTCATATAAGGAGGAACTTTACTGTGTAGTAGTTCAAGACTTAGCCATAAGTAAACAATGTTAATGGTATTATCCCATTTTTCTTTGTCGTTTTCACATTCCAGTACTGTTTGATGTGATGATGACATGTATCATCTATTTGGTATTTGAGAGTATGTAGGATCAGGAAATCATTTACATGCAATTTGAATCAAGTTGCATTGTTTGTAAATAGAGTTGGTAACTAAAATGCCTGATGAATAATTATTTGGAAGCCTGTGGGTGGTTAATGATAGGATGATCAAAAGTTGATCACACATATGCTAGCTGCTATTTAGGAGATGCAGTATTAGCTCTCATAGTCTTCAGTGTGTAAGACTTCATCTATTTGTGATTATCTGAACAGATTGCCTTAATATCCCATGTATCTCAGGGTTTAGTATTTTGGATGTTTGGTTGGATTAATTATAAAATGGGTGCTCCAAGGAAGTGTCTGTTCTTATGACTGCTAACATTTACCATTCTTCCTAGTCAAGCATAGCAAATAGTTGAAGATTTCTTGGATATCTGATTTTAGAAGCAAGGGGGAGACTTGAAGATACATTAGTTTGGAATAGGAAATGGTACCAAGAAAGATGCAAGGTTACAAGTAAATGTAGGGTTAGGAACAAATGGAAAGACTTTTGCCTTTGACAGATTTGAGATTTTATAGCTTTTACATGTAGAATATGGGGTTGAGCTTTGAACTCCAAATGGTCATGGATTCAGAATCTTCTATCTGAAGTATTGAGATGACGTTTAAAGCCACTTGCACTTTAGCTACTTAGTGAATGTTACTTCTAACTCCTTCCCTCTCTGTTAGAGGTGTTGTTCCACTCTATAGCTGAATGTCAGCTTTTGCCTTTGAATCTTTGCTTCCTTTATGTAAGTTTTGCTCCTACTTTTACTTCTTTTCTAGTGTCTTCACCATCTTCGTTTGTTGCCCCCCGACTTTTTTTTTTTTTGCTTTCAGGTGTGCAGAGATGCTCTTTTTTTTTTTAAAGGAAAATTCTTAGCTGATCTCCACATAGTTTCCCTCTTTCTTTGTCAAGCTGTATCTCTGGTCTCTAAATCTTCAGTTCAGTTCAGTCACTCAGTTGTGTCTGACTCTGCGACCCCATGAATCGCAGCACGCCAGGCCTCCCTGTCCATCACCAACTCCCGGAGTTCACTGAAACTCACGTCCATCGAGTCGGTGATGCCATCCAGCCATCTCATCATCTGTCATTCCCTTTTCCTCCTGCCCCCAATCCCTCCCAGCATCAGAGTCTTTTTCAATAAGTCAACTCTTCACACGAGGGGCCAAAGTACTGGAGTTTCAGCTTCAGCATCATTCCTTCCAAAGAACACCCAGGGCTGATCTCCTTTAGAATGGACTGGTTGGATCTCCTTGCAGTCCAAGCAACTCTCAAGAGTCTTCTCCAACACCACAGTTCAAAAGCATCAATTCTTTGGCACTCACCCTTCTTCACAGTCCAACTCTCATATCCATACATGACCACTGGAAAAACCATAGCCTTGACTAAATGAACCTTTGTTGGCAAAGTAATGTCTCTGCTTTTGAATATGCTATCTAGGTTGGTCATAACTTTCCTTCCAAGGAGTAAGCGTCTTTTAATTTCATGGCTGCAATCACCATCTGCCGTGATTTTGGAGCCCCAAAAAATAGTCTGATACCATTTTCCACTGTTTCCCCATCTATTTGCCATGAAGTGATGGGACCAGATGCCATGATCTTCCTTTTCTGAATGTTGAGCTTTAAGCCAGTTTTTTCACTCTCCTCTCTCACTTTCATCAAGAGGCTTTTTAGTTCCTCTTCACTTTCTGCCATAAGGGTGGTCAGATCAGATCAGATCAGTCGCTCAGTCGTGTCCAACTCTTTGCAACCCCATGAATCGCAGCACGCCAGGCCTCCCTGTCCATCACCAACTCCCGGAATTCACTCAGACTCATGTCCATCAAGTCAGTGATGCCATCCAGCCATCTCATCATCTGTCGTCCCCTTCTCCTCCTGCCCCCAATCCCTTCCAGCATCAGTCTTTTCCAGTGAGTCAACTCTTCCAATGAGGTGGCCAAAGTCCTGGAGTTTCAGCTTTAGCATCATTCCCTCCAAAGAAATCCTAGGGCTGATCTCCTTTAGAATGGACTGGCTGGATCTCCTTGCAGTCCAAGGGACTCTCAAGAGTCTTCTCCAACACCACAGTTCAAAAACATCAATTCTTCGGCATTCAGCCTTCTTCACAGTCCAACTCTCACATCCATACATGACCACAGGAAAAACCATAGCCTTGACTAGACGAACCTTTGTTGGCAAAGTAATGTCTCTGCTTTTGAATATGCTATCTAGGTTGGTCATAACCTTCCTTCCAAGGAGTAAGCGTCTTTTAATTTCGTGGCTGCAGTCACCATAAGGGTGGTATCATCTACATATCTGAAGTTATTGATATTTCTCCCAGCAGTCTTGATTCCAGCTTGTGCTTTTTCCAGCCCAGCGTTTCTCATGATGTACTCTGCATATAAGTTAAATAAGCAGGGTGATGATATACAGCCTTGACGTACTCCTTTTCCTATTTGGAACCAGTCTGTTCCATGTCCAGTTCTGTTACTTCCTGACCTGCATACAAATTTCTCAAGAGGCAGATCAGGTGGTCTGGTATTCCCATCTCTTTCAGAAGTTTCCACAGTTTATTGTGGTCCACACAGTCAAAGGCTTTGGCATAGTCAATAAAGCAGAAATAGATGTTTTTCTGGAACTCTTTTGCTTTTTCCATGATTCAGCGGATGTTGGCAATTTGATCTCTGGTTCCTCTGTCTTTTCTAAAACCAGCTTGAACATCTGGAAGTTCGCGGTTCACGTATTGCTGAAGCCTGGCTTCTTAATCTTACTCCCTTTTAATCTACTCAAGGATTTGCTGATTTTTGCCATTAAAATATAATTTTGTTTTTAATCAACTTTTCCATCTAAAAATTCATTTGCAGTTGTACTTATTTGTAAAAATGTGGTTTTGTTTTTGTAGACTCACATTGCCAGTCAAAACTCAGAGCTCAGTAGTGCTGCTCTACAGGCCTTGGGGTTTTGCTTATATAATCCCAAAATTGCCTCTGGATTATCAGGTAGGTTTGTTGTGATGGAATATTTTTAGAGTTTATAGTTTGATATTGTTAAATGTACTGTTATTTCTCAATTTCACAACCTGTAGTTTAGGGTTTGCTTTTGAGAATGAGTCTGTAGATTATATCATTAGATTATATCATTGTAGTAAAGTTTCTTAGACATAGCTCTAGCTTTGATAACTATAAAATTTGTTTTAAAAGAAAATACAGTAAGCCTATTTTAAAATGTTGAGAAACCATCTTGATAATAAACATACCTGTTTTTGAAGTTTATAATTAGATAGAATTAATTTTGGGAGGTGGATGGGTCATTTATTTTATACAAGCATGTGTTAAGGAATTTGCTATTAGAAAAGTTCTTTTACATAGTGGTAAATTAGATAATTTGGAGCTAAAAGTGGTAATGAAAGCACAGGATCTGATGCTCTTCTGAGTTTTATAGCATCCTTGACCCTCTGCATCCTCAGATGCAAAACTCATGGAGAT
This sequence comes from Bos taurus, assembly GCF_002263795.3. Classification (NCBI taxonomy): domain Eukaryota; kingdom Metazoa; phylum Chordata; class Mammalia; order Artiodactyla; family Bovidae; genus Bos; species Bos taurus. The sequence goes on along the minus strand of NC_037329.1, from coordinate 44,710,225 downwards.
CTCAGTACTACACCATTTCATGTAAGGGACTTGAGCATCTCCTGGTTTTTGATATTCCTGAGGGGAAGTCCTAGAACCAATCCCCCATGGATATCAGGGGAGGACTATAATCCTAATTGTTGCTCTATAAGTAGCTTCTCATAGTATAGGTATGGGGATGATCTTTAGAGATGGATAATTAGGAATAGGGAATAAAGATATCAGAAAGTTGTTACCATCTTTTTTTCCGAGGGAAAAGTTTCCACTTATTTAATATACAGAAATGTTAGCAATCTGAAGTAGGAGTTGTTCATTTTGTAGCAGAGATACAGGATTTATAACATCTTGCCAAAAATTGACTCGTACGTTCAAACCTAATCAATCAGTTCAGTTGTGTCCAACTCTTTGCCATCCCATGGACTGTAGCACGCCAGGCTTCCCTGTCTATCACCAACTCTCAGAGCTTGCTCAAACTCATGTCCATCAAGTTGGTGATGCCATCCAGCCATCTCATCCTCTGTCATCCCCTTCTCCTGCCTTTAGTCTTTCCCAGCATCAGGGTCTCTTCAAATGAGTCGGTTCTTCACATCAGGTGGCCAAAGGGTTGGAGTTTCAGCTTCAGCATCAGTCCTTCCAATGAATGTTCGGGACTGATTTCCTTTAGGATTGACTGGTTTGATCTCCTTGCAGACCAAGGGACTCTCAAGAGTCTTCCCCAACACCACAGTTCGAAAGCATCAAACCTAATAATAAGATCCTATAGAAATATTTTAGTTGAAAAATTATTGATTTCAAGTCTATTATCTGTTTTCACTGAGTATACATTCTCTCTGACCAGAATTTTGTGTTTTGGGGGAAAGTTTGATTATTAGCATAAGTTTTCTGGTCCTTTTCTCTGGATATGCATTTAATTTTAATGACAATGACAATTATTTTTATCTGTTACGGATTTTAAAGGATGTAAAAGATTCTGCATAATTAAATTTTTTTTTGCTTGTTTTTCAGAGATAAATATTCAAGAACTGCTTTCAAAACTGAATGATATTGTTAAAAGTTCAGATAAAAATGTACGTACTAGGGCACTTTGGGTGATATCCAAGCAGACGTTTCCCACTGAAGTCGTTGGCAAAGTAGTGAGTATAGTTTTTGTATGTCTTCTTAACTACATGCCACTTAAAAAATAGAGGCTTACTTGATTTGTGTTTGTTTCTGTCTTTCAGGTTTCTAGTATCATTGACTCACTAGAAATAGTATTTAATAGAGGAGAGATGCTTTCTGCTGTTGTGGATTATGAAGCATTAAATGTCATTATAAGGTATGAGTTTGGATACTATACAAATTAGAATAGTTTCAGTAATTTAGAATTGAAGGAATAATCTTTTGGGACTTGAAATTGAGTTAGACATTGAAAGAAGGAAATGTCTTCTAGACTAAAATTCTCAAAGTAATAGGAAGAGGAAAGTAGATGTGCATTAAGTTACCAGGTTTTTTTTATTTTTACTGAAATAGTCTTTAAAATATCTCTGTTAAAGTTTTTGCAAAAGTTTAAAAAATAGAGACTTCTAAGTTGGCTATAGCAGGTAATTTGAAAGTGAAAGTGGAAGTCACTGAGTCGTGTCTTGACTCTTTGTGACCATATGGACTGTAGTCTGCCAGACTCTTCTGTCCATTGGATTCTCCAGGCAAGAATACTGGAGTGGGTTGCCATCCCCCTCGCCAGGAGATCTTCCTCACCTGGGGATGGAACCTGGGTCTCTTGCATTGCAGGCAGATTCTTTACCACCAGGGAACCCGGTAGCAGGTACTTAGGAAAGCATTAAAACAATTTCTAACAGCGGATGAGGGGAACAGGGAAATCTTCTATCTTCTTCCTACCCATCCTTGCCTTTCACAATGGGTATGCTGACAACACAAACTATTGATGTGCTTTATCTTAACTTGTTTTTCATTCTTTAGTTGAAACTGTTCTTTAGTTGTTGAGCTATATGCTTTAACTAGTATTCTGATGCCCTGATTGATGTTCACAGTATATCATGGTTCTCTAGCTGTTCTCTCCTATAAGAATATAATTTGTGTAAAAATAATTACTAAAGTTTTTTAATCTGAAGAAAGATGATGTGTTTTCATTATTTGAAAAATTTATTAAAATAGGGAAGTCTACAAATTATGTTAGATCTATTTTTGTGTGTGTGTGTATTGTAGATAATATTCTAAAATAAATGGACCATACTGTGCATATTTCTGTGTACTGTTTACTTTCCTGGTAGTTTAGACATAAAGGTAGTTTAGAAATAAAACTACTTAAACTAATTTAGTCATTGATTTCTCTATTACAGACTAATTGAACAAGCCCCAGTTCAAATGGGAGAAGAGTCAATTAGGTGGGCAAAATTGGTCATACCTTTACTGGTTCATTCAGCCCAAAAAGTACATTTGCGGGGAGCCACTGCTCTAGAGATGGGAATGCCTTTGTTGCTTCAGAAACAGCAAGAAATAGCATCTATCACAGAGCAGCTTATGACTACCGTAAGTAATACTTTTTTGGATATTGCACTGTGAGGTTTTGCACCAAGCATAGGACTCATATTGGTGTAATTGCACTATGATCTAGGAAGTTCCTCTTTGAATTAAATTTAAGAATTGCTTGAATTAATATCACCCACTTCTAATTACGGTAAGGAAAGGAGCTGTCTATTCAGTGTTAACTGCAATCCTGGCATTTTATTTCATCCATAAAGAATGAAGAAATTGCATTTTTGGAAAAGGGAGAGTGTTATCTGATTCATCGCTATCTGGATTGTTACAGCATAATCCCAGGAGCTACAGATTTAAGGCATAAAAGTGCATGTAGTGTGTACAATTTCCCATTATTATTTGCCCAAAGTTTTAGGTTTTTCAGTCTTTCTTGTAACATTTATTGAGTACCTGTTATGTACTGGACATTGGTTTAGGTACTGTGTATATAGCAGTGAACAAAAGCAATTTGTTTTGGAGCTTATTTTCTAGTGGGAGCAATAAAAAAGTATGTAGTACATTTAGGAAAGAGATTATGGGAAACAGTGGGGACTGGATGAAAGTGCTTTCCAAGAGAAAGGGTGATGTGGTCAGAGAAGGAAAAAGAATAGGTGATTTGAAGGGGTAATAGGAGTTAGCTAATTGAATGATGAAGAGTAAACTTATTCAAGTTAGGAACCGTGGAAGCAAAGGCCTTGTTCTGATGTGCTAGGTTGTGTTCATCAAACACTGGGCAGTGTGATAGAGTGAATGAGGATGAGAGGGTAGAAGATGATGTCAGAAACAGGGCCAAGCCACATAGGACCTTGTAGACCATTGTAAGCACTTGGCTTTTATTGCTTTATTGCTTGGTTTTAAAGCATCTGGATTATATTGAAAACCATATTTGAAGGTTTTGAGTCTATGAGTGATATACGTACAGACTTGGCTTTTAAGGGGATCCCTCTGCCTATGTTAAATAAATTCTAGGCAGGGGTTGCATAGGAGCAGGGAACCCAGTTGGGAGATAGTACAGTAATCCAGGCAGAGGGGGAGACGTCCACATTCTAAAACCTGGGGATTTGTTTTTTTAGTTTTTTAAAATTCAGGATTCCTCATGGTAATGCCTGAGCTAAAAGTAACTCCAATGTTTTTGTGAGATTTTTAACTGATAAATATTTATTAATTTTTTAAGAGCTTATATAGGCAGTCCTTGAACAGCTCAAGTTTAACCCATGTATAATTTATAATTGACCCTCTGTATTCGTGGTTCCTCTGTGCCTTTGGATTCAGCCAACCACGGACTGTAGTACTGTGGTATTTACTGCTGAAAGATACCCAAGTGTAAGTGAACCACACAGTAACACACTTTATTCAAGCGTCCACTGTATAAGATTCTTAATGATAAATTTGAACTCAAATTTTCTCAGATGTATTACCCATGAAGCTATTAATGTATTTTTTAAGTTAATAGAAGTTAAAACATTATCATTTGAACTCTGATGATATGCATGCTGAAGTGTTTTAGGGGAAAGTGTATTGGTAGGGGAAAAGAAAGCTATATTGATGGATGGAAGAATGGCCTGATAAGTGATAAGACAAGCATAGTAAAAATGTCCAAGCATATACTTGGACATTTACTATAAACTGTCAGCTTTGCTATATGTGTGAAACTTCCTGATAAAATATTGGGAAAAATTACTTGGCTGAGACAATCAATGTAATATTGCATTCTTTTCAGGAGTCTTTTGGTAAATACTCTTGCTTTTGTTTTCAGAAATTACTTTCAGAACTCCAGAAACTGTTTATGAGTAAAAATGAGACTTATGTGTTAAAATTGTGGCCTTTATTTGTCAAACTTCTTGGGAAGGTAAGTTCACAGTTAAGGTTTTTATACACACCAGACCTTTTATTTTCTTAACTTTACATAGTATAGTTGATCCTCATTATTTATGTGTGCCATATATATGAAAATTGACCTACTTATTAAAATTTATTTGTAAACCCAGTGTCAGTATTTGTGCTGCTTTTGCAGTCAATTGTAGACATGTAGAGTGGCAACAAATTTGAGTCTTACATGTACTCATGCATGTTCCAGTCTGAGGTTGAGCCAGGGTTATGTTCTGCTTTTTTTGCTCTAATTCTCAATGTCCTTTAAACAGATATCCATTTCATGATACATTTGGTGCCACATTTTTCATGTTTTGCACTTTTTCTTGGAGATTTCAGTTTTAAATGGCCCCCAGGTGTAGTGCTGAAGTGCTCTCTGGTTGCTAAGTAGAGGAAGTCTGTTGTGTGCCTTAGGAGAAAAAGCGTGAGTTATAGTGCTGTCTGCTGTGAGCTCAATGTTAGTGAATCAAACTGTATATATTAAATAAGTTGTCTTTAAACCAAACACACATGAAGCAAGATTGTGTGTCAGATGGTTGATGAAAATGTGATCAGAGGCTTGTAGGAAGCTAATCCTGCATTTTCCTTAGAAGCCATGGCACAGAATTTGCTAATACAGTATCAAGGCAACTTTATAGAACATAACTAGTGAATAATGAGAATTGACTGTATATTCTTTATTTAAGCCTGGTTTTGAGGGGGAAGTTGTGATTTTTTTGTGTGTGATAAGCATAATATTTATCATAACCATCCTAAGGTATACAGTTGAGTGATATTAAAAGCATTTACAGTTGTGTAAACATCATCACTGTCTACACCCAGAACTTTTTTGCCATCCCCCAAAAAAACTGTACATGTTAAATAAGTAGTGGCTCCCTCTGCCCCTCTTCCGGCAGCCCCTCGTAACCTCTATTCTGCTTTCTCTCTGAATTTATTTGCTAATTCATAAGTTTTGATCTTGGTTCCATTTTGAGTTTATTTTTGTATGTAGAATAAGACAAGGATCTGGCTTCGTTTTCTTGCAGGTGAATACTCCAAGCACCATTTGTTAAAAAGACTGTTCTTATTGAATGGTCTTGGTAATCTGGGTAATTCTTATTGGTTATCAGTTAACAGTATATGTGAGAGTGTTTTTGGAATCACTTTTCCATTGGTCTATTATGTTTTTCCTTAAGCCATTACCATAGCTTTATTTTTGGTGGCTGCATCATGTGGCATGAGAGATCTTAATTCCCCAATCAGGGGTCAAACTCATGCCCACTGATTTGGAAGCATGGTGTCCTAACCACTGGACTGCCAGGGAAGTCCTCACTACCATACGCTTTAATTACTGTAGTGTTGTAGTAGGTTTGGAAGTCAAGGGAGTTAGTCTTCCAACTTCGTAATTTTTTTTTTCCAAAATTGTTTTGGCTAAATGGGATTCTTTTATAATGAATTTTTGAGAGTAAGCTTTTATTTCTCAGTTGGAAAAGGACTTTGGAATTTTGATAGAAATTGCGTTGGACTTGTAGATTACTTTGGATAATATTGCTGTTACAATGATATTAAATCTTCCTATTCATGAACACGGAATGATTTTCCATTTATTTAGGTCTTTTCAAATTTCAACCGTACTTCGTAGCCTTTAGTTTTTCATCTTTGATTAAATGTATTTCTAAGTATTTAATTCTTTTAGGTGCTAATTCTTTTAGGTTATAAATGGAATTGCTTTCCTAATGTGCTTTTTAGATTGTTCATTGCTTTTGTGGAGAAACAACTGATTTTTGTGTGTTGGTCTAGTATTCTGTACAGAGAGCCTGGCAGGCTACAGTCGTAAGAGAGTCAAATGAGACTTAGTGACTAAACAACAACTTGTACTCTGCAACATTGCTGAAAGTATTTTATTAGCTCTAGTGGCTTTCTTAACAGTTTTTGTGAATTTCTAAGCCAGTTTTTTATTTATATTCTGTTCAGATTATGTGTGGATTGTAATCACTTGTGACTGTTAATGTTCTATCCTGTGTATTTTTTTATTGGAATACATTAGACGAATGTTAATAGTGCCTATAATTGTTTCAGGCAAGTAAAAAACTTCTTAATGATTTTTCCTTTTTAGACCTTGCATCGAAGTGGGAGTTTCATTAATTCTCTGTTACAGCTGGAAGAACTGGGATTTCGTAGTGGAGCACCCATGATTAAAAAAATAGCTTTTATTGCTTGGAAGAGTTTAATAGATAATTTTGCTTTAAATCCAGGTAAGTAATATTTTAAGACTGATTTTTGTTATGAGTTTTACTTAAGCAAGATGAAAAAGCTTTTTTTTTTTTGGACTTAATACTGAATATTTACCTATCATTGAGTATTTTAGGGGAATAAATTTGTAGCTAACAATAGAGTTTGTAAAGGCCAGGCATTATTGAAAATCATAGGTATAAAATTTACACTCTTTCAAAAACTGAACAAAGTGACATGCCATTTGTGGTTTTCTTAGTACATTCCAGCACTTACTTGAGCATTTATGTACTTCTCAGTTATCATAATAGACCTCAGATGGTAAATGGTAACACTTTCAGAACGATTAAGTATTATCAAAAGTCACAAAGCCAGTAGACTAGAGCAAACAGTTGTGATTGCTGTGGAATACAAGTATCAGTGACAGAGGAATTTTTTTTCAGGACCTTTAAGAATAGCACCTAATAGTGGGTTAACATTAATATATAGGAGTGATTCCTTTTGATGTTTCTTACCCTTATCTTTTTATTGTCCATTGGAAGTGTTTAATATACGTATGAGAAAGTATTTTTCCCATAAGTGAGAAGTATGAGTCTGCCTGTGTAACTGTAGTTAATCTTGGATGTAATTGATAGTTTATAAGATATGCTAAGTAATGTTGATTTCATCCTGTTTTCCCTTGCAAAGACTATTAATAATCCTTGTTCCCTTTGAAAATGTGCATTATTTGCATTAACTACAACTACTTTTATTGAAAATATTGGCAGGCGTATATTTTAATTGGAAATGTCACCGTTGTTGATAAGCTCTCAGTGTGAGGTACTGTATTGTTGAGGATTAAATCTACTGAAATTGTATATCTTTGAGTTAAAGAATAAAATGGGAGTGACTTGAAGATCAATAAAATGCTATCTGATTTGAAATAGGTCAAGATCTAGAGAGTCTGACTGATACTGTGTATTCATGAATTCATTAAGGAATCAGATGCTTGTCTTTCTCTTGTCGTTGTCAATATGCTTTTGTTGCAGCCTATAGGAAGGAGGGAAGGCAGAAGGGGCAAAAATGAACTTCTTCCCAGAGAGTCAACAGTCTATAACAAAGTTTCAGAAATTCCACGTACGCTTCTGCTTAAATCTCACTGGAAGAATGGCTAAATGGGAGACTAGATAAAGTAGTTCAAAAGTAGACACCAATTCTAAATAAATGTGAATATTTAGATAATATATCCTAAGTCTCATGGCACCAACAGTTAAAATGTTTGATAAAAGAAATAACTAGTAGATTTTTTGAGATTTCCCTAGTGGTCTAGGAATTAAGACTTTGCCTTCCAATGCAGGAGATGCAGGTTTGATCCCTGGCGGGGAGCTAAGATGCCACCTGCCTCGTGGCCAAAAAACAAACCCAAACATAGAAGCAATGCTGTAAAGAGAAAAAAAAAAATCAATAAAAACTTAAAAACTAATAAAATTTTTAAATGACAGCCTTTTATGAGGTAAAAAAATATGCTCTATTTTGTGGTCTATAAAATGGGGATAATGAGAATACTCAAGCAGTTAGAGTTACTGAACATTTTAGCATTTAGGCTGGGCAGTTTGTTGTGAAGAACTGCCCTGTGTGTCAGTGGAAGTTCAGCAGCATTCCGAGATGCAGCCCACTAGATACCAGTAGTGCTCTCTATCCCTCCCTCCCAGTTGGAACAACCAAAAATACTGCAGACATTGCTGAATGCTGGGAAAGTCAGCCCTGGCATAGGGTATCTAATAAATATTACTGTTTTTTTTTTTTTTTAAATAAGTCTATTAAGTATTGTGACCTAACTGTATGTCAGCATGAAAATTTTGGGGCGAATAGGAATAGCCACTGACTAAAGAATTTTTTAATTCTCTTGCTAAAGTAAAAGACTTATTGCATGCTGTCATTCTTAAAGTTTAATCTTTAGCTCTTCAGTATTTTCACTTGGGTGTTTCTTTTCTTTTAAGAAATACTGTGTAGTGCAAAAAGACTGAAGTTGTTGATGCAGCCTTTGAGTTCTATCCATGTGAGAACAGAAACTCTAGCGCTGACAAAACTAGAAGTCTGGTGGTATTTGTTGATGAGACTAGGACCTCATCTTCCTGCTAATTTTGAACAGGTAACATTACAAGTGTTGATTATGATACTTGATGTGTTTTTTTTAGTAGTATGTTCTTAAAATCCTACCAGTCTAACTTTCAGTGCTTGGCAGACCAGCGGACCATGTTATATATAAAAAATGTTTTTCACCCTGACACAGAACTTGAGGTCGTTTTCCTTAAAGGATATTCTCCAGTTGTCTGAAATGGACCTCTACAGCCTTTTTAATCAGTAGACACTCATATGTCTGTTCTTATTCTAGAGACATTATGAAAGATTTTTTTAAAGGAATTGCATATGACTTGGAATATAATTGAGAGTAGAGTCAGCATTACTGAAATAGAAATCATGTGCTACACTGGGTAGATGATACAAAGTTGGAGTAATTCTAATTTTTAAATCTCTTTCTAGGCTATGTAGTGATAACCAATCATTTAATACCCTTGTAGCTTTTCATTGTTACACATGAGTTTATTCCTTTAGATTTTGATATCTTTGCTGGCATTTAAACTTGTTATTTTGTCTAAGTTAAAAAAGGGTAGCTCTGATAACTACTCTTATTTATTTTTAATTTATATTTTAATAATTTTATTTTTATTTTTGTGCTGGATTTTTGTCACTTTGCATGGGCTTTCTCTAGTTGCAACAAGGAGGGGCTACTCTTTGGTGTGTGGACTTTGCATTGCAGAGGCCTCTCATTGCAGAACACAGGCTCTAGACGAGTGGACTTCAGTAGTTGCAGCTCATGGGCTCTCGAGCCACAGGCTCAGTAATTGTGGTACATGGGCTCAGTTACTCCACAGCATGTGAAATCTGCCCGGACCAAGGGTTGAACCCATGTCCCCTTCTTTGGGGACAGATTCTTATCCACTCTGTCACCAGGGAAGTCCTTAATTTATTTTTTATTAAAGTGTAGTTGATTTACATGTATTAGTTTCTGGTGTACAGCAAAGTGATTTAGTTACATATTTTTCATATTTTCCATTATTACAGGATACTGAATATATTTCCCTATGCTCTACAGTAGGACCATGTAGTTTAGCCATCCTGTATTTAACAGTTTGTGTCTGCTAACCAAGTGCCCTGTCGAGTCCACCCCCACCTGCCCTCCCCCTTGACAAACACAAGTCTGTTCTCTGTGTCTGTGAGTCTGTTTTGAAAGTAAGTTCATTTGTGTCATTTTATTTCCACATGTAAGTGATACCGTGTGCTATTTGTCTCTTTTTGACTTCACTTGATACAATAATCTGTTGGTCCATCCATGTTGCTGCAGATGCTATTATATTTCATTTTTTTTATGACTGAGTAGTAGTCTGTTGTATACATATACCATGTTTTTTAATGCATTCATCTGTTGATGGACCTTTACATTGCTTCCATGTCCTAGCTATTTATTACAGATAGTGCTGCTCTGAACATAGGTATGCATGTGTCTTTTCAAAGTATAGAGTTTTGTCCAGATAGATGCCCAGAAATGGAGTTACTGGATCAGATGGCAACTCTATTTTTAGTTATTTGAGGAAATTTCATACTGTTTTCTATAGTGGCTGTACCAATTTACATTCCTACTGACGTTGTAGGAGGGTTCCCTTTTCTCCACATCCTCCAACATTTGTTGTTTGTAGAGTTTTTAATGATGGCCATTCTGACTGATGTGAGGTGGTACCTCCTTATAGCTTTGATTTGAATTTCTCTAATGCAGTTAATGAAATTGAGCATCTTTTCGTGTGCCTATAGGCATGGAAAAGTGTCTGTTTAGGTCTTCTGCCCATTTCGATTGGGTTTTCATTACTAAGTTGTGTGGGCTGTTCATACATTTTGGAAATTAAGCCCTTGTTGATTACATCACTTGCAGATATTTCCTCCCATTTGGTAGATTGTCTTTTCATTTTGTTATGCCTTCCTTTACTGGGGCTTTACTATACTGAGTACATTTAATTAGGTCCCATTTGGGATTTTTTTTGCTTTTATTTCTATTGCCTTGGGAGACTGACCTAAGAAAACATTACTATAATTTATGTCAGCAAGTATTTTGCCTATGTTACTTTCTAGGAATTTTATGGTGTCCTGTCTTATACTTAAGTATTTAAGCGACATTAAATTTATTTTTGTGTATGGTGTAAGGGAGTTTGCTGCTGCTGCTGCTAAGTCACTTCAGTCATGTCTGACTTTGCAACCCCATAGACGGCAGCCCACCAGGCTCCCCTGTCCCTGGGATTCTCCAGGCAAGAACATTGGAGTGGGTTGCCATTTCCTTCTCCAATGCATGAGAGTGAAAAGTGAAAGTGAGTCACTCAGTCGTATCCAACTCCTAGCGACCCCATGGACTACAGCCCACCAGGCCCCTCTGTCCATGGGATTTTCCAGGCAAGAGTACTGGAGTGGGGTGCCAATGCCTTCTCCGAGGGAGTGTTCTACTTCATTGATTTACATGCAGCTGTCCAACGTTCCCAACAGTACTTACTAAAGAGACTGTCTTTTCACCATTGTATATTCTTTTCTTTGTCAAAGATTGACCACAAGGTTTATTTTTGGGCTGTCTATTCTGTTCCATTGATCCGTATATCTGTTCCTGTGGCAGTTATCACACTGTTTTGATTACTGTAGCTTTGTAGTAGTCTGGGAAGGTTATACTCCTGTGTTATTTTTATCCTCAGGATTGCTTTGGCAATTCTGGGATGGTTCCATATGGCTAATTTAATAGCAATCCCATTAAATTGTTTTGGGTAGTATGGCTATTTTAGCAATATTCTTTCAGTGCAAGAGCATGGGATATCTTCTCATTTCTTTTTTTTTTTTTTTGTCTTTATAATTTTTAATTATTTTTGACTGTATTGGTTCTTCATTACTTTGCTCAGGCTTTCTCTAGTTTTGAGGAGTGGTGGGTACTCTCCGTTGCGGTGCACGGGCTTCTCATTGTGGTGGCTTCTGTTGCAGAGCACAGACCCTGGCGTGGGACTCGTTAGTTGGAGCACTTGAGCTCTAGAGCACAGGCTCAGTAATTGTGCACAGACCTTCCCGTTTCTTTAAATCATCTTCAGTTTCCTTTATTAATGTTTTGTAGTTCTCAGAATAAAAGAATTTTACCTCCTTGATCAAGAGTATTCCTAGGTATTTTTTTATGTGATTTTAAAAGGGATTTTTTACTTTCCATTTCTGATGATACTACTGAATAGAAGTGCAGCAGATTTCTGTGTGTTAACCTGGTATTGTGCATACCTTGCTGAATTCGTTTATCATTTCTTCCTCAAGTATACTTGGGTTTTTTTTTTAGCAAGTTCTTTTTAAATGCTTAATTGCTTACTATATTGAAGTTTTTAAATTTGTTAAAGCATGGTCAGTTCAGTCGCTCAGTCGTGTCCAACCCTTTGCGACCCCATGAATTGTAGCACGCCAGGCCTGCCTGTCCATCACCAACTCCTGGAGTCCACCCAAACCCATGTCCATTGAGTCAGTGATGCTCTCCAACCATCTCATCCTCCATCATCCCCTTCTCTTCCTGCCCTCAATCTTTCTGGGCATCAGGGTCTTTTCAAATGAGTCAGTTCTTCACATCAGGTGGCCAAAGTATTAGAGTTTCAGCTTAAAGCATGAACTAATTAAAATTGGACATTGATTGTTAGCATGTGATTGGGATCATAATTTTTCCAAATTCTACCATTATTAGTTCCTAGTTGGCTATGTGTGCTCAGTCATGTATGACTCTTTGACCCCGTGGACTGTAACCCACCAGGCTCTTTCCATGGGTTGCCATTTCCTTTTCCAGGGGATCTTCCTGACCACGGGATTGAACCCCCATCTCTTGCTTCTCCTTCATTGCCAGGAGGATTCTTTACCACTGCACCACGTGGGATGTCCTCCTTGTAGGCTAATCTTACCCAATTGTCCCATCCATTCCTTGGCATAATCTGCTTACTGGCTAGATTTGACAGGTCTTGGAATAATCTTAGAAATGAGCTTGAAGTTGTCTTAGTTCATATTTTTTAAGGTGTTTTTTTAAAAAGCTTAAAATGGTCTATCTGCCAGTAACATTAAAACTCATGTATATGTTATTTTGTAAAAGCTCTTTACGTGTATAATTTTCCATCTGGAATGTAGTACTGAAATTTATAAATAATATATATTTAGGGCAAATATGATTGTAATATGATTTTTCACTTTTCCAGATTTCAGTTTCTACCTTGTGTATCAAGGCTGATAAAATTTCAACATACTAAGACAATTGATACTGCTTCTTAAGGAAATTTAACTGTATTTTGTAAGACTTTTTAAAAAATGACATTTATGCAGTTTACGGATACAGTTCCCTGTCTCTTTTTTACTTAATCCCAATAGGTTTGTGTGCCTCTGATTCAGAGCACAATAAGCATTGATTCTAATGCTTCACCTCAAGGGAGTTCATCTCGTGTAGCTACTACTCCAGGTTTAAGCCCTATGACCCCAGTACACAAAGGTAAGAGGTAGATCTACTTGTTTTTGTTTTTGTTTTTTTCTGTATTTTTTTTTAAAAGACTTTGAATCAAGTTTTTGTTCCATGTAATTTACATAAAATTAGTCACATAATTTTGGTTCCCATATCACAAAATTGTTTTGTTTTCTGTATGAATTAGGACTTCCCTGGTGACTCAGGTGGTGAAGAATCCAATTACTGTCTCCTGCTGTCATTGCATTATTATAGTTGGATAAGACAACTTTTTTCCATGACATTATGTAAAGTGCATTAGATCCTTAGGTTTGTTTTTAGAATCTTAGGAGTTATTATTAAAAGTAGCAGGTCTGTTCTAAGTCAAATTTTATATTTTTAGAAATGCCTGCATGTTAATATTTTAAGGGTATAGGTAAATGCCTGAGATTTATTTTCATTTAAATGGTGTATGACACTCATCTTTTGTGTGTGTAGGACTCTTAATCTTGTTCTTCTTAACCTGGTATGTTTAGTTTTGTTTTGGGGCTGTGACTTCCTCGACCGGGGATCGAACCTGCACTCTGCTGGGGTGCAGAGTCTAATCAGTTGGACCACTGGGGAAGTCCTTAGTAAGATTAGTATTAGGAACTCTGTTATGGGCTTTAAACAAAAACTCTTCAACTTTTATTTGAGAAACACATTATTTAATCTTAAAGGTACATTGCATTGAAATGAAGTAAAATATATTTGAGTAACTCATCATGCATAACTTAGCTGTTTTGTTTTTTGAAGGTGCTTCTCCATATGGAACTCCTGTAACCCCTCGGATGAACTTGAATTCAAATTTTGGAATGGCCACAATCCCCTCTATACAACTTTTGGGGCTTGAAATGTTGCTTCATTTTTTGTTGGGTCCAGAAGTCGTGAGTTTTGCTAAGCAAAACAAACTTATACTGAGCCTAGGTATTTAATTTTTAAAAAATAATTTCAATTATTAAAACAATTCAGAACACTGTAATTGGGGTGAAGAAATTTTATGTCTTTTAATAGAAAACATAGCAGACCACCTAACATATTATATTGGGAAATTTATTTCATAAAGCTTTGGTTTTGAATAACTGTCTTTTTTTTTCTCTTTTAGAACCACTTGAACATCCATTAATCAGCAGCTCTTCTTTTTTCTCCAAACACTCAAATACACTTATCACTGCTGTTCATGATAGCTTTGTTGCAGTTGGAAAAGATGCTTCTGGTGAATATTTAAGAGAAGATTTTTATTGCTTAAACTTGTGTTTAAAAATAAAATAAATATTTATATGGTGCCACTTGCTTCTAGATTGTTCTGCAAGAGCTTTATATGTAATTCATTTAATCCTAATAGTAACCTTATTGTGTATTAGCCCATTTTGCAGATAAGGGATTGTGTTGTACAGAGAAGTAACTAACTTATGCCTGGTTATGAAGTGATAGAGCTATGATTCAAACCTGGGCTTTGTGATTTTAGTATCTATACCTAAACCTCCTGTGTTCTAAAGCCTATCAAATAATGACACATTTCAAAAATAAGATAGTTTGCTATTTAACTTGCTGGAAGATTTTTTTCTAGTGGCTTTCAGATATCCTTCTGAATCTTGGTTTTTCCTTGTATCAAAAATAAAAAGTGTTCAATAACAGAAAATATGATTGATAGAAAAAATTATCCAGAGTGTGTTAGTCCATTTGAAAACATATTTCTCTAAACAGAAATGAGGTGATAGTATATTATAAACTGAGTTAAAAGGTTGACTATTACAAGGAGAATTGTATTTCAAAGTATTGCTCAGTTTATTTCGGTAGTATAAGCATAAAAGGGGGAGCCTTTGTAGTTATATATACTTCACTCTAAAATACCTTTTATTTTGTTTGGCAGATGTAGTTATTAATGCTATTTGGAAGGAGTTAATTAGCTTGGTGAAGTCAGTTATTGAATCAGGTAAGCACTGTAATGATTAAGACTTTTATAGCAGCCAGTGAATTTTTTGGCTTTCATATATAAAATTTATTTTGAAATCACTTAAAGTATTGTATCTTCTAGACTTCTATTTAATCAAATTACTTTATTTTTTAAAAATTACTTTTTAATAGCTCTCTGAGTATATATTTTTACTCCTGAATTGACTGTATTTTCACTCCTAAAGATACATCTTTAGAACTATAACCCTTCTTGTGCTTTTGAATAGGTAACAAAAAAGAGAGACCAGGTTCTGAAGTTTTGACTCTCTTATT
This sequence comes from Bos taurus, assembly GCF_002263795.3. Lineage (NCBI taxonomy): Eukaryota > Metazoa > Chordata > Mammalia > Artiodactyla > Bovidae > Bos > Bos taurus. The sequence continues at coordinate 44,694,870 of NC_037329.1, read as the reverse complement.
AAAATCTTTGGAAAGCATAGTGAATTCAGAAGTATTTCCTGTATTGAAAACACTGGTAAGTACAATACCTGTATGCTGGAATTTTAAAACCATACTCTGAAATTGAATTTTATTTTGAAGGTACTAGCACAGATCAAGATTTGGGAAGACATTGTATATCAAGTATTTATCAGCAATTTAGCACTGAAATAAATGCTGTCCCATTGGTTTTGCAGTCATTTGAAACCTTAATAAAGTAAATGAAGACAATGGCAGCTCTCACATCTTCCAATATGATGAGAAAAAGCATAGGCTGTACAGAGAAAATGAGATAAGTGTGAAACTTGAACTGAAGAAACTCAGATGAACACTAATTTTATAACAAGATTGCTGGGCTCCACTAATTGTTACTTTGTACATTTGAAAAAATACCTAGTAATAATCTTGTAGAGCTTTTGCATTTTAACTGTGACGATATAGTAGAGAAAAGAAAGCAAATTGGGAATACTTTTTGTAATAGTGAGTTTCCCAAAATAATCTGCAGATGGAACAAATCATACCCTTACATAAACTTTGAGTCTGTTTCCTTTATGTGCATGACAGTGATACCTGCTGTGACAGTAGAGGATAGTGGTTAATAGCCAGGCTCTAGTATGAGGTTGAACCTCAGCCTGACTACTGACTGAGTGAACTTGGATACTTTATCTATTTCCTTGCCTCTCTGTAAAGAAGAGATGTAGTAGTAGTTTATAATTAAATGAGTTGATAAATGCAGAGCACTGTGGGCTGAAACAAAATAAATGTGTGTACGAATGCATAATTATCATTAGTTTCTATTCAAAATGAGAGTATATGAAACCATTTTCACTAATTTTTGTCATGTCACTGTTATATACTTCAGGTTAATACTTGTGTATTAATACATTTGGATGGCAGTTTGATAGGCTCTGTCACATTTGAGAGATGTGTCTTAGATCCAGCTTTTAGTTAGAAGTCCTTTGAATATTGGCTTCTGGCACTAGTGAGTATGTAACTGATTGCAGAATTTGTTTTTGTAGTATAAAAAATAACCTCTAGGGCCATTAGTTTTTAAAAAGTTTGAATAAGCTATGCATATTCATTTATCAGTTAAGAATATGTCTGTAGACTGAAAACTGTTTCACAGTCAGGTGAAGAAAGTTCAAAGTATCTCATAGTATAATATCAATAATGTCATAAAAGAATAGATACATGACAGCCAGCTCAGGAAGTTATGTTCTCTGTGTACTTTATATGGAAAGTTAGGTCTAAAAAAACTCCAGACTGACAGCATTGATTATTCCTGGAAATAAGGAAGGACCTTTTTTTTTTTTATGTTTTGTGTTTCTGTACTTGAATGTTTTAAGCTAATAAGAATGTGTTTACATTAATGACTGAACATTACTTATAATAAATTGTTAAAACTATATTGAATACTAATGACTAATGTACAGTAAAACCTTTTGTCTTTCTTAGGTTCTCATGGAAATTACAATTAAAGGACTTCCTCAGAAAGTATTAGGTTCTCCAGCATATCAGGTTGCTAATATGGATATTCTTAATGCAAGTATCTTAGATGTAATGATATGATTAAATTAGCTAAAAATCCATGTTTTTTTAAGTTAGAGAAACTTAGATTGCAAAATTCGAAAAGAATTGAATTTGAATATACTGATTATACTAAAGGAAAAAAATCATAGACAAAGTATAGGTGTGGCTCAGAAATAATTACAAGTTCAGTTCCAGACCACTGCTAAGAAAGTGAGTATCAGAATAAAGCAAGTCACATGAAATTTTTGGTTACCCAGGGTATGTAAAAGTTATGTTTACACTATATTATAGTCTACTGAGTGTAAGTAAATAGCATTATGGCTTAAAAAAACAATGTACATACCTTAATTTAAAAGTACTTGATGGCTAAAATTGTTGCTTAATCATTTGAGTCTTCAGTGAGTCATAATCTTTTACTGCTTGGGGGTTTCTCCTCTGTATTGATGGCTGCTGACTGATCAGAATGATGGTTGCTGAAGGTTGGGGTGGCCATGGCAATTTCTTAAGACAACAGTGATGTTTTCTGTGATTGATTCTTTCATAAATGATTTATCTGTAGCATATAATGCTGTTGGATAGTGTTTTACCCACAGTAGAACTTCTTTCAGAATTGGAGCTAGTTCTGTCAAATATTGATGCTGCTTTTTCAGTTAAGTTTATCTTGTCATTTCAGCAGTCTTTACAACATCTTCACGAGGAGTAGATTCCGTCTTAAGAAACCATTTTCTTTCCTCATCCATAAGGAGCAATTCCACATCTGTTTACATTTTATCTTAAAATTGCAACAATTCAATCACGTTTTCAGGCTCCACTCCTAATTCTAGTTCTTTGCTATTTCTACCACATCTGTAATTACTTCCCCTGGTCTTGACTTTAAGCATGCCTTCACTATTAAGTTTAATCATTTCTAGCTTTTGGTTGAAAGTGAGATATGTGCAGCTCCTTTCACTTCAATGTTTAGAGGCCACTTGAGCATTGTTAATTAGTCTAAATTTAATATTGTGTCTCAGGGAATGCGGAGGCCAGAGGAGAGGGAAGGAGACAAAATAATAGCTGGTCCATCGAGCAGTCAGGACACATACTAAAAATCGTGGAAATTACCCAAAATGTGACAAAGTAAACAAATACCATTTAGAAAAAGGGTTCCAGTAGACTTGTTTAAAACAGGGTTGCCACAAATCTTCAATATGTAAAATATGCCGTATTTGCAAAGCACAATACAATCAAGTGTGCTTGTGAGGCATTAACTAATGGCATATTGATGGAACTATTTTCCTGGATTAAAGGCTTCTAGAATAAAAGGTTTCTCTTTGCTTTTATGTAAATGTAGTTTTGGTTACTGTTACAAGTTTTGGAAGCTTTGTAACACTGGCTTAGTTATAGTGAAATATATTTAATATCTGCTGGATGGTAGGTATTGTTGATCCAGCAAGTTTTAAGTCAGTGTTTATATCTGGAATCTCTTAATATTCTTCAATTGCTTGACTAGATGGAACAGCTATAATTAAAATAAAGAACTTGATTTTTGTGTGTAGTTTATGGAAGTACATTTGCTATCATTTTTGTTGTATCCTAAGTAGTTTCAAAAGTCCTCAAACTTAAAAGGGTCATATTTCAAATAATTGTAGAAAACAAGTGTAACAAGAAGAGTGTACTGTTGGTAACAAGAAAATTGATTGCCATCTCCCATCTTTCTTCAGGGAACCCCTGCTTTGTTCTTAATTCAGTTAACTTTCAATAATAATCTATTGGAATGTGGTGTGGAAGACGAAAGGTAATTTTAAACAAACTATTTTGTTTATTTTGGAAAGTTTGTTGAATGATATTCTTTTGAGTTAGACTATTATAAATTTTTTTAAAAATTAAAAAAGTTGAGATTCATTTTTGGGGTAACTTTGCTATAATGTAATTTATTTTTACAAAAAGAACAGTTAATGCATAGTTCAAAAATTTTTTTCCATCAGGTTTTTTCTCAACCTGGAAACACTTGTGGGCTGTGTTCTTTCGGGTCCAACTTCACCACTCGCTTTCAGTGACTCTGTCTTAAATGTTGTCAATCAAAATGCAAAGCAGTTGGATAACAAGGAGCATCTTTGGAGAATGTGGAGTATTATAGTCACCCCATTAACAGAATTGATTAATCAGGTATGATATAAGTCAGCTGCATGTTTTCTCTCAAGTTTAGTACCTTGTCTTTTTTTTCTTTCTTTGTTATATAGCACATGAGTATATGAATAGAAATTTGTATTTGAATGGAAGATATTACATATTTTATCTGTGGGATTGGTTAATTTTCTGTTCTTTAAATTACTTGATTTCTTTTCATTGTGTTTCTGCCTTATTCAAAAAAGTGTAACTTAGTGGGGACTAAATAGTCCATTTTCTCTTACGATTAGAAAGCCAGAAGGCTCACATGATAGATATGGATTTCCCTGTTTATATCTTGGATTCTTGCATTTGTGCTGTGGGGAATAATATGAATGTCTTGACTAAACTATATATTCTTAGATTTCTATGGCAAATCATGTTGGTGAACACCTCAAAGCCATATAGTAGTTCCTAAACCTTTAATTCTTGAGTTGACTGACCTTTACATTTAAATACTTTAAAAAGTGATAATATTGGCAAGGTATGGAGCTCAAGTTCTGTCACTGTTAATAGTTCATTAGCAGCTTTATCAATCTTTAATGGAATTATTACTTACAAATGGAGTGAAGACTCTGAAGAATTATGTGATTATACAGTAGCCCTTATTTTAGCTACTTGAGCCAACACTCCATTAAACATATTCCTTTGGAAGAACAAGATTTATTTTCCTAAATGGTTTCCTACAGTTTGAGGTCTGCTAGAGGCCATTTTTGGAGAAGGCAATGGCAGCCCACTCCAGTACTGTTGCCTGGAAAATCCCATGGGCGGAGGAGCCTGGTAGGCTGCAGTCCATGGGGTCGCAAAGAGTCCTACACGATTGAGTGACTTCACTTTCACTTTTCACTTGCATACATTGGAGAAGGACATGGCAACCCACTCCAGGGTTCTTGCCTGGAGAATTCCAGGGACGGGGGAACCTGGTGGGCTGCTGTCTATGGGGTCGCACAGAGTCAAACACAACTGAAGCGACTTAGCAGCAGCAGCAGAGGCCATTTTTATAAGTCCTTGCTTGAGTCTTACCTTCTGCGTATAGTAAAAGTTTGTGGAATCACCTCTGGGATTCTTTTTTAGGACTTAAAACACAGTATATTGTTTCCCAGGGTTGCTTGAGAGACTACCACAAACTGGTGGCTTAAATCAACAGGAACTTATTTTTTAAAGCTCTTGGGGTTGGAATTTCAATAGTAAGATGTTGGCAGATTTGGTTTCTTCTGGAGCTGTAGAAGAGAGTGTGTTCCATGCTTCTCTTAGCATCCAGCAATTGTTGATATTGTGAATCCACCACTCCAATCTCAGCCTATCTTCACATGGCGTTCTTCCAAGTATCTTCTATTAAACTTCCTCTTTTATAAGGACACCAGTTATTGGATTAGAGCGTGCCTTAAGTCAGCATGACTTCTTTATTGCATGATTACACCTGCAAGGACCCTAATTTCAAAGACTACAGAGGTTAGGAGTTCACCATCTGTTTTAACATCTCGACGTTGGGGAACATGATTCTTACTACATGTGATAAGATGTCACTATTTAGGACTAGAATTAGATGGTGATTTGTCTAACTTCATTTTCTTTTTTCAGACCAATGAAGTGAATCAAGGGGATGCCTTAGAACATAATTTCAGTGCTATCTATGGTGCACTGATTTTGCCAATAAACCATATTTTTCCAGCACAAAAAATTCCAGTGGTAAGGCAAATTTTTACTTGAGGAATTTGCGGTTTTTAAATATTATGTTACTCTTTGTAATGAACTTCTATAAGACTTTCTTATGACTTATAATCAGCTTAGGAGAAAGGAAAGTGGTGAAGAGAGTGAAGTTCCTCTTCACCTTTGTTAATTGCTGGTATTGTGGTATTACTACAGTTTTTCGGTTAGAGCTCTGGGAATGTGGGCAGACTTATTACCCTGTGCTAGTCTCTTCTGACACCTTAAGTGTTACTGTGTTTTTAAAATGTTAAAGATGTATTCTATTAAGTTATTTGATATATAGGTACACATTTTCTAAGTTTTTTTTTATTATTGTTAGGTCACCATGAAGACCTTACTTAAAACTTGGTCAGAATTATATAGAGCATTTGCTCGCTGTGCAGCTTTGGTGGCAACTGCGGAAGAGAATTTATGCTGTGAGGAATTTTGTTCCAAGATAATGTCCAGTTTGGAAGATGAAGGCCTTTCAGTGAGTTTATTCTGATACCGACCTTTTTTGTATTTAAAGTAAATTCTTTTCAAGTAAATAGAGATAATGTTTATGAACTATCATTAACTAATGCTTTTAGTTTATAAGTAATGAAGTTAAGGTATAAAACAGGTAACAGCTTTGCGAGACAATTTTGTGTCATTGGACTCTAAGGTCCGTGTATCAGGACCACTTGATGGTGATGTGCTTTTACTACTCTGGTGTGCCTTTGCCATTCTAGATGAACAGTACAAGGACTTTGCCATCCTATATCTTGTTTTTTCATACCTGTTAGCTTTTTTGTTTAAATCTTTTAATTAAAAGATAATTGCTCTACAATACAGTTTTGGTTTCTGCCACATTCAACATGAATCAGCCATAGGTATACATAGGTCTCTTCCCTCTTGAACCTCCTTCCGCCTCCCATGCATCTTCAGTTGTTACTGAGCCCTGGTTTGAGTTTCCTGAGTCATTCAGCAAATTCCCACTGCTATCTAATTTACATATGATAGTGTATATGTTGGGCTTCCCAGGGAACCTGCCTGCTAGTGCATGTAATGTAAGAAATGTGGTTTGATTCCTGGGTCAGGAAGATCCCTGGGAGGAGGACATGGCAACCCACTCCAGTATTCTTGCCTGAAAAATCCCATGGACAGAGTCTGGCGGGCCCAGACTGTTCATAGGGTTGTAAAGAGTTGCACACAACTAAAGCGACTTAGCACAATATATGTTTTCATGTTACTCTCTCTGTTCATCCCACATTCTCTTTCCCCACACCCTTGTCCATAAATCTGTTCTCTACATCTGCATCTCCATTACTGCCCTGCAAATAGCTTCATCAGTACCATCTTCTAGATTCCATATATATGCACTAATGTATGATATTTGTTTTTCTGTTTCTAACGTACTTCACTCTGTATAATAGGCTCTAGGTTCATCCACCACATTAGAACTGACTCAAATATGTTCCTTTTTATGGCTGAGTAGTATTCCATTGTATATATGTACCACAGCTTCTTTATCCATTCATTTGTTTATGGACATCCAGTTTGCTTCTGTTTCCTAGCTATTGTAAATAGTGCTGCAATGATGTGTCTTTTTGAGTTTTGGTTTCCTCAGGATATATGCCTAGTAATGGGATTGCTGGGTCATATGGTAGTTTTATAACTAGTTTTTTTTTTTTACTTGGAAGATAATTATAATATTGCAATGGTTTTTGCCATACATGAACAGTAATTGGCCATACACGTGGCCCACCCCCCCATCCTGAACCCGCCCCCACCTCCCTCCCCACCCTGTCCCTCTAGGTTGTCCCAGAGCACCAGCTTTGGGTGCCCTGCTTCATGCATCAAACTCACATGGGTCATCTGTTTTGCATATGGTAGTGTATATATTTCAATGTTACTCTCTCAGATCATCCAGTCATTGCCTTCTGCTGAGTCCAAAAGTCTCTTCTTTACATCTGTGTTGTCTTTGCTGCCATGAAAGTAGAATTGTCGACACTGTCTTTCTAAATTTCATATATATGTGTTAATATAGAATATTTTTCTTGCTGTTTCTGACTTCACTTTGTATAGTAGGCTCCAGGTTCGTCATCCTCATTAGAACAGACTCATATGCGTTCCTTTTTATAATTGAGTAATACTCCATTGTGTCTGTATACCACAACTTTCTTATCCATTCATCTGCCAAAGGACTCTAGGTTGCTCTTTCAATTCTGATTTCCTCAGAATATATGCCCAGCAGTAGCATTGCTGGGTCGTGCGGCAGTTCTGTTCCCAGATTTTTGAGGAATCTCCACACTATTCTCCACAGTGGCTGTACCGGTTTGCATTTGCACCAATAGTGTAAGAGGGTTTCCTCTTCTCCAAACCCTCTCCAGCATTTATTGTTTGTAGACTTTCTGATGATGGCAGTTCTGATCTGTGTACAATGATGTCTCATGGTGGTTTTGATTTGCATTTCTCTAATAATGAGTGATGTTGAGCATCTTTCATGTATTTATTAGCCATCTGTATGTCTTCTTTGAAAAAATGTCTGTTTAGGTCTTTTACCCACTTTCTGATTGGGTTCTTTTTTTTGGTATTGGGCTGCTTGTGTATTTTGGAGATTAATTATTTGCCAGTTGTATATGCTGTTATTTTCTCCCATTCTGAGGACTGTCTTTTCACCTTGCTTACAGTTTTCCTGCAAAAGCTTTTAAGTTTAATTAGGTCCCATTTGTTTATTTTTGTTTTTATTTCTGTTTCTCTGGGAGGTGGGTCATAGAAGATCTTGCTATGATTTATGTCATCAAGTGTTCTGCCTTTGTTTTCCTCTAAGAGTTTTCGAGTTTCTGGTGTTACATTTAGGTGTTTAATACATTTTGAATTTATTTTTGTGTGGTATTAGAAAATGTTCTAGTGTCATTCTTCTACATGCAATTGATCAGTTTTCCCAGCACCACTTGTTGAAGAGATTGTCTTTTCTCCATTGTACACTTTTGCCTCCTTTGTCAAAGGCTTCCCTGGTGGCTCAGACGGTAAAGCGTCTGCCTGCAGTGTGGGAGACCCAAGTTCAATCCCTGGGTTGGGAAGATCCCCTGGAGAAGGAAATGACAACCCACTCCAGTACTCTTGCCTGGAGAATTCCATGGACTGAGAGGCTCCTCAGAGCCTGGTAGGCTACAGTCCATGGAGTCGCAAAGAGTCGGACATGACTGAGCAACTTCACTTTTGTCAAAGGTATGGTGTCCATAGGTGTATCGGTTTATCTCCAGACTTTGTTTTGTTCCATTGATGTATATTTCTGTCTTTGTGCCAGTACTATACTGTAGCTTTGTAGTGTAGTCTGAAGTCAGGAAGGTTGATTCCTCCAGCTCCATTCTTCTTCCTAGAGGATTGCTTTGGATATTCAGGGTCTTTTGTGTCTCCATATAAATTGTGAACTTTTTTTGTTTAAAAAAAAAAATTGAATTTAATCTATAGATTGCTTTGGGTAGTATATTCATTTTCACTATATTGATTCTTCCAATCTAAGAACATGGTATATTTCTCCATCTGTTTGTGTCATCTTTGATTTCTTTCATCAGTGTTTTGTAGTTTTCTGTATACAGGTTTTTTGTTTCTTTAAGTTAATGTATTCCTAAGTATTTTATTCTTTCTGTTGCAGTGGTGAGTGGTGTTGTTTCCTTAATGTCTTTTTCTGATTTTTCATTGTAAGCATATAGGGATGCAAGGGATTTCTACGTATTAATTTTATATCCTGTGACTTTACTGTATTTGTGGATTAGCTCTAGTAATTTTCTGGTGGCATCTTTAGGGTTTTCTATGTAGAGGATCATGTCATCTGCAAATAGTTTTACTACTACTTTTACAATCTGAATTCCTTTTATTTCTTCTCTGATTGCTGTGGCTAGGACTTCCAAAACTGTTGAACAGTAGTGGTGAGAGTGGGCACCCTTGTCTTGTTCCTGATTTTAGAGTAAAAGCTTTCCTTTTTTTCACCATTGAGGATAATGCTTGCTGTGGGTTTGTCATATCTGGCTTTTATTATGTTGAGATGTGTTCCTTCTGTGCCTGTTTTCTAGAGAGTTTTTATCATAAATGGGTTTGAATTTTTTCAAAGGCTTTCTCTGCATCTATAGAAATAATCACGTGGTTTTTATCTTTCAATTTATTAATATGGTGTATCACATTGATTTTGCACATATTGAAGAATCCTTGTATCTCTGGAATAAAGCCTGCTTGGTCATGATGTATGATCCTTTTAATATGTTGTTGGATTCTGTTTGCTCGAATTTTGTTGATTTTTGCATCTATGTTTATCAGTGATACCAGCCTGTAGTTTTCTCTTTTTTGTGTGGCATCTTTTATTTGGTATCAGGGTGATGGTGGCCTCATAGAATGAGTTTGGGCGTTTTCCTTCCTCTGCAATTTTCTGGAAGAGTTTGAGTAGGATAGGTGTTAGCTCTTCTCTAAATTTTTGGTAGAATTAACCTGTGAAGCCATCTGATCCTGGGCTTTTGTTTGTTGGAATATACGGTTTCGATTTCTGTGCTTGTGATTTGTTGAAATTTTATATTTGTTCCTGGTTCAGTTTTGGAAGGTTATACTTTTCTAAGAATTTGTCCATTTCTTCCATGTTGTGCATTTTATGGGCATATAGTTGCTCATAGTAGTGTCTTAGGTTCCTTTGTATTTCTGTGTTGTGATTTCTTCATTTTCATTTCTAATTTTATTGATTTGAGATTTTTTCCTTTTTGTCTTGATGAGTATGGCTAATGGCTTATCTATTTTATTTTCTCAAAGAACCAGCTTTTAGTTTTATTGATCTTTGCTATAGTCTCCTTTTTTTTTTTTTTCCCCCATTTATTTCTGCTCTGAATTTTATGATTTCTTTCCTTCTACTAACTGGGTTTTTTTTTGTTGTTGTTGTTGTTGTTCTTTTTCTAGTTGCTTTTAGTGTAAGGTTAAGTTGTTGATTTGATATTTCTCTGGTTTCCTGAGGTAGCCTTTGTATTGCTATGAACTTCCCGCTTAGCACTTTAACTGAATCACGTAGGTTTGGGGTTGTTGTGTTTTCATTATCATTTGTTTCTATGCCTGTTTTGATTTCCTTAGTGATCCTTATTAAGTGTGTTATTTAGCCTCCATGTTTGTGTTTTTTACATTTTTTTCCTGGTAGTTGATAGTCTAATCTTACAGCATTGTGATCAGAAAAAATGCTTGAAATTATTCACTTTTTAGAAATTTACCAGGGCTTGATTTGTGGTCCAGGATGTGGCCTGTCCTGGAGGATGTTCCATGTGCAGTGAGAAGATGTATGTATCACAGCTTCTTTATCCATTCATCTGTCTATGGACATCTAGTTTGCTTCTTTGTACTAGCTAATGTAAATAGTGCTACAGTAAACATTGGGGTTCAGTTCAGTGTCTCAGTCGTGTCTGACTCTTTGCGACCCCATGGACTGCAGCACACTGCACCCTGTTCATCACCAACTCCTGGAGTTTACTCAAACTCATGTCCATTGAGTTGGTGATGCCATCCAACCATCTCATCCTCTGTCATCCCCTTCTCCTCCTGCCTTCAATCTTTCCCAGCATCAGGGTCTTTTCAGATGAGTCAGTTCTTTGCATTAGGTGGCCAAGTATTGGAGTTTCAGCTTCAGCATCAGTCCTTCCAATGAATATTCAGGCCTGATTTCCTTTAGGATGGACTGGTTGGATCTCCTTGCAGTCCAAGGGATTCTCAAGAGTCTTCTCCAACACCACAGTTCAAAAGTGTCAATTCTGTGGCGCTCAACTTGCTTTATGGTCCAATTCTCACAACATTGGGGTAGATGTGACTTTTTTAGTTTTGGTTTCCTCAGGATATATGACTAGTAGTGGGTTTGCTGGGTCATAATGATAGTTTTATTCCTAGTTTTTTAAGGAGTCTCCTTAAAAAACTTGTATCTTAAAAACAAGTCACATAGTGACTATATCAATTTACATTCCCGCCAACAGTTTAAGAAGCTTCCCTTTTCACTACACCCTCTCCAGCATTTATTGTTTGTAGAGTTTTTGGTGCTGGCCATTCTGACTCATGTGAGGTGATACCTCATTGTAGTTTTGATTTTCATTTCTCTAATAATGAGCAGTGTTGAGGATCTTTTCATGTGTTTATTAGCCATCCATATGTTTTCTTTGGAGAAATGTCTGTTTAGGTCTTTTTCCCACTTTTTAATTGGGTTTTTCTGGTGTTGAGTTGTATGAGCTGGTTGTATACTTTGGAAATTCTTTGTCAGTTGTTTCATTTGCTATTGTTTTCACCCATTCTGAGTGTTGTCTTTTCATCTTGTTTATAGCTTCCTTTGCTGTGCAAAAGCTTTTAAGTTTAATTACGTCTCACTTGTTTGTTTTTATTTCCATTACTTTGGGAGGTGGGTCATAGAGGATCTTTCTGTGATTTATTTGTCTTACAGTGTTCTGCCTATGTTTTCCTCTATGAGTTTTATAGTTTCTGCTCTTACATCTCAGTTCAGTTCAGTTCAGTCGCTCAGTCGTGTCCGACTCTTTGCGACCCCGTGAATCGCAGCACGCCAGGCCTCCCTGTCCATCACCAACTCCCAGAGTTCACTCAGACTCACGTCCATTGAGTCGGTGATGCCATCCAGCCATCTCATCCTCTGTCGTCCCCTTCTCCTCCTACCCCCATCCCTCCTGGCATCAGAGTCTTTTCCAGTGAGTCAACTCTTCACATGAGGTGGCCAAAGTACTGGAGTTTCAGCTTTAGCATCATTGCTTCCAAAGAAATCCCAGGGCTGATCTTTATAATTGGTCTTTCATTTAGGTCTTTAATATACCTATTAGCTTTTTAAAGTCTGTCCTTTGAAAGTTTGTGGTCTTAAAAATGTAGGTTCCTATTCACACCTTTCCCTTACTCTATAAAAAGAATAACTGGTGTCAGCAGTTTGATATGTATCATTCTAGAATAAACCAATAAGTTACATATTTATATGCACATATATATGTGAATACAGTGTTCTTTCCATTTGAAATTTATTTTATTTATTACTCTGAAGTGTGCCATTTTTTTTATTTGAAAAGATTTCTAGTCCTTGATAGTGGTTACCCTGCTGAGAAGAGTAGAGATAGTTATAATGTGTCAGTTCTGATTATGGGCTTTTGATATCATAGTATTTGGCAGAGTGGCTTTAAAAGTGTGCTGTTACCGGCCACAGAGACAGTGAACTTGTTGAATGTTTTTGTGATTTTTAGGGAAAAGCTTGACCCTTGGTTTTTGCTTTTAAATTCTTATCTTGGATGGACTTAACAGTTTGTTCTCTTCTGAAGAAATTTAGAATCTTCCTAAATTTTATAAAATACCCTGTTGGGATTTTGCTCGGCATGATTGGTTATATTGCATTCAGAGATTAATTTGGAAAATAATTTCTATCTTTATAACATTGAGTTTTTCTGTTCAGAAATATTTTTTTTAGTTCTAAACTGAACCTAGCTTGCTTGATTTGGGGGTTTTATAGTTGTTTTATCTAGTTTTATCTAGTATAAATGGTCTCTTCCCTGCCTATACTTGGTTACTACCGGCATATATGAAATCTCTTGTCAATATACATTTCTGTATATTAACACAGTTTTGTGTCCTTGAGATTCTCTTCTTGGTCACAGTGAAATTCTTTTAAAACATTGTAGATTAGTGTTTTAAGATTTTTTGCAGATACCTTCATTTGTGAGATTGGAGTTCCTCATTGTCCAATTTTTATATTGTAGAAATGATAAGCATGTGACTAATAACATCTTGTCAAATATATAACCAATTAGTTAAAAGTTTTAGGTTCCAGAAAATTTTTTTATCACAGCTCTGAAGTTAAACATAGGCTCATTTGTTCCCTTTTCTGTAAAGTTTTTCTACAAAATACACATCTAAGACTTGTTATTTTTGTTACTGCTGCTGTTGCAAATTCATCATTTGATACTAATTTTAGTATTATCAACCTGTTTTTTAGTTTAAGTTTAGGATTTTCTTTTTACCTTTGGAATTTAGACATCTCACCAAGGTTGTGTCTTGAGGCATCTTTTAAAATCGTTCTGTTAAGTATTTGGTGGATCTTTTCAGTTTAAGGAGCTGTGCCTTCATCTGAGGAAAAAGTGCTGAGGTCTTCAGGTGTCATCCTCTGTGTCTCTTCTTTCTCTGTATCTCTCTGTGTTTTGCTTTATTTCTGGTCCTGCTTTCTGGGAGCTTGATATTTCTGTGTCCATCTTTCGGTTTAAACGCTGAAGTGTTTGATAATTTTAATTTTACATTTAATGTTTTTAAGTGAATATGATTTCCTCTTACATTTGAGAGTATTTTATTTTCTTCTGTTTCTGTTATTGCCTCTTTCCTTGTTGATTAGTTCTGTTCGTATTTAACACACCTTCTTCATATTTGACAATAAAGGCTAATGTTGAGCAATATTATTAGCTGGAATGTGTTTCCTAACCCAGGAGAGAACTCCTGTTTATCTGGCTTTGATAGCAAATTGTAGTTATAAGGAAGCTTTGCCTTGTAATTGTGATCAAGATGGAAGCATCTAGATCTTTCATGTCTTTTCTGTAGGGGTGTGTAGATTGTCATTTGGACTGAACCTTCCATGTGGTATTCATAGGTTAACAGGCCAGCAGGGCTCTCCCTTCCCCTTCTTGGTTCTTAACATCCACTGGGGAAGGTTGTCTTTGGCAGACCTGTGAATTAGTCCAGTGAATTGGAGAAGTGAACAGTATTGGAGAATAAAGGAAGGGCAATTGTATAGAACTGTAATTTCAGTAGTCTTTTACCCGTTTGGTTTTTCTAATAACGATCAGATCTTTTTCTCAGAACCCTCCCTATGTCTTGTTAGTCAGTTTCTTCTATGAAAGCTCACTGCGTTTTTTTGTTTTGTTTTTGTTTTGAGATGTTCTTGACTGGTGGTACTGGGATTTCCTTTGTTCTGTTTCATTTGGATCTGAGGGAGGAGATGGAAAGAATATCAGGGAGCTTAGCAACTTTTTTATGTTTGGTTTTTATGGGTTTAGTGAACACTTCCATTTCAGTATTGAGGGAAAAAAAGGTATAGTATTGAATACTTGGCACACAGCAGATAACTAGGAAATAGTCATAACCATATAGTTAATTGGAGAAGGAAATGGCAACCCACTCAAGTGTTCCTGCCTGTAGAATTCCGTGGGTGGAGGAGCCTGGCAGGCTGCAGTCCATGGGGTCACAAAGAGTTGAACACAACTAAGGACTAACACACACACACATACAGTTAATGTGTCTTAAATGGCATAAACTATGGTGTGTGTTACTATATGTCATACATGGGAGTTAAAGTTATATTTTTTATTCATGCTTACAAGTTTTATAAACCATGCCATTAGTTAAAAGGTTGTCATGCAATACCTAACTGTTCTTTTCCAGAATTTATTGTTCTTGGATAGGATCACTCATATTATTACTGTAATGGTTGATTGCATCGACTTTTCACCATATAATATTAAATATCAACCCAAAACTAAATGTAAGTATTTTATTCATTCAGTATAAGCAAGGCTGTCTGAACTGTATCAGGGCATATCCTAATAGCTTTCCCATCTAATTTTACCTACTTTTAATGTTATATAACCATGTTATTTTGCTAGTTCACATGCTGCTCTCTTTCTCTCTCTCGATGTATCTCTCTCACCCACCCCTGCAGTGTATAACCCCTTTTTATGATGCAGAAACAAATTTTGTCCTATGTAGAGATTGCCTAATAATACAGATGATTTTACTTACTCCATCTGGTTACAAGGGATTATCTGGACAAAAAGCTTGAACTTAGTTAAAATGTTCTTATTTGATAGCCTTATCTGAAATGATCATTGAATTGATGTTAAACTGCATAGAAAATCATGGCAGTGGTTAATTGGTTATGGTTTTACAGGAAATGTAAAATGACTCTAAAAGTGTAACACAGTTTTTACTGTATAAAATTCAGCAATTGAAATCTTAAATCTTATTTTCATAACTATATGCCTTGATTAATTCTAAATTATATTATGAGCTGTTAATGTACTAATTGGTTCTTTGAAATTATATATTTTCTACCAATGATTATATATTATCATACTGAATAGAAAAGAACCTTCTAGTTACAAGAAGTATTTTGTTTAAAGGTTACTTTTCCTGTTTAAAGAGTGGGAACATACTCAATTTTCCTTTAATAAGATCTTTCTTTGAATTAGTGTAAAGATTTCTAGAACATAAAATATTTGCAGGGCTTTTTGGGGTGGGGGTAGTTTTTTGGTGTTTCATTTTTACAGTAATATAGAGAAACTTGTTTGGTAATAAAAGCATCCCAGCCTCAAGCCACAGAAATAGATTTTTTTCTTTAGTCTTAGTCCCCTTTCAGACTGAACAATACTTAATCTAATTACCTCTAATCTAATTACCTCTTTGTCAGGAAAATTAAAATTCTCTAAATATAGAAAGGTTATATAGCAAATGATATCAGAATATATTTTTTAAGCCCCTGAAGTTTGATAAGGCATAGATGATGATCCCGTTGTTGAAAGTTTTACATGTTTTGTTAACTTCTGAAAAATAAGAATTAACTGAATATCATTTCTATCCATGATCTATAAACCCAGAATTAGAAATGTTTTTTGTTTTCAATCCTTATCTTGCAAGAGGTGTTCCTGGCTATTGAAATTTATTGAAACTAGGGAAAAAATCTAAAAACTGCCAGCACAAGCTGAGAGCAAACAAAATTTACAAATAGTTGAAATAAAATTGTTACTATTCATAAATATGCATCAGGATCACTTTGAGAGTTTTTGATAATTTTTACTTTGTAATTTGTTTTAGAGAAACATTGCAAAAATTAAACACAGATACTACTTTTTACTAGGGTTCCTCAGTTATCAGTTGATGCTTTTGCCTTATTTTCACCCCCACCCCCTTTTCTACTTTTATTTCCTAGAACATTTCACAGCACTTGTAAGACAAGTCTTTGATCTAAAATATTTCCCAAGTCTTATCTTTCATGACCATTAGAAGTGAAGTAAAGGCAAGGTTAGATTTTGAAGGTCTCTCAATTGGGGTTTGTCAGTATTTCCTCAATATTAGATTGAGATTTTATTTCTTTATGGGGATGCTACAGAAGTAATTCGGTGTTTTCTTATCAGTGCATTATGTCAACAGGCATGTAAGTCAGTTTGTCCCACTATTGATAATGATAACATTTACTGTTTGATTAAGATCATATCTGTCGGTTTTGCACTATAAAATTCATTAGGAAACACAGTTAATAAATTAATGTTTTGTGGCAAGTTCTTTGAGACTTCATAAATATCTTGTTACTCAGCATACTTTGATTCATGAGTTACTCATCCATTGATGCTTCTTGCGTAAAACACTGTTTCCCAAAGTAGTGGATCATATTGTTTCATTTAATTACATTAGTTTGCTTTAATTACCATTAATTCTAAAAGCTGTCACTGTTTTATCTTAGCACCACAGAGACCTACAGATTGGTCCAAAAAGAAGAAGGAACCTTTAGGGAAGTTGGCTTCTTTAATTAAACTTATTGTGAGAGTGATCTATTCTTTTCACACACTGAGCCTCAAGGAAGTACATTCTGATACTCTCCTCACTATTGGCAACTCAATCACCAGCATTCTTTCCAATTTACTTGGACATATTTCTCTGCCTTCTATGATCCAGAAAATATTTGCAGCTTTAACAAGACCTCTGGCATTATTTTATGAAAACTCAAAGTAAGTATTTTGCCTTAATAGCTCTTAGACTTAAACATATATAACTAGATATGGGTAGCAAACTTGTTGTCATATCAGCTTTGTTGTTAAAGATCTTAATCTTTAAAGTTTACTGGAGTGGATAATATATGAAACTATGCTTTTGTTAAAAAGATAGCTCAAATAGTAAAATATGAGGTAGCAATTGGAAGTCCCTTTATTTTTCATTCTTAATCCAGCACAATTTTTACTTTAGTGCATCTCTTTACAGAATTGTTAATACAAAAAGCTTACATGTTAAATATATAATGTATATGACTTGACATACTACTTAGCAGTTAAGTATATGATATTCACTTAACCTAAGTATCTCATTGTTTTTAATGTCTGCACAGGACTCCATGACACTTTACCCAATTTCCTGTTGGACATGTTTTCTAGTCTTTCCTCTCATAACTAACAATATCACAGGTCAATATATTTGTACATAAATCATTTGCCCACTATTCCTGCAGAACAGGGCTTAAAATGAAATTCTTGGTTCAAAAAGTATGTGCATTTAAATTTCTGAATTACTCTCCAGAAGTTTGTGTTGTTTTATATTACCCTTTGCATTTGAACCAAAGCAAGCAGTATATAAGAGAAAAACCATGAAAAAATCCCAACATATTTTAAAGAAGCATTTTGAGAGAATTCATCAGTGTTCTTTATAGCAAGCTTATGTGGTTCAGTAATAATACAGTCTGTTTTTCATAAACACAGAGGAAGCTTTAGGAACAGATTTAATGGAACTTCAAATTTATTAAATTTTTGCAAGTCTTTTTTAGTCCTTAAACTTCATAAAAATTCATTAAAAAGCATAAAAACAGGTGACTAGTAATAATACTTTGAGATCTATTCCAGATGTTTTTCTTTAACTCCTGTGTTAAAAGACACGTTTGTTTCATGTTTAAAAACTTCATTAAAAAGCATAGAAATAGGTGACTAGTAGTAATACTTTGAGGTCTATTCCAGATGTTTTTCTTTAACTCCTGTATTAAAAGACATGTTTGTTTCATGTTTAATGTTTCCAGTTTGACATTTTTTGTTAAGTCTTTGGGCACCTTTTTATATCATTATACGTCTCAGTTTTGGGCTGCATTACAGTGTTTCTAGGTTTATGTTCTAAAATATAAATGGTACTCTTTGTTTTTCTTCTAGGCTTGATGAAGTTCCTAAAGTGTATAGTTGTATGAACAACAAGGTACAAATAGACATTGTTCATAAAACATACTTTCATGAAGAAAAGTTTTAGAATTTAAATGTCTCCCTTCAATATAATTCTGCTGATTATTTTAAAGGGATATCATTATGCTTTAATTTTAATGAACTTTTGATATGAAATGGGTATAATCCAAGGATCATTCATGATTTAATAATATTGCCTTAAATTCATATAACTCAACTACTCCTGTCTCATTCTTTTATGTGTGAAGGTAATTGGCTCCAAGGTTAGGCAACTATTAATCTCATAATTTATGTGAAAACAAATTTCTTCTGTTAATGTAAAATAAGCTTGAATTCAAGCTGTTCTATCAATAAAGTAAGTTCTTGTCAGCTTATAAAGAGTATTATATATTGAAGGTGATGAGAGCTTTTAAAAAGCCATTTGAGGACTTCCTGGTGGCTCAGTGGTAAAAAATCTGTCTGCCAATGCAGACGACATAGGTTCTGTCCCTTATCTGGGAAGATCCTGCATCCTGCAGAACATACAAGCCTGCATGCCACAGCTACTGAGCCAGTGCTCTAGAGCCCTGGAGCTCAATTACTGAGCCTACGTGCTGCAGCAGCTGAAGCCTGTGTGCCCTAGAGCTCATGCTCCACAACAGAAGTCACCCCAATGAGAAACCCAAGCATCACAACTAGAGAGTAGCCCCCACCCATTCTGTGCAGCTAGAGAAAAGCCTGTGCAGCAACAAAGACGAAGCACAGCCAAAAATAAATCAATAAAAATTGTTTTAAAGTCATTTGAGTTTTAAAAATTGAAATAACGTACTCTGTGAGTTGTTTAGTATGCTTTGTGCTTTTGTTTTTTCTCTCTGAAAAGTAACATTTCTAAGTGTTACCCTAATGAACTTTTTCTTTTTCCTAGTTAGAAAAGCTACTAGGAGATATAATTGCTTGTCTACATGTCAGCTACACTGGAACTTACGACAGTGAACTTCTTGAACAGATCTCACCATTATTATGCATAATATTTTCACACAAGAACAAACAGATAAGAAAACAAAGTGCTCAGTTCTGGAATGCCACATTTGCTAAAGTGACGATGTTGATTTATCCTGAGGAGTTAAAGTATGCTAACAATAAAACTTTATATAGTTACTCTGTTCTGATTATGTAAATTGACATTTTGGTTTTAACATAAATCCTTATGTAGAATCACTGTAGAGGATTTCCTAGTTAAAATATTCTTGTTTGGAGTACACGGTAATTATTAAAATTATTTGACCCTTTGCTTTGGTCCTTAGAATAAACTTAGTTTTAGAAACATAAAAAGCAGTTTCAAATTATGCTTAACAAAAGGAGTTTCCAACAAGGGGCAGGAAGCTGATGGCTGTTAAATCTAGCTGATATGTACTTAATGTAACAGTCTGCTCTTGTTTGAAATTTATGGTGAAAGTTTGAGAAGTTTTTAAAGAATAAAATTCAGAAACTGAAGAGTTTAGTGAAAAATTCTAATATTGTCTGTAAATTTCTCCTGGTTTTATGTATGTAGAGTAAGAAACAGTCTTAAGCTGGATGTGTTTTTATCACTTTAAAATTGTAATTGAACTGTTCTTAATGTGCCAACAGTACTACTTAATTCAAAGTATATTTACTTATATTTGAAGGCCAATACTGAAACAAGCCAAACAAAAATCTCTGCTTTTATTGCCTGGTTTGGAAAATGTTGAAATTATGGAGGAATCCAGTGGACCATATTCAGATATGGTAGGTTGAGGGGGGGCGTTTTTGTTTACTTTTATGTGATGTTTGAGTGATTTATTGGATATCAGTGTAACTTTAAAAAGGACAGAAACTTAAGACTGACTGAAGAGATAAAACCTGAACAGAAGAGTTCCACAACATAGGGGTTTTGCGTACAGTTAGTTGTGTGGCCTGGAAAACTTACAAATTAAAAGGCAGTAAATTTCACCATAGGTTCTCATGTAAATAATACCCAATTCTTATTCATTAATGATCTTTTATTTTAAAAAACTGACACCCCATGTATTGTTTTACAGAGGTCAGAATTATTAAGATATGGTTAAATGTTGCTTTGTAAAACTAGGACTTCTAGTTACTATTCCCCACCTAAGAGCTACACTTCATTTTCTCATTTCTTTCTGTTGAATCTCATTCCTTCTGTTAGAGAAACAAATCATTGATACCACATTTTCTATTTGGAACAAGGTTACTGTGGTTAATAATACTAGATGACTATAAAGATTAAGGAGTAAAGATAAAAGTACTATATACTCATCAGGTAGAACACTCTTAGACACTTTGTTCCTATTCAACAACAAAAGAGTCTAGCTATTATTTGTTTAGAACCTGTAAGAGAAAACATAGCTAAGTACTCTATTTAGTTTTATTTTTTGGATAAAATTAAAATTCTCATCAGAAAATTATCTAGACTTTTTGAGACTCAGTGTAATATGGCTCAAAAAAACCATATAATCTGGTAGGAGGGCCTGATAGTATTTTCTGTCATGTATGTTTTATTGTTTAAAGTGTTATGGTTTGGGTTTTTCTGTTAAAAAAGTTTCCAGTAATAAGTGGGATATTTGAATCCTGTAATTTGTTTTTAGAATATTTATTTGGTATAGCTTATTTTAGAATTTATAAAATTAAATGATGCGAAACTAATGCTGTATAAGTTGGAGACACCAAATCTATTTGCTGTTACTGTATTAGACAATGGCTTTGTTTTCTTTGACATGATCTAGTAGATTTGAATACTCAAATTTGATATAAATATTACACTGTAATTACCAATGTGAAAAGGATAAATATTTGCACATAATGAAATTGTTTTATTTTTATAAAAACAGACAGAAAATTCCCAATTAAATATGAAGATAAGTGGCATGGAAAGAAAATCAAGTGGAAAAAGAGATTCTTTTTTGGCACAAACAAAGGATACAAAAGACAGTATGAAACCACCAGCTAAAGTATGTTTTTCCAAAGTGTATTTAATAGTACTCTTAATATTAATATATATACCAGCTTGAGAACATACAACTTCTAACTGGAAGAAAAAGCTGTTACGGACTAAATAAAAGATGGGATTATAGGGAAATATAGTTTGGCCTAGAAAGACTATTAAGATGGTATGGAAATCTTGACACTTTGGGAGATGATTACTTCTTAGTAAAGTTAAATCTGCATAATACTAAGTGTTTATTTAGTATAATTACTCCAGGCAGTAACCCTCTTCAGATAGAATGAAACTAGATTTGAATAACTTAGGTAGGATGAAAGAATATTTTAGAGCTTCCTTTATTGACTAGAAAGAGAATGCCTACATAAGACATTTGTCATAACCTCATATATAAAACTAGATATCTAGTAGCTAGTGGCAAATTAACCAAGTTTCAGATAGTCTTTCTTCTAGGACCTCCAGTAAAGGGGTTATTCTAGAATCTTAAGACCATGGCTCTGGGAAAATGAAAGAAAAATATTTTTAAAGAATAAGTTTGACACAGTCTTGTAGCATTATAAAGTAAAATGGAAACAGCTGTTCTGCAATTGTGTAAAAGTGGCATTGGGTACCAATATTAGTATGTCGGGCATATGATTTTGGCAACTTTTACTTGAGTAGTTTGTGCTTCAACTTGAAATCACAGATGTACTTTTTCCCTGCCAAACCACTTGATTTCTGTGTGCTAGGCTGAAAAACATATTTGCCCATGCTTCCCTGGTAAGCACACATTTGCCTACTTCTTAAAGAGGTGTAATTTTATTTTCTGAGTATTTAATACAAGCAGAATGAAAAGAAAACTAGGGACATTGTACTAATTATAATTATCCAGGAATATCCTATAGGTTTGAACTTCAAACTTCCTAGTCATCATCAAAAACCATTATCAGAGTGCCAAAGAGAGATTGATTGATGTATTGGAAAATAATTTAGAAACTCAAAATGTGCATTTACTGTTTTAATTTCCAGTTGAAACTAGATTCTTCAACTCCAAAAGCAAAGGGTGAAATGCCTTTGGAAGAAGAAAAGTCTACTGACTTTGTGTTTATACCTCCAGAAGTAAAAGAAACAAAGGAAAGAATACTAACTGAACACCAGAAAGAAGTACTCAAAACAAAGAGGTTTGTAGTACTTTTATCTTGAATTGAGTTTTCTGTACTTACATTTAGATTTCATGCAGCAAACATAATTTTGAGTTTAGAACTAAGATACTGGTATATTGTACTGTATTTTAAATGTCAAAAAGATTGTACATGGCCATATTTCATAGTGTGTCGGGCTATCTTGAAATGCACCAAATGTTCCTAAACTGAATCCCTTTATTAAGGTCTTGAAAGATCAGGGAAATGGTTTCATGGAAAATCTGGGAAATAGGCATCTAAGACTTGATTTTATATTCTTAAAAGGTAACTAAATATAGAATTGTAAGCTTAATTGTAAGAATATCAAATATTGAAGTTGTTGTTTAGTGGCTAAGTCATGTCTGACTCTTTGCAACCCCAAAGACTGCAGCACGCCAGCCTTCCATGTCCTTCACTTCTCCCCAAGTTTGCTCCAAGTCATGTCCATTGTGTTGTTGATACCATCCATCCATCTCATCTTCTGTTGCCCCTTGTTTCTCCTGCCCTCAATCTTTCCCAGCATCAGGGTCGTTTCCAATGAGTCTGCTGTTTGTATCAGGTGGCCAAAGTATTGGAATTTCAGCTTCAGCATTAGTCCTTCCAATGAATATTCAGGGTTAATTTCCTTTAGAATTGAGTAGTTTGATCTCCTTGCTTTTCAGGGTACTCTCAAGGGGCTTCCCTGGTTGCTCAAGCAGTAAAGAATCTGCCTGCAATGCAGGAAATCTAGGTTTAATCCTTGAGTCGGAAAGATCCCCTGCAGAAGGAAATCAGTATTCTTGCATGGAGAATTCCATGGACAGAGAAGTCTGGTGGGCTACAGTTCATGTGGATGCAGTGTCAGACACGATTGAGAAACTTAATAGACACAATATTAAAGTTAGTCTTAAAATCTTTTTCAGGTGTGATATTCCTGCCATGTATAATAATCTGGATGTTTCACAAGATACTTTATTTTCTCAGTATAGTCAGGAAGAATCTATGTAAGTATAGAAATTGCTGAAGTAACTGATTTTCTGGTTCTTTATTAACAATATTCTAATTTGCACACTTATTTATTTCAGGGAAATTTCTACTTTAATTGAAAAATCAAAAGAAGACTCCAAGATGATATTTAAGGTATATTGTTATTTTCATATTTTGGGGTTTTTCAAATCAGCTTTCCATTATTGAGTCTCTTATATTAACGTTAAGATTTGTTCTGTAATGTCTTAACTCTCCTTAGCAGTCTTTAGCAGAATTATAGTTGTTTTATGTGTGGATCTGTATCTGTGTGAGTGCATGTTTGTTTAAATGTATTTGGCTTTATCAAATACTTAAATTGGAAACACAAATTAATGAGCATCTACCATCACCTTTGGAATATTTTTAAAATGTTGAAAGCCAGATTGCCCTTTGACTTGCTGAAGTTTTAAACAGAATTTCTCCAGAAAGTCAGACTTATTTTCTGGTTAATCTGTATGTATGTGTACATTTTTGTGCAGGAGGAACAAAAGGAGAATGACATTGTCGTTCCTCAACATGTCATGGAAAACTGCGGTATGGATGAACATCTTGAAAAGGCTTCCCTTTTGAATAATGAGTGTGGTTCTATTGAGGAAACCAGTCCAAAAATACTGAGCAGTAATAATGATGCCAGAAAAAAAGCTTTAATTGCTTCAAATAAACCAACAGAATGTGCATCTACTACAGAAAATCCATCTGGTGTCAGCAGTAGCTCGGTTTCTATTGCCACCATTTCTGGAGCTCCCTTACAGCCTACAAGTCGAAGGCAATCCTTTATTACTTTGGAAAAGTTTGATGGTTCAGAAAATAGACCTTTTAGTCCATCACCCTTGAATAATATGTCATCAACTGTAATAGTGAAAAGTAACCAGGAAGGCATGGGTAAAACAGATAATCCATCAAAAGCAAAGAAGAGAGAAGTGGCTCTTTCCAAATCTGACTCTGAAAAAATAACACATGGGACTAAGAGATCAAGCCGAAGGTCGAGTAAATCTGAACCAATAGGGAGTAAAAAGTCTAAACCCTTAATGAGATCTGAACAAGAGAAAAGTACTCAAGAATCTGTTGATGGCACAGTAGCCTTAGAAAATAACCCACCTGGCTTGCTTAATCAGACAGAATGTGTGTTAGATAATCAGGTTCATCTCTCTGAATCTACAGTGGAGTTTGAGGATACAATGCTTGAATCAACAGTGGAGAATACTGTATTAGAAAACAATACTGTAGAAGAGAGAACCTTAGAAGTTAACTTGGAATCCAAAGAAAACACACCCCCAGCCATAATAACGGATCAGACAGTAAATGAGGATAGTCATATTCAGGTAACTCCAAATCAGAAAACCCTTAGGCGATCTTTAAGGCGACGTTCAGAAACAGCAGAACCAACCACTGATAGCCAAGATAAAGAAAATAATCATCAAAAAAGGGAAAGACGTAAAGAAGAAGAAAAGACTCCGCAGAAGAGTCCGTTACATGTAAAAGATGATGTTTTACCTAAGCAAAAATTGATTTCTGAACAAAGTGTACAGGGAAACTTAGTTGACAAAGGAAATAATTTACATGAGAAGGCTTTTGGGGAGACCAGTGCTAATGCTGAAATTGATGAAAATAGAAGAAAGCCAGATCTTGAGAATACTAAATCTGAAGGAGATGGTGTGCCGGACATTGCAGATAAATCCTCTGAGAAACCAGTAAGGGGACGAACACGATACCAAACAAGAAGAGCATCCCAGGGTTTACTTTCCAGCATTGAAAACTCAGAATCTGATAGTTCTGAGGCAAAAGAAGAAGGTTCTAAAAAGAAAAGATCTGGAAAATGGAAGAACAAAAGCAGTGACAATGTTGACATGGAAGATCAAGAAGAGAAAATGGTAAAACAGGAATGTATAAAAATTGAAAATCAGGCACATGATTATAAAGGGAATCCTGAAGTAGACAAAGATATAAAATCTCAAATCTGTGAAAAAGGAGATGAAAGTACTACTGTAAGTCTTCAAGATTCTACCGTATCTCCAGATTTATTACAAGTTTATGATGATGTATTGAATACTTCTGAGGGAGAAAGTAAAAGTAACAAAGATGCAGACCATTCCTTTTCAAATCCTTCTGTACCAGAATCAAATCTAAGGACTAGAAATGCCAGTAAGAGGTTACATAAGCGAGATTCTATAGAAAATAGCATGGGGGAATCCTCAAAAATAGGGACATCAGACATTTCTTTGCTTTCTGAAAAAACTCTTCAGACAGTAGAATGCCAGCACAAGAGAAGTAGGAGGGTGAGGCGATCTAAAGGTTGTGATTGTTGTGGAGAAAAATCACAGTCTCAGGAAAAGTCATTTACTGGGTTAAAGGATACAGAAAATTACGATGTAAAAGTCAGTGAAACAAAAAAGACAGATGGGGAAACACCTGTATCTATTTCAGAAACTTCGAAAGCTGATCTGTCCTCGGAGGTTAAACTTTTAGATGAGCATCATAGTGTGAATTTTCATTTGGATCTCAAGGAAGAGAATGATACTACTAATGATTCATTAATTATATCTGAAACTGAGTTAAAAGAAAATACTACTCAAAGCTTTCTTCCTTCTGAAATGGTAAAATTTAAAGAAACTTCTCGTAGGGATTCTGAGGAAGCAATATCTCTAGAAACCCAGGAGCCATCTAATAAGAAATGTAAAACTGTTGACCCACATTTAGATGTTTCCAAAGATATTTCACTGAAATGTTTTTCTTTGGAGACTAAAGAAGAAAAGTCAGAGGCCACTTCAAAAGAGAAATTGAGTACAGAGAACATTGTTATTGTTGAATCAAATGCAGAATCAAATCCAGAAGTAGATGCTATGGAATTGAATGTAGAAAATGATCAGTCTGAAGCTGGCTTCTCTGAACAAAAGAATGTCAAAACTGGTATTCCAGGGAAAGAAGTAACAGAGGAAAACAGTGAAAGAATGGATACACCTGAAAAACTGAAAGCCAATGAAGCAGTAACTGAGGAATTTAATTCAGCTACTGATTATTCGGATACTCCGACATCTGTAAAAGTGAATGCTCAGGTAGAGATCTCTGAACAAATAGCGGTTGGGGAGCTAGGTGGAGGAAGTGATGAATCTGATCCAGGCTCATCTGAAGAAATGAACGCTGAAATGAAAAATTGTGAAAAAACAGCGGTTTGTGAGGTGACTACTGAATCTGACCACGTCACTGAAACCGAAGACGAAGATGTAACTACCACGGCTTCTCTGCCTATAGAAGTTGAAACAAAGGAATTAGATGTAGAAGTCAATAACTTTGTTCCCGACACACTTGAGATGATCACTGAAGAAGGAAAGGTTGACCCTAACAAAACTGAAACGAATACTGAACCTAATAAATTGGAGGAAACACAGTTAGATGACAATCAGATGGTAGTGGAAAGTAATGAAACTTTACCGGAAGTTCACCATACTTCAGAGAAAGTAGAGGAGATAGCACAACCTCTGACATCTGAAACAGATATTTCTGGACTAATATCAGAAGACAGTAATACATCTCCTCAAAAATCGAAGGATATTGATCCTTTACTCATGTCAGCAAACGAGAGTCCTAGTGGCATGCACACACGTTGTGTGTGGTCTCCTTTGGCTTCTCCATCCACCAGCATTTTAAAGAGAGGACTAAAAAGACCCCAAGAAGATGAAATCTCGTCACCTGTCCACAAGGTAGGGGGATGGATGCTGAATGTTCATGAGTCCAAGGTTAATTGGGATAGTTTGGCCACTTGCTGACACTTGGTAAATGATGGGATATTGGGCGTACATGACCATTCGTTATGAATATATGCTATGACAGGGAAGAGGGCAGGCAGAAGGTGGACGTTGAGAAAAAGACTGAAGCCCTTTAGGTATTCCTTTATTTCAGGACCTGGTGTCTGTCGCTCAGTTGTGCTCGACTCTTTGCGATCCCATGGACTGCAGCCTGCCAGGCTCCTCTGTCCATGGGATTTTCCAGGCAGGTATACTAGAGTGGTTTGCCATTTCCTTCTCCAGGGGATCTTTCTGAACCAGGGATCAAACCTGGGTGCCTTGCACTGCAGGTGGATTCTTTACTGACTGAGCTACCAGGGAAGCCTAACACTTAGCTATAAATCTTTATACAACCATCACCATTTTTCACATTTTGCAAAATTGATAATCTCTCATGGTGATTTTTTCTCTGCTATATAATACACAAGGAAACACTTAGAAACCAATAAAGGAGCTTTAGTTAGTACTTACTGTGTACTAGGACATTATCCTGTCTGTTTCACATGTCTTTATATAAACTTAGACCTTTAACAATTAAAAATTTCTTTAGGCTATGCCTTCATTAATTTCTGCGTATGATTTCATTTGTAATTAATCTTGTTAATGCCCCCATCTTCTTCACTACATTTTAATTCTTGTAGTTTGTACACATATGGATTACCTATGTATCTGCTTTAGTCTCTGACCCTGTGACTTGCACATAGTTTAGAAAGGAAAAGTTGCATGTGCTTTACATAGCTCCACTTGTCCTCTATAACTATTTTATAAAGGTACTGTGTGGGCATTCCTTAATTTTGAAATTGGACCTACCATTTACTGTGGAATATATGTGTTTATGTATACAAACATGTATATATAGATAAAATCATACTGACACGTAATTTTGCCTTTAGCCAGCACATTGTGAAAACTTTCCCCAAATATACTAAAAATTTTTAAATTGAGAGTTCAAAGATTAGTTCTTAGGAAAACTTAACACTTGAGGGTTTTTAGTTTGGTCTTGCTTTGCTTTTGAGTCTTTTACCTTTTTTTTTTTTTTAATCTTAGGTTTAAATAGGTCATAGAAGTTCTTGAAAAATTTATGAAGATGAAATGATGTCTTCAGTATACTTTAGATTATTAATGCCAGTTAACTGTAGTCATGTTTTGTTTGATAGTAGCTCGTTTAATTTTTATTTACATATGATAGTTTTCTATAGCAGATATTTATAGAAAGTTCCCAATATTTTGGGAATAAGACATTTATATACATATTATGGTTTTGCATGCCCCGTTGGATACTTTTACCAGACAGCTGAGTAGCTGAATAAAGAGTTTAGAAAAGGCCAAAATAACTTCAAGCTGGGCTAAGCTTTTGTTTTTTGTTTTTGTTTTAACAAAAAATCTCACCCATTGCTGTGACTCTGTTACCCTCAAAGAATTAAGAACTGAGATTATTAAGGTATACCAAAGGCCAGTTAGTACTGTCTCTGCCTCTTTACCTCGTTCTTTATGGTTTGTAGTAAGCCTATGAGATTAGTAGAAATTTGTATACTTTTAACTGTCACATGCAATTTCATCAAGTTTCTGCTACTATCCTTTCATTCTCCTCGTTGCTGTACTTTGTATTAGACCATGGATACTTGGAATGACCCTTGGTCTTGAGTAATAGTTGTGAAAACAATCACCAGGAACAACTGCAAGTATGTGCAGTTGGCTTCTAGTAAGATAAATTAGGCCTCCAAACATACATGCTATTTTTGGCTGACCTTATAATGAGAGTTTATGGTATTTTTTTAAAACTTTTTAAAAATAAAAACATGACTTAAATGTTTTCAGGTTCGCCGTGTCTCCTTTGCAGATCCTATATACCAAGCAGGATTGGCAGATGACATTGATAGGCGATGCTCTATTGTTAGGTGCCATTCTTCAAATAGTTCTCTCATGGTAAAAAGTGTTAAAACTTCACCTACTGTGCAATCTAAGGTAAGCTGTAGGCTTTAAAAAATACATATGCAAACACAGAATTGCATCGGGTAATTTGTCTTTTTAAGAAACAAAGCATACTTCGTTTGGATATATTTTTCTTTTGTCTGCTTAAAGCAGACATGAAGAGAAGAGGTGGTAAGAAGCATTGATGAGCCAGCCAGTAATTGATCCAGTAGTATTATTATTACATTTTACATTTTCTGAAAATTGTAAGATATGACTACAGTCTGTCAGTTGTAAAAATAAACTTGTAAATCTAGGGTTCTGAGATTTTTTTCTCCTTTCTTCTGTCTAGCATAATACCACTTCAGCCAAAGGATTTCTGTCCCCAGGATCACGTAGCTCTAAATTTAAGAGCTCAAAGAAGTGTTTAGTAAGAAGTGCTTTAGTTTTCATGCAACTTTATATTTTCATGTTCAGTTAGGTGACCTCTGTTTAACAGCTTTTGAAATTTATTCTAAGATTGCAGAAATGGCTAAGGAATCTGTGCCATGCCCAACAGAAAGTGTTTACCCTGCTTTGGTGAACTGTGTAGCACCAGTTGAAATCATTTTACCTCAGATTACATCCAACATGTGGTAAGTGGTTATTGATCTCTGGCCTATACCTAGAGATGCTGCTTTGTTAACAGGGATGTTTAAATGATCAGGGTTCTCATGTTTAGGATTGATTTATCCATACTTTCACACATTTTATTTTAGAAGTAAATGAAAATACAGCTGGGAAGATGGTTGAGATAGGGCAGTAATAGAAGGATTGAACGGTTGATCTTGCTTGAGCCAGGCATATACATCAGATTCAAATTTTGTTGTAAATGCACGTATGTCCATCCTCTGTGGGATAGGTGTGTCTATGTAAATTTTGTTATGATTGAGCTTAAATCAGGAAATTCAATTGGATAGGCCCTTACAAATAGAAAATATAAAACTTTGTGATGTTTTTCCTGTTTCTCTTATCTCTTTAGGGCAAGAGGACTGGGACAGCTCATTAGAGCCAAGAATATAAAAACAATTGGCGATTTGAGTACCCTTACAGCATCTGAAATAAAAACTCTTCCTATCCGTTCTCCAAAAGTGTCTAACGTTAAAAAGGCTCTCAGAATATATCATGAGCAGCAGGTAAAGACGTAGATGTTAAATTGTGTATGAGTAAATGATGAAACAGTACAACTCCAAAAGTTTGCATTGCAAGTATTGCTTTAAAAGCTCATTTTATATGATGCCTTAACTTCCTTTATCCTGCAGTCAAGAGTAACTTAGAAGGTTGATTTATAATTCCACAGAGAAGTTTACTTATTTGTTTTGTACTGTTATTGTGTATTACACCTCTTTATTCTTTGAATTCTACTTTTCTAGCTCGTCTTTTATGTCTACCAACTAAGTGATTGGTTTCCTGGCTGCTATTTCTAAAACCTAGATGTTCAGATCTAAACATTTACTCCCAAAAAATCTTGCAGATTTGTGGTTAACAGTATTTTGATTTTGATATCCAAAGCAGTTGTGATCTTTTTTTTTTTTTAACTTGTTCTTCCTATCAACTTTTTTTTTTTTTTTTTAATTAATACACACAAACATTTTCAGGTTATGGACATTTCTTAAGATTCTTATGAAAACCGAGATTATTTCCCTCTAAAAATACATACAGAAAATTTTGTGTATCATTTCAGAAGAGTTTACAAACTGTCTGAAACCCATTCAGAAACCTTTTATGTATTCATCGATAGGCAAAACTGTGAATAAATAAAAAACGGAGTATGTTAAGAGTGAAAATGGTGTTCTATTAGAATTTCTGAGATTGGAGTTTGCAGGCTACTGAAGACTTCAGTATTCTTAAAAGTCCTTGATTTATTATTAATTTTGTTTGATCTTTTAAAACATTTAACCAGTTCAAGAAAAACAAAAACTATTAGTAATTTGCATTTTTGTAAGATGAAGAGTTGAAACTGCTTTATTGAGGTACAACCACATACCATAAAATTCGCCCACCCAAAGCACACAAGTGGTTTTTTAGTACAGTCACAAAGTACCACAGCCTTCACCAAGACCTAATTTTAGAACATTTTTTATTCTTTTAAAAAACGGAACAACATCTACCCATTCATCAGTCACTGCATTTCCACCCCCAAAGCAACTATTAATTTTGTCTCTCCTATTGTGGACATTTCATAAAAGGTGGGTTCTTATAACCTGTATATAGTCTTTTGTGATTGGTTTCTTTAACTGAGCATAGTGTTTTCAAGGTTCACAAATATTAGTACTTCATTCCTCTTTATGGTTAAATAGTAGGTTGGTGCAAAAGTAATTGTGGTTTCAGACCTTGAATTTTAAAACATTATATGAATAACTAGGTTCAAACACATCTTTATTAATCAAAATAGGAACCATTATAGTCAGCACCTTTTTCCCAGTGAGAAATGTTTGTTTATTCTTGTGGTGTAAAAATCTATCCTTTGAGAGTTGATGAACCTCTTGAAAGTAGTTTCTGCCTACTGCTGGGTGTGGAAATGTTTTCCCTGGAAAAAAGTTGTCGAGATGCTTGAAGAAGTGGTAGTTGGTTGGCGATAGGTCAGGTGAATATGGCAGATGAGGCAAAACTTTGTAACCCAAGTTGTTGACTCAACTTTTGAAGTGTTAGTTGTGCAACATGCAGCTAGACGTTATTGTGGAGAAGAATTGGGGTCATTCTGTTGACCAATGTCAGCTGCAGGGGTTGCAGTTTTCGGTATATCTCATCAATTTGCTAAGCATACTTCTCAGATGTAATGGTTTCACCAGGATTCAGAAAGCTGTAGTGGATCAAATGGGCTGCAGACCACCAAACGGTGACCATGACCATTTTTTGGTTACAATTTTGTCTTTGGGAAGTGCTTTGGAGCTTCTCAGCCCAGCCACTGAGCTGTTCATTGCTGGTTTTTGTACAAAATCCACTTTTCATTGCATGTCACAATCTGAGAAATGTTTTGTTGTTACTGTGTATAATAAGAGATGACGACACTTCAAAATGATGATGTTTTTGATTTGCAGTCAGCTCATGAGGCACCCACTTAACCAAGCCTTTTTACCTTCCCAATTTGCTTCAAACACGGAGCAACTGTAGAACGGTTGACGTTGAGTACTTGGGCAACTTCTCTTGTAGTTGTAAGAGGATCAGCTTCAATAATGGCTCTCACTTGGTCTTTTTCAACTTGCGATGGTCAGCCACTATACTTCTTATCTTCAAGGCTCTTGTCTCCTTTTCAAAACTTCTTAAACTACCACTGGACTGTATGTTCACGAGCAGTTCCTGGGCCAAATGCGTTGCTGATGTTGTGAGTTGACTGCTCTTTTTGTGACTCATTTTGAACTCAAATAAGAAAACTGCTCACACTTGTTTTTTGTGTAATATCATTTCCATAGTCTAAATAAATATAAATAGCAAGTAATAAGTCGTTAGCAAAAAAACATAAAGCGAGAAATGCTCATTAAAATGATGTATAACATAACCACATTTATTTTGGAATGTATTTCAGTATCAAATGATGAATTTCAACTGTGAAAACTAGAATTACGTTTGCACCAACCTAATAATACCTCATTCTGTGATTGTACAGCATTTTGGTTATCCATTCATCACTTAGTGAACATTTGGGTTGTTTACACCCTTTTCTATTACAAATATGCTGTTATGTACATTCATATACAAGTTTTTGTGTGGACATGTTTTTTATTTTTCTTAGGTGTATCTGTAACAGAATCTAATTTCTGGGTCATACGGGAACTCTGGCTTCCCTGGTGGCTCGGTGGTAAAGAATGTGCCTGCCAAATGCAGGAGATGCCGGTTAGATCCCTGAGTCAGGAAGATCCCCTGGAGAAGGACAAAGCAACCCACTCTAATTTTCTTGCTTGGGAAATCCCATGAATAGAGGAATCTGGTGGGCTGTAGTCTATGGAGTGGCCAAGAGAGTCAGTTGTATATAAACAACCCCCAGTGATTTTAAGCAGCTAAGTATAACCCCTTAATTTTATTCTCCAGATTACAAATCTTGCAGGTAGTGTCCCTTCACATTTTTATAAACCTAAGTTGTGGGAATGGTTAAAAAGTTGATGGACAGGTGTTGAGGAAGGGGGAATTTAAATTTGATAAATTTAAGTCATTGAATTCAGGGGTCTTTGTTTTTGGATGAAATTATCAGTCCATGGAGTTGCAAAGAGTTGGACACGATGTGATGACTAAACAGCAGAAACAATCTGAAAGTAGCATTTTCTCAATCAGCAATCAATAAGCCCTGTTCCCAGACCTTTGAAAATTGTGTTCTTTTTAAAAATAGAAGTCCATATATTTAAGCTTGAAAATGTCTGCCTTAGACTTGCTTTTCCCATGTTCCCAAACCTAGAGAATAAAATGTAATTTTTCTTGGCTACCACGGCTATATTTCTGGACAAATTCATTAAGAAATAATATAAATTCCTTAACCTCTCTTTGAAAAAACACTACATAGTTCTGTTTTTGTGTTAGTAGAACCATGGGTTCTTAACAGTATTAGCCAGACTGTACAACATAGTATGTCAGATTCTTTTCCAGTGTTAGTGGTTTTATTATTATTAGTCCTGTTAAAAATAACTCAGTTTGTCACTTTTGTTTTTATTTTTACTTATCTTAATGCATAAATCAAGGTGAAGTCTCGTGGACTAGAAGAGATTCCAGTTTTTGATATTTCTGAAAAAACAATAAATGGAATGGAAAATAAATCTATCTCTCCTGATGAAGAAAGACTTGCCTCAGGTATATTTTAACAAAACGGGACAGTTTTATAAGATTGGTTGACTTTATTGAAGAAATACTTTGTTATTCTGCTTTTAGTTCTAATTTGAGCATGCTCTGTGAATTTTTTTGTGTGATAGTTGTCAAATACATGAAAAAATAACTGACTTCTAGTATATCCAGTTGCTTTTTCTCTAATTGACAACTTTTATTCTATCAAGATCTAGAATCAGGATATAAACTAAACATTGCAATCCAGTTATGTTCATGAAAATGAAGTAGTCAGGATTTCTTTAGTGGCATGGAATAAGCTGTGGTGATTTTTCTGTAGCCTCACTCTCTTATCTTGAGCGGGGACTACCTCAGCAAGCACTCTTAATTTGAAA
Source organism: Bos taurus (assembly GCF_002263795.3). NCBI lineage: Eukaryota > Metazoa > Chordata > Mammalia > Artiodactyla > Bovidae > Bos > Bos taurus. The sequence goes on along the minus strand of NC_037329.1, from coordinate 44,660,535 downwards.
CCTAGGCACTTAAATTTTTTATTAACTTAGAAGGAGATGCAAGTTAAGATGTATCTGGAATAGATTTTAATAGTGCTATTTTCTTCTCTTTCCTTTAGATTTAATTGATCCTGTTGCTTTAGAAGCTCCGTTATCTAAAAATCTTGTGGCACAGATTAGCGCACTTGCTCTTCAACTAGATTCAGAAGATCTCTATAATTATTCAGGAAGCCAGCTATTTGAAATGCACGAGAAACTTGGTAGCATGGCAAACTCTATAATTAAAAATCTGCAGTCACGTTGGAGGTCACCAGCCCATGAAAATTCTTTTTAGTGTTTTAAGAGAAAATTGAATTATTTTTTTTTTAATCACTGGATTTGTTGACTCATAAAGTAAGTTCTGAAATATAGCACAATTTTGGACTGAATGTTTGCAAAGTTGGTAATTTCAAATGCTAAAGAACAATAGCTTATTAAGTTAATTTTGTGAGTGAGAGCAATCTTTCCTGTGTAACATATTTTCTTGGCTGCTATGCATAGTTTTTCCAGAACTTAAAGTAGTTTACTGAAATGTGAAAGCAGAAACTACAAGCAAAAGCATAAATTTTGTTTTACGTACTCATGCATATTTTAATGAAACATTTTATGTAATATACCTCTTCTAAGTAAGAAAAACTGAAATTTTTTATTTGAAGTTTTTGCTTAACTGATAAGATGTTTATACTTTCTTTCTTTTTTTTTTTTGGTGCTTGAGGTTTAAGAAATTTGTTCTTGGTAAAACACCCCAAATGAGAGGCAAAAGAATTTTTTGGAATGTTTTTCACAGACAGAGCAGCTTCATTTGGACAGCTCTCAAGAAAAATAATCAAAAGTTTCAACTATAGGGGTTAAATATTAAAGCAGAATTTAGTGATTCCATTCACTTGCATTAGCAAATACTTGTGCAGCAGCATTTGCCTGTGAAAATACACTCTTATGAGATACATACTATTCATTTAAAAATGCACGACTGTTTGTACATTATGTATAGATTAAGTCTTTAATTTATAAATTTCAGTCTTCGTTAGTTGCATGAGTTTTTCTGTAGCCTCTTGTGAATACCTTTGTTTAATAGAAACATAATTTTGTATATATTGAATACTGAGATATCAGTATGGATAATAGACGTGCTTCATGGGATTGCTGCAGATATTTGTAGGATTCTGTATCTACAAATAAAACAACAAAAAGTTTTGTACTTAGTTAATAGTTAAACATGAGTTTATTTTCTAAAGTAAGCAGAACAAATACGAGAAATGAGAAAGTGTTACATGACAACCTTGCTGTTCATTTCCATAACCTTTTTTTTCCCCCCTTTTGGTTTGAAAGAGGGGATTAGCCACCAGAAATAGTGCCTCGTTACATTTCTCTTTAATGGGGAGTTAGCTTGAGTATTTTCATTATAACTTGGATCATAAGAAACCTAGAGCTTATCTGCTCTCCACCTATACCTAAAGCAAACTTGGGAGAAATCTGAAAACTGTTCTTTAAAATATGTATGTTTTATTCAGTTTAAAAAAATAGGGTGTATGTAATTAAAACATTTCTAATTTTACCAACTGGTATTAGTGCCTGCCTTTCCCATATTTGTTTCATCTTTTTAACAAATATCTCACTTGTTTTCTAAATAGAATGAGTAATCTCAGTTTTAGACTTAATTCAGAAGTAACCCCTACTTGAAAAAGCACACATTCATTAACAACTTATGGAAAGTTTAATCCTTGTGTCTTGGTTAGCTTTATATTCAGAAGGGGACTGCCACCCAGTCACGATAAAAGTTGGTTTCATTTTCATGATCCATTATCATTACATTGTAAATATTTTGGGGTCTAAGTTTGGTATTTATATGCTGAGGATGGTTTTAAAAGAAAATCTGGGACCATTGAACCTGAAGGATTGTAGCTTGAATTTAAACACTTATAATTTTGGTTTAATTTGTCATTTATTCCCCAAGTTCTATGTGAGTAAACAGGCACGTTTTGATTGAACAGGTGTTAGTAGAAGGGATAGGTATGTATGTTGAGAGGAACCAGAATTAACTCATTTCACAACCTCATATCTTAATATTTGTGTGAGCTAAACTTACCTGCTGGTGGACTGAAGTTCCTGGGAAGGTGGACAGTATAGCAGAAAATGTGACCAAAATGAATACCATTTACTTAAATCACAAGTTTGGTGCAAGTGCAGATACTAAATTTAGAACATCCTGGTTTAACCAGGATATATTCTAAAACATTTAAAAACCAATTTGCTAAATCTTAGTTGTTGATAAAGTTATGTGTTTATTTAGGCTCCTTATTTTCAATATTGCCTTAAAACTTTCTGCAGATTTTTCTACTATTTCTGGAAGAGCAAAAAGCATTAATATTCCATGATCAGCTCCAGTGTGTGTCTTTTTACCATTAAAGTGAAATAAGTTTTTTCAAATAATTTCTAATGGTTAATAAAACATGACAGACATTACTAAGAACACTCAAATGTCATTTTTAATTTTATGCATTTATAAAGAATATAGTTGCATGTAGAACCATAGTATAATTTTTGATGTTCAAAAATGAATTTCCAGTATCTCAGTGAGCACATAATTAAAGATGCTCTGCAGTTTGAACAAGTTTGAAAGCCATTGTTGAATAGTGGAGAGCTTTTGCTCTAGTTTCTTTGTCAATTATAGGATGATTTAGGTTAATAATGCAGTAGAATAACAGTCAAAAATAAGATTTGAATATGAATTTCCCATGATTCTGTTTATTTGCAGGTTGGTAGTAGTCAGAAGTGTTTTACATTTAAGAATCATAAAAATGTCAAGAAAATTCAGTTATGTTTTGACTAAAGGTGGGAGGGAAGACAAGAAAATTGGGAAATTGGAAAAATGGGAGGGGTATGTGGAAAATGTACAAGTAGAGTTTTGTTTTGATTTTTAAAGAGATGAGTAGTTAAAAGTGAGTGCTGTTTTAAAGGCAGGCTTAGTTGAAATTTAACAAAAAATGTGAAAACTTAACTCATTTTCTTTTAATGCCATTCCTTCTGACTTTGACTTTATAATCCATTAAGAAAAGCCTAGTTTCTATTTAGTATTCTTCATAACTGATTTTCTGGGAGATTATTTGTGAGCCAGGGTTAGAGGTTGTTAAAAAAAGCAGTTGTTAATGTTATTAGGCTGGGGCTTGAGTCAGGGGAGTTAGCTGCCTGCTTGTTATTACAACACATGTCCATTTTATCCCTAAGCCATTAGAAAGGTCTTATACTTTGTATACAAACATTAGAGTGAAGTCCTGACTTTATTAATTAATACTGCTGCTGCTAAGTCACTTCAGTCGTGTCCGACTCTGTGCGACCCCATAGACGGCAGCCCACCAGGCTCCCCCATCCCTGGGATTCTCCAGGCAAGAACCCTGGAGTGGGTTGCCATTTCCTTCTCCAATGCGTGAAAGTGAAGTTGCTCAGTCGTGTCTGACTTCTAGCAACCCCCTGGACTGCAGCCCACCAGGCTCCTCTGTCCATGGGATTTTCCAGGCAAGAGTACTGGAGTGGGGTGCCATCGCCTTCTCCGATTAATTGATACAGTGCTTCTCAAACCTACATGTATTTGTTAAAATGCAGATTCTGATTCAGTAGGTATGTGATGAGAGCCTAATAGTTCATTTCTAAGAATTTCCATGTGATCCATACAAATGCTGATGTCTGTGTACTGCATTTGTGGTCATAGGTCTAAGAGGCTTCAAGATCCAAATTAGCAATTGGTAACCCAGGCAGATGTATATCCTTAAAATTATTGCCACAAAATATAACTACTAGTCTTTTTTTAAGAAACCTTTTCAGATGTCTGAATTGAGGATTCTGACTGGTCTTGAAGGCTTCATATTAAAGTTAAAAATTTTAAATAAAATTGTTAAAAGTAGAATTTTGCCTAATATGGGGCCTTTTAATATAGAAGATAAGTATTTTATGTTATCAAGAACCTGATTAAGCAGTTCGGACAATGTGGAGTCTTATGAGTATATACGAATTATGTTCTTTTTAAATTTTCATAATATTAGAGATGAATTTAGTCTCTAAATCTTGCCTTCTAGGTTATAGGACTTCATTTTTTTATTAATAAACATTGAAAATAGGCTACCCCTAACAAAGGTTAATTTGGCAGTGAAGTTAGCAGTGCTATAGTAAGTCCATTCTGACAAGTCCATTCTGTGCCTTGATATTCAAGTTTACTGAAGACCTCTGGTGAGTGCTGTGACAGTATGTGATTGAAACTTCCTATTTTGTTGCAAAATGGAGTTGAAAGAGTTGAGTAGTCTGATCTTCAAAAATGAGGGTTTTTTGGGCATTCTTTTAAGATGATATTTTCCTTCATATTTATTAAAAATAAATACTTTTATTGTAAGAACTGCCCTCATCTAAAGCACTTAATTAAGGAAATGTCAGAAGTAATGGGTTTTAAAAACTGATTATCAAAATTTATTGATTGTTCAATCTGTAAAACAAATCTGGTCTTTGTGGTTTTTCATGGCCCGGTTAATTGTGTCTATTATATGCCAGGTTTTGTATATTGCTCTTTGAAAGTTCCATTAAAATCTGATTCATTTTGATTTGAAGATCTGTAAATTAGATCTGTAGTCTAATAAAATTATGAGCGTTCATTTAGTTCTTGGAATAGAATGTTAAATTTTACAGTGTGATCTTTACCATTTTTTTTTCTTTCTGTGCCAAGCCTTTAACCAAAGAACAGTTAAAACTAAGTGCCAAGCTGTAAATGCTTACTCCCCTGAAATATGCCATTAGAATAAAAGTTAACTTCTCCCTTTACCTGTGATTATAAAATTAAAGACAGTATTTTAAATTGATGTCACATGTCACATGGAAGAAAAGAACCTCCGTAGCTTTTGGTTTTCTACATGTAAGAGAGGGAACAATACCTTTATGTCACAGTGTACCATTTTATAATTGAATGAAACTAAGTTTATCAGCAAATTTACATGTTGATTGAGATTGATGCACTGATAAATGATGAAGAGAAGAGAAAGATCGATTGAAATAGCAATAAAGAATTAGACCATTAAGTTAACAGTTATCTTTATAATTTTGAAAGTAGCTGACAGCCAGTGGTCCCTGAGTTATTCTACATGTAATACAGTATCATAATAGTTTATTAATCCCTTGGGTAATTGTTTAGAAATATATTTTATACTCCACCTCCCATCAGTAAATAATTCCAACAAAAGACTGATTTCTTAAATGGATGAACTGCATAGAAGTAGAAAGCTCACTTTCAAAATAGTGTCATGAAACTGAAAATGGAATATAGAATAATAGCTGTTTTGATACTTAATTGAATAACAGGTGTCTGAAGAATTTATTTTTTATGGAATGGAAATTTTGTAGAAAAATGGAATTAATAGTTGATTTTGATAATAGGAAACAAAAGACAGCAGTCTTCAATAAGTTTTTAAAGAGCAGGGAGGGATTGACAAACCATAGCCTGCCACTTCTTTTTACATTTAAGGAACTGAGAATGAATTTTATGTTTTCTAATGGTTGGAAAGAAAATATTTTGTGACAATGCATAAAATTGTTTTGTTGGTAAATCAGGTTTTTCTGGGACACAGCGGTGCTTATTTACATGTTTGGCTGCTTTCATGCTATCGTGGCAGAATTGAGTAGTCTGAAGACTGGGTGGCCTGTAATAATGAACATAATTACATATTTACTACTTGCTGACCCTTAAATTGTGCCAGTCCTTGACATATGCAGTTGTTTTGTTCATATATGGCATGTCGTCAGTTTGGTTACTTCAGCTGGCAGAATAGGGTTTTTTAATTTAATTTCTGTATCCATTATTTAGATTTTATTTTATAAAATGAGTTCCCCTGATTTCATTTATGTCTTACTGTTGTTTAGTATTTTTTATGTATACCTTTTTCTCCTTAAATTCTTAAAACATTTTTATGTATTTGCCATGGATATTAAGGGACGTGATATGTAAAGGAAAGGCATCTGGCACTAATTGGTTAAATCACACCTGTAAAACAAATTGGGGGGGGGGTTGGGAGTTTGCTTTCTGTGTTGGTGAGTAATCAATTACTTTCGATCTTAAACACTACCTCTTGTGGATAGACTTGACTAATATGCACTTAGAAGAGGACTGAGAGAAGCCAAATCAGTCATTTATTAGCCCTATAATATTTTTGTTTTCATCACTTGATAAATCTAAGAGAGCTTAGTTTTACATTCAAAAAGTATTTATATTTGATAAGTCGAATGATTTAAGTTGAAACTTCACAGAAGTATGTGTTCATTCCTTGATTACCTATACTAGCAGATGGGAAATAGGGTACAGTCAGTTTTGTTTAATGTTTATACAATGTTTGAAGCAGGTGAACCTAAAGTTGTATTTTCAGGTTCATTTTGACTGGTTGAAGGAGAGAGAATCTGTGTCTGATCCACAGTAAAACTTTCATGATCTATTGAGAGTTGACTGTTACCACTTGCCAATCGAAACTGGATATTGAAACATTTTTAACGAAACGCACTTTAATCTGAAATAAAATTTAAAAAGAAAAAAGTAAATTCTGGTACTTGTTTTTCTTTGGTGTTTGAGTTTTTTTAATTTTTTTTTTTGTTTCAATGAGACCTCCTGAAATTAATTAAATGGTTCAGACACCAGCCAAAAATGAGTATTGTATTCCTCCACGATGATATGAACCGTTCATATTCTTGCCCTCTTTTATGGCCTGTTTTTAACCAGAGAGGATCTCTCTGTTTTATTCATAGTTTCAAGGGTTCCACACACTTCTAAATTCATACTTTTAAAAAAATTGAAATATAGTTTATTTATAATATTGTGCTAATTTCAGGTATACAGCAAGGTGGTTCAGTATTATATATTTTATTTCAGATTATTTCCATTAAAGGTTATTAGAAAATACTGAATATTGTTCCCTGTGTTACACAGTAAATCTTTTGTTGCTTGTCTGTTTTATGTATAGTAGTGTTTATCATCTATTAATCCTATACTTAAAGTTTATCCCCCTTTCTCCTTTCCCTCTTTTGGTAACCATAAGTTTGTTTTCTATGCCTATGAGTCTTTTTATAGAGATTAATTTGTATTTTATAGATTCTGCATGCAAGATGATATTTGACTGACTTTGATATTTCCTAGGTCCATCCATGTTGTTTCAAATGACAATGTTACATTCTTTATTATGGCTAATATTGTGTGTAATTTATATATATATATATTTACACAGTACCTGATTGTAGGTTTGCTTTGGCATTTCTCTAATACTTAGTAATTTTGAGCATCTTTTCATGTGCCTGTTGGCCACATGTTGTCTTTAGAGAAATATCTATCCAGATCTTATGCCAGTTTTTTGATTGGGTGGTTTGGTTTTTTTGGTATTGAGTTGCATGAACTGTTGGTATATTTTGGAACTTAAGCCCTCATAGGTGGCATCGTTTCCAAATATATTTCTCCCATTGTGAGGTTGTCTTTTCATTATATGATGGTTTTCCTTTGATGTGCAAAAGCTTAAAGTTTGATTAGGTCCCATTTGTTTATTTTTGCTTTTATTTTGCTTAGAAGACTGTAAATTCATACTTTTAAGTAAGAAAAAAAGTGTAAGATTACTGTCATTAGTTTACTATGGCTTCTGTAAAAATCAAAAACTGAAAGGCTTAAATAATAGAAATTTATTGTCTTGGTTCTATAGGCTAGAAGTCTGAGATAAGATGTCAGCAAGGGTTGGTTCCTTCTAAGGGCTGTGAGGAAGGCTATTCCATGCCTCTCTTTTAGCTTCTTGTGGTTGCTAGCAATTTTTGGCTTTCCATCACCCCAGTCTCTGCCTTCATTTTTACATGTGCTCTTTGCTCTGTGTCTCCAGACACAAATTAAGGAGCTTAGGGAGAACATTATTACTACAGCAATAAAATAACGTGACAGATCTTTTGCTTTTTAGTAAAGATACTCTGTACACTGAAGCAACAAGCCATTATTGCCCATTTAATGCCTTTGACACAAACTGCCAGCCTACTGGATCCAGAAGATTGGATCCCACAGCTATTTCTAAAACTTTATAAGCCAAGCCATAAGGAAAGCCTGCTGAACACAGTCCAACATTTGTTCATATTTTTTTAATTGAAATACAGTTGATTTTCAGAGTTGTGTCTTGTGCATTTTTAAGTTTAGTTTTTGTGGTGAAGTCTAGCATAGATTTGCTTTGTTGAAGTTTTTATTTGTAGATCTTAAAACTATTAAAAAGTAATGCTCATTCCGTCAATGGTGTTTGTTGCAGAATTACAGATTTTATTAGACACTAGTGTAACACCAGTTTATATTGACTATCAGCTTCATAACTTCAGAACTGGATTAGAAATAAAAGTATCAGCAGTCAATAAGCAAGGAAAAGGTGAGTATCTGCCATTTTTAAAAACTGTTTAACATGTTTAGAATTCTTGATTTAGAAAAGAAATACTGTTAAACATTTTAGTAATGGAGAAAGACTCTGGGTTGATACAGCAATAATAATGCAGAAACTTCTAAAAATGTCTGTGCTGAAATCATTTAAAACCCAAAAGAAAATTTTTTAATTATATAAAAAAAAAAACCTATGGGTTTAATGTTGTCTCAGGTTTTATGTGCAAGTCCAGAAAATAGAGGTAAGTCTAGTTTAATAATTGGATAGATTAATTGTACTAATACACTGGTGAATTACTTAGGTATGTGTAGAAACAAATTAAGGGATGGTGCAACCGTAAATCATAACAAAAACTATTAGGCAGTTTGAGAACTTGGAGAATAGTGGAGAGTCTAAACTGAAATACTAACAAGATTTGTAGGTCATGTAGACAGGATTGATGCTTTGAAGTGTCTAAATAGCTTCAACGTAGTTGGCTGGGAGCATGCCAGTCCTGCCAGTCCTCTGCACAGTGCCGTACATCCAACCTTCATCAATAGCTTGAACATTGACAATGGCATCTCCATCTTTGAAGGATACCTCATCTGCATCAGCAGCCATATAGTCATACATGGCACGGAAGATTTTCTGTGGGTAAGGACAAAAAAGGGAAATGTTAGATTTGCAACAATTAACCTAAACAACTAATTTTAAAGTCTCTTATGACACCAGAAATTTAAGTTGCATGAAACAGAATGTGCAACTACCACCAAAACTAAAAAGACTAGGAGAAAATATTTGCAAATCGTATATCTAATAAGGATTACAATCTTATCTTATCTGATGACTCAGATGGTAAAGAATCTGCCTGTCAATGCAGGAGATTAAGGTTCTATCCCTGGATCAGGAAGGTCCCCCAAAGAAAGAAATGGGAACCCACTCCAGTATTCTTGCCTAGAGAATTCCATGGACAGAGGAACCTGGTGGGCTACAGTCCATGGGGGTCACAGAGTCAGACACGACTGACTGACTACATACACAGACATCTATTCAGATCCTTTGCTGAGGATCTGAATTGTTGATGAGAGATACACCAAGAGCTAAATACTCTGCGTCATTAGTCACCAGGAAAATGTAAAGCTACAATGCGATACCACTACACGCTGGAATGATAATTGAAAAAAGGTATTGGGGAAGATGCGGGAAAATTGAAATCTTTTATAAACTGCTGATAGAAATGGAAAATGGTGCAGACACTGTGGAAAACAGTTTTGGAAATTTCTCCTATTTTAGATAGTTCCCATGTGACCTAGCAATTGTACTCCTAGGTATATACCCAAGAGGAATGAACGTATATCCACACAATAACTTGTATACCCTTATTCATAATAGCTAAAAACTGGAAACAGCCCAAATGCCCACCAACTGATGAAGGAAACATTTTCATACAATGTAGTAATATTTGCTAATATAAAGGAATTAGTACTGATAAATGATACATGGATAAATCAAACATAAAGCCAGTAACAGCAGGCCACATATTAACATGATTTCATTTATATGAAATGTCCTAAATAGGCAAACACGTAGAAATTACGTTAGTGGTTATACTATTGTGGAAAATTCTGAAAGATGGGAATAGCAGACCACCTGACCCGCATCTTGAGGAACCTATATGCAGGTCAGGAAGCAACAGTTAGAACTGGACATGGAACAGACTGGTTCCAAATAGGAAAAGGAGTACGTCAAGGCTGTATACTGTCACCCTGCTTATTTAACTTATATGCAGAGTACATCATGAGAAATGCTGGGCTGGAGTAAGCACAAGCTGGAATCAGGATTGCCGGGAGAAATATCAATAACTTCAGATATGCAGATGACACCACCCTTATGGCAGAAAGTGTAGAACTAAAGAGCCTCTTGATGAAAGAGGAGAGTGAAAAAGTTGGCTTAAAGCTCAACATTCAGAAAACGAAGATCATGGCATCTG